>NC_051083.1:52707353-53443603 GCF_004664715.2 Peromyscus leucopus
GAAGGACCTGGACAGATGTAATGCAGACACTAAGAGACCATGGATGTCAGCCCAGACTAATATACCCAGGAAAACTTTCAATCATCATAGACAGAATGAACAAAACATTCCAAGACAAAGCCAGATTTAAACAATACCTATCCACAAACCCAGCCCTACAGAAAGCACTAGAAGGAAAATTCCAACCGAAGGAAGTCAGATACACACTCGAAAACACAGGCAATAGATAAAGCCACAACAGTAAACCCCAAAGAAGAGAAGTACACACACACTACCACCAAAAATAACAGGGATGAACAATCACTGGTCGTTAATATCCCTTAATATCAATGGACTTAATTCACCTATAAAAAGACATAGGCTTACAGAACGGATACGAAAGCAGGACCCATCTTTCTGCTGCATACAAGAAACACATCTCAAATTCAAAGACAGACACTACCTAAGAATAAAAGGCTGGGGAAAGACTTTCCAATCAAATGGTCTTAAGAAACAAGCGGGTGTAGCCATCCTGATATCCCACAAAATAGACTTCAAACTAAAATCAATCAAAAGAGATCAAGAAGGGCATTACATCCTCATCACAGGAAAGATCCACCAAGATGAAGTTTCAATTCTGAACATTTATGCCCCAAACACAAGGGCACCCACATATGTAAAAGAAACATTACTAAAGCTTAAACCACATATAAAACCCCACACATTAATAGTGGGAGATCTCAACACCCCACTTTCACCACAGGACAGATCTCCCAAATCGAAACTTAACAGAGAAATAAAGGACTTAACTGATGTCATGACCCAATTGGACCTAATAGATATCTACAGAACATTCCATCCTAACAAGAAAGAATATACCTTCTTCTCAGCACCCCATGGAACTTTCTCTAAAATCGACCACATACTTGGCCACAAAGCAAATCTCAACAGATACAAAACAATTGTAATAACCTCCTGTGTTCTATCAGACCACCATGGTTTAAAGTTAGATTTCAACAACAAAAACTACAGAAAACCTACAATCTCATGGAAACTGAATAATGCTCAACCTAATCACCAATGGGTTAAGGAAGAAATAAAGAAAGAAATCGAAGACTTCCTAGAGATCAAAGAAAATGAAGACACCACATGCCCAAACTTATGGGACACTACGAAAGCAGTGCTAAGAGGGAAATACATAGCACTAAATGCCCACATAAAGAAGTTGGAGAAATCCCACACTAGTGACTTAACAGCACACCTGAAAGCTCTAGAACAAGAAGCAGCAGTCTCCCAGGAAGAATAGACGCCAGGAAATTATCAAAGTGAGAGGTGAAATTAATAAATTAGAAACTAAGAGAATAATACAAAAAATTAATGAAACAAAGAGTTGGTTCTTTGAGAAGATCAACAAGATAGACAAGCCCTTATCCAAACTAACCAAAAGACAGAGAGAGAGAATCCAAATCAACAAAATCAGAAATGAAAAGGAGGACATAACAACAGACATTGAGGAAATACAGAGAATTATAAGGTCATATTTCAAAAACCTCTATTCCACAAAACTGGAAAACCTCAAAGAAATGGACATTTTTCTGGATAGGTACCACATACCTAAGTTAAATCAATACCAGATAAACTATTTAAATAGTTCAATAACCCCTAAGGAAATAGAAAAAGTCATTAAAAGTCTCCCAACCAAAAAAAGCCCAGGACCAGATGGTTTCAGCGCAGAATTCTACCAGATCTTCAAAGAAGAGTTAATACCAGTACTCTCTAAATTGTTCCACATAATAGCAACAGAAGGAACATTACCAAACTCCTTCTATGAGGCTACAATTACCCTGATTCCTAAACCAAACAAGGATGCAACAAAGAAAGAGAACTACAGACCGATCTTCCTCATGAACATTGATGCAAAAATACTCAATAAAATACTGGCAAACAGACTCCAAGAACACATCAGAACAATTATCCACCATGATCAAGTAGGCATCATCCCAGGGATGCAAGGGTGGTTCAGCATACGAAAGTCCATCAATGTAATACACCATATAAACCAACTCAAAGAAAAAAATCACATGATTATCTCACTAGATGCAGAAAAGGTATTTGACAAAATCCAACACCCCTTCATGATAAAAGTCTTGGAGCGATCAGGAAAACAGGGAACATACCTAAACATAATAAAGGCAATTTACAGCAAGCCAATAGCCAACATCAAATTAAATGGAGAGAAACTCAAAGCAATTCCACTAAAATCAGGAACGAGGCAAGGCTGTCCACTCTCCCCATACTTATTCAATATAGTACTTGAAGTTCTAGCCAGAGCAATAAGACAACATAAGGAGATTAAGGGGATACAAATTGGAAAGGAAGAAGTCAAGCTTTCCCTATTTGCAGATGAAATGATAGTATACTTGAGTGACCCCAATGATTCCACCCAGGAACTAATAAAGCTTATAAACACCTTCAGCAACATAGCAGGATACAAGATCAACTCAAAAAAAAAAATCAGTAGCCCTCCTATATACAATGGACAAAGAAGCTGAGAAGGCAATTAGAGATACATCACCCTTTACAATAGCCACAAATGACATAAAATACCTTGGGGTAACACTAACCAAGCAAGTGAAGGACCTATATGACAAGAACTTTAAGTCCCTGAAAATAGAAATTGAAGAAGATGTCAGAAAATGGAAAGATCTTCCATGCTCATGGATAGGCAGGGTTAACATAGTAAAATGGCAATCTTACCAAAAGCAATCTACAGATTCAATGCAATCCCCATCAAAATACCAACACAATTCTTCACAGACCTGGAAAGAATAATACTCAACTTCATATGGAAAAACAAAAAACCCAGGATAGCCAAAAGAATCCTGTACAATAAAACAACCTCTGGAGGCATCACAATCCCTGACTTCAAGCTCTACTATAGAGCTACAGTAATAAAAACAGCTTGGTATTGGCATAAAAACCGACATGTGGACCAATGGAATTGAATTGAAGACCCTGACATTAACCCACACACTTATGAACATATAATTTTTGACAAAGAAGCCAAAAGTGTACAATGGAAAAAAGAAAGCATCTTCAACAAATGGTGCTGGCATAACTGGATATCAACATGTAGAAGGCTGCAAATAGATCCATATCTGTCACCGTGCACAAAACTTAAGTCCAAGTGGATCAAGGGTAGGAAGGAGTCTTGAACACATTGGCATAGGAGATCACTTCCTAAATATAACACCAGTAGCACAGACACTGAGAGAAACAATCAATCAATGGGACCTCTTGAAACTGAGAAGCTTTTGTAGAGCAAAGGATACGGTCAACAAGGCAAAGTGACAGCCTACAGAATGGGGAAAGATCTTCACCAACCCCGCAGCAATATATCATAAGAACTCAGCTGGTTATGGCAAAGTCACTACCTGGAGGGATCAGGGAATTCCTCCAGAGGAAGCCAAATCCCAAGGAGTTTTTGGTGTTACTTGACTTGTTATATATCAGCTGTATTCTGTTATGAAAATCATGTGTGCCTTCATAGCTTTCCCAATTGACTTTTCCCTAAGAAGGGCTAACAGTGTGGACTGATCACTCTCTGGACATACACATTCTAGGTATTTGGAGAACAGCCTCAGGAAAGGCTTTCTCTGGAATCAGATTATCTCCCTTAGCCACTTTCAAGGACTACAGGAAACACCACCCAGGTGGGTGCCCAACTTCCAAGGACTAACAATGATAACAGCCCACATGCAAGTCTCCTGACTTATGGTAAATTCCACAAGGGGACACCGCCTAGGAGAGGTGGATGTTAAGTAATAGCTTTACACAATTTAGCTCGGACCCTCCCTTTATATACCGGGACTTCCAGGGCACAGAGAGAGAGAAGAGAAAAGAGAATGGAAGAACTAGATGGGTAAGAACTGGAGAGGAACGAACTGAGATGGGGAAGAGCTAGATTGAAGGGCTAAAAGAGAGGACTACAGGAGCAAGATGGAAGATGAGGAAGAGCCAGATAGGGAAGAACAAGATGAGGAAGAGCCAGATGAAAGAAAAGGAGACGAGAGAGGAGCTGATAGGGGAACGAAGTAGATAGATGAGAACCTAGAAGTGGCAGAACTAGATGAAGGAATTAAGATAGAACCTAGAGGGGACAGTAGATAAATATAGCGAAATCAGGCAAGAAAGGAGCTAGACATGAGAACAGAACTGAAGCTGTGTATTAAGGATGTTATGCCAGAGGAATTAAAGCAAGTGGATGATAGAGCTCTGTGTGCTGAGATTCTATTTCCCGAAAATAGTCCTCACCATTAGTAGTTCTCTCTCCTGAGCCCCTGGGATGTATAATATTAAGGCTGGTCCCCCTGATATTATACAAGACCCAACCCCACATGTGACAGAGGACTGATATCCAGAAGATATAAGGAACTCAAGAAATTAGACATCAAAACGACCAACAGTCCAACTGAGAAATGGGCTTTAGAACTAAACAGCGAATTCTCAACAGAGGAAACTCAAATGGCTGAAAGACATTTAAGGAATTGCTCAACATCCCTAATCATCAGGGAAATGCAAATCAAAACAACTCTGAGATACCACCTTATGCCTGTCAGAATGGCTAAGATCAAAAACACTGAAGACACTTTATGCTGGAGAGGATGTGGAACTAGGGGAACCCTCCTCCACTGCTGGTGGGAATGCAAGCTTGTACAACCACTTTGGAAATCAATGTGGCACTTTCTTAGAAAATTGGGAATCAATCTTCCCCAAGATCCAGCTATACCACTCCAGGGCATATACCCAAGAAATGCTCAATCATACCACAAGAGCACTTGCTCAGCTATGTTCATATCAGCATTGTTTGTAATAGCCAAAACCTGCAAACAACCTAGGTGCCCTTCAACTGAAGAATGGATAAATAAATTGTGGCACATATACACAATGGAATACTACTCAGCAGAGAAAAACAATGACATTATGAGGTTTGCAGGCAAATGGATGGATCTAGAAAAAATCATCCTGAGTGAGGTAACCCAGACTCAGAAAGACAAACATGGTATGTACTCACTTATAGGAGGATGCTAGATGTGGAACAAGGATGACTGGACTGCTACTCACATCACCAGTGAGGCTATTTGGAAAACAGGACCACAAGAAAGACACGGAGAAATGGATGAGATCTACATGAACAGCCTGGACATGAGTGGGAGCGATGAAGGGAGAGGGTCGAGGGAAAGAGAGTGGGAGATCCTAGCTGGATCAAGAAAAGAGAGGGAGAACAAGGAGTAGGAGACCATGGTAAATGAAGACCACATGAGAAAAGGAAGAAACAAAGAGCTAAAGAGGCCCACAGAAATCCACAAAGATACCCCCACAAAAGACTGCTGGCAATGGTCGAGAGACAGCCGGGACTGACCTACTCTGGTGATGGGATGGCCAAACACCCTAATGGTTATGTCATAAACCCCATCCAAGGACTGAGGAATCTGGATGCAGACATCCATGGCTAGGCCCCGGGTGGAGCGCTGGGAGTCTAATTAGTGAGAAAGAGGAGGGTTTATATGAGCGAGAATTGTTGAAACCAAGGTTGGATAAAGCACAGGGACAAATAACCAAATGAATGGAAACACATGAACTATGAACCAAAGACTGAGGGGCCCCCAACTGGATCAGGCCTTCTGAATAGGTGAGACAGTCGATTGGCTTGATCTGTTTGGGAGGGATCTAGGCAGTGGTACCAGGTCCTGGGCTCGTTGCATGAGTTGGCTGTTTGAAACCTGGGACTTATGCAGGGACGCTTGGCTCAATCTGGGAGGAGGGGACTGGACCTGCCTGGACTGAGTCTATCAGGTTAATCCCAGTCCTTGGGGGAGTCCTTGATCTGGAGGAGGTGGGAATGGGGAGTGGGCTGGGGGGAAGGAGAGGGGGGCAGGAAGGGAGAGAACAAGGGAATCTGTGGCTATTATGTAAAATAAAAATAAAGAAGAAAAAAATCTTGCTTCCAGATAAAATATAGTTTTAGGGAAAAGTAAGAAACAGAGGGAGGGGATGGGAGAGGAAGAGAGAAAATGAAGATCAAAAAGAAAGAGAGGAGAGTGAGAAGGAGAGAGAGAACATGCACATGTAAGTCTAATCTCCATAAATAATTTACTGCTAGCTTATAAACAATAGAACAGCACAGTATGAAAGCAAAGAAGGTCTTTAGATGCCATAAAGCCATTCAAAAGTGCACTTGCTGCAGCAAGTCTTACTGTGAGCTTTGATGTGCTGAGAAAGAAATTGCTAAGTTGAGGTCATCAGTTAGCAGAAAACAATTTCCCTCATATGGAGAAGGCAATTCACTACTGTGCATTTGACATAGGTAAATTGCAATTTAGAAACAGAGTTGTATAATATGAGCTAGATGTGGGAATGAATAATGGATTTTTTGGAGTCTTCTTCTGATGACTAGAGCCAAAGCAAAAGGTGTGATACCTCTGCAAAATCAAGGTTTTTCATTATGGCATTTTGACTATTAAGACAAGATAACTCTTAGGTAGAGGCTGCCCTATGCAATGAAGAAAGTTTAGTGGCCACTACTCTGCACTAGGTCCCAGTAAGAATCTTTACCCTAGCATACCAGTTATGTCAATTATAAGGTCCAAGATATTGACACATATTTCTCAGGGAAGTAAAATCATTCCTGATTGACAACTATTGGTCTAATGGAAAGAAAACAGGTATGATGAAATTATAGCCCTCAAGAAGTTAAGGCAAGGAAATTGTTGCCCCAGGTTATGTAGAAAGTTCCAGAATAGCTTCTATTATATGGTGAGACCCTGCCTGGAAATAAAGAACAAAATTAAAATGGAAACATTACAAATTCAAATGGTGGCATTATTTACACTTCTAATTCAATGTTGGTACAATTTACTTTCTTTCCTAGATCCAAACATGAATCCCAAGGAATGTCACTTTGTTACTCTTACAGCCTTTCCTACCAAACCCACCACTACGAAGAAAAGCTACAAAGTAATCCTGGATTCTATTTCTGATCATATAGAGTTGCAGAAAATAATACATAAATGTAGCAGGATAACAAAAAGAATTACAGACAAATGTCTAAACTCTTGTGATTTCTTTTGCTGTTAGTATCTTGACAGACGTTGTATGTAAACTAGTGTTCTAGAATAGAAAGGTATAGAGACCTAATAAAGTCCAACTGTTTATTAATATTGAATGCAGGCAACTATTCAAATCACAAAACCCTGCTGAGAAAAATATATACTCGCAATCATAAACAATGCATAAATGAGGCCGATTTAGGAGGAACAAAATCTGAAATTCTGATTCAAATGTGCTAGGAGCAAGCAAAACGGCACAAGAATGTAATTGAACACAAATGCCTTTACTCTGTCACATCTCCCAAAATGTGTTTGATGAAAGACCTGTTATTTTAAAGTGTTATTCTGTAGATCTCTTTCCATTCTGTGGTTTATAAGGTTATTTATTTATTTATTTATTTTTATTTTTTTTATTTTTTTTTTTTTTTTGGTTTTTCGAGACAGGGTTTCTCTGTGTAGCTTTGCGCCTTTCCTGGAGCTCACTTGGTAGCCCAGGCTGGCCTCGAACTCACAGAGATCCGCCTGGCTCTGCCTCCCGCGTGCTGGGATTAAAGGCGTGCGCCACCACCGCCCGGCTATAAGGTTATTTATGAATATCTATTAATACAATTTGATTCTTAAAATTTTACTTAAACACTGCTACAATCTTCTTCTCACCAAAGCCAGACCTGCAAGTCAAATGAATGACAGAACTAATGTACCTAACAAGATACTGTCTTGTATTGCTTCATAAAGTTTTCAATAAGTCATTAATGTCCGAATATAAATTTATTGACCTACATTGAGATTCACAGCAGGTTGATTATATTGACTGAATTCAAATGAGTCTGTTGGATCATGTTGGTCAATAAATGTTGATCCAAATTATAAAGATCAGCAGGGTCGAGAGTAATGAAGCTTGCAATAAGCTATAAGCTATGTCTTTTGTTAAGGAGCATTGCCACTAAGAATAAAAATAAAGCTTTAGGTAATAGCATATTACTGTTGACATTCACTTGCAAAGAAAACCATTGATGAATGCATAGATACAATCAAGGATATGCTGATATAGCACTTAGCAATAATAGTATTAGCTTGTTTCAGAATGTTTTTAACTACCAAAATAATGAAATTGTATTGTATAAGTCCTGTGAACATCAACATCTAATCTATTTGGTGGGCACGCCAATGGTGAGGTTAATTCACTTCCAATTTAGAAAAATAAAAGGTCCTTTCAATTCATAGAGGTGAATAATTGTCTTACTATTTAAATTTCACAATGAATGCGACAGTGAACAAGTAACTAAGACATGAATTATGATCATGAGAAATAATTATTATCATCATGGTTTGGCTTATTTAATACTCAAAATTGAAAGAGGTAAGGTTATTATTCCCATTTAATACATGGTGAAACTAAGGCTCAGAGAGTTAATATCACCTTGTTCATTAATGGTAGAGATGGAATTCAAACATACACAAATCTAGATTTAGCATAGAGTCTCAATAAGTACACTATAATAAGCTTTCCAAGAAAGAATTAGATCCCTCAAGACTTGGAAGATGTTTCTAGGGGAGGGATTGGACAACACAAAAGCTAAGATAGAAGAAATACAATGTATTTGAGTAATGAAAAATAAACCTTGGTGGCAAGAGGATAGAGAGTATGGGGAAGAATGAGATTAGAAATAGCAGACATATATGACATAATTGTTTGTCTACTTTTTATTCTCCTTTATTTCATTCATTCCTGTTTTCAATTTTGTTTGAAAGTGCCTGGGATTTGATTTCTTGATTATAAACATTTCCTCTTTGCCTACATGGAGTTGTTTCATAACAATTAGGAAGAAAAATGTTACAGCTCACCTGAATCTCATTCTTCCTTTCCTGAGGAAAAGACTATGGAATTTGGCCAAAGTACTTCATATTTTAGTACTATTTGCTAAAAGAATTTGAAATGCTTCCCACAGAACATGCCTGATTTTTCTTGGGTAATCAAATCTGGAACTTATGAATTCTAGGTTGTGGACTATATCATAATACAACAGGCAAAGTGAGGTATTATTAGAGAATGGGGAGGCTTTATAATAAAAAGGTGCCTTTTGTTAAATTGATGAGCATAATTTATTATTTTTGAATAGATAAGAGCTTTAATAAATGAAACACAGCTTTCAGTCTTCAAAACTGAAATTGAATTTGTCATGTCAACATGGAATGTTTACAAAATTTCAGTATGTCACCAAAAAAGTCATTGAAATAGAAATTATGCAGACCTCATTCACTTACAGCAAAGCCAAACAAGAAATTTACAAACAGAAGATAGAGACGTCTTTGCATTGGTAAATTCAAATGTTCTTCTAAATAACTTTTGTTAATGAAAAGATCAAACACAAATTACTATTTAATTTAGTTACAAAGACTAGCACATATTACAAAGTGGAAGAAAATCAGAGTCACCTTAAGAGAAAAATACAAATATTAGTACACACAAAGATGAAGGACAAAGGGCCAAGTGTCCAATATTCAACAAACAAAAATTAATAAACATGGACTGAGGATATGCTCAACAGATAAAGTGCTTGCTGTGCAACATGAGGACCTGAGTTAGAATCCCCGGCACCCACATAAAAAGCCAGATGTACCCTTAAACATCTGGAACTCCAGTGCAGGAAGACCAAGAAAAGCAAATTCCTGGGGCTTTCTGGCCATTTAGCTTAGCCCAAATAGTGATCTATAGATTCAGTAAAGAAACCCTTCCTCAAAAATAAGGTGGAATGTGATTGAGGCAAACATGCTAGCACTGACCTCTATATCACACAAGTGTACACTCCTACATATACATGTACACACACACTTCATGAACAAGCTCCATATCCGGTTCTCAAGGTTTGCAAAAGCACTACACATACAAATATATACTGCCCAGGTGGTGGTGACACACACCTTTAATCCCAGCACTCGGGAGGCAGAGGCAGGTGGATCTCTGTGAGTTCGAGGCCAGCCAGGACTACAGAGAGAGATCCAGGACAGGCACCAAAACTACACAGAGAAACCCTGTCTCGAAACAAACAAACAAATAAAAAATACATACTCTTATGTACAATGTGCCCTAATAAATTAATACAAATACATGCTCTTACAATGTACCCTAATAAATTATTAACTGATTAATTAACTGACTCAGCAAAAATTACTGCAAGTAGTTATGAAGTCAGGTCTAAACTAGCCCCGTATTAAACTAAGCATTGATTTTATAAGGAAGACACTCCAAAACAATTCTAAGAGTTCAAGAATTGTGCAGTATGATCATCCAGAAAAAAGCTATATTTGTACATAAATACCATGCCAATGTTAAGTATAAGTACTTTATTTTTTATCAAAAAAGAAACAACAACAACAAAGGGAGTTTTGATAAATTAGGAAATTTTTTTTCAAGATTACAATTACTTACAGAATTGTCTACTGAGAAACTATATCATTTTCAGTAAAGTTGAGGCACTGAAAAGATGATTCAGTGGTGGAAAGCTCTTGCTGCTCTTTTAGAAGATCCAGGTTCAATTTCCAATATCCACATTATCGCTAACAACTATATGTAACTCCAGTTCCAGGGAATCTAATGCTATCTTTTGGCCTCTGTAGGCACTGGCATGCATCTGGTGCACATATATACATGCAGACAAAAATCCATATATGTAAAATAAAAATAAGTAAAACTATTTTTCAGACAGGGTCTTTCTATTTGGTGCTGACTGTCCTGGAACTCCCTATGTAGACCAGGCTGGCCTTGAACTCACAGAGATCTATCTTCCTCTGGATCCCAATTGCTAGGATTAAAGGCATGTAGTACTGTGATCTATTAAATAAATTGTTTTAAAGAAAGTTATTCTCTAACCTCTACATGCTTAATGTGGTGTACAGATGCATTTGTGCACATGCATACACATTAAATTTTATGAAATGAAAACTGAAGTTGAGTAATTTTATTATACACACATAAAAAAGTACTACTTCCCTTGTAGACCAACAGTAAGCAACTACAAAATATAAGGACAAAGTAACAATTTACAGTATCAAAGAGCAAGTGTGTATACATATATACGTATATGTGTACTTATGCACGTAAAGCAGCATGTGCTTAGTAGGTATAATATTGAACACACATATTTGTCTCTTTGTCTCATACCTACAAGTAATGAAAACCATCAAAATCTGCACATTAACTGCTTTTCATCCCTGTGCAGTGCTAAACCATGACCCCCATTACCTATATACATTTAACATTTCCCTTTAATTCCAGACCCACATGAGATCCACTATATAGTCATATGTATCCCATTGTACTAACTTTTATTTCTGGTAAACAAAACTTTCCCCATAGCTGTTAAGTTTGCCTGTGTAACCTATGTAGGACGGATTTTTTTCAGCATTAAGTGATGTGTATTTATCCTGTACTTCCTCCAGAAAACGTGCGGTCATGGTTTGAGACCACCATTACCCTGAAAGGGTTTTTTCATCACAGAAGTAGTCATTTAATCTATGCAGAGGATAAGAAAATTGACAGTCAAGATTTTGCTAACTAAGAAGAGAAGGGAGGTGGTCCACAGAGCTTCCATTACATCCTAAACCACTATTTCATAAAAAGCAAAAGGCCTGAAAGTAGTCTTGCAGCTGCTCCCTTCCATCACTGCACATCTGGGGAAAAGCCAGACATATATTAAGGCAGCACTAATGAGACCCACAGGGATAATGGGAACAGAGATACCTTGTCTGGTTCCACGGAGAAATATAGTACAATCCACCTTGGTAGATACCACTCTGGTTTGCTGTCTGTTGCTGTGATTAAATACTATGACGTAAAGCAACTTACAAAGGAAAGGGTTTAGTTCACCTTTCACTTCCAGGTAACAGTCCATCACTGAAGAAAGCCAGGGCATGAGCTCACCTCAAGAACCTGGAGGCAGAAAAAGAATAGGAGACCACAAAGGAATGCTACTCCCTGGTTGGCTCCTCTGGCTCATGTTCACATAGCTTTCTTATACATCCCAGGACCATATGCTCAGGGATAGTGCCATGTGCAGGCTTGGCCCTCCTACCAAATTATCAAAGGGAAAAAAAGACAGTCTCTCACAGACATGGCCATAGGCCAATATGATTTGGGAAATCCCCCAATTTAGACATCTTCAGATACTTTGTACTGTGTCAAGTTGAGAGCTGAAGCTAATTAGGACATATACCAATGTCGGTTCCAAGATTGCTGACATCTAGTACCAAAACCTCCACTTCTCATCATTCCCAAATCACCTCCAATCACCACAAAAAGTACACCAAAACTATAATGCTATGTAAAACATGGAATTTAATTGTTATATTGAGAAGAGAGGAGGTAAGTTATTCTTAATTAAATGCATTTAAATCTTAAGTAACTAAGTTTCCAGAACTTACTATATTTTTTCTACCACTTGAAAGATGGGGGGGGTGTCTTAAAAGTGAAAAGGAAAAACACTAACAGAAAAGTATAGTCAATGTTTTGTACATTAAAGACAGCACATAAAAATATATCTGCTGCACCATAAAATCCAAAGAGAAACCTCATTCAGTGCTGGAGAGAACAAATGTCGCTTCCAAAGAGTTCATTTGGGCTCAGATTCATGAATATCACAGAGTTCTCCACATGGACTAGCAGGGGGAAAGACTCTATTGTCTGACTTGTGGGGATGGGAGAGAGTGACCACTTTTGTGATCTACCATTGTGGGCAGTATGTGCCAGTGCAGTTCTGAACTGTGGCATTTCAAACTTGCTGATCCTGGGTCACCCTCATCTATAAGTAAATGAAAAAATGAGAAGATAGCAGCAACATTCTTAAACCAATAGCTGGAAACTGAGAAGTAATAGTAATAGGAAACATGTGTGCTGCAGAAGCCTGATAATCAGAACATCCTGCTGCAGATGATGTCAGATCATTCTGACAAATTATAAGGCAGATATGAAAGTGTCCTAGTCTGCTTATTTTTTTTTTCAATTTTGGTTAGGATATTAAAACCCTGTTATATAAAATTTGGATTCCTTTAAAACCAGTCATCAGTATAGATATTCAACCACATACAATCTCTCTAATTATTTTCTATATGAGTTGATTTATTTTTGTTTTTTGAGACAGGGCCTCATGTAGCCCCAGCTGACATCTAACTAGTTATATGGCTGAGGCTGGTCTTGAAATGCTGTTCATACTGCTTCTGCCTCCAAAGTACTGGGATAACAGGTGTGTACTAGCAATCCCAACTGTAATAAAATGGTTGTGAATGGACTTTGGGAATTTTTATTTCCAATCAATCCCAAATGAGTTTATTAGAGCTCTTCCAAAAATAAGTAATTCTAATGCTAACATTTTAACAAGTAAGTACTGAGTGAACAATTTCACTATGTAAGGAATTTTGAGACAAGGCTAGTGTGATTAAGTTAAATGTGAATAGTAATGCTGGCCCATATTCTACTTCTGTGGGTTATGCTTACAGAAGGCAGGTGGTTTATTACAATTTGGAGAGAATTCCTGGAAAGCTAACTATTTCTCTGGGAATTTTAACTCAGAGACAGAAATTTTGGACAAAAGTTTCCTATTTATTCAACATGCACTGCCAGGTAAATTAGAAGCTTCACAGCTGGCTGAACACAGGAAGTCAAACAGCTGTTAGACTTGTTTTTGTCTCCAAGCTGGTTCAATTCCAGTTGACTCTATCAGGGTCTAGAAAGAACCAAGTTTTACCATACAACAGGTCCAGGTCTTATAGATACAAGTTTACATCGACTCATGCTTACATTCCTTTAGTCATCCACAAAGAATACACCCACTTAAAAGTTTCCAGATACTATAGAATCATAATGATTCCAAAAGCCTTACTGACTACCGCTCAACTGCTACTCTCAAGACGATTCACTAGGCCCCAAAGAGGTAAATGTGTGCGTGGAATTCAGTCTCTCTTCCTAGAAGAACACTATTGCATTGGGAAATCTTCCAGTATCCAAAGTGGCAGAAAGATAGCAAAAATACTTAAAGGCTCCATTTTAGTAAAATCCAGGGTTGTCGTTGTTAAAAAAAAAAATACCATTCACATGACAGCTTTGCAAACACAACTACATCATTTTTTTTTACATCCTTTCCTATCATGGGACAAGTTGAGATAATACTGGCTGGTTCTCAAATACTGTCTATGAATCCAGCTCCCCATGGACTTAAATCTTACAAGTTATACAGTTAGAGCAGAGCATAATCTATACAATCTACCATAATAAAACAAATCTCTTTTCTAGCATAGTTTAGTGAAAAAATGATGCCCATTAAGGAGCAATTTTTGATATTTTGATCCACTAATCACTTCACAATAGGAATTTCGGCTTCTTTGTAGCCCCTTATTGAGTTTTTAATTTTGATTTGTTCATTTGTTTTAATAGGAAAGGTACTTTGTTGAAATACTTAGGTACTGGGACTTGTACATTTGTCAACTTAGAACCTGCCTGAGAAGACAATTGAAAACATTTAGTAGATGACTGATACAACATGCTGCTCTACAGTAATATAATTGGTTTTTCACTTAGTTATACCATAAAATCTTGAGTTTTGAGAAGCATTATAAGTAGTCAACAGCCATACCTAAGACCTGACATACACCCAGCTTTGTTTTCTGATTCCAAGTAGTTGCTTTGAGAATCAGTATCTCTATTAAAGTTATATTTCATTTGTGCTAAACATTTTTAAAATTCTTTTATTGATATAATCTCATATTTGTAGATCGTTTGAAATATCCTTGTATACTATAAACAACCTAGGGTTACTTTCAGTTCTCTAATAGTTTAGAGACAATACAATATATCTGTTATAAAAATCTCTCTCATGGGGATGGTTAAGTACCTATATGATTACCATACTAGAGGCAAAGTACAGGCTAGCAGATGGACTCAGCTTCCCTCCTGGTAGACTCCACCCAAGCTGTACCCATCTCTACATGATCTGCACTTGATCATGAACTGAGGCACATACAGACCAATTGTCCTTCAATATGATTTCTCCTTATGCTTTTATGTTTGTTCCCAGACCATGGGCATATCTACTTACAAGTTGTTTCAGTTGCTTACATCTGCTGGACCAGTTACTTCCATAGGTGCTTTTTCACGACCACAGTAAGAACAAACAGCACAACACCTGGAAAAAAAAAGACTTGAGCTTCAACCAATTTCTTAAGCACAGAAAATGTATTATTTTTTTAGAAATGGCATACAAATATTACAAATTGATTGACTTAAACACCAAAACTCTATTGTCTCACTGTTCTGTGAGCCAGAAGAAATAGACATACATTGATTTAAGCAAAAATTGCTTACAAAGCTGTGTGGGAAGGTCAAGGTGGTGCCTACAATGGAACCTTCACCCCTAAGTTCAGGTGTCTTTGGTATAAGAAGCAGCCTACCAAAAGAAAAACACAAACACCAACCCAGCCACAAACCCTTTGACCTACAGTCTGTCCTGTCTGCAAGATATGCTAGGACAATGGTGGCACAGAACTTGTGGAAGTGGCCAACCAATGTCTGATTTGTCTTAAGGCCCACTACATGAGATGGAACCCATACCTTACACTGTTGGGTGATCAAGAACCAGAGACTAGATAACCCAGAGACCTAGGGAAAAAAACAAATATTACTGGCCAAAAAAAAGTGTCAATAAAATGACTCCCTATGATATTGTGCTATACTCATAAATCAGTGCCTTATCCAGTCATCACCAGAGTGGCTTCCTCTAGCATCAAATGGGAACCTAGCTGCAGAAACCCACAGCCAACATTATGTGGAGAGAGAGAGAGTTTAAATGGGAGGTTTCCATCAAATCCCTCCCTTCAGAGATCAGGGAATCCCATGGAAGATGAGAAAGAATGATTGTAAGAGCCAGAGGGGGTGGAGGACACTAGGAGAACAAAGCCTTCTGAATCAACTAAGCAAAGCTCATATGAAGTCACAGAGACTGAAGCAACAAGCACGGGGTCTACATGGGTCTGCAACAGGTCCTCTGTGTATATAACTTCCAGCTTAGTATTTTTATGGGACTCCTGACTTAAAAATGAGTAGGTCTCTGACTCTTGTGCCTGCTCTTGGGACACTTTACATCCTGTTGGGTTGCTATGTCCAACTTTAATATGATAGTTTTTCTTTTATCATATTATATTTTATTTAGTTATATTTTATTATTATGTCTTAGAAGCCTGTTCCTTTCTAATGAAGGACAAAAAGGAAGTATATCTGAAGGGAAGATGAGGGAGGGAGGAACTCACAGGATTAGAGAGAGGGGAAACTATAATCAGGATATATCGTATGAGAAAAGAATCTATTTTAAATAAAAGGGGGAATAGAAAATTATGCCAGTATCTCTGATGGAAAATAGATGCAAAAAATTCTCAATAAAATACTTACAAACCAAAAGAAGAAAGAATTAATTACTTTAAATGCAAACTATTTGGGTAGCGATTTAAAGAGAAAAAATTAAAGTCACTTTAAATGGGCTCCGCTTATAGAACATACTCACTTAACTGACCAACAAACTCTACCCCTAGAATACTAGTTATCTTTCAATATTCAATTTTTAAGTAAAGTTCAGGCATAGCCCACAGACCATATGCTGTTGAGGAGAGCTATGAAATTGATACAAACAATGCTTAAAACATTGAAACTTGTGACATTTTGTGTAACTTAATTGCATAGTTGTTGAGTATGAACTTTGCAGATGACAATGTCATGCATGTCATAATGTAGAAATGTTAGACACACCTGGTAGATAGAATGATGATATTTTTAAATAAATGTTGAAATATATAAGTATTTTTCTAAGTAGTAGGCTATAGAATTTAGAAGCTGAGGACTTAAATGGCAGTCAATATATCTTCAGTTTCTGATCCATCCCTCCTTGCCTCATGCAAATGATATGACTTGCACTTTAAGTTCTGGAAACATCTTCTCCATTCTTAAATTACTTGCAACCATACCCTTGCAACTATTTGAGATTTGGTTGTTCTTTTTTCTCCACAGACATTATACCAAGTTCTCTCCTCTTTGGAGTCAAATAGCTTTAGTCTGTATCCCTGCTCTAACACAAATAACTCAAGTAGGTAAGTTGTTTCCTCTCTTTGGAACTCAGTTGCTATCATTCTTGACAGACTCCCTCATTCACATCATAAATGTTGGACTTAACTAGATGGCTCTGACACATACCTGGCAGTTATAAGATTGTTGAAAGCACAGCTTATGTAGTCATCTAATTCTAATTTGAACTCTCAGTAGTTCTATGTGTTGTGGATATATTACTTAACATCTCTTAAGTTCACTTACTCATCTCTAAAGTGTAGATAATAACAGTTCCTCTCACGGAGTTTGTGCAGAATAAGATGAGACACTTAAATAAAACATCATAGCCAAGAAATGCACCTGTGGCTTAGAAACATAAACACTAGCTGGCTTCCAATTTCTACAGACCTCTTCTGTGAGTGGTTAGAAAATTATATAACTATAGGAACTATGCTTTTAACCATTCTCTAACTCTTTGTTACATGTCTAGACCTTTGCTGCTCAAATTTGGGCCAGCATCATCTGGCAACTGCTTGAAAATGTACCCCTTCAGTCTCCATCCCACACTTAGTGGTTCAGAGTCTACATTTATTTAAAAGAGTTTGCAAAGATTTATTTCCAAGAAGAAATGGTGAGAGTTCATATTTTGTCAGTGTTTGGCAACTGTTTATTTTCTAGCCATGAAATATATTCTCCCGTGAAATAAAATAAGAAATATTTCTTGCACAGGAGTGATGATGAAACCACTATCTTTTATTTACCATCAATACAAGAATACTGTATACCAGAATCTATATTTTTCTATATTCCCCAGTAACACAGAAGCACAATGAAGTTGTGTGGGCAAGTACTCTAAAGCTTGCCCAATGTCCTTAGAAAAATAACATAGCAGGACTGGGTTTCTAGCCACCTTCTCCAATTCTACACATAAATCCATCTTTCAGCTTTCTTAGGTGTCAGAGTAGAATTCATGCTCTCTAGCCACTTGGCATGTATTTACTACCTAGTTCTAATTTCCAGATTATTTCAGTTTTAGTTCATCTTGAATTCAGGATTTTGACAATTATACCTCCCAACTGCATAAGATTTCTGAACATAAATCAAATTCATACTTCCCAAGTATTCTGAGTGCAATGTTTTCAATAAAGTTTGTGAACAATTCCATTGCTTCAGCTATATAACACATGCAAGGTCTTAAAACTAATAAACTATTAAAGAAAAATGTATTTTTCATCCTGAAAAATGTCTTTAATGTATATTCAGATATTTCAATATACACAGTCATACTTTATTAACACCTCCATTATTAATATAGGAATAAACACTGTCTGTGGTTCCCCAAAACACTCTTTTTTTTTTTTTTTTGTTTTGGTTTTTTGAGACAGGGTTTCTCTGTGTAGCTTTGCGCCTTTCCTGGAGCTCACTTGGTAGCCCAGGCTGGCCTCGAACTCACAGAGATCCACCTGGCTCTGCCTCCCGAGTGCTGGGATTAAAGGCGTGCGCCACCACCGCCCGGCTCCCCAAAACACTCTTTTATAATCCAAATAACTTAAATCTCTATTAAGGCCAAACATACTGCCACTTTTGAAGCATTTTTGACTATACATCTCATAATGATCTTCAGAGCATATACATATGCTAATGTATTTGGTTGGAAGGTTAGATACAATAGTTAATGTTGAAACTACCCTTATTCATGGGAACTTCCTAATAAAGATTTACTTTTGTGTGTACTTATCAGAATGTAAATTGGATTATTTTCTACACCCTTTCCACTCCTGCCATGTGTACTCGTTGGATAAAGGGCAACACATTATAAGAGATTATTTATATTCATTTCAATAAAGTAGAATAAATAAAGACAAAGTTAGCCATGTTTCTCAGGCAGAAGAATGTCATCATGAAAGGTCACCCAAAACTCAATGACAATTTCAAGTACATTCAACCTCAAAGGCATGGAAATATAATGCTTGTGGAATTGTTAAAGTGATTATGTGCATTTCTTTACTTGTGTTTATGTATCTACATTATAACATTGACCTTCCGTGTAGAATTAGAGGAGAAAATGTAATTAAAAAGCATTATATGTTCTACACTCCAATATAAAATGGCCCATATTGACATACCAATGTCAAACTAACAGTTTTAAAGATAAAGTGAGTAAATGAGCAAATAAATGGAGATAAGTATATGCCTTTTTCTAACTTGTGAGGGTATGGATGAATGAGGAGAATGGAGACAAAGAATGGGGTAGAAGGACAAAGCCTATTGCTTTGCCCTCTGTGCTCACAGCATTGGTGAACTCAGGCTCTGGGGAGTGCGACAGTGCAAGAGATGGGAGTAAATAAGAGATGTTTCCATTAGTCCCTTTAAGGAGTAAATATGCACACTGGTAAACTCCATGTGATCTCTTATTTATTTGTTAACTTAAACTACACAAACAATAGGTGGAAGCCTACTTCTGCAAACTGATGTGTTCAGAATCAATATGATAAGAATAAAAGAAAATTTCAGTATTCTGTACATTGGGTATTATATACCTAAAGAAGTCCTACTAGGGATGTTCATGGAGATGTTCTTTTAACCTAATCATAGTGGTCTTGTGGGAAGAAGGTACTTATGTTGGGGTCTGACACTTAATATTGGCAATTGACTCTAATCCTTTTAGGATAACACAGTTAGGTGGATAGTCACATACTAGCAAGTTTGGATGTCATTGAGGATAGACCTCCATTCCTCACATTAAGTGGCTTGTAAAAGAAGAAATGAAATAGGTAGGACTTTGATTACTAGTCAACAGAATGAGTACTTAATTGTATTTCTGGACCTGAATAGAGACATGAGATTCTACTGCCAGAAAGATAATAAGATTACCCTCTGTCAAGCAAGAGGCTTTCTTGTAAAGAACAAGACATAACATTATCTTCTCCCTTAAAAGTTAATCCAAACAAATGACGCTGTCGAACATCTGGGAAGGGAAGTGCCAGAAACTGTGTCAAGAAGTTGTTTCAGAAAATTTAAGAAGCAGTATAAAGCCAGCCTAAAATGTGGGTTGAAAGAATGGTCTCTAGGACCATGGCCCACTCTCCCCACATGACAGTATTTCTGTCTCTAGGAAATGGTCACTTTGGCCATTGCCCACTTTTACCCTTGAGAGTGCCACCACTTTACCTTATAATAAATGCCACCGATCTATCACATTATGCTCCATGTTTCTCTTCTGAATGCTTGAAATGGGGAGTAAAAGGGAGACCAGAGTGAGACTGCAGTATTAGTGACAGGATGCTTCTCTTTTCCTGTATTTGTTTGTTATCTGGTTTGGTTTGAGAAACAGTTCTTGTCCTGTTTGCCAGAGTATCCTGGAACTCATTATGTAGCTCAGGCTGGTCTCAAATTCAATGATCCTCCTGCCTCAGCCTTCCAAATGCTAGAATTATGGGCATGAGCCATCTCACCTGGTTGGAAGTTTTTCAATTTGTTTCACATTCTTTTCATCCACCTGGATACTTTTTTCAGATCACAGTATAACATCTCTCTATATCTACCACTGTCTATATGTACTGTGTCGGCACTTAGTGCTTTATCTTTTATGTTCTCCAAACATTCAAAATATGTTAATACCTAACGTTTTCCATAATGTTTTTATGATAGATATATTATACATAAAAGAAAAGTCTTTCCCTGTTTTAACTAATAAATTGATTGTAAAATAGTTTTAAAGTCTAAATTATCCTTTAATTGGCATTTCTACCAATTATATTTAACTCAAGAAATATATATTGAGATTATGCTATGCACCAAGCACTTGGTGTATAAAGCTCTATAAAACATAATTTCACCTTGAAGTGGAATATGATTTATACCTTTTCCTGGTGAATTTAAAAACAATTTATCAGGATTTAAAAAAATGTGTGGAATTCAAAACTTTCAAATGAACACAGATAAACTGTACTAGTTATTTTATGGTACCGTCACCAAAATACCTATCAGAAACACCTTAAAGGGATGATTTTTTTCTCACAATTTTAGAGATCTCCATTTATGGTTGTTTGGTTCGATTGGCCTGTCAGAGTATCATGGCAGCCACAATATGTTGCAGAAAAGAGTTGTTCACTATGTGGCTAACCAGAAAGTAGAGAAAATGGACTGGCCATGCTCAGTGCTTGCTTTTTCCTTTATCCCTTTTTCCTCAGTTTGTCCCTAGGTCATGAGATGGTGTTGTCCACATTAAGGACGGGTCTTCCTCTCTCAGATGATATTCCAAAAACACCTTCATAGATATACCCAGAACTCAAGGCAGTTCTTAAATCAATCAAATTTAAACATCATGTAAGTAAAGAAAATTACAAGTCTAAAGCAAAACTAATCAATGTATATTATAAAACTAATAGCTAAATAATCCTCCTGCATTTCATGTCTTATTAGATTCTAACTGAGAAAGTAATGACTAAATATTATATGATCTCCCTTTATCACATAGAATCTGATAGTTACATAGTAAGGATCTGGCAAAAAATTCTATGTTGAGAAGTCCAAGAACATCATATTTTTTCCCATTGAAGCAAGGTTTCATGTAACCCAGGCTGGCCTCAAAATATGTAGCACAGAATGACCTTGAACTTGCCTTCACCTCCTGAATGCTGGTATTAAAGGCTATTTCTAGTATCACACCTGGATTATTCATTGACGGGGTTCAAGCCCAGGACTTCATGCCAGGCAAGCATTCGACCACCTGAGCCATAACCTCAGGCTTTAGTTTTGATTTTTCAAAACTTTGTAGCTTCAAACAGAATGCTAGAGCAGCACCAGAAAGCATTTTTCTACAATGAAATAAAAATATTCTTCTAACCTTACAAAAGAAAATAGTAAATATGGCAGGCAGGAAGAAAGCCTGGCCAATAGGCAGACATATGGCCAGGCAAACATTTTCCGGAAAGGGAAATTGTCTGAGTTGATTTAAGCTTATCATAGAATCTATTTATAGGACTATTGTAAAACCAAAACAGGAACAAATGCCTCACAAGTTGATGGAAGACCAAAACCAAAAATATACCTCACAGGTTAAGAGTTCTATTTACAGCCAAAACAGTTTTTAAAAAGTTCCTGCTTGTTTGGTGCTAAATCTTAACTAAGACAATTCCGTTTGTCCTGTGTTAAGTCCTTGCCAATTATGGTTTTTGTTTGTAATCAAGGGTAAGCTCCTGGTCTGATGTAAACTGCAGGTAAGCCCCATTCAATTGATGTATATCCTTGCCTTTGCCCCTCCCCTTTTCATTGTTTTTACCTCCATTCAATTGATGTATATCCTTGCCTTTGTTCCTCCCTTTTTCATTGTATTCTTTTAACAATGAATAATCACCAACCCTCTTACCCCTGTGAACACCTATCTCTCCTATAAGAGGGACTTCAAGAGGCCTGTGAGGGCTGCACTTTCAAACCCCAACTTAGGGGGAGACAGCTGGCTAGTCAGTTCCAGGTACACCCCAATACAGCTTACTTTAATTTGGACAGTTGTGGAATAGGTCTTTTCTTTATTGTGATTCTCAGGATTAATATACGGAGACCCCAACGAGATAGACTGTCCACCCAAACTTTGCTGAAGCTGGGGCAGGCGTCTTCATTCCAGGATCCTTAAGAAGCTGGTAAGCCACCCCAAGGGTGCATTCACCTTAGGATAGATAACCTAGCTGATCCAAGGCCCCAGGAAGTGCCTTCCACTATGCGAACTCCCTGGGTGAATGGCTATGCTTGAAAGGAAAACAGCAAGCATTTTTTCCCTTTTTTTGAGGAAGCTTCCCTTTGGTAAGTCATTGGTTCTATGGGATCCTAGTCTGGGAATGTGGGGGACCTGATGAGGGCCACCAATCCTTTGTCCAGGGCAAAGAGAGATGTTCAACAGCCCACTGGTTATTTCTGGCTAATTGGGAGTTTGGTCAAAGTCACCAGTTTTTTTCTGACCTGCCTTGGAGCACTGAGGATGCCCTGGTGACACTGGGGACCAGGTTTAGAAACTCAGAGAGGCCCAGCACTTTGGCACCATCAGCAGAGTTCCAACCAATAGGCTGCCCAACAAAGCCAAGGACACTGGGGGGCTAGACCTAGAATTTGGAGAGGCCCAGTGTGAGGACATTAGGCAGTCTAAAGGTTGTACAAGGAGACAACTAAAGGAGCCTCCTGTTACATTCTGTTGGTCAGACTGTTGAAACCTGTGGGACACCACTTGTTACTGTCTTCTCTGTTGTTATCCTTGCTTTGGGTCTTGTTTTGAGTCTGGTCTGTCTTTATGTGTTACCAGTTGGTGTCACTAAATTAGATGAACAACATGGAAAACATGACTGGTAAACTAGGCAGCCTTCTGACCTGTGTTCTAAAAAACTTTAACAAACATACCCCCTATAGTTAAGGAAAATGTTGACTATCCTATCACTAAGAGCTGGCTGAGAATGTTTTGTGAGCTTGAGTGGCCCAAGTTTGGGGTCAACTTGTCCCCCCAAGGGCACTGGGTAATAGTAAATATCATCCATGGGAATCATGGCCAACGGAATCACGTTGGATATATTTTGTCCTGGCACAAGGCCACTTCTGTCCCGCCTCCCTGGATGAGAGTATTCATGATCCAGAGCAGGCAGGTCAGCCAAGCTCTCCTAGTTGATAGAAGTGCCTTCCAGAAAGTGGCATCCCAGACTCAGGAGCCCACTCTACAAGAATCTGCCATATAAAACCAAGAGTTTATTTCAAAACCTGTCCTGCAGAAATGGCTAGGGGCATCGGAGCTACTCTTCCCCACTCATAACCACCTCTATGCACAGCTTCTGTTGAAGTCTGAGTCTCCCACCTTATCTCCCTTCTCACTGTTTTCATTATTGATTACTCTACCTTTGCTTGGTATTTATTTTAAAATTCGTGAAACTAACAAACAGGGAAGATAAAAAGCTGTTAGGAGATAACTAGGAAAAATATGGTTTATGCCCTGAAGGATGAAGGAAATAATATAGATCTCCCTTTCAAGAGAAAGTATGTCCTATCCAATCCAGATTAAGAACTGACTGGATTCTTAAGATAAACACTTATGATCCAAACTCACATTAGCAACTTTTGCAGTTTGTAATAAATGTTGTGAACGAATCAGGAGCAGAACGTAGAACTGTAATACACATGACCTGAAGAGGAGAGCAGAACTCTTTCGCTGCTGTAGGACAAAAGGGAAAACTAGCCCCTGTCTCTGGACTCCTCCCTCAGATTGACCCAGGACAATTTCCAGGTGTTCCTGCCAAGTTTTAGGACTTCTCGGAAGTACTGCATTTTTAAAAATCTAGTAGTTTAAAAATTCCCAGGCTCTCTTTCTTAGCTCCCACTATTGCCAATGCCCACTGATTTGAAAGAATTAAATCCAAAGTCGCATCTCCTCTCAGGTCTGCTGCTAACTTTAGAAGGTAAAGTTACACACGACTTTTCCAG
The DNA here is from genome assembly GCF_004664715.2 of Peromyscus leucopus. Classification (NCBI taxonomy): domain Eukaryota; kingdom Metazoa; phylum Chordata; class Mammalia; order Rodentia; family Cricetidae; genus Peromyscus; species Peromyscus leucopus. The sequence goes on from NC_051083.1 coordinate 52,731,981, forward strand.
AATGGTTCTCTAAATCAGGGGTGACCTACATCTGCCACCTGACATGCTCTCTGTAAATAATGTTTTATCAGAACACAGGAGTACACTGTTTATGGCTGCTATCAGACTACAATGACAGACTTGAGTGATTGAGACAGAGACCATATGGACCACAAAGCTGGAAATATTTACAATCAGGCCCTTTACAGAAAATGTTTGTTGACCTTGCTGGAGATAATAAAAATGTCATGCTGCTGTTATGCCTTTCACTGTGCACAACACATGAAAGGAAGAGTGGTATTATAACTTTGTGAAAGAAGACATACAATAGCCAATGAGCACTTGGAAAATATGTACATCATTGTACACTAGGGAGATGAAAATTAAAATCACAATAACTAAGCCTGCTAGCACACACTGGTAGTCTTAGTACTTTGGAGGCCAAAGCAAAAGGAGAATGAGTTTGAGGTCAGCCTAGGTTGCATAGTTTCTTCCTAGTAATATCCTGTCTCAAAAACAGAAAAGCATCTCTACAACAAAAGAACCAAAATGATAACCAGGCTTGGTGGTTTGCATCTGTAATCCCAGAGCTCAGGAGGCTGGGGGTGGGGACTGCAATTCCCAAGCCAGCCAAGAATACAAAACAACACCCTGTACCCCAAAATTACAAAAACAAAAATCTGAAATGTAGTTCACCAAGACTCTTAGGCTTCATACTGAGGCCTAGAAAGAAACTGAATAATTACGGCACTGATTGGGGTTTAGAATAGTTATCATACTGAAGAGAGAAAATAATTCCTCGCATTTCCTCATACAATCACATTTCCACAATTCTTCATATTCTCCTAATTTTTCACAGTACTTCCTAAATGTCACTAGACAATAGGCTTTCTCCTACTTTGGGTGGTTAAACAATGCCCAGAGTAGCACATAAAATAAAGTGACGAATGATGACTGAAGCTAATTTTGGCCAGGACATCTTGAACAACAAATGGACCCTGGGAAACAAACAAAAGGGAAACTTTCAAAATAGCCTTTGCTCCTACACTAAGCCATTCCATAAAAAGGACTGAAAGAATGCAATCAGTGCATTTTCACAGTGTAAAATTGTTATTCAGATGAGGAGCTCCAAATTCCGATGTGCCTAGTGTTTTCCTCTCTCCTCCTATAAATGAGCTCACCCTAGGATCTTACCAGGTTGTGCAGCTTGTACAATTCTGCCTTGGCTTGCAATTGATAGGATTTTTCCCCAGTTTTTTTTCTCCAAGAAAAAATCATTAAAGATTTCATTCTTCATGTTTTTCCAAACAACATGAGCTCAGCAAACAGATTTAGTTTTAAAAGTTACTTATCAACATTGACAGCGTTCTCTTAAGAACAGCTGTTGCCTCATAGACTACAGTGTTAACCTACCCCTGCATTTAGAAACAATTCTGCTTTGAAAGAATATTGCACATTTAGCACCCTCCCCTTAATTACCAAAGACATTTGCATGAGAGGCCCATTTTTGTTGGGCAATTCACCTTCTTCGTTTTTTTTCCCCCTATGTTTTAAGTTTAAGACCTGAAAGGTGCAGTTCTGTAATGAGTTTAGCTTGTAAGCAAGAACCACATTCTCGTCACAGGCCTGGCTTTAACAGCCATTTTTTCAATTTTGGAATTGCTTTCTTTTCTTTTATGGCACTGGCTGTCAAAGCCAGTTCTTTTGCAGTTCTAATTGTGAGCTGCAAGGTCATTTGAGCCTTGGCTCTGACAGCAGAAAATGAATTTCTAAAGAAAGGAAGCACTCCTCATTCTTTTAATGTTTGAGATACTGAGGGGAATTTGCATAATCTGTGGTTTGCAATTTTTACAACTGACATTAGTCTTAAGGGTGCTGAGTACATACGATTATTCATCATCGTGTAAATAGAGATAAGTTTGTGAGGGAGTGCTAGAAAAACCAAATAGGAGAAAATATTGATGTAATAAACACTAAAATTCTCTTGTCTTCTTCCACAGTAACTGTTTATGCTATGGAATGGTATCTGTGAACTATTTGTTTCCTACATATGTCTTGAAATAAACTGCTACTGATATTCTAAAGTTCACTATTTAACTGAGCTAAGTTAATATTCCCAAATGACTATTTCAAAGCCTTACAAAGTTTATCATTTCTTATAGCAACACATGGTATGTACATATAAGAACATTACTGTACAAGTAATGCTTTTAACCTTTTAGTTTATTGTGAAATATTTTAGTATATGATATTTTTCTAAGGAGAATGGAACTAAGTAAGGACATTCATTGAGACAAGAACGATGGATTTTTAGTTAGCAGAACATCAAATGTACTTATCTTTTCCTAAAGAGGAAATGGCAGTTTTTTTAAGGCTACTCTGTAGGAGAGAAGAATAAGAATAAAAGAAGGCATAGAGGAAGAAGAAAAGTGGTGCTGCACCCCATCTATTGTTTATTTAGCATACAGTCAATACTACATAGAAATGTTTTTGAAAACATGCAATAATTAGCAAGTGACTAACGTAGCAGAAGAAAAACATACTTCTTTATATAAGCCCTACTTACGTTTTTATTATCAACTAATGAAAATCAAAATTTTTTCAGTATTAAAAAGTCAAGGGCTTAGGAATAACTTAGTAGGTAAGAGTGTTTTCTGTGACAGCAAGAGGGCCTAAGTTCAAACCCACAGCACCCATGTAAAACCAAGCATGTCCCCAAGGGCATTTCACTCTACTGTCCAGGGACAGAGACAGGTGGATGCAGGAGCTCACTGGCCATCCAGCCTAGGCAAACATTAGCTTAAGTGCACTAAGACCTTGTTTTAAGGGAGGGAGAGAGGGAAATTGATTCATTGTATACTAACAATACATTGTCACAGTGCTTTTCCCTTTCTTCTCATGTGTGTATCTTCTATCAATTATTAAATTGACATAGATAGGCTATTATATTGCTCTACCTAAAACCTGCCAACAAAAATTTATGGACTACTTAGCTTGTGTACCTATCCCATATCAAAAAGTGTGTTTCTGCTCACTGGTTACCCATTGGCTGGGAATAGTGGTGCACATCTGGGATCCCATCACTCAGAAGCCTGAGGATCAGGCTATATAGGCTATATAGTGAGACACCATCTCAGAAAACATAGAAAATACTTTTTGCTAGTGGAGATATCATTTGACCAAGTAGTGGAAAGGGAACACAAATACTACATTGAACAGTGGAATTCATTACAAGTTAAAATATTTGAAAATAATTTATTGAAGAAGATACCATTTGAGCATGATTCAGAATAATGAAACAGGAAGTTAAAAGTAGCTTAAGCTAGGAAAGAAATGACATTGACATTATATAATCATCACAGAAATTTCTGGAAAAAATACCAGGAATGATAGGGAGACTTGCTGACTGCAAATGGAGGGTACCTGAAGATATCATTGGATAGGACAGGAACTCAAACAAGACAGGAGCCTGGAGGCAGAAGCTGATGCAGAGGCCATGGAGGGGAGCTGCTTGTCATGGCTTGCTCAGCCTACCTTCTTATAAAACCAGGGATAGCACCCGGCCCATGGATAGCACCACCCACCATGGGCTGAGCCCTCTCTCCCTGATCACTAATTGAGAAAATACCAAACAGCTGGATCTCAAGGAGGCATTTTCTCAACTGAGGCTCCTTGCTCTCTGATGATGGTGATCTCAAGTTCACACACAAACTCAGCCAGTACACTGATCATTACTCATATAATATACTCATATTATTAATAAAATAACATTGTTATCACTTACCACAACTGTACAGTGCTGCAAGCCTTGATAACAAAGGGAGGGAAAATAGAGTGGTATAAAAGAGTGGTATGAGGAAATGGCTATATTTGGGCATAAAAGAACTCTAGTATATGAAACCTGAAAAGAAAAAGTCAGCGAGCAAGATGATATGAAGAGTAAAATCCAAAGGAAGAGAGGATTTAAGTAGTATCTGATGCAAATAAGCCAAGTGAATATCAATAGAAGCATGTCAGGTGAATTTAGCAGCCCACTTTTAAGGAATGTTTTGGATGTGTCAAAGGGCAAGATCACTGTTGTTACTTTTGTTTAAAGATAGTAACTGGCTTTATTTGACATTCTAGAGTAAGGAAATACTTCATTCAAAAAACAGAATAAACTTTTCAATGAGATGAATGGAGGAGCTAAGATTTACAGAGAAAGGCTATAGAAAGCAGAAAGAAAGAAAAAAAAAACTTAGATTGGTTATTTCAAAGTAACTTTCCCTATAAGGGGATGACAAAAGACAGAATAGAAAACAAAACAAAACAAACAAAAACCTATTGGTTAATATCATGTTATTTCAGATCACTTTTTTGTTTGTTGTGTTTTCTGAAACAGAATCTTTATAGCCCAAGCTAGCTTCAAATTCTCTATCCTCCCACTTCAGCCTCCCCAGTACTGGGATCACAGGATTACACTACCCTATCCTATGATGCCCAACACAGGCTGCCTTTTTTGTGTAATGATTTAGGCATAAAGAACACCCGCTACCATGATAGTCATAGGTAGCCTGTTTGAAAAATTTGGCTATTATCTTTGCTTTCTCTACCTCCTCATTAGCTAGAAAATCAGATAATAGTTTAGTTCAAGGCTTACTGACACACACCTGTAATCCAACTACTCAGAAGCCTGAGACAAAAGGACCCCAGTTTGAGGTCAGTCTGGCCTGCAAACCAAGACCCTACTTCAAAGGAAAATAATGACCACAACTTAGTTTTTCAAGGAATCATGCGCATGCCAGGTATTAAGACTTGGGAACATCTGAGTTTCTGTTAGTTGACATGAAACTTCATTTGCAGTGTATTCTACCAGGGCTCAGGGTAGAAAACAATGGCTTCCTATAATTTTTAACCAACACCCGAAAACTAAAAATATAATAGCATTAGTTACATTTTGCCTCTTGGATACAGTCTTCTCATATATCTATATATTCCTTATATTCCTTTCTTTACAGACAGTCTACTGGCATAAGTCTGTGAACAAATGGTTGGGGCTTAAGAAACACCATTTTCAGCAGACTTCTTTTGTTGCCTCAGTTGTATGAAGTTTATGAGACCAAAGCATTTTTCAAAAGTATTTGTACATTTATTTCAAACTTTTTCTTCTCAATTTAAAATAGTAGCTGCAGTACTACAATGAAGAATAATATTGAAATAATTGCTTTTAAAATAACAGACAAAGATGATGTGATGGAAAATACTGCCTTGCAAGCTGAGTTATCATTCAATAGATTGAAATGTTTTTCATCAATTCATGTATGAAAGTATGAATTTCATTACCAACACACAGTGAGGTAGTCAATATCTAATGTATAAAGTATACGTGGCTAAAAAGTCAAATATCTGAAAAATGAGGTTCATCTCTACCTTGTGCATGAAACTTAAATTCATTGAAATATCTTTAAAGAAGTTTCTAAAGAAAACATTTAAACAAACTTTTTTCCGCATAAAATTAAAATTTTCTTTAAAATTCCTTTCTACTTCACAATAATGGTCTGGAATCCCTCTGTTACCTGTAGGGAAGTACCAATAAATGGCTGTTGGGAGGCTTATCACATTTTAGAAAAGATTGTTCTGCATCATCTTAAGAGAGAATTCCACCCTCAGTATTTGACTTCCTTGGCTTGTTTTCAACAAGAATCCTATTAGGTCAATTTAGCAAAGAATTACACTACTTTCTTAATTGTTTCCTTTCATTGATTCCCCCATTGACTATACACCCCCTCCTTTTCTTGTATTCAGAGTTGAACCCCGTTCTATACTGAAGTCTCCTTTCTCCTCATTTAACAGTTTCTTATTGAATCTGCTCTCATGACTTTAACTACTATTGGGCTTTATACTTTGCTTTAATGCCTGTAAAAGGCTAGTTAGTGTTTAGATGGATATGTTAGAGGAGTTGCATAATAGCAAAAACTGACAAATGGGAATACATTAAATTAAAAAGCAAAGGAAGTATCAGATGGAAGACATGGCATATAAAATAGGAGAAAAATCTTTGCCAGCTCTTCATTCAATGAAATATTAATACCAGAATATATAAAAAACTCAAATAATCAAGCACCAACAGAATAAATAATCCAATCAATAAACAAGAAAGTGAGCTAGCAGATAGTCCTCAAAAGAAGTACAAATAGCTATTAAATACATGAAAATTGTTCAATAGTCATAGCCATCATGGAAATGAAAATATAACTGCATTAAAATTCTATCTTCTTCCAGATAGAATGCAAATTGTGAAGAAAAAATTAAACAATAAATTTTGGAAAGATTGGGTCAGGCAGTGAATCATTAATTAGTTGTTGATGGAAATGTAAATTGACCCAACCACTATGGAAATCAGTGTGAATATTCCTTAATGAATTAAATATAATATTATGTATTTTATTTTTTCATTATTCCTTAGATAACTGTTAGTTTTCTACTGAGAGACAGAAACAATCTGTGGATCCAGATGGGAGGGGAGGTGGGGAAGAACTGGAATTAGTTGGGGAAGGGGAAACCATAATCAAGAGTATATTGTATGAAAAAGATCTACTTTCAATAAAAGGAAATAGAGAATTATGATATTATGATATAATCTGCCTATACCATTCCTGGGAATAAACCCAAGAGAGTCAAAGCCATCCTATTATATAGATAACATATACTCTTATTTATCACACTGATATTTACAGTTAACAGGTTTTGAAATCAGCCTAGGTATTTGCTAACAGATAGATGAGTAAACAAAATGTATTATATTTTAATATAATCAGGTTTTATTCACTTATAAAGAATTAAGTTGTGTCATTTATAGGGAAATGAAAAGAAATAGAGATCATAACATTAACTCATACTGCAAACTCTCATATAATGAACTTATGGAGGAAATAATGAGATGGACATAAATGAGGGATGACCTGGGTACAAAACGGGACTGGTAGAAGAAAGAGTAAGAGAGTAAATGAAAATGATCAAATACATTATGGCTCAAAAAAAAGTATAAAAAGATGCCTAGGAATGTGGTGTAGATCAGTGGTAGAATATGTCCTTAACATATGGGAGGCCCTGGGTTTAATTCTGAGCATAGAAGAGAAAAACAAAATATTGAATCACAGTTTAAACTTTCATTGCAGTTTAAAATGGCGGTATGTTTGTTTGTCACAATGCTAGATATTTAAAAATTTAATATGCTCAGTGTTATTTAGCCAGCTTTGGGGAAAAAATCTCACATTCTACAACTGAGTCTCTTCTATCTGAATGGCATTTTATAATTTTCATTCAAGCCCCTTAAATGTGCATACTCATCAAGAAATCGTTCCTTGATAGAGTAGGCTAAGGAAATGTTTGGTATGTGCAAATGATGAATGACCAAAAATGTTTATATATGACTATTGTCAACTATGAAATAAACAGTGCAAAGTTTTGAATGACTGATCAGAGGTACAGAATAGGTAAACTATGAATACATAATTAGTATAAGAAACAATTAAAATGAGTGTATATGTGTGTCTTTATTGGTATTAAATTAATATCAAAATATGCTGTCCGGGGAAAGGAAATGTAAAAAGCATGTCTCATGTGACTTTAGTTTTTTAATGTAAGCAAGCTCATTTGTATGTGTGTTTTAGGGTAAAAATCTAGGGAAGTGAACAGCATAATTTTAACAGTGATTATGTTGTAATGGTGATTTTATATAATTTCTACATCATTTCTTCCTTATTCACTGGGCTTTTTAAAATGAGTTTCTGTTTTTCACAATAAAGAATAAAACTTATTTTGAGGGAAAAAATTAAGTTCTTCAGCTGTCTTTTGAAAATGCATGAAGAAATTACATAAGCTTTTCTCTGTCATGAAGACCCTAAATTCTATTTTCAACCATAGATCTGAACAACACAGAACTCCTACTGAATTTTCCTCTACTAAAGAATCAGCAAAGAACTACACATGGAATATACCTAGCTACCTACTCTCTATAAGAAATCACCCTGACATTTAATGGACAGAAACAACAAACATCTGTTATCTAACAATTTTGGGTGTCAGGAATGCCAAAATCAGCTAGATGGTTTGAATGTAGTCTTTTACAGCATTGCAATAAAAAAGGCTTGCCAGAACTCTAGCCATCTCAAGACTCAATTGGCAAAGAAGCCACTTCTGCTTTCACATAAATTGACAAGACCTCATCAGCTCACCTTCCAAACTGACCTATGGAGGCCTTTCTCTGGGCTTACCTCACAATTTGAAAGATGGTTTCCCTCGAGTTAACAAGGCAAGAAAATGAGAGACAGACAGCACTCAGTCTCCAAATTAGCAGTCCCCTTGATGCAGCCAATATTCCTTCCATTCACTAGAACTAAGACAGCTATCTTAGCTGACATTCAATGGCATTAATGCCAGGAGGTGACGATCTCTCTCTCTCTCTCTCTCTCTCTCTCTCTCTCTCTCTCTCTCTCTCTCTCTCTCTCTCTCTCTCTCTCTCTCTCTGGGTGTGTGTGTGTTCAGGTTAGGGACCAATCCAGGTATGGATCCTCACCTTCCACTTTGTTTGAAATAAGATGTCTTTGTTGTTTTCTATGGAATATGTGAAGTGAGTTGCCCCAAAAGCTTGTGAAGAATTTTCTGTCACTCCACCCATTTCCCTATAGGGGAACTTGGATTACAGGCATGCCCTATGGCTTCTATATGAGTTCTGGGGATTCAGACTCAGGTTCTCCTTCTTGCATATCAAATTTATTTACCCACTGAGCCTTCTCCCAAGAAGTGGGCCTTAAAGACTGTTTTAGAGACTGTCTACCAATGCTGACCAAAAGCAAAGGAAAAAGAAATTAAAAAGAAAGCCATATAGGAATATTCAGAGTGTCTTCATATGCAACAGCCAAAACTAGAAATAATCCAGCTATAAGCAAGAGAAAGATACATTCACATACCAGTGAACTACTGAGGAAAATAGTAACAAACTACTTCCTGGTTTATGTAACAACATAAGGAATCCTACAGATATTATACTGAACAAAGGAAGCTGGACTCAAAAGATCATACTACTATACCTTTACATAAAATTTTAAGTAGGAAGAATTAATCAGGAAAATGGACATTTCTTTCGCTAACAATTATTAAAAAAAAAAAAAAGATCCATGAGCAAGCTTTCAGGGGTGATGAAAATATTTTATATCTTTGTTAGAATATCAATTACATAATTGCATAGATGTGTCAAACTTCAAAAAAAATGGTAATACACTTAGGATCTGCAAATGTGTTTGCATATATTTCCTTAAAATGTGAATGCATAGTAAAATTCAAAAAGAAAGAAAAATTGAATATTAGTATGAGTATAAAAGGATGAGAAAATTATTACTTCTTTAGAAATCTTCCAAAAATAAATGAAAAATTAAAAGTCTAAAGACAAAATGTCAGGAACATCTACTGGGAAAAATTTGGATGAATAGCAAATTTTCAGTGTGGTTCAAGCTCAGGGCAAAGTAAGGGATCAAGAACTTTCTTAATATCTAGTGTCATTCTGAAAACAAGTCATAGAGTAAAAGAAATTCTGGCATGGGAGGTGAAAATCAGAGTTTTTTTTTAAACAGAAGAAAGATGGCCACCAATTAAGTTAAGAGACTGGAGTAAAAAGATGAGTTGTATTTGCCACATCACTAAAGAAATCATAACCAAGTCATAGCTCTTCTCTGATGTTGCAAAGCAGGTTCCAGTGCTCTGGGAATTTGCTTATCTTACCTACAAATGCAACTATAATTAAAGTATTGTTTTCACTTGAAATCTACAAAGGACATCTGGATTTTTATTGTTTTCCCCCACATACTGAATCTGAACTCTTAATGTTACAACTCTGTCTGGTTTTCAAAGTTTCATCCCCAAACCAACTTTAATAAAGAAGGAAGAGATCTGTCTCTAAAGCTAGAGGGAAAGTTTTAATTGAAACTACTCTCCAGAGTCAGCACAAAGTTGAAGCAATCAAGACTAGCTTTCCTCTCTTGTAAAGAAATCTGTAGCTTAGCAGCCTACCTGTTCCAGTTCAGCCTGTGTATGCCCTGAATATCCACCTGAATAAAACCACCTGTTGTTCTGCAGTTGCTTTATTATGCTTTCTCCCATAAGGAAGTGATATCCTGAATATGACTCAGCTTCACTACAAATGTTTCTAATGGAATCACTCAATGCTTCAAAATCATATAAAATGTAACCTTATATTAAGAGTCCAAGAGAAAGAAAACTATACTGTAATGAACTTTTTTCAAAAACAGCAACAGTGATTTCTCAACAAGTTTCAGAACACTATTTTCCATGTCAGAAAACAACACTGGGACACAAAGACTGTAGACATGCTATGAACACACACACACACACACACACACACACCCCTCTATATTTCAACTGTGAGAATAAAAACATTTGGATTATAAAAATTGGGACCATCTACCATAGGGAAGATTTCTTCCTCTTCTTATTTATTTATTTGTTTGTTCATTTGTTTGCTTGTTCTTGTTGTTCAAGACAAGGTTTCTCTGTGTAACATCTCTGGCTGTCCTGGAACTCACTTTGTAGACCAGGCTGGCCTTGAACTCAGAGAACTGCTTGCGTCTGCCTTCCAAATTCTTGGATTAAAGGCCTGTACCACCACCATCTGGCATGAATATTTCTTCATTACTGTACCAAACAACACTCACCAGAAATGATTTTTACAACTACAGTGTATAAAATAAAGATATGAGCTTGAATCATCCCTACTGTCCCTTATGAGTTGTCCTTGGTGGACCTGGCCCTATGAGCCACAGAGTATGACATGGAGAAGGCAGACAGCCCCATCAACAGACTACCTGCCTATTCCATGCAGTCTTTTCTCTGAGTATCTTAAGTATATGGCTTCAAAACACAGGTCTATATGCCTTACAGAGAGATGAGAATTATTACATTTCTTACGCGTAAACTGAGATCCAAATACAAGTAACTGGTCAGGAAATGTGGTAGTTTGAATTTAATTGGCCTACATAACCTCACAGGGAGTGGCACTATTGGGAGGTGTGGCCTTGTTGAAGGAGATGTGGCCTTGTTGAGGGAAGTGTGTCACTGTTGGTGTAGAATTTCTAAACAATCTTATTAAATAAGAAACACAGAGCCAAATACAGAGTTAATAGCCAAAAAGATCAGAGCAAGAGCCATGACTACCTTATCTTACCACCAGCAGTAGCTTCCCCAGAGAGAGAGTTTCTTCCTGTCTGACTTGTCTTTTTATTGCCTTTCTGGTCTGCCTTCTCATTGACTCTAAACCCAACCACATTACTTCCTCATCACTGCCTGTCTATACAGACCTCCAGGTCTCTATGGTTGGTACTAGGATTAAATGTTTGTGTCACCCCGCTTGCCTATGTCCTTGACCACACAGAGACTTTGCCTGCCATGTGATTGAATTAAGATCATGTGCTACTATTGCCTGACTCTGCTTATGGCTCACTTTGACCTCTGATCTCCAGGTGACTTTATTTATTAATATACAAATAAAATCACATTTCAGCACAAACAAAATATCACCATATGTGGGGGCAAGCTTTGAAGTCTCTTTTGCTTAAGCTTTGCTCATTGTCACAAATCATTATGATAATGGACTGAACCTTTGAAATTGTAAGTGAGCCCCCTCAACTAAATGTTTTCCTTATAAGAGTTGCTGTGTCATGGTGTCTCTTGACAGCAATAGAAATGCTAAGTGAGCCAGGGAAGGATTATTCATTCATGCTGTCCTTTAACCTTTGGTTTCACTTCATCTACTGACTTTAACAATGGACAACTACTTTTGGAGGCCAAAGTGCTATGGGATAATGCTTTTGTACACAGGTTTAATAAAATGCTAATTGGCAGGCAGTATAGGTGGGATAAGCAGACAAGGAGAATTCTGGGAAGAGGAAGATTGAGTCAGGAGACACCAGCCCTCTGTCCAGGGAGCAGCATGTAATGGCACACAGGTAAAGCCATGGAACATGTGGCAACATATAGATTAACAAAAAATAGCTTGAGTTTAAGTGTAAGAGCTAGTCAGTGGTAAGCCTGAGCAGTTTTAATTAATATAAGCCTCTGTGTGTTTACTTGGGTCTGAGTGGCTGTGAGACAGGTGGGTGAGAGAGATTTGTCTTGACTGTAGCCCAGGCAGGACACAGGAAAACTTCAGCTACACCAAAGGACAATTTTAGAGTAATATAAAAAAATCAGAAAGGGACACACACATGTACACACTCACACATGTGGGTATGAGTGTGCATGCATGCACACACATACACAAATACATTATGCTATTAAAAATGGAAATGTGCTTTATCTGAGAGCTCTTTCCCTTCTGTTTGTTTTGTCCAATTCCTATGTGTTTTTGTCTTATCATATTATATTGCATTTTGTTTTATTTTATTACTGTTCCTTAGAAGCTTGTTTGTCTTCTAATAAGAGGCAGAAAGGGAGTGGATCTGAAATGGAGGGGAGGAGGGGAGGAACTGGGAGGAGTAGAGACAGGGGAAACCTTATTCAGAATATACTATGTGAAAAAAAAACTCAATTTTCAAAAATAAGGAAAAAACTAGAAAACATAAATGGACATAATAAAAGATTATCAATTTGAAGAAAAAATAATGCTATTTCTTAATAAAGATGTTAATTTTCCCTTCAAAAAAAGAAAAAGAAACATTTTGCTGTCTATCTTCTGTTAATTGGCCTTGGTATTATATGAAAAAAATGAGCACAGAAGACTTTGAATTCTCACACACAATCAAGGGTGCAATAATGAATATTTCAACAGGTACACATTTGGAGGTTTTAATTAAAATCAGTAGCATTATTGATATTGTAATGTGTTACAGTAACACCGAGGCAAGTAATCACCTATCTCTCAAGTGAATGGCAATATACATGCAATTAATTATAAAAGACTTTGCAGTGGAATCACCTTGGAATTACAAAGATTTAGAGCAGTGACTCAGGTATTTAACTTCAGAAGGCTGCTCTACTGGTCCAGGGACATAGTAGCTGTTTTCCTTAACTGAGATAAAGCATGTCTCCTTAATAAAGTTTGCTGTGATCTTTGCTGACTTCTAGCACCACTACCCTCCTGCTTCCTATAGGCAAGGCTCACTTATACACTGCAGCCATTTTTGCTTGTTTAAGGTCATTCAGAGAGGTATTCATATTTTTGAAGTTCATTTTCTCATACCACTATGAAGTTCTTACTCTGAAGATCCTTTGAAGCTCCTAGCCCCACTTTTCCATGCAAAAGTGGAAGATACCATAAGATCAAGCCAGGGCAGAAACATTTCAGTCTACATTTTTGTAGAAAACTTCTACTGCATATGGGCTGGAGGAAAGCAAAGGGGATGGAGAGAGCAGGAGAGTGTGTAATGACTAAAGGATGGTGGGAAGGTGAAAGTGAGAGTGAGAGATTGAGGTTTCTTTTTAAATCACCTCAAAGTATTCTTAAAGTAGAGAAGCCTAGTAAGAAATTCACCATCCACCTAACTTCTCATTACAAGGATACATCTTTGGAATATCCTAATGTCTACTATTTTTAAAGAATGATTAAACCTCTAAGCCCTGAACTCTTACTGACTATGCCACATCCCCTGAAGTCCAATGATATCTCAAATATGGAAGATATGAGAAGCTTTGAGCTCACTATGCTGTTTTAAGAGGTTCTTTTATTTGCTTTTGTTGAGCAATGTAATTAAAGTTTACCATTATTGCATTCATGTAAAGAAGCCAATTCTAAGGACAAGTAAACAGTCATCAGTCTGAACGTACATACATACACACACACACACACACACACACACACACACACACATATGTAAAACCTTCCCCTTTCACATGGCATTTGCTAGTCAGCCTTTGAATGAAAGCAATTAATTGTAATAGTAAAAAAGTTAATTCAAACACAAAACAATGGCATATAAAAACTGAAAAACAGCATGAAGTTCACACACTTGAGAAAAGTGTTGTTACCTAGTAAATATTTGAAGTAATGATCTAGAAGCTGTTATATACCCAATTTCAGATCCTGAATCACAAACTAAAAGTATTTTTGGACAGACAGTATGTTCAAAACTTGCAATCTTATACCAAATGTAAAAGATATGCATTTAGTTTACTCTCCTTTCAATTTTAAATAAATTTTAACATTTTAATAATTATAAAATGGCTCAATGCTTAATGTGGCATATTCCTCTCTTATAGTACAAAATCTGGTTAGAATCTAATTGTCTTAAACCAGTAATCACAATCAGCAACGAATTGAGATGATTTTGGCAGATAAAAATGATCAAATGTGAATCCAATCAGACTCCAGTTCTAGCACATCTCTATGAACCTGCTTATTGCTGTTTAGTACCTTGACAAACATTCTTCAGTGAATAAGTTCCAAAAACTAAATTAGTAATTCTATGGCTATTAATTCATTTAACATCAACCAATCTCCAACCACAATTATGCTTTTTTGACATATTAGGAATATGGAGTTGAATGTTGCAAATCCCTTTGAATTTACAGGGCCTACTGACTAGGGAAGCTGTTATTTGCACTTTGATTTATTTTTCAATTTTATGTTTATTTATTATGTGTGTATATATATGTGTGTCCACGCTTGCCACGGAAACCATGTGGAGACCAATGGACAGTCTGTGGGATTCAATCATGTGGATTCTCAAGATTTAATAAGGGTCATCAGGTTTTAATATTAGCATCATTACCTGTTAAGCCATCTCACTGGCCTGTAACTTGTTTTATTATTGCCTTATATACTATATCTCCATATATAAACCATAGCTCAAATGGTGTTGTTGAAGCTCCCTACAGCCTTCAATTATCAAAACACTACATATATTATCTATAAAATATTATATATATTATTTAATATTGAATGCATAATATATAACATACATATATATAACATGTAATATATAATACATAATGGGCAATATATACAACACAATGATAAATGTATGATACATATTATACAATGTATACTATAACACATAATTTATAATGCTTGTGTATATCATGTAATATCAGGTACAATATACTTCATATGATTGTTATATAACATACAACATACTTTATATAATGTGCAATACATAATACAACTATATAATGTCTAATTTATAATAGATATCACATAATATATATCATGCATTATATATGATATAATATAATGTATGTTATGTTATATATTCCACAATAGCCATTATGTAACATGACATTTTGTGATACCTTATGTATATTTAACATTATACAATGTGTAGCATTATATATAATATATGGATATTGCTCTAGGTTCATAAGAATGTATGACCCAAAGGCCTAAGACAAGAGACATATCTCATGGGGCAACTAATTTGTTACAACAGACAGCATATTCAGAACACATTAGACAGTACTTGTTTCAGCCTACCAAAAGTACCTTAAGGGACAATGAGGCATAAGTAAAATATATATACCTTTGCAGATGAAGATAAGAGTGGATCAAACCAGGAAGAAAATGCATGACAGTATACCTCAGTGACCAAAGATGAAAGTTTTGAGTTTATAGAAAAAGGAAAAAAAAATAAAAGTGAAGAATGGAAGAGGCGAAAATATTAACATGGCCATTGCACAGCAAGTATTGTGTCATTTATTTAATGGAATGCTCCCTATCACAGATGAGAAAACTGAATTCTAGAAAAGTTTCATAATCATAATTAGAGCTGCAATGACAGTACAATTTGTTTTCTTCTGAAGCCTGTGCCCTTTCTTTCACAGTAACCTGGGATATGGAGGAAGAATATCTGAATACCATAACTGTCTTTGGAGGCAGCCAGGAAAGGTGACTTAGATAGTACAGAAGGGACCAGAACAGGTGTGGCTCTGCTTGTTAATATGTCAGAGAGGGAGTGTAATCGTCCAGGAAAGTGTGTGTTGTCCATTTGATTCACTGTCACAGTTGGAGTGGTTCCATCTCATTGGTTTTATAGGCTTATTGGATCATCTGCTTGTTCATATGAGGTCATTTCCCTTCTAGTCATTTTTCACCTCTATAGTTAGAATGTGGTTTTCCTGAATACTGTTTCTATTGGGCAAAGTTGACAAAGCAATATCCAATAATCTGTAAATATACAGAATAGGGTCGTGGCACTTTGTGCTCAGTACATACTAATTTTTCATCAATACAAGAGACACACTCACTTAAACTGAGTAATGCATAAATTATGTTACTGTTTAAGCCATTCATAATAAACTTTAAAGGTGGCTTGCAATTACTAAAGGGTCATTTGTCTGGATATTCTCCCTGAATTACCATATGGATTAGGGGGACAAGCACCAGTTTAGAGAAGTAAAAATTGTGGAGCCTTTAGGAGGTCACAGCAAACTGGCATGACCTTAAAAATCAAAAGTCACCAAATTCTACTTTTGCCCAGTTGTTTTCAAGGACTAAGTATCTGGAAGGACTGCTACTGGGGGAAAAACATTAAGTTTCAAAGATTACATAGCAGCCCAGCAGTAGAAAATGACACAAGAGGATTCTCTGCTTTAAATCTGTGCTCGCTTATAACCTCTCTACAGTTACTTGAGCCTATATCACCCAAAGTCAGCAGATGGCAAATTCTAGGGTATAATGAAAGCAATTTTAGGGTGAAGCCACATGGCTGTAATAGGGAAACTAAAAGCAAATACCAGACACTGCATAATGGTAAAAAAGTAGCCCAGTCAATCAACAAAACCAACACATATCAGCTCAGGTACCCAAGCAAAGGTTTACCTACAGTCAGTGCTGTTGGAAATAGCAATAACTGCACCACGTAACTGCATAAGGTGGCTATTCCTGGCCATCTTTCACTGAGAATGAAATTGGACTACTTGAATTAAAGAGGACTACTATTTACTAATCAGAAGTCATTAAGAAATCAGAATTTGGGGCTGGAGAGATGGCTCAGAGGTTGAGAGCACCGACTGCTCTTCCAGAGGTCCTGAGTTCAATTCCCAGCAACCACATGGTGGCTCACAACCATCTGTAATGAGATCTGGCGCCCTCTTCTGTATACATAATAAATAAATAAATCTTAAAAAAAAAAAAAAAGAAATCAGAATTTTATACTGTTGTAAGAAAGGCCAGTGATCTAGAGTTTCTTTTATATTAGATGATCAAAGACCAATTGCAGAGTAATTAGTATGATAACTCATAAAGATAGCTGGTTTGGACTCTCCTGGGTCACATCTTTGAAAAAATTATTCTCCTCCTATAGTGTATTGGCAGTATATAATGAAGGCTGGTTAAAATTCATGTGCCAGCACTCTCTGGATTTTAAAACCCACTCTGCATATTACCAAAGTAAAACAAACTTGATACATAGGCTAATACAGTGTGGTATCTTTCAGAAAAGTTGTTGGCATTGTGTAAAAGTGATCAGAGAACATAGTGTAGCAGCTTCAGAAGAAAAATTTAGTCATCCCTAATAAGCCATGTGAACTTTTGAAAACTAGGTTTGGCTAGAATTGTTTTCTCTGTTAACAGAGAGATAGCATGGTTAATATTAAACAGAAAGGCTGAGTGTGATAGTGCATTCCTTTATCCAGCACCCAGGAGGCAGAGGCAGAGGCAGGTAGATCTCTGTTAATTCAAGGACAGCCTAGTCAACATAGTAAGTTCCAGGACACCCAGGGCTATATAGCAAGACTTTGTCCCAAAAGAACAATAACAGCAGCAAAAGTATTCAACAGGGAGGAATAGGAACAAGGGATAAACCTCAACAGAATAGTAATGGAGTCAGACTAGGAACCCTATGGAAAGAGTACACACACACACACACACACACACACACACACACACACACACACCTCAGCTGACTAGGTAGAAGCTGGAAAATTCTTACAGAAGAGACAAAAGTATCAGTCGGTATTGATGACTGTTTTTTACAATAAATGCTTGAGTTATTCCTTACCTAATTTCAAGAGCTAAATGTTTCCATGATATGCCTCATGTGATTGGCTTTATTGTGGAAAGCAGAAAAGAGGCATTCGATATCAGGATTGGTGCAAACCCTAATAATGTCAGCCCCATTGAATAAAGAAAAAAAATATACAGGCAGGTTATATTTGAAAGCTTAGCCAGAATTTCTGAACTAAGACCATAATCCAGCATCACTGTTATTAAATCAACTTAGAATCTAGCCTTGAATCAAAAGTATATGCTATCTACGATTGCTGTAGAAACAAGATGCCAGAAGAGTAGAGGCTTATCAAAGGTTAACTTATATGAGGAATATTATTTCATAGTCATAATCACAAAAGGGGCTAAAAGAAACAGAACTCTACAGAGGAGACAAAAATTATTTAAGTCAAGGCTGATATGAAGGGAAATACTACACCATTAACAAAGCAGTCAAATATAACAACGCTCTTTTGAACTTATAGGGACCAAGAAGCTCCTGTAATGTCACAATAATGTGGCTCTCATTATATAGAACAGGATATAGTATTGGTATATCCTTCCAGTACTCAGTGTCATATGATCAATTTGGGTCAGTAACTCCTTCATCTGTTTCACTATGCTGCTTCTTAACTTATTTCTATATCTGTTCCAGGATCATCAACTTTATTATGTTATCTTTTTGTTAATTTCACAAAATTTCAGTAGTTCTTTATCTACCCTTCAAGTGTTGTAGCCTACTACTCCCATATACCATCTCTGAATGGCAGACAAATAATAAATCCATTGTTCATTGCATTCTTATATTCATACTTTTGCACACATAACTCATTCATGGAATAATTTCTCTCTCACCTTTGGAAGTAGTCAATCTCTACTAAATGGCACTTGATGTGTGCAATATCTATTATTTTTCTTATTATATATGAACATCCTTTCATCTTTGTCTATATAGCCTTGGCCCTCATTATATCCACAGTTTGCCTGAGACTATAACTTCCACAAGAGCAGAAATATAATTTGTCTGTTTCACTGATTTATTGTAGCAAACTGTAAATGATAAATATTATTAGGAGAATAAATAATACATTATTTTATTTTTACAGTTTTTCCAGAGATTTTATATTGTGGTGTTTCCCACTATGCACACACAATTCCATTCTCTGAAAAGATGACAAAAAATCAAAACACTGCCACAACCATCAGAAATTAAAACAAATGAAAAGAATAAGCATTTGGGATATGAGAAATACTGTAGACCCTCCCACTCAAAAGCAAACTTTTGAGGAACCCAGTCAAATTACAAGTAAACAAACATTGAACTAAAATGTATGGGAAAGGTCTAGCTGTTCATACATCAAAGAAAAGGTCTACTGGGTAAATTGCTTGATAACTAGGAAAGTTAACCCTACTTTTCCTTACTTTGATCTCTATATCTAGCCATCATCATCAAGTCTCTTAAAAGTTATCAGCTAGGTAACCTGCATGGAACTGAACTAGGCACTGTGAGTGTGGGTGACAGTTGTGAGGCTTGGGCAGTTTGTGGGGCCCCTAGCAGTGGGACCAGGATTTATCCCTAGTGCATGAACTAGCTTTTTGGAGCCCTTTCCCTTGCTTAGCCTCGATACGGGGAGGCGGGGCTTGGTCCTGCCTCAACTTGATATGCTAGACTTTGTTGACTCCCCATGGGAGGCCTTACCCTCTCTGATGAGTGGAGGGGGTGGAAGGGAAGTGGGGAGGGGTCGGGAGGAGGGGCAGGAGGGGGAACTGTGGTTGGTATGTAAAATGAAAAAAAAAACTTTTAAACAAAAAAAGAGAAGAAAAGTTATCTGTATTTCTCTATCCATTCTTTGACTCTTGAAATAAGTCTACCATAGTAAACAAGACACATAAGTACTCCTACCTAAGGACCCCACTGATCCCAAATCAAGGTCCCACTCCTATTCTGTTGCCTGTCCCCAGTAAGCAGCTTTCTTAACAACTCTTCATTTCTCTTGATTTTGGATATTAGAGTGGTCCAATGAAAGCCCAATGTAATAGAAGAACTCTAGAGCTTAGGTGAGGAAGCAAGTTCAAGAACTCATCACAAAAAGTGAAAACCCTAGCCCCAAACAATAAAATCTCAGTGGCATTGCTAACCAAATACAGGTGCTCACATGTTCATTATTAGGTGTGTGTGTGTGCATATACCCATACAGACCATGCACACATACGTGAGCACAAAGGAACATGTTTCTATGATAAGCCATGTATTTATTCATCATATTTTTTCTTTTCTTGTATTTTAAGGTTAATTTTTATAAATGCTTATATTAATAATAATCGCATGCAACAGGAAACAAAGGCCAGAATAACAATGAAGAGTATAGTATAAAGTGCCCCACAGCTGCATGAACTAATTCATGATCATTTTTTCTTTATGGCCACACTTGTATCCTATTTACTAAGCTCCCCTCTCCAAGTGACGCCAAAACTGTTTTCAGTGGATGATTTTTGCCTTCCAGCTTTTATAGGGAGTAGACCAAAAACTGGCTTTTTAAAAGAGAATTTCTGATTCAGTCCTATAAAGACATAACTCAATATATTGATTCTAGGTTGACTTAATGTCATTTAAAAACAATAAAGTTCTGCATCTTTCTTTATTTTTGATGCTAGCAGAGGAATTTTTCTTAGGAAAATAGTTCAGCTTTATAGATTTCTATGTAGACATTGGACTGACAATGTAACAAAAATATTATCAAGAACATTATTTCTTTGATAAACTTTACAAATGTGTTTTACCTATATTGGAATCTGCTCACTCATGGCACCCTACTCATTGCTACTCATCTCTTCTACCTGCTGCAGTTAGATCATGCTTGAATCTTCTATATCCCCTACCTCACAGCACTTCTAATTTGTAAACTACAAATAGACAAAGTATACATATTAAATTCTGGATGCTGTGTTAGCCTCTCAAATAAACAAGCTGAAAGGTTATTCTAATAGCGAATGTTATCACTGCAGCTAGATTAAGAGATGTAGTGAGGCTAAACGTGGATATGCAATTCCAATGCTGCCCATTAATGGGAAAAAATGTGGAGGCCATCAAGAACGTGTTATGTTCCATGTCACAGTAAACATAGCCTAGAGAAAACCAGTAGTGAGTGATGCCAAGTAAATGTTATCAAAAATTTCATTAATTATTTCTCTAAAATTTAAATTGTATCTGATTCACAGTACCTTTTCCAGGGAACTCTTGGAAATATAACCCAGACAAGCATGAAACAGATAATTCAGCAGTATATTTTAAAATAAGGTATTTGAGTTAGCTTTGTGATAAATTCAGCTAGATAAATACACAGAAAATAAATTCATATAAATCTCAGAAAGTTTAAAGAAAATTCAAGCCACAATTTAGTGTAGTCAATGGTACTAGTGCTACTGTATTATGCTTTCAATCCAAAGCTTAAGAATCATTATGATCATTAGAACCCAGCTATTTTTATGACAAGTACACTTGCAGCTACTTGAAAAAATAAGACTCATACATTGCTTCATATAAAATATAACTTGATGATGGGAAAGTAGTTTCTACAAGGACAGCCACTGTGGCATCACATCCCGACCTTTCAAAATATTTACCACCCATAAGACCTCCCAATTTTTTTCTAAGTTCAGTTGAAGATGCTTCACTGTTTTAAAACATGATTTTTAAAAGGAGAAAAGATTAGAGGCTGATATGGGGCTATCTAAGATTGCCATCAAGAGTCCTATGAATATAGGACAAGAACTAAGTAAAGAACTGTGGCACTTCAAACAAGTGCCACAGAACAATTCTAAGAAAGCAGGGCTAAAGATGACTGCTAAGCTTTTCAATATTCAGACCTCTGAGGTAGAAGTGACTGCTTTTGAGTCAAAAAAGATCTTGTGGCTTGTCAACTAAGGAAAATATCTTATTAACTAACTAATAAGATACAATAGTAGTTCTGTTGTTCCTATCTGTTTTACAATTCTTAGTATAAAAGTTGTGTTGTATTGATGTTTAGTGAGGTAGTCTGTAATATAATGCAAAGGATCAAAAAGACCTACAAATTATATTACAAAGATGGCAGTTCTCCCATTACCTTTCATGGGCCATAGAAGCAAGTACTTCCAATCATTCTAGCTAGAATACTTACTTTTTTACTAACTACATAAACCTAAATGACATGCTTATTTTACTCTTTCTAGGTTTGCTACCATTGTGGGCATTAGTTATTGATGAAAACAAACCATTTGGATCACTTGCTCTCTGGTTCCTTCAAGAAGAATCCACTAGTGACACAAACACACATAGCTTTGATTATATGGTAATCAATAATTACATTATTTTGGCTAATATATTATATTCACATCTGGATGACAGATTGACTTAGGGTTACTCTTTGCTTTTCTTGAATAACTTTTCCTTCTTGGAGTTCATAATAATGCTGTTCTCCTCAGCTTTCTGCATATTATTTATTAAATTATTCCTAAATTATGTACAATCTTGTCAATATATTCAATTTTCAGATATTTATCACTCTCTTTTCCATGGAGACATCTCTCAAAACTTCTGTCCTGCCCTAGTCAAAACTGGTGGCTCTCCAGGCAAGCTGCATGGCCATGATCCTCAATTTTTTTTCAATTCTTTCATGGTAACTCTTCACAAATCATAAATATCCCATTTTCCATGCTAACTTTCATATATTTTGAAGTCTTGTTTACCAGTTTTCTAAGAAAGAATGTGTGAGAAGTTAACATTATGATTCCTATACAATCTGAACACATATGCATAATATACACACATTTAATTAATGGGCTGATACTTTTAGAACTTGAGGCTACTATTTACTTTCTTCCTTAAATTTGAAAGCATGAATTCTAGCTTCTAGTATTGTTGTTGAAAAAGATTCAGGATTACTATTACTCATCCTTTATAATTTGATTTTTTTAATTCTTCATACTTTTAAAATATCTCTCTCCAGCATTCCAAAATGCCATAATGGTGTCATTTGGTATGGATATCATTTTAGCAATTGACCTAGCTGAGCAATTTCATGGGGAGATTTTCCTGAGTTGCTTATATGATATAATACCATCCCCTCTATTTTCTATTTTCTCTTTCTGGAACTCCCATTGTTTGATTATTATATCATCCAGATTTGACCTGGAATTTTCATAACTCTTTATATCTCCTTATTTCTGTCACTTACTTTTTTTGCTTTATTTTCCCGAAGATTTTCCAAACTTCATCTTGTAACCTCTCTTCTTTATGTTTCTCAGTGTGTCTACAGGTACTGTTATATGTGTGATAATATGAAAGAGTGAACAGAATAGATGGAAAACTCCATCCTAGCAGATTTGGCGTCCTATTAGACAAATAAACCAAAAGATAAGTAATATATATATACTTTTAGACAAACAATAAACAAGATAAACAGATTTTGTAATATTCATTTTGACATATTAAGAAATTATGACACTGAATAGTTAAATAGGATGCTAAATATAAGGATATAACTAAGTTCAAGATTCTGTATTAGTCATAATTTTCATTTCTGTTACAAAATACCTTATAAGAGGATAGATTTATGTGGTTCACAGTTTCCATTATTACTCAGCTCCATGTGTTTTGGCAGAACATAATGTCAGTATGAGCAAGTGATAGAAGAGGTACTTCACCTCTACAGAACAGGAAGCACAGAAGGAGATAGAAAGAGACCAGTGATAATGTATCACCAAAGACCTGACCCAGTGACTCAACTCTTCTAGCTACATCACATCTCCCCAGGTGTCTTAGTTAGGGTTTCTATTGCTAAGAAGAGATACCATGAATACAACAACTCTTATAAAGAGAAACACTTAATTAGTTCTGGTATACAGTTCAGAAGTGTAGTACATTATCATCATGGTGGAAAGCAATGGTGGCATGCAGGTAGAAATGGTACTGGAGAGAAAGCTGGGAGTTCTACATCTGGATCCTCAGGCAGCATGAAGAGAGAAAAATCCTGGACCTGTCTGAAGTATCTGAAACCTGAAAGTCTACCTTCCAGTAACACACTTCCTCCAACAAGGACACACCGCTTCACAGTGCTACTGCCTATGGGTTTATGGGGGCCATTTTCTTTCAAACCAACACACCAAGTTTTGTTCCACACACTCCAAAATAACACCACAAGTTGGGGATCAAATTTTTAATACATGAAATTTCCAAGGAGACACTTTATATTTAAATCATACCAGTTGAGAAAAGTTTCAAAATTTGATAATGCTGTGGATGGAACCAGAGGCTAACACACAATTCTATGTGTAACTGCAGGGGATTTGACACCTTCATAGAGGCACCCACTGACAGCAAGCATGCATGTGGTGTACAGACATACATGCAGGCAAACATTATATATATATATATATATATATATATATATGTGTGTGTGTGTGTGTGTGTGTGTGTGTGTGTGTGTGTGTAAAATAAAAATAGATAAATATTTAAAAGTAAACTACCAATACCAAAAGGCCAAAATAAGTAAAGGTCAAAAATTAAATGTGAACTCTATGGAGAAAGGACTCCTGATTTCAAAATTAGCTTTGGAAAAGATACCTCACCTTGCTATGCCCCCATTTCTTTATTTTTAAAATAAGGAAAATAATAAATCTGTCCTTGACATATTGTGAATTATATATATATATATATATAATATATATATAATATATACCCTATGTACATGTTCTCATAACACTGAGGGGAGTGGGAAAAATACAACACATTTCCAGTGGACTTCTGAAAATGCCATTTTGTTTTATATTTTTAAAAATATACTGAGGCTGTGTGGGGGTGGCACATGCCTCCTCAGGTGGATCTCTGGAAGTTCAAGGCCAGCCTGGTCTACAGAGTGAGTTCCAGGACAGTCACCAAAACTACACAGAGAAACCCTGTCTTGAAAAGCCAATAAAATAAATAAATAAATAAATAAATAAATAAATAAATAAATAAACATATAGATAGACAGATAAGATAAGATAAAATAAGATAAGATAAAACAAGAGAAGATGAAATAAGATAAGATAAGGTAAGATAAGATGAGATGAAAATATAATGAAATGGGAGGCTGGAGACATGGAGCAGTGGTTACATATGGCTCTTGCAGAGGTCACAAGTTTGGTTCCTAGAACTCACATCAAATAGCTCACAACCACCTGTTAACTCCAGCTCCAAGAAATCTGATGCCCTCTTCTGGATGCCAAAAGGCATTTGAGAGTGCATGTGTGAGTGTGTGTGTGTGTGTGTGTGTGTGTGTGTGTGTGTGTGTGTAGCACGCACGCGTCTGTACATGTGTGCAATGCAGACAATTTAAAATACACTAAATCTCTTTTAAAACTTACTGAAAATATGAAATTATTGGACATTTCCTTACTCAAACTTACTTATCTGCTTTTGATTGTTTGTTTCAACTCTTACCAATTGTAGGCCTTTCTCATTCCCAGTTTTATTCTAACGGTTTCAATAATTATGTAACTGTTACTTTGGCATCTCTATTGGTTTCCTATTTCCTTTGCTGTAAGTTCCACATTAATTAGGACCCTACTTCATTATTTGATCCTTCTTTTGCTAACTTCTCATGGGTCTATAGTGAAGTATCATTAGTAGTTTTTCAGCCTCCTCTTGTTTTCTTTCTGTATTACTAACTTTCTTCTATGGTTCTTTCTTTTCATTTAGTCCGTATGCTTGCCATGGAGGAACAGGTTTTCTTTTGTTATGAGCAGAAGCCAGGCATTAGTATTCAATATACACATTATGAAGGAAATTATGTATTTTACACCATCATTATTCTGAAAATAAGTCAAACAGATCTTAATCCCCTTCTAATTTATGAGGTGATTTCACAGATATGAAATATTTGATCTGTCTTTCCATTTCCAGCTGTGAAAAGATCAAAACTGATTAAATATCACTGGATTGATAGAGATAAAATGAACCACCAATCACCCTGCTTTTTGACTCCCAACATCTACTTGTACTCATTGTCTATGCGCAGAATCTTGTTATCAAAGTTCTGTGTTTACAGCATTAATCTGGCCACTGCTGTCAAGGCAGAAACTGGCATAAAAAATCAGTTATAGGTTTCCTAGCTCATGTATGTTTCATGTATGCTTTTTGATTTCTGAAGTTTAACATCTCTGCTGGAGAAATCCATTGCTTACTGCATTCATTTTCTAACTATAATCATTTATATGTATGTATATGTGTGAATTTGTACATATATTTTCAAATGTCTAGAAAGAACAGTAACACATGCTGTGTCCATCTTTAAAATGTTGTTGCTGTGTTTCTATTATATGACTAAAGTCTGTTCTAGGACTAACCAGTTTGAAATATCCTATCACTATATTTTGCTAATTTTTTGGTGAGTGTCTTTATAAGCTTTAGTGGTTGTTATTTTCCCCCATATGTCTGTTTGGGCTTGTTTCAGCACATTCTAAATTGGATGCCATTGAAAATAACTTTCATCAAAACCTTTGAGACCTCTTTTTCACAGGTCAGAAGTTGAATCTTTCTTAGATCAGAGTGACTTGCTAGAGTGACAGGTTGAAACTCTGGTACTGCACTAAGCAGAACTTATTTTTGCTTTTGAGCTTGAAGGCACCAGGGTCACTACAGATTCTCTTGATCAGAACACAACATTCAGTGGGTAGGGTTCTTTTCTACTTATCTTATTTTACTCAAATCTTATTTTACTCAAATCTATCACCTCTAGGTATAAAGGAAGAGATAGGAAAATTTATTTTCTTCCTGATTTTTAGTTTTTGTTTCCTTTGAGACAGATTTTGATGGTTAGTGGAAATGAAATTATTTTCTAAAACTTGAAAAATGTATTTAAATATGAAGATTTACTATCTTGTCAGCTTTTAAGATCAAGTGATTTTTTCAAATGATTTTTAATTTGATATATAGTATTCTTTACAAAGGTAAACCTA
The DNA here is from genome assembly GCF_004664715.2 of Peromyscus leucopus. NCBI lineage: Eukaryota > Metazoa > Chordata > Mammalia > Rodentia > Cricetidae > Peromyscus > Peromyscus leucopus. The sequence continues at coordinate 52,758,910 of NC_051083.1, forward strand.
CAAGTCTAAATTTACTGGATATTGGGAAAGATGCAGTTTGGGGTACAAGGGTATTGGATTTGTTTTGTGAGAAAGATCTTGTGAGATAACTTAAGCTTGCCTTGAATTTGCAATCCTTCAGCTTCAGCTTCTTAGGATTACAGACATGAGTGAGCCACTACACCTAGCAAAAAAATTGTCCTTGGTTTAAGTCTCAAAGAGTCAGAGTCATTCACTGAGTACCCTTTTAGCTGAGTGATGAAAATTAAAATGTGAAGGGAATTCATTAAGTATCCAGTATCATTCTATCTATTTTCTATATTAAACTTGTCCTTCAAACACACTTGGCATGGTTGGGAAGGAGACTCAGTCAGTAATGTGCTTGACACACAAGCACACAAGAATGACAACCTGAGTTCAGATCCCAGCATCCATGTAAAAGCTAGTAACAGTAGCATACATCGATAATCCCAGTTCAGGCAAGGAAAGATGGAGGACTCATGGAGTTTGTTGGCCAGGGAGTCTAGTTCAGTCATTGAGATCCAGGCTCAATTAGAGTCATTGTCTCAAAAAGTAAAATCAAGGACTGATTGAACAAGGCACTCAATATCAGCCACTCATCTCCAAACACACATGTGTTTGTATGTATGCACTCATAAACACGATGAAAAGAAAGTAAAAACACACTTTGCAAGGTTTCAGCATTATGTGTATATCATAAAGTAGTAAATTATTCCTAAAATATAACATACGATACATACTAAAGACATTATAAACTTAGTGAATTAGATAGCTACAAAATCTTGAGCCAACACTGAGGAGGATTGCAGTTTCAGTATCAACCTGAACTACATAGTGAGCTTGAGGTTACATAGTAAGACCTTGCTTTAAAATTTTTTAAGGAAGGGATTAATTTAACTTCTCTCTCTCTCTCTCTCTCTCTCTCTCTCTCTCTCTCTCTCTCTCTCTCTCTCTCTCACACACACACACACACACACACACACACACACACACACACACACACACACAGAAAGAAATTGTCCATCTGTAGCCCATGGATTAAATACAGCCTACTATGAGATTTTTTTTTTTTTTTGGAAAAAAATCTTTATAGAAACATAGCCATGCCTTTGGAACACAGCTTCTGTGTGCTGCCCCTGACAAAACACTTCCCAGATTTCACATCAGTGATGCAGGTCTCTAATTAATCACCACTAATTTCTTAGCATCAGCTGACCAGCATCAATTGTCCCAGTAAAGTGAAGATTTCACTGTAGTAGTTCTGGTCTCTTGTTAATCACAACTGATTCTTCAGTCTCAGCTAACCAGAACCACAGATTCTCAACTGAAAACAGCAAACAGCCACATAGAGTCTTTAAACTTTCCTCTAAAACTTCATGAACCAGGCCTCCATTGTCTTCACAACTCTCAATAATTTTATCTTTCAAGCCCCCATAGAACAGCTCCCAACACTCAATGGCTTTTCTAGCCCGAAGTTCCAAAGTCCTTCCACAGTCCTCTCCAAAACAACATGATGAGGTCTGTTACAGAAATACTCCACTATTCCAGTTCCAAATGCTGTCCTAGTTAGGGTGTCTATTGCTGTGATGAAACGCCATGACCAAAAAGCAAACTGGGGAGGAAAGGATTCATTTGGCTTACACTTCCAGATCATAGTCTAGAACTACGTAGAAAGCTGAATGCCATACTGTATTTCTCACTTCATTTTGTCATTATAGTGATTTTTAAAGGTAGATATATAGACATTCATCTTTATAAAACCCCAAAAGTAAATATTTTTCTTATAACTCTATTGGCAATTCAGTTTTACCCCACTTGAAATTTTCTGCCAGCAAGTACTGGTATAAGATGTCAAGAAGCTATTTAGTCTCAATCTTGCATGGTGTGAACATTTCTATATTTTACTGCCTAAATGCATTTTATTGGTAGTGTGATCCTGAACATCATGAAGTATTGAGTAATATAAAAACAAAACCTGTACTATTTTTCAAACTCTAAAATGTTATAAAGTCCAAAAGATAACTAGACATTGTGGTATGGGACAAAACTAATATAATAGAAACAAACGTTAATCTATTTAGTTTACTGTTATATTTATGAGAAATCTCCTCGTGTAAAGGTCATGTATAATTTTTTGTGATTCTTCTAGTGACAACAACACATACATACAGGAAAAGTACCAGACTTGTTTGTTATCTGTTACTGTAAAAACAACAAACAAACACCTGAGGCTAGGTAATTTATAAAGAATAGAAATTTAGATGGCTCTTGGTTCTGGAGAAGTAAAAGAACATGGCAGCAGCATCTCCTAGGAAGCTGGTAAGGATCTTTTTGCTGCATCACAGCAGAGCAGAGGGCATCACATAGTGATGGCAATGGGACCAGGACTTACCCCAGATACACGAACTGGCTTTTTAGAGCCCATTCCCTATGGTGTGATGCCTTACTCAACCTTGATGCAGGGGGGAGGGGCTTGGTCCTGCCCCAACTTGGTATGCCAGCCTGTGTTGACTACCCAAGGGAGGCCTTACCCTCTAGGAAGAGAGGATAGGGGTGGGATAGGGGTTAGTGAGGGGAGCCAGAGAAGGGGAAGGAGGTAGAACAGGGGTTGGTATGTAAAAGGAAAGAATTTTTTTAAAAAAAGAAATTACTTGATCTTTTGGTGATTGAATAAACTTTGCCTTTGGAGAACTCTCACCCTCATACTTTCTTTTATTTCTACCAATCATCACTGCATATAATTTTTGCTTTCCTTCTTTCTAATATTTGCTCTCTTTTATCTATATGATTTTGTCTCTTATATAATCTGCTATTCTCTGAGATTTCCAAAACACAGCAACACCCTCCATGAATATTTAAGACAAAAAGTGCATCTTCTGCTGCCAATAACTAGAACAAGTGTGTATTTGCTTGTCTGAACCATACCAGAGTCTGAGAACATTGCATTTCACCTTTGCCTTCATGCAAAGTTGCAATAGATAATCCATGTGTATGCTGAGATTTTCCCCTTAACCTACAACTTCTAATTACCAAGTCAGCATAATCCACAACAACAATCTATAAACATTTTTTCTTATACCCACAGATTAGTGTAGTTTTCACCCCTCACTAAGGAAATTTCTCTTTGCAACAGATGGACATCACTGCAGAAAATCAGAGTGAGTTGTGGAGCCCAGTCCCCCACACCTAAGGCTCAGGGAACATTGTGGAAGAGTAAGAGGATCGGGGAGTATAGTGTGAGACTCTGTCTCCTTGTAACATCAGAAGCTCCACCTATAAAGTCACACGAATATAGCTGCCCAAACATGAGCTGAGCAAGGATGACACCAATAGACATGCCAAACTGGATGTAGAAATGTCCACAAGGCCTCAGCCCTACACAAAGAACTATTGGTAACTGAGGAAAGCTGAGAGCCACAGGGGTGGCCTTCCTCAGGAAAAACACACCAATTGCTTGTCCAGTGCCACATGGCCAGCCTTGAAAACACATATACAAGTAATATTATATGGACAGAGCAGGCTATATTTAGGAATGTATATTATACATTACACACACACACACACACACACACACACACACACACACATCTATGAATGCAATAACAATTAGTGAAAAAGGACATGAATTTGAAGAAGTGAGGAGGATAATATGAGAGGGTCTGGAGGGATGAAAGGGAAGGGGGGAAATGTTGTAATTATATTACAATCTCAAAAAAAAACACCCACATTCCTGTCTTTCTGCATGAAGAATTTTCTGATGACAGCTAAACACCTTGTAGTTTCAGGATGTCTTCTACTGAAAAGGAACAGAAGTTAGGGGATAAACATTCCAACTTCTCTTAAAAAATAAAAAAAACAAAAAACAAACAAACAAACAAACAAAAAAAAAAACCTCAGCAGAACAATTCAGTGACTTCAAACAACCAAGGCTGATTTCTTACTTACTTCAGGGCTGATACTGGTTCAGGAAATACCACAAAATTCTATATGACACATAACACAGTGTGTCTCCACTAATCCCCAATGTATGTGAGAGAAGTATACAGGCCTGATGCAGTAGGCAATACTTATATGCCCCCATGATGTGATGGATATCACTATTGCCCACGCTTTATTAGCTAAGACATGTCTCTGATAACACCTAACTTCAAGGGAACAGGATATAAAATAACGTTGTGTTCCCCGGCAGAAAGAGAAACTAGATATATAAGAAAAGGAACGAAGGCAGCTACACGTCACATGCTTTCCTGTGGACTTTCTTTTTCTCTCAGTGTGCTCCTGAGATCTATCCATGTTAATAAATGTCGATTTAGCTGATTAATTCTCATGGCTGCTGTTTTTTCCTGCTGAAGGTGTTTTAGGTTATTTTTAATTTCTATTATAACTAACAATATTGCTGTGATCATTTGGGATATATAATTCGGATTTTCACTAGACTGTTGTTCTAGGCTCATTTAAATAGTATTTCATGAGGACATCCAGGCTGAGGCATTGGGAAGGGTCAAGAGACTGCCTGAACCACTTGGTGCACAGCCTATTGTGCAAAACCCCGAACTGGACTGAAAAGAAAGCCAACACCACAAATGCTGCCTATTCACGTTTGTTCTAAAGAAATAAAATGGTATTATTTTCAGAGGGCTTTACTTTCTCAATTGAACATAGCAGAACAAAAAGCCAAGGTTGTCTACAATGCATCATTCAGTTAACAAATGCCAAAATCAGATATTCTGGTAATTTTCTGCATTCTATTCACACTCAACTGAAAATTATGAGAGCAACTGGAACTTAATATTACTAATAGAAGACACACCTTCAAGGCCTTCTGCAAATGTCAAGATGAGTGAAATATTTGACAAGATAAAGAAGATGAATCAACCACAATGATCTCCATTTGAGAGTGAGAATATGAAACTCCCTGAGAACTAACTGTTCTAGGGAAAATCTGATTAAATATAAGGCTAAAAAACCTTTCTCAAAAAGTTGAGGAAAAATAATAATTCAATTGAATGAGTCTAACTTTGTAACAGAATAAGGACTGGGCTTGTGCAGTAATTGGGTGCTTTCCTAGTATGTATGAGACCCCCAGTTTGATTCCCAGCACCCAAAAATAAATATTATAGATATGGTTTCTTTTACACATACAAAAACCTTAATCCTTAACACATGCAGGAAATTCCAGCTAAACTAAATAATCTGTTGTGTACTGAATGTTTAAGAAAATGTAGTCCAATCCCCGTGTGATGATATTTGGCTGTTAAGTCCCTGTGGTAGGTGATTGGAGTTTGAAGAAGTCACAAGAGTGAGTCATTCATGAACTTATTAATATATGTAGAAAGATAAGGACAAAATATTTTTATGCCAGAAACAGCTATCTGCAAATCCAACCTCAATATGCATCCATCTTGACCTTGAACTTTTATCTCTAGAACTGCAAAAAAAAAAAAAATCAGTGTTATTTAAGCCATCCAGTCTATGGTTCTTTTTTTAAAAAAGATTTATTTTTATTATTATTGAAGTGTGTATTTATGTGTCTGTGTGGGGGTATGTTCATATGAGTGCAGGTTCCAATAGAGAGCACGAGATCCCCTGGAGCTGGGGTTATGGGCAGTTGTTGGTGCCATGTGGGTGCTGGGAACCCAACCTAGAACTTCTGCAAAAGCAGCAGGTTCTCTTACTCACTGAGCCATCTCTCTAGCCATCTGTGGTACTTTCTTGTAGAAGCCTGAATTAATATACTGTCTAAAAGTCTAAAAATAATTTGCATATTTGTTTTTCTTGATCACAGTTCACTGTTGATCAGATTACAAATATTTCATGACCATCTAAGTCACGAAAACTCGTTACTTTCATAAGTTGTATAAAGTAAAAAATTATTTACCTTACCATGGATTTTACAATTGGCTGAGGTATCTATATATCTCATTAGAGAAAAGCCTTTCAAGGAACAAAGTATTTGTGACCATCATTTAGCAAGAATAAAAACACAGACAGATAAAAGAAAAATACACTAAAACATTCTGTTTTGTTGAAAGATCCTTCCTTAATATTTGTGGGATTGGTACAAATACATACAAAGCCCCACACATCAGATGTCTGTCTAACAACCTAGAAATCAAGGTTTGAATTTAGAATTCTGAGAGTCCTATACCACAAAGATACTTAAGTATCCATGTTTATTGCTACTGTAGTCACAATAGTTAAGAAATGAAAAGAGGTTAGATTTCCATAAACTGATGAAAAATTATAGTATATGTATCTAATGAAATTTTATTTAGTTATAAAGAGAAAATCATGACATTTGCTGGAAATTATAAGCCAAGTGTCCTAGACTCAAAAGCACAAATACCACATTTTTTTCATTTATAGATAGTATATTTTAAGTGTTATGTGTATATATGTATTTATATATGTTTATGGGGATATAGGTCATGAAACCAGAAGGGATACAAGAAGGGAAATATAGGCCCTAAAGGAAGGTTGGGAACAGAAATTAAGATAATTGGAATAAATGGAAGCAGGAGGGAGGTTGAGGCTATAGAGGAAGAAAGTCAACAGCAGGGGGAAGAAGCAAGGATCAGACATAACCAAGTATGTATGAAAATGACATAATGAAGCTGATAGAGAAATGGATTGGGGGTTAAGAGTGTTTGCTGCTCAATCCTGAGTACTGGAGGTAAGATTCTCGCACCTGTATGATAAGCCAAAGCCAGTAACTCCAGCTCCACATGATTTGATGTCCTCTTCTGGCCTTGATGCACATAGGTGCATGCACACATGTATACATACATTTATGCAGAAACATGCGCGCGCGCGCACACACACACACACACACACATAGTCTTTTTAAAAAGAGAAAATGGCATAATGAAATCCATTATTTTATATGTTAATGTTTAAAAACTAATAAAAGAATTTTAGGAGTCTGATGTTCTGAGTAAGAACATGGCCATATGAGAAAAGTATGTGGCCTGGATCTATTCCCTTCTCTTTCTCTACACTCAACACATTAAATTTGTAGACATATACAGGCATTTTAGATTGAACACTTCAACTGTGCCCCAAAGTTCTGTAAAGCGTATGGTCTGACCAGTTCTTGGACCTATTGAGTGCATCTTGGATTGACTTGGAGAGGACCAAAATGGCCCTTAATGCAAGAATGAATTCTTTGTAGAAACATTCTGGAATAGTAGTTAACCAGAACATGGTATACAAGAGGGAGTACAGTATTGGGGTAGGTACATTCCTTTGGACACACAGATTTTCTTTCCATGAGACAAGGTAAATCTGCAAGAGAGCAAGAGAGGAGTATTCTACATTGTGGTCTATAAAAGAAAGTGGCTGTCATTAAAAGAATCAATAAATACCCAAATACTCTCCCTCAGAGTCTCATTCTGTGTAATAACCCTGAGCTACAAGAGATTTGAGATGGAAAGAGTAAGAGAAGACTTGTGAGAGAGTTCCTGGGAGACAAAGATGCATTTTATTAAAGTTTGAGAAAAATATGATTGCCTTGGATAATAGCACCCCTTTTTACATCATGAGCTTTTCTATTATATTTCTTCTGTTTCATAATCCATTTCATTTATAATGAAGTATTCAAATACTTACTATGCTATATGTGATATGGTACTTAGATAAGGACAAATAGGGCATCATCTTAGGAGTTTTTATCCCTCAGTAACTTTGTAACCTTCTTGAGAAAATGTCATTTAAGGCACCAGCAATGAAACAGAATGAGGGGATTTGTGCTCATGCCCTGAAACCCACAAAGCCTGAGCAGTAAAATAGAGAGATCTAATATGAAGTTTCCAGGAAAAGGCTCTTCAAGTCCAGCACAATCTTATCAGAATCAATAAAATTTTATGGTTTCTAAGGCTATACCACTGTTTCTCAAGAGCAATTTCTCAATCCATCCTTCCTAATTTTACCCCAACACATATATATCAAAATCAGAAAATTTACTCAGATAAAAATAAAATTGAGTGCCAGGAAGTCAGTACATTTCTAACTTTGCTCAGCTTCCTCAAGTGATATTCATGTGTATGGACAGAGTGATAAAATAGCCACATATACAGTCCATATCATCCGCAGGTTTACATCTGAAAATGAGGGATACTCAAACACAAAAAAAAGAATGAAACTTTCTCATTTGCAGCAACAGAGATGAAACTGGAAGTCATTATCTTAAGTGAAATAAACTAGGCACATAAGATAAATATCACATGTTCCCATTCAAATGTGGAAGCTAAAACAATTAGTTTTATAGAAATAGAGAACAGAAGTTACTAGAAGCTAGGCTAGTTAACAATGGGGGAGGAATAGAAGGAAATTAAATAACAAGCACCAAGGTAGGAATGAGTTCTAATGTTTTACCACATAACAGTACACAGTAATTTGTTACATATTTTATAAGTAACTAGAAAAAAGAAGATATTGAAGATTTCCAATCCAAAGAAATAATAAATGTTTAAGGCACAAAATACACTAATTACTATGATTTCATTTTCACACATTATTTACAGGTATTAAATTATATGGTCCCAAATTTTTATAACGATTCTATCTTAATAGTAAAGTAGGAATGTTAGTATTAGAATGTACATCACATCAGATATACAAGAACATTTAGGGAAACATTCACAAAGAAAGCACCAGTGGTAGATGTGCATGTCCTCCTTTAGTCATTCAATCCTGAGATGCCTGCAGAGATCTAAAAGTGCCATCAGCCTCTGCCTTGGTGTAATAAGGAGAATAGAGTATAATTTTAATCTGACATTCAAAACCTTGTATCCAGCTCTGTCCTGTCAACTCACCAATACTTGGGAGCAGCATTGGGTTCTTCACTGACTGGATCAGGAAGCTGGGATCTAATGCTTGTAATTACAGCTACATGACACAGCAAGCTAGCAACAACATTCAGGTCCTCAACCATGGGTTTGTGGAAGCAAAGAACACTCTTTCCTTACATGACTGCTGTAGCTTGGTCACAATCTAAGCAAGCCTTCTGAATTGAACATCACATACTCTGTAACATAAATAATTTTCAGAGACTTTACAGGCCATCTACTTTCTTGGAAGTTGGTTTATTGTAAATCAACTAATCCTTACCTTAAGGAAACATATTTTGGTAAAAAAATGACAGTGGGTAAACAATTTGGAATTTACAAAAAAAAGATTAATACATTTCAATAGAGGCAAAATGGGTGTTAGCTTTAATATATTTAATCAATGGCCCCAATTATTCGTACTTCATTATCTGTGTCCTTTGCTATGTGACTTTGTAGTTTCCATAACAAGTGGAGAATGATTTCCTGCCATCCAATTCTTGGTTCAACTACAATGTTTTGTTTTGACATTAGCATGTAAACAGAAGTGACATGAGCAGATACTTGGAAATTTTTTTGCAAAGTGGTCTTGGTCTCATGAATCTCTGCTGCTGTAGATGATTGATTGATAAATAAAACGCTGATTGGCCAGTAGCCAGGCAGGAAGTATAGGCGGGACAAAGAGAGAGGAGAAGCCTGGGAATTAGAAGGCTGAGTGAGAGCTGCCAGCATGGGGAGCAGGATGTAAAGTACTGGTAAGCCACGAGCCATGTGGCAAGGTATAGATTTATAAAAATGGGTTGATTTAAGATATAAGAATAAGAGAGCAAGAAGCCTGAGCCATTAGGCCAAACAGTTTAAATAATATAAGCATCTGTGTATTTGTTTGAGTCTGAGTGGCTGCCGGACGGGACTGGAGATAACTCTAGCTACACTCTGATACTGCTAAAACAAAGAAGGGCTTCTCCACTGATTCAAGTACAGCTTTAGACACGTGGACAAGATCCTCCTATTCAAGTTCAATTGGGACTGGTCACAGTCCAGGCTCTGGCAGAGATAAGTAAGTGACCTCAGTCAAAACCTGCTCAGGTCAGCCTCCTTCCAATATGAATGACAGATTGAAAATTAAAAAGGATTTCAGTCTTAAGCACTGAGTTCCACTGTAATTTGTGACATATCAATAATTGATACAGTGTTCAAAACTACCTGGAAGAAATATTTTCACACTGACCACTGAAAGAGATGACACTGGGGTACATTAACGTACTAAAGGGAAATTTTGTCAACGACATGAGTGCACTTAAGCAAAGGCTACCACAATGGTGATTAGAACATCTAAAATGATGAAAGCACATCAGAGGAAATAAAGCAAGTGTTATTAGACAAGGTGCTAGAGCTATCCATGGTTATATGTTCTTTTATGATATTGGATTATGATACTACTATATCCATGGAAGCAGTCTTCATTTTTCTTTTACTAAATATTCTTTTAAGGTAATAAGATCCTTCATTTCATACTGTAAAAGAATATTTCTTTATCTTCCACAGAGAAGCATAACCAAGATGATAGTATTAAGATGACTCATAAGCAAAAGAAATTGGGAAAAGGCCAGATACTCCTTTATATTTCCATATCACTACAATTTCCATAAAAATTTTAACACAGTTCTATCAAGCTTATGGCACTTAGTATATATTAGTTAGTGAGTATTTTCTTAAGATGAAAGAATCAAATCTAATGAAATAATTCTACTTTGGGGAAAATTGGCTTATTATTCAGCATACCATCAGCCTCTAGGATTAATCTAACAATTTTTAGGTCTAGCACATTGAAAAATTCTTCATTTGTTTATCAATAAACTTCTCCATATTTGTGGAGAGAGCTGTTATCTTACTACTTCTGTTAATACCATAGAATGAAGGTAGATATCTGAAATCAAGTTGAATTAGGCCAAATAGTCCTATTTGTTCAATACTAGAAATGAAAAAAGCATACAATCCTATTAGGCAATGCAGCTAGTAAAGTATTCAAGAAAATAAAAATCAGCGCACTTAAAAGGCATTCTCCAGGTGACAAAGCCAGCGAACAACTGAGACCAAAATTCAAGGGCCCTAATTTGTATACTACAGTATGTCTGGTATACAAGTCACTGTCATTATAGTGGCTGTTTTAGTTCAAAACTGAAGAGTTCTATACAGTGGGTGATTATGAAATGTTTGATGAATGAATTGAAATCAAAAGTTGTCTATAGTCCTTTTGTTTGTCTAGGCATTCTCTAGATTGTTCTGTTCATCTTGGTTGACACTCAGTAATACCTTGCATCTTCCTGACACTTTCCTGGACCAAAATATTTTGTAAACAGTAAACCTTTCTCAGATACATCCTTACAGAAAATTTAAAGGTTTGGGATTTTTGCATTAATTTTCAAATAAATAAAAGGAAAATAGACTGAAAATTTCATGACTTATAAGCCTAGCATGTGGGGGCTATGAAGTTTTGTCTCAGATTTATGTGACTCCTAAAGGTGAGGGTAACACTTGCTGGGCCCTCCTCCTTCTATAGAATAACACCTTTTTAGATGATGGAAAAGTATTAATCTTATCCCAATCACACATATGAAAATTAATGTCCTTCAGATAAGGTTTTAGTCTCTTGATTTAGAAACATAGGGATTTCCTTATATTATGAAATACTGCTCTCATGAAGTAGAACTAGGAAGAGTATTTTAATAAGATAAATGACTGACAAGCTATAACATACATGACTTTCCCAAGGTCATTAAACTTCAAGCTTCCCTTTTCAATTTCTCCTAACACCCATCTCTGTCATATCTTTGATTCCCATAAAACGGTTATATTTCTTGTCTTCCAGAAATAGAATCACACAAATGAACAGAGGATACCACCTAGCAAGAATCATGAACAGAATTTGCAATGAGGTTGGCCCTCATACCAATGTTAGATTTCATTAGGCACCAAATAACCTGACATTCCCTTTCAAGATCTGAAGAAAATAAAATAAAATCTAAAACTTCATAGATATAGCTTTAAGCCAGCAGCCTCCCTTTCTTATTTTCATATTATACATAAAACATCTAATGCTTCAGTACTGAGACTCAATTCCCAAGTATTTATGCTTTCTGAAAGTATTAATCACAGAAAGGCAATGGATATGATGCAAATAAGTAGTAGTTCATAAAACAAAATTCCCCACCTCTTCTTGTAGCTATCAGGTGGAGAGAAGTAAGCACTCTGGGAACTGGAGCAAGAGAGCAGGATACAGGAGGAATCATTGACTCTTATCCACAAAATCATCCCCTTGTGTGAAAATGCCACCCCTGACAAAAGACAGAGCACTGCTTCACAAACTTCTGAAAACCAAAGCTTTTGAGCTAATATTGCTTCAAGGTCCACTTTTCTGCCAGAGGTGACAGTACCTTAATTTGTCACTGTCAAGCGGACCAATTTCTTTAAGGTCTGATTATTGTTGTTCTCCTCGACTGTCTCCAGACACAGCAGATTACCAATACAGAAAGCATGCTAGAGGTCAACTTGAGTGACATCAAACAGAGCTTATTACTGTGCTAACTGTTCTAGCAAGAGTGATGTGATTCAGGTAAGGGTATTTTTATTTGAGAGGGCACAGACAGTCCGAAGGTTTCTATGATTTTTGCTGTGATTCCTTCAGGAGAGGATGCTGATGAGCAGGTATCTGTTTCTCTGACACTCAATATTGAATGTGACACACTAATTTATAATATATGAAACACTTCATCCTCCTTCCTAGTGTACAAATCACTCTCCAATCCAAAGAGAGCTGAACTATGAACACAAAGATTTTCCCTCCATAAGCATCCATAGAGTCTTCCTGCATGGATAGAGCAAAAAATGACTGTAGAAAACTCCACTCCAGGTTTTGAAGGTCTTTCACTTACATCTAATTCAACAGACTTTGGATTAGCTCGTAGGCAAATATGGAAAAAAGCTTAGGCTCAAAGCTCTTTCTGTCATGCATATCCACCCCCAAGTTAATGTTTGAATTTAATTTTTTCTCTGAACAATAATACTAGGATGGAATGTTCCTGTGGTTTCCCAAAAGACTTTGAGGAAAATAAGACTTAACTCTCACAGATGATGTAATAGTATACAGTTAAAAGTTGACAGAAGCCAAAATTTACAATGTTATTTAGAAATGATAGAACAGTTATAAACTTTTCCTTAACCTTTATAACAACTCTGTTCAAAGGGTCCTTGCTATAGAATTAACTCACAGTTGGAAACTGCAACAACAGAGACATTTTGCACTTGGATAACAACAGCAGAATAAACAAAATGGTTATGTCACTTCCAACTACCCAAAGAGGAAGGCTCTCTGCTTCAATTCTCCCTTGAAGGGAAATAAACTGTTCTGCAAGAATAACAGTCTAAAAAATATTTTCAGGATATCTGAAATCCACAAGAATATTTTATTACTCACATAAGGGTAAAAGTCAGATTTTGGTGTGATTAGCACATGTTTTTAAAGGTCATCCAAGTTAATGATACATTTGTTATCTTCTTTTTTTTCTACAAATTTCTTCAATGACACTGCAATCAATTTCGGTCTCCACATTTCTACTCAAACTAACTCATAAGAATAGACTTTTTGTCTTGTTGATCATGTCCTTTGCCTTACAAAAGCTTCTCGGTTTCAAGAGGTCCCATTTATTAATTGTTTCTCTCAGTGTCTATGCTACAGGTGTTATATTTAGGAAGTGATTCTCTGATGCCAATGTGTTCAAGACTACTTCCTACTTTCTCTTCTATCAGATTCAGAGTAACTGGATTTATGTTGAGGTCTTTGATCCACTTGGGCTTAAGTTTTATACACAGTGACAAATATGGATCTATTTGTAGTCTTCTACATGTTGACATCCAGTTATGCCAGCACCATTTATTGAAAATGCTTTATTTTTTCCATTGTATAGTTTTGGATTCTTTGTTGAAAATCATATGTTCAAACGACAGCCTACAGAGTGGGAAAAGTTCTTCACCAACCCCACATCTGACAGAGGGCTGATATTCAGAACATATAAAGAACTCAAGAAATTAGACATCAAAATACTCAACAATCCAGTTTAAAAAAAAATGGGCATAGAGCTAAACAGAGAATTCTCAACAGAAGAAGCAAAAATTGCTGAAAGACATTTAAGAAATTGCTCAACATCCTTAGTCATCAGGGAAATGCAAATCAAAACAACCCTGAGATACCATCTTACACCTGTCACAATGGCTAAGATCAAAAACACTGAAGACAGCTTATGTTGGAGAGGATGTAGAGCAAGAGGAAACACTCTTCCACTGTTGGTGGGAATGTAAACTTGTACAGCCACTTTGGAAATGAATATGGTGCTTTCTTAGAAAATTGGGAATCAACCTCAAGACCCAGCTATACCACTCTTGGGCATATACCCAAGGAATGCTCAGTCATACAAGAACACATGATCAACTATGTTCATAGCAGCATTATTTGTAATAGCCAGAACCTGGAAACAACATAGATGCCCTTCAACGGAAGAATGGATAAATAAAATGTGGTACATATACACAATGGAGTACTACTCAGCAGAGAAAAACAATGACATCATGAGGTTTGCAGACAAATAAATGGAACTAGAAAAAAATCATCCTGAGTGAGGTAACCCAGACTCAGAAGGACAAACATGGTATGTACTCACTCATAAGTGGATACTAGATATAAAGCAAAGGATAACCAGACTGCAACTCACAACTCCAGGGAGGCTATCTAGTAAAGAGGACCCTAAGAAAGACACAGGGATTACCCAACAACAGAGAAATGGATGAGATCTACATGAGCTAACTGGGGGTGAGTGGGGGTAATGGAGGACAAGTTCAGGGGAAAGAGAGTTTAGAGGATCAGGAGGTCCCAGCTGGATCAAGAACAAAGAGGGAGAACAAGGAAAGAGATACCATGATAAATGAAGACTCCATGGGAATAGGAAGAAGCAGAGTGCTAGAGAGGTCCCCAGAAATCCACAAAGATACCTCCACTATAGACTACTGGCAATGGTTGAGAAAGTACCTGAGCTGACCTACTCTGGTGATCTGATGGCCAAACACTCTGTCATGATAGAATTCTCATCCAGTGACTGATGGAAGTAGATGCAAGTAGATGCAGAGATCCATGGCCAAGCCCCAGGTGGAGCTCCGGGAGTCCAATTGGTGAGAGAGAGGAGGGATTATATGAGCAAGAGATAATGAGACCATGGTTGGAAAAAGCACAGGGACAAATAGCCAAACTAGTGGAAACACATGAACTGTGAACCAATGGCTGAGGAGCCTCCATGGAACTGGACCAGGCCCTCTGGATAAGTGAGACAGTTGATTAGCTTGATCTGATTAGGAGGCCCGCAGGCAGTGGGACCAGGACCTGTCCTTGGTACATAGGCTGCCTTTTTGGAACCTAGGGCCTATGCTGGGACACTTTGCTCAGCCTTGGTGTAGGGAGGATGGGACTGGACCTGCCTCAACTGAATCTGCCAGGCTGGGCTGAATCCCCAGGGGAGACTTTGCCTTGGAGGAGGTGGGAATGGGGGGTGGGTTGGGAAGGGGGAGACTGGTGGGTGGAGGAGGGAGGACAGGGGAATCCGTGGCTGATATGTAAAGTTAAATTAATTATAAAATAAAAATATTTTTAAAAAGAATAGACATATTTTAAAGCTTCATTTTTGTTCTATCAGCTCCAGGGCATTCTCTAAAATAATCGTCTTTTAAACATGAATCTTTCCCTTTTGTCTTCTGGTTCCTCTAGTCTGCCCTTCCACCTCTCCCCTGCCTTGTTCTCATGCCTATAGGATAGTTCACAGACACTTTCTACATTCAACAGAGCACTGGGTCAAACAGAGCTACCCATTAGAATCCCCTAGGAATATTTAAAAATCGCAGATGACTTGGTTGCACCCTCAACCCAGGTAAATCAGAATCTCTACAGTAGGAGCCAAGCACAAAATCTTTTCTTACATTGTCAGTTTAATTATATTTTACACACTATTAAAGATGCAAGTCTTTGATATCACATGGTAAATGTATATACCTATGTAATCTACCTCCTCCTCACAATATGGAAAATACCTACCAGCCTGGAAGTTCCTTCAAGCTCCTTTATGATAACTCCTCAACCCCACTATCTCCACAAGGTAGTTACTGCTTGAAGTTTTAGTCATCAAGGATTATTTTAGCTTGTTCCAAAACATCCATCACATGAATGGAAACATATTATGCATATACTTGTGCTTCTCAATCCATAATGGCATCACAAATCCCATGGGGATTTTTTAAAAATACAGTTTCTAATTAAATAAGTCTGGGGTAGAGCCTACGTGGGTTTTTTGTTTGTTTGTTTGTTTGTTTTGTTTTGTTTTGTTTCCTTTCTGACAGTTTCCCACATGATGTTAATGCTGATTATCTGGAAATACATTGAGCAATGTGTCTGCATTAGGTGAGAGAGGAGAGAGGAGTAGAAAAGAGTCCTTATAAGAAAAATTCCTTTCTCAGCAGGCATCAATTGCAAACAGCTTCTTCATTAGGGCTGGAAGCTTCCCTTTCTCAGTGCAGAATTCTACCAGACCTTCAAAGAAGCAGCTAATACTCAAGTTATTCTGAAAAAATAGAAACAAAAGGAATATTACCTAACTCTCTTTATAAAGTGACTATTACCCTGGAATCAAAAACCTCACAAAGACTCCAACAGGAACTTCTACAGCTGATGACACTTTCAGAAAAGTCATTCTCTTAATATTATGTCATAATGTTCATGTGGCAAGTTAACAAGTCCTTGTGGACATTGTCTAAACAAAGTGGTGAGCTTGATGGATCCTATTTGGTTTTCTTTTTAAAACTAACGAGTAAAAATTTATGAAAAAAGTGACATAAAACAATTAAGTCTTCTCCAAATATAAGTTAACTATTAAAATATTACAATATAAGAAGTTCACATTTGCTTCTGTTAAAATAAATTTACAAGAGTCTACCCATGTCCTTGTTTCTTATAGGTAGTTAAACTAAATTAGTCTCAAAATAATATAATACCAGCGTTTGAAAATAATTCAATAAATAAGTCAATAACTACTGACCACAAAGCTTTATTTGCAAAGTCTGTCTACGTTTTTAATAGGCATGATAGGCTCACTTGTCTTTAGCATGAGATAAAACAATCTCAAAATACCCATCAGTTTCTATTGCCCTGTCTTTCTCTTATAGGAAAGAGACTAGACTACAGCCCCCAAATGTTTCCTTGGGCAAACCATCAGGAAACCTTATAGTTAACTGAGATGTCATGAATCATCTTTCAGCATATGGAAATAGGTAAATGAGCCAATATCTGACAGTCATATTTATACTTTAAACTTTGTGTTATAATTTTGGAATTCTTATTGTTTAATATAATAATTACTGTCATGATTTAATTATTACTATTGTTGACTGGAAATGGAACTTAGAGGTGGTGTGTTTTCCTAGCATGAACATGGAACTGGGTTTGATCCTCAGAGTTGCAAAACAAATTCTCATTTATTTTAAAGCAATAAGATCAGGTTGATATTTTATTAGAATCTTCAAAGATTATGGTAATACAAAAGGATCTATTCTTTTTTTTAAATTTTGTAAGAACTTATCTGATCTTTAATATTTGAATATAAAAAGTATATGGCTACATTCCATTTAATTTGATGTGAAAAATCAACCCATGATTATCTCCATTATGTCAGACATACTGCATACTATCCATGTGTGCTATATACATATAAAAAAGGAGGAAGTAAAGAATGCAATGCTAACATTGAGAAATAAAGAATACGAGCCGGGTGGCGCACGCTTAATCCAGCACTCAGCAGACAGCGATCTCTGTAGTTCGAGCAGCCTGGCTACAATGACTCCAGAAGCGCAAAGCTACCAGAGAAACCCTGTCTCGAAAAACCAAAAAAAAAAAAAAAAAAAAAACAGATCTGACCAAAAGGCAAGGTTTACTACACTGATGCTGTAGATGTGATTTTTGAATATGCTGCCCTCTTAATAGACTACTATAATGAAATTAACAATTGCCAGAGATAGAAAGAGCTTTCATGATCACCTAGTTAAATTTCCTTGCTGAGAATGAGTCTGAAGCCTTGAAAATGAAAGTAAACTTGTTCCTAGATATCTTGATTGGCAGCAATACCTGACATACCCGTGTCCTAACTTATAACTAGTTGAGATCATCTTGTAGTGTCCTCTAAAATTTTGGTACAATTCATTACTTCCTTTCCTGGCTTAAGGGTTCTAAAGATAATTCATTCATAGAAACAAAACAGGGCTAGAGCTTTTACCTGGCTCACCTCTTTAGTAAAGAACAGAAATGTTTGAAGGTAGTAGAACACCCAAATTTTAGTTCCCCATTTCTTTAGAAGAGAGAAACAGTCTGTTTCTACAGCGTAATATAATCCATTTAGCTTATTTGTCCACATTCCCTCAGGCATGTGTGCTAGTGAGTTTTATGTAAACTTGACATAAGTTAGGGCCATTTGGAAAGAGGGAACCTCAGTTGAGAAAATGTCCCCTCCAAATTAGCCTATAAGCAAGCCTTTGGGGCATTTTCCTGATTGATGATTGATGAGGGAGGGCCCAGGTCATCCTGGGTGTTGCCATCTCTGGGCTGGTGGTCCTGGGTTCTATAAGAAAGCAGGCTGAGCAAGCCATGGAGAGCAATTCAGTAAGCAGCACCCATCCAGGGCCTCTGCATAAGCTCCTGCCTTCAAGTTCCTGCCCTGTCTGAGTTCCTGCTCTGGTATCCCTCAGTGATACTATGATGAGGAACTGTAAGCTAAAATAAATCCATTTTTCCTCAAGTTGTTTTTGTCATGTGTTCATTCACAGCAAGACAAACCCCAACTAAGTCAGAAATTGGTACCAGGTTGTGGGATATTGCTGTAACAGACAAGACCACGTGTTTTGGGGAGGATTGTAGAAGGACTTTGGGCTAGAAAAGGCATTGGGTGTTTGAAACTTGATGAGCTGTTGTGGAAACTTAGAATGTAATGCTGATGGCAGTGAAGAAAATGGAGGCTTGGCTTCTGGAGTTTCAGAAGGAAGCAAAGATTCTATCAGAGAATTCAAATGATATTTTGAAGAACCAGAAAGTGAAATCTTTGCTGGGACAATTGATGGCTGGAATTGAAGAATCAGATATGATTAAGACTAGAATGTCATCATTGAGGTAAAATTTCTGGGAGCATTGCCTTGGGGTCAGCATACAGAAGCTCTGTCCCAGAGGGTGCCAAGGCTGTACCTTTACTGGAAGCAAAACTTGGTAATGTGTGAGAATTTCCCAGGTGGTTCTGGTTTCAAAGGCATGACATCATCATAGAGAGCACCTAAGGCTTGGCAACATAAGAGGCTATTAGTGAATGTACAGTCCCCGCTGACTTAGAAGCCCCATGGTTGGAGGGGTCTTGAGACTTGATACCATTTGGCAGGGTCAGAGTCCCTGAAGACAGCCAAGATGAGACTATTGGTGAAGGTGAAGCCCAGTGACCACAGCATTTTGAAGATGCCAATAACCATGGATGTGGCAGGGAGCTGGCTGAAGCCCAGGAGACAAGCAATGTGTGCTGCCAACAATGGAGCTGGATAAGTGGCCCAGGCTCTTTGGGGTAGCCCAGAAGATCCTGAATGAATTCTAGACATTGGGAATTCAGTTATTTACACTGTTGGAGTTTCATTTTGCTTTGTTCAGATTGTGACTGTGCCCTGGTTCTTCCTTCCTGGAGTGAGAAATATTTAACTTACCTTCATTTTACAGGAGCTGAGAGAATGAAATTTTAGAGAGACTTCAAATATTTTAGGGAGATTTTGGAGTTTTAGATACAATTAGGAGATCTAAAGGGGCTGTAGATTTTTAGAAAGATTTTAGATTTTTTTTTAAAGAAACTGAATTTTTAAGTATTGAAAATTGAAAGACAATGCAACTTTTAAAGTCATACTATATTTACATTCTGATAGTAATATGAGCTCTTGGGGATGAAAACAATGGAAAGGTTATTACTTAATAGTGTTATATTGGTGTGTCAGGTTGACAAGGAGTCAATTGTCCTAGCTAGTTTTATGTCAACTTGACACAAGGTGGAGTCATTTGGAAAGAGGGACTCTTTATTGAGAAAATGACTCTATAAGATTTGCCCATAGAAAAGTCTGTACAGCATTTTCTTGATTGGTGATTTGGTGATTGTTGTGGGAGGAACCAGCTCACTGTGGGTGGGGGTCCTGGGTGGTATAGGAAAGAAAGCAGGCTGAGCAAGTCATAAAGAACAAGCCAGTAAGCAATTATCCTCCCTGGCTTCTACATCAACTCCTGCCTCCAGATCCCTACCCTATTTGAGTTCCTGCCATGACTTCCCTCAGTGAGAGTGTGATGTGGAACTATAAGGTGAAATAAGCCCCCTTCTCCCCAAGTTTCTTTTAGTCATGGTATTTTATCTCATCAATAAAAACCCTAACAAGGAAAGGTGGTTTCCCCACGGGAGTGAAGTGACAGGATTGGGAGATAAAAGTGGCCTTTGTTCATTCCAGGCTTGCTTCTTTAAAAAGCAGTATCTCATAAATACCTCATTTAAGCAAACATTTTTGTTTCCACTTACCTACCTCCTATCTTTTGGTTAGGAAAGCAGCTGACAGAAACTTCTTTTGCACCTCAAAAAGCACAAATACTACAGGATCTCACTCATAGTCTAAACACAGTTGTGTCTAGAAGCAGGAAGTTACTAAGACACTATATAGCAAGCTCAGTGCCCTGTGTTATGGCTGTAGCACTGAAGAAAAAGATAAAATAAGGAAAATAATTCAGAGTTCTCATAACCAACAAAGGATCAATATGTGGAACATAGGAAAAACTGCCTTAAATCAAAAAACCCAAAAGCAACCAAATACAATGAAGGTCTGAAAACTGAAAGAAGAAAAACTACTATGATCAAGGACAATATATAACTTTTGATGAAAAATTAAATTTGATTCAAAATTTTCAACTCTTCAGAAAGAGACACTTTATAAAACATGAAATCCAAATGCAAACATAACATGTTCAGCTCATTTACCAATTATAAAGTTTAAAATTAAAAACCATGCAATTAAAGATTCAGCAAACAAATAAAATTTAACATTTTAATGTTATCAAGATTGGAAAAGGAAAGATAGCATAAAAACATAACTCATCAATAATGAATATATAAACTTTAAAGAAAAAAAACACATTGAAAAGTGATTCATCATTACCTAGTGTATTAGTTACTTTTCTGTTGTTATGATGAAATTCCATGACCAAAACCAGCTTATAATAGAAACATATTATTTTGGCTCATTATGAGAGAGAGAGAGAGAGAGAGAGAGAGAGAGAGAGAGAGAGAGAGAGAGAGAGAGAGAGAGAGAGAGAGAGAGAGAGAGAGAGAGAATGAGAGAGAGAGAATGAGAGAGAGACAGACAGAGAGAGAGAGAATATGATGGAGGGAGAGGCATGGCAGCAGGTGACTGGAGCAGAAAGCTGGCTGATCACATTTTATTTTATGTGCAGGAGGCAGAAAGCAAACTGGAAGTTGGGCAAGGCTATAAAGTCTCAAAACCTGCCTCCAGCCATGTGCTTTCTCCTGCACCCTCTAAAGGTTCCATAACCTCCAAATAGCACCACCAGATGGGGACCAAGTATTCAAATATGTGAGCCTATAGTGGATATACTTTATTCAAAACACTACATCAGATAAAGTCAGAAATGTGTTTTCTACAAAATATTCTATAATTCTTCCCATTCCTGTAAGTACAACCCCTTTCTAGTATGGTCTTTGTGCTCCTACCATCTCTTTTCTTTATTCTAGGTAGAATTTATGACATGCTTTGACTAGAAAACTTAGGTGTTAGCATAGGAGGATATGAAGTGCAGACCTCAAGAGACCTTGTAGCTTTTAACCTGTCCCCTTGCTGCCATGGAATTGCTAAGGAAACCAAGCTAGACTTTAAAGACTAGAATATAAAGGAAGAGAAACATCTGATTGACAGCCAGCACTGCATGCCAGACACATGGATAAGGCAAGCTTGGACCATCTCATTCTAGCAGAGCTGCCAGATGATGGCAATAGTATAAATGAGCCTAGGAGAGACCAGCAAATTAACTGCTTAGCAGAAACCAGCCCAGATTTCTGATCCATAGAATTTATAAGCAAATAAAATGGTGGCTGTTTGAAGTTACTATGTTTATGATGTCTTTTTACACAGAGATTGGTAATTGATTGTTCATATCCTCTGGCTCAGAGTTGACTATTACATGTCTTGGGAAATCTCTTAAGAAAAACATAACTGCCCCAGAATACCTGTATCAAAATAGATGCATTGATCATAATAGGGAAAAATCAAATATCCATCAACAAAAATTGATCATTAAAGGGGTGCTATATTCATGACATAGACTCTAGTTTTATAATTACTCTTAATCTGTGTATACACTCCCCTACCAATGCGATATATTTTACAATCTTTTCACATTAAAATAATAACCATTATATTTATTGAAATACATGAGCAATTTAGTTCTCACAAGTAACAGAAAAGCAGATAGCAACAATGCCCTTGAGAAAGCCTGAACATTAGTTTCAACAAAGATAGATGAGGCCTATTTATCATGAAGGGATAAAGGTGAAGATTTAATAGAGTCTGTCACCTGCCTTGACATCAAGCCAAGCAAGGCATTCCCCAGGTTTGCGATCCCTTGCACAATTGTTTTCACCATTAATGTACTTGATGACAAAGACAAGAGTCAGTTTGGCTCAAAGTAAATGTTCAAATATGGAAGCAGATGCAGAGATCCATAATCAAGCACTAGGCCGAGCTCTGGGAGTCCAGTCAAAGAGAAGTAAAAGGGATTGTATGAGCAAGGAAGATCAAGATCATGATGGGGAAATCTACAGAGACAACTGAACAAAGCTCAAAGGAACTCACAAACTTTAGATGGACAGCTGTAGAACCTGCATGGGACTGGACTAGATCCTCTGCATTCCGGAGACAGTTATGTAGCTGTGTCTGTTTGAGGGGCCCCTAGCAGTGGGGATAAGATCCATCCCTGGTGCATGAGCTGGCTGTTTGGAGCCCACTACCTATGGTTGGACACCTTGCTCACCCCCATAAAGTGGGGAGGGGCTTGGTCCTGCCTCAACTGAATGTACCAGGCTTTGCTGTCCTGCCATGGGAGAATTTATCCTGCTGGAGGAGGGGGTGAGGGGTAGGAGGGAAGGGAGGGAAGGAGGAGGGATAAGAGGGGGATCTGTGGTTGGTATGTAAAATGAATTTAAAAAAAAATAAAAATAGAGGATGATTCAGGCATGGCCCTTCCCTGACCATGAGAACAGAAAGCAAAGTTGAGATGCCACACTCCGCTGCCACTGCCAAAACTCTAAAGAAATTAGTATTCTGAGAACGAATCTATTGAACCAACACATAATGAATTAGAATACACAACTTCAGAGTTATCCTGGTGGATTAGATGGTTGGTCTCAGTTCTACATTCTCCCCTCTTTTTCTTTAGAGAGTTTGCATCTTTGCTCTTTTCCCTTTAAGTCTCCCTTTTAGAAGAGTATACTTCTGCGCTCTAGCAATGCTTGGCCTTGTGACAAGACACTTGTTGATTTGGAAGAAATTACAGTGTGACGGCTCAAAACCAAGGCCTCAAGAAACATCACCTATTTGAACTTGCCTCTTGTGCTCCTGTCATCTGCTATTAGAAGAGCATCCCCAAGTAGCCATGTCCCCTCAAACCTTGCCTCTAGAAGACACAAGAATCAGATCTGAACCTGCCCACAAGTATGATGTCTAATCTGATCCAGTGAAATAGAACCTAGCTCAGCTGAATCCTACCTGAGCTACAGTCCTGAGTTTGAAAATACAGGCTTTGAAAATATGTTATTTGAAAATAATGCAGCAACCTCTGAGGCCTATGTCCACTACAATAGGAATAGTAAGATACAGAACACAGACAAGAGAAAGTATGAAAAATGTTTTACCTGTCTAAGATCTATTCAGGAGTGAGGCAGATTAGACCAAAGGACAAAACTTCTCTCATCTATAAGTGCAGGATATAGATGTAGTACAAACGTTTTCACAAATATTAAATGTTCACATTACATAATCAAGTCTTTCATTCAGATTCCATGCTAATACAGAACTCTGGGATTGTAATTTGATTTTGTATGCAACTTGCCTACAAGGAAAGAATATGCTACTTGAGGAACTAATTAAACAATGTGACCTATATGAATAAGAATGTTCAGTGCCTTAAACACAGCAGAGCTCAATAAACTATAGCCTCCTTATGTCTTTCTCAAGGCCTCCGGAGCCCTCTCCCAAATGAAGGCAGTATTTCCTACTGTCTATAGCAGGAAATTGTTCTTGCTAAAACAAATCACTTCAGAGTCTATCCTTCTCCATTTGTGTCCTGCTTGACAAAAGACAGGTCAGATAACTTCCCTAGAAACCCACATTTAATGTATACTTGCTTTGCCTCCAAAGGAAAAAAACAAAAACAAAACAAAACAAAACAAAAACAAAACAAAAACAAAACAAAAAAAAAAACGACATTCACTGAGAAACAGGGTCATTTACTCAGCATCAGGCACATAATTGCATGATCAAAGAATGTTAATTTCAGCAACCCACACATGAATAAAACCTTCAGCTATTACTCCATTTAACTCTGTGGTGATGAATTGCAAAAAGAAGTCAAGGCAGAGTGAAGAGTCTGTACAAGTTTCACAATAGGCAACAGTGGAAGCAATGATCTTATGACCTTTTGGTGCCTGAGTGAGGAGATATAAACTAACTAATAAAGCCTCAAATTAGAGTTTTAAAATCCTTTAGTTTAATTTTATGCAATAGTAATTTTTATTTGCAATATATTTGATAATTCTTCACTATTATTCAAATTTAGGAAAGGGTAAATACTTCCATTTTGTACTTGCATAACCTATAACCTAGGGGACAAAAATGAGTTAATCTCTCAGAATTGCCAACATGTTAGAGACAAAATCCAGAACCAAACACTTGGTCACACTTGATGAACTAATTCCTTTCTTGCGTTTCTTTTAGGGATAATATTTTGCAGAGATATTGATGAAGAGCAATTATTAAAGTGGGAGTTTCAACTATATGTACATTTTATAGACCACAGAAGCTTACTGTAATCCTAAGTGGCTTGTTGATAAGTCCTGAAGAGTCCACAGCAGCTCTTTAACCAGGTAGTGTTCAGTGAACGCAAAGACTGGGCATGAGACAGAAACCAAAGTAGAAACACAAAGCAGAAAGGAGAGGTACAGACATTCTTTTAAAAATAGATACTTCAGTTGCTTGCAGTGACTAAATCACTCTTCCAAGAAGCCTCAAGAAGATAGTTCATCTATATGCTTCCCATGGAAAAACCAAATCCTAGTACTCCAGAAGCACTGAAACTAGTAGGTCTGTTGTTAAGTCAGACGTTGTAAGGGATGTGTATGTACAACAAACAAATAAGTCTGCTAATTATTCCAATATCTAACAATCCAATGCATAGGGAAAACAAAGGAGTATGACTTTTTATTAAGTACTCACTAAATGCCACATCAGATACCATCCCCACCTTGCAGAGAAGAAGAGAGATTAAAAGGTTACATTTCCCATATGCCATCACTAATATTCCCAAGAACTACAATCTCAGCTTGGACCTTCAAAACTCTTCTTTTCTTTAAAATGCATTCAGAATGAAACATTTTTTAGTGGATTGAATTGCATTAAGAATTTTAAATTTTGCCATTCTCATTATATCACTTTATAGAATCATTCTTAATCGTAAATAAATTAATTTCAGGAGTGGGAGAATAATTTGTGGCAGTCATGAGTACATATGCAAATTTCAATTACTTTTCTATTTCTTTCCAAATGAAAGCATTAAATGTGGTCAAGTTCAACATTACTCATTTTTAATTCCTATCTAAAAAGGTTTGCTGTTCTCACAATGCCACCTATGATCAGCTAGAAATTTCCAAGCCATTCTCTAAGAGTCCTGGTAACAATCAATACATTTTTTAAACTATTGACTTTCTGAAAGCTTGTAGTATGCCTGAATGCCTTCAATTGTAATCACAGAAGCCAGACACTATTTGTCATTATTTTGTTATGCAGAATTTTTCCAGCTCACTCTTTTTTTCTCCCCACATCATCGTGTCACACAAACACCTTCAAGGACAAAAGGCAAGGTGGAAGTTTCAGGACCTTTTCCCCTCAGTCTTCAGGAAATCTTTACCCTTTTGACAGTAAAAGTGCTGAGGTTCATAAAACTGTCTAAAGAGCAGCCGGCACAAACAGGGAATTACTGCTGCAATGTTTAAGAGCCCACAGACAATAGTGAACAGCAGAGCTCATCTCTTCTACAGTTACACATGCATTAGGTCTGTCTGCATCGCCCACACAATGAAATGTCAGCCTGCATCTGTGAGAAAAAAAGGCACAGTGCAATCATCTCCTCTATTAAGAGGCATGTTAGATTGGGATTCCTCTTTGTTTATCACATTTTAACTGCTAAGTCCTACTGCCTTTGACAAATTAAGAGCAAATGAATCACTCCTTAGATTTTTGAGGCATTAACTAAGTCACTGTGAAAGTCACTGTGCTCTCCAAGTTAGTATTACAAACAGCAATTTTAAAGAGACAGTGTAGAATATGAGCTCACAGAAGCTGTGACAACATGTAGAAGGCCTACACAGGTTTAAACCAGACAACATCCTAGCACTGAGAAGGGGAAGTAGACACAAAATCCTACCCCTAACCAAGAAGCTATTTGCAATTAATACCTGAGGGGAAAGGGAAAATCAATTTTCTCCAATGGAGTGGTACTGAGTATATAAACCACACCCCAGGGCAGGCCCCATGCCCAGTGGTAACTGGCCAGCACAACAAAAGACTCCATGTTCTTGTGTGATTTTTGTTTCATTTCATTATTTTTGACTTATTGGATTATTTGTTTTGAGTTTTATTTTTTCTTACACACACACACTCAGAGAGAGAGACAGAGAGCATGAAGTTATAAAGTTGGATGGGTAGGGAAGTAAGTAGTATTAGAAAGGAGTTGGGATAGCAGAAAGAATATGATCAAAACAGATTGTATCAAAATATTTAAATGAAGAGAGACAGTGTGGAGAAAGAACACATAACTTCACAAACTACGAGTCATTCTCATCTATGAAGAGAACAAGAAAAGAGATGGGGAGGAAACTGGGAAAGGAGGAGCAGATAGAAGAGAAAGACATGGAACATGATGCTGATAGACTATACATAAGTGGACAGAGTTTAGGACAATAGGTCTACTAGTTCCTTAACATCACATCTTTAGTGCAAAATTTAGCCCCTGTGAAGATTATTGTTTATGGAGCTCCAAAGAAAGCACTTCTCAACCAAAACCCTCTTCAACTAATGAGAATAAAAAGAACAACTTTGATGGAATTATCTTTCCTCCTATATCTATTTCTACAACTATCTTCTTCATATTTTATATCTTATGTCACATTTAAAAACATCACCTTGCTCTCCTCAATGTGACTTTACCCAGAGAAAGTTAGCTAGGGTAAAGGAAGAAACAGAAGCCTATGGTATTATTTATCGAAAATTTCTTTAAGGCTATAAAAATATGTGCAGATGAACTGAAAATATAAATAAAACATCAACACATAAAAATTCATATGAACAATTGTAGATCTCTGTAGTAGTGTTCATCTGTTGCTGATGGAATCTTCTCAATGAGGGGTGAGAGTTACACTTATATGATGATATGAGGATAAGTACTTAGAATATAGTTAGAGCCAGACATGCTGGCACATTCCTTCGATCTCAGCACTATGGAGGAAGAAGCAGGGAGATCTCTGTGAGTTAGAGTTTAGCCTGGTCTACATAGCAAGTTCCAGGACAGCCAGGACTGCATAGAGAGACCCTATCACAAAACACAAAATAGAAACAGAATATAGTTAGAAATTATATCAGTTTGGGGAAATGGTGGTTGTAACTTCTCCACAATTGGTCAAAATACAGAGAGACTATAATTGAGATAAAAATGTACAAAGAAGGAAACACAAATGTCAGAGTTCAAAGATCTATTTAGTTCCAACTTCCCTGTGGCAAATTACTTAAGCCCCCAAAAGCTCTAAAATGGAGCTATCAACACAATTCATACAATGTTATGTGTCCACATTGGATTTGGTGGCCTGATATTATATTCTCTACTGAAAAACAAACAAACAAACAAAGCACTTTGTCTCTGGGAAAATACTTTTCCAATTTTAATTACATGGTTCAATATGAAAGCCCTAATTCTTTATGAATAGCTATGTTGGCCACTCTTCACTAGTTCAGTATTGCCTATGCTTTATAATCTGGAGTCTACAATTGGACTTTCTAAATTTGGGTCCTCATCTTTCCATTTAAAAACATTCTATGACTTTGAATGAACTACCAACTGTGTCTTCTCATATTTCAAATCTGTATAATCATATAAATTTACTTAAACCATTTACTGTGATTCACCATAGTAACTAAAAGATACTAAACATTCGTCACGAGTCAGTTGCTACTTTATACCACTATTGTCATCTGAGTCAGTGGTTTAGACAGCCATGTTCCTGACTGTAGAGAAGAAGTAAGTAGAAAATCACAGACCAAAACTGGAAAGACTGCTTAAGTGGGATCATTCTTGGGTTTCTGTCCTAAGCCCCAGTTGCCAACGCTTAGGGGAATACAATTCCCAAATGTCTCCTTTTGGCTTAAATGATTTGAGTCAGATTTTTGTTTCTTATGTGGTGATGCCCACCTTTAATTCCAGCACTCAGGAAGCAGAAGTAAGTGGATCTCAGTTCAAGGCCAGCCTAGTCTACAAAGTGAGTTTCAGGAGAGCAAGGGCTACACAGAGAAGCCCTGTCTCAAAAAAAAAAAGTATTAACACAATGAACATAAAAGAGATAAAAGAATTTCAAGTCCAATACATATCAAGAACATAATTATTTAAGCTCAGAATAGTAAGTATAAACCTCTGAGTTTTGTTCTCAGTATAGTTTAAAATATGTGCCTCTGTGCTAGAGGTGCCATTACAAACAACTAAATGTTAAACGGTCTACTCATAAACATGAGATAAAACTGGATCCATGTAGTGAGCTCCATATTTTCACTGTAAAAATATTTTTCTGACACATATCAAGTTCAAGCTGAGAAGAAAGAAGTCTTTTAATGTTAACATAACCATGTGCCTAGATTTTTTCCCTTTTTATTATTTCCTAATACAAAATCAAAATGTTTTTAGATATGATTCATATATAAAGCAGCGCTAATACTCACATGCTGTCTTTCAGAATATGCATAACATTGGTTGGTCACCAAATTCAGTATGTAGCAGAGAAACTCTGAAATCTCAATTCCCTGGATCCCCCTCCTGCAGGATTCCTAACTCAGAAGAACTGAAATACCGGCCAATAGTTTACTTTTGTGTCAATGCTGCTGGCCCAGGTATCACACTTAGGAACCATCGTATGTAGTCAGTTAACTGGAAAGCCTAATCCAAGCTAAGAACTATGTCAGCTTTATACTGTGGCCATATTTTCTGTTTAAAGAGAAAACTGTAGGTTTTAAAGGCCAAATTTTAAATGCCCCTATCCCGTAATGTGTTTTGTCATTGCCTCTAAATATGTGCCTTTTGTTTTCCTGTGATTTCATAGGAGAGCTTTAAAATCACTGTTCACTGGTAAAACAGGTGGACTCATCTACTGCAAGAAAACAACACATAAAAATGCTCATGTTTTTTAAAATAACAATTCTACTCCAAGGAATATTAAACAGAAGGAAAATGATATATGCATAAAGTTGTTAAAAAGTCATCTATATTAGCAATAAATTAGGCTACATAAATATTGAACTTTCAAATAACAATTTAATAAATTTGGTATAACCAATGGATGACCAAGACAATTGCTAACCATTAACATGATGATTGTTAATATAATATAGAAAATCAATAATTATTTTAATGTGGTATCAAATAAAGAATAATGTTGAAACTATAAAGAAAATTCACATAGAAATTTAAATTATCACAATAGATGTCTTATGATAATATGCTTCTTTTCTATTACTAGTTAGTAATGCTACACCTGTGTGTATCACATTGCAGTTCAACTTCATGTTCTTTTATTCAATACCATGAGGGTTTACATGATGGAGATTATAAAACTGGAGAAGGAAGAAAAAGACTTGCTTTTTATACTTGTTTTCAGTTGTTCATCATCCCAACATGACTCTACGACAGAAGTAGCATTTAGTTCTAATTTGTAGGACATTTTTTTACACATACACAGAACCTATTTCATTTTAACTTCACAGATTCCAGCACCTCATAACTGGCACCCTATCTCCACCATCTAAGTCCTAGTTCCTCAAGTCTCCTTTTAAGTGTGTTTCTTAATCCCTTCAACCTTATTTCTTTGTGCTTGCAGTCCTGGAAATCCTTAACAGTTTCATACTGTCACTATCACTAGTAGACTGCCACATCTCCACTTTGCATTTTCCATTCTCTAATACCTGATTACATTTTTTTTCATGTGTTAACTTTTCCTGGGAAGACAAAATCACATTGAGTACTAACAACAGACAAAGTAATGGCCTCACCCATCTAGCTTAGGACAGCTGCATCACCAAAAAAGTCTCACCCAGTGGGCATATGAACTTTCTTATAGCTGCATAGAAGAAGCCCGCCCAGTTATCTTTCCACTCCTTATATACTCTAGTAGTTCCCAAGACCACATGCAGCAGAGTCAGAATTACATGTAACTGGGATGAGTACACAGAGACTGGAATCCCTTTCCTAACTTTCCCTTATATGAGAAAACATCAGTGGGCACAAACTTGAAGGTTTTTTTGTAGGCAATAACTGCTGATCTAATTAAGATGATAATGGCTGTTACATTCAGAGGACAGTGTTCCACAACACAGTTTGTTTTGTGTGGGCAGGGGAGGGTGGGTGGTAGTGGTGTGGGTGTGTGTTTTTACTAAGTTATGTCAGTTAAAACACTTGATGTGTATCATTCTCCTGAGCAAACTTGGATTGATAAGCTACTCTATTGTATTATATTGTCTTATAAATCAAAAACAAGAAAATACATCAAGTCTTGTTGACAATAGGCAGATGAGTGAAAGAAAGTAATTGACAGAAACTACAAATAATTAACCAAAATGTTTTTATTTTCAGGAGAAAACAAAATCTCTGACTCATACAATGCTGCTTTGAGCTAAATAAGGTACATTTGATTTTTGATTGGTTGATGTTAATGTTTATGTTCACTCTCAAAATTATACATGCACCTTGTCTGGGGCTCCATGTCATCAAATGGCCCCTGAACGCATGTTCAACAAATAGTAAAAGAGTACCTTCTATGTGGCCAAACTCTGTGCTTTGTGAAGAGACACAAATCTCTTAACTAGAAAACCAGTAGTTAAAAGATCATGTGATAAATGCAATGACAGAAACATGTCCAGGTTGCCATGGAAACAAAATGCATCTTTTGTTTGTTCAGATCACTTTCCCTTGTACCTATTGCTTAAATAATATTGAGATGATTTTAGATTGATGGAGAAAGTATAAAGACATATTCTATAAAATATCTCTTGAAGATTAAGGGCATAGAAATATGAAAATATATACCATGCTTGAGGACTTGCAAATATTATCTGGCAGTCACAAGGCTAGCATGCAGCAAACAGATAGATCTGGTTCAACTGGTGAAGGCACTTGGGGCCACTGATGGATTTTTAAACAATAGTCTTCATAGGACACTGGCTGCCTAGCATGGGTTTTACAATTGGCACACTGAAAGGATACAAAAACAAGAACAGAGGCCTGCTGTCAGTGTAAGAAGGATATGTCCCTGGCTGGGTCTTAAACTGCCTTTCATCTACCCACAACTACAAACCACCTTTGCTTGCTCTATATTGATTGCTGCTTGATGTCTCCAATTCCTTGTTTACGCTAGCCTTAATGCTTTGACATCTGTATTGATTACATTTTTTCTGTCTCAAAACTGTCCTACTTCTTTCTTTTCATGGCTTACCTTGTATTCCTTAATTCTTGGAATGACTGCTTCCATTTGATCTCTTCAATTCAATTTTGTTTGATGCTCTAGTCCTAGAATTTTCTAACACCTTAATATTGATTCCAGAAACTCTTTCTGCTCTTAGGGAAACGTGGCAGAGGGTTTGATGTACACATGGCAAAGAATTTTTAATTGAAAGAGATATAAGTTTACATTGTTGTACAAACACTTAACTAACATCACATGACTCTGGCAAATGGGCAAGCAGTTAAGAATAATGTTTCATGCATTGCTTTTCTCTTTATTTTCACTGAAACTTATCCTATATGATATAAGTACAAGGTGGCATAACATCCATCATCTTGGATCTCTTAATAACTGTATGTAATACAGCCTCCCCCATGAGCCCACACTGGATATGTAGCATGAAGGATAATAAATACAATAAGTTCAAATAAACTTTTATCTGCATTAAACCACTTAAATTTCACTGTTGATACTCCCTTTATAATATTCATCCTATCTTAACAAATACATTAATCATATGGCCTTAAATAACATATGTATATTTTATCCCTCATTGTTTTCATCAAAAGAAGAGGAATGATAACACAGAGAGCTAGAGAAAGATTATCAAGATATTAGATAAAATTAGATATATTATGTGTGCTTCTTTGGCATGTATTAATTCATGATTTAGCTTGTAAAATTTGGGAATGATCAATAATTTAGAAGTTGAGCTAGTTCATGTGCCCCCTTTCCCAGTACAGTTTTATCTACTAAATAAGAGGAACTAAACACCAAATATACTACTGAAAATGAATGGTAGAGCTATAACTGTTGGCAAAATCTTTCCTCATTTGTTCTTTGACTTGCCTACAGCTCCAAATTTATGATTTATGAGTTTTTTCTTCACTCCTCCAAAACCCTCACTACCTCCTTTTAAAAAATATGTGTGTGTGTGTGTGTGTGTGTGTGTGTGTGTGTGTGTGTGTGTGTGTGGCTGTCTGTCTATCTGTCTGAGTGTATATATGTGCACCATGTGTGTGCAGGCTCACACAGGCAAGAAGAGCTTGAATCCCCTAGAAACTGGAGTTATAGGCAGTTTTGAGCACCATGTGCTCCTCACCATAATCTCCTGACTTAAGCCTAAAAATGATAGAGATAGCTGATCTTGTACAGAAACCTCTAAAGCAAGAGCCCAAAAGAAGTTATTTCCCACATTCAAATAGTTTTTCTCAGGCTTTTCACCACAGCAACAGCAGTCTGGGAAACACATGATCTATTTAGACAGTCTAAAGATCTGAGGACTGAGGGGAAAAGGAGAGACACTTGCTCCTGCATCACTTAGGGAGGTCAGAGTTTGGGTAGTAAACAGTTACCCAGTGGATGAAAGGGTGATTCCTTTAATGTTCACCGTGCTGTGTTCTCAGGCACATAGTTTCCTCAAGAACTTCAGAGAGAAGAGAATTATCCATTATAGATGAAAGGAGTCTAGTTTTCCAAGTTTGCTTGTCTTCAATGTTAAACAGCAGAAACAAGACCTTAACTTCATCTTTACAAATAAGAAATGGGGCCTCAATTATAAAGACATCCCTGCCCAATTCCCACTTCAGCCTATAACCTACCTACTTCCCATCTATCATCTCTGTAACTTTTGTGTGTCTTATGCCACAATGAATGAATGGATTTGGAATATCCTTCTCCCATGGTAGACTATAAACATCTGCTTCCCATATAGCTTTGTCATGCTATGTTACAGGAGTTCCAGAAATGTTTATAAACTAGACTGAACCTAGTTCATTATAACAGTGATATAATTTCCAGATCTTCAAACCACAAGTTAACAGGTATGACAATGCAGCTCAGAATATCTTCCCATGCAAAGAGAACTTGAGGAAAACCTCCCTGAAATATTTTCCAGGTGAAGGCTGTAATTCCTCTCAATTTTATTTTTCACTGGAACCCTCTTTCTTTATCTGATGAGAGACAGTGTGTATGTGAAGGAAGATATAAAAGAGGTACAAACACTATTAATATTAAACCCTTCAAACAAAGCAGAATTCTATGCTCATTGGTGATTTGTCTTAAAACTTTTCATTCTGACACACAAGTTTATAAGGAGAAATGCTTAACTTGGTAAATTGTATATTTTTGTTAAATTTTATTTTAAACATTCATATATTAAGAGCTATTTTAGAACAAAGGAGTCTTGGGCTATACTATACCTATACTATACACCTGTTGTATTGGACTCTACATTCCAGCAAAATTCTTGAGTAATATATGTTAAAATTCAAATAGTGGCCTACTGATCTCATTTTAAACCACAAAAAACCTACAAGGCCAATTTAAATTTCTCTTAGTATAATTAAAAAAGCTGAGGCTTGAAAAAAATAAATGACCCATCTAATATCACAGTCAATGTGCAATGATGCCACAATGCAAACACACACACACATACAAAGAAAGTTAGATGTATACTGTAGTATATCTTGGATGATATGATAAGGGGTCCAGAATTTATTTCAAGAGGTAGAGATAGGGGTATTTTCAAAGGGATGTGTTAAAAAAAAAAACAGTTCAGCAAGCCCATGTGAGATAGATAAGAAAAAGAAAACATGAAAATGAAAAAAAAATGTAGCATTCACCAGATGTCCCATTCCAGCTCCACAGACTACCTAATCACATCAAACCCACTATGCTCTGTGTATACTTTTCATACACTGAGTTAACTTGAGATGGATGGCAAGACTCACAGTTAATTCGTTTTTGAATCCCCGAGTCATTTAACACAGTGCTTTGCACATAGTAAGTATTCAATAATATGTGAATCATGAATAAAACCCTCCTACATTCTCTCCACTTCTCTGCAGACAGAATAATACCCTTTCTATAATATTTTATTCAAAAAGCTAACAGACCTGACTTTAAATCTTAGCATAATAACTACTGATTATACTTCCTTTGTCTCTCCCTTACAATGGGAATCCTTTGGGGGCAGTCAGGTTCAGATACATAATTTTTGAACCCCAAAGGATAATGAAAATGCGGGGCCCTCATTTTAAAAGTATTAAGAATTTTAGGACAATGTTGAGTGGAAGGATGCTTCTGAGTAGCAGGTCCTGTATGTACAAGTCTTAACTTCAGGAGCTGGCCTTGAGGGTAAAAATATTGTTTTAGCCATGATTCTTACCATGGGAATGTTGGAGAGATGGTAATTAAATGTACCAAGCAAACAATGAAGGTCCGGAGAGTTGTGTGAAAAGGGAAGGTTTACCAGGGGAAAGTCTAATGTAAGTGGAGTCTGCTGCATAGTCAGGCAGCCTGCTAAGCACACATCCAGGAGTGAGTGTCATCTGCTGTCATTTTGCCCTTCCCTGGTCTCAGCATCTTCTCCCTGACCATCTGTATTGCACAATGTATATATAACCTCACTTCATCCAAAAGCCTTGTTCGTTCTGTGATGGCTCACACTTTAGGAGACTCCGGCTTTGCTTTCCTTCTTTCTTCATTTCCCCTGTTGTAATGGCAATAGCAGGGGTGTAATGAGTAAGAAAGCAAATAGCTGAAGGGATTTTTCTAGACAGAAACAATGTATTGACTAATGACATAAGACAGGGGGGGTTGGTACTCATAAAGCAAACAAGGATGAGTTATTTGAAAACACATTGCAGACCAATCCCAGTTAAATGTTTGAAAAATGTAGAAGGGCAGAAAAGTATATATTGATCACCCTCTCTGAAGGACAGCACAGAGCTCTGAATGAGCTATAACCATGAAGAATCATTTTATCTGTTACACAGACAAGACAATTTATTGAGTCCCTTCTTACCACAGGTGAGTATCCTACCCACAAAACACAAATATTTATCTTAATATCTGAAAATGCTTCTCTGTGACACTAAGGAAAAGAAGCTGCTTAAAAGGCATCAGTCCTCCGCCCACCTTCCTCCTCATTTCAGCCAAGTTGCAGCAGTTGCTCCTGAGCCACAGGCAACACTTAGCAATTGTAATGGTGACCCCCAGTGGCAACGGCTTGCAAATGAAAGCCTTGCTCTGTTTCTCTACCAAGGATGTCAACTTTATTTAAATGCTTTCTATATAAAGGATATTGGCAATTGCGTTGAACTGTAATAAAAATGAACCACATATTTGCTGTAAAAAATCAATACCTACTCCTCCATGTTATTGTCACCAGTTAAATACACGAGTTTCCTTTCGAAGTAAAAAGTGCAGTTTCTGGGGAAGTCCTGCTAAAAACCGGTGCTATCATGCTTTTCTTTTCTCCAAAAGAGAAGTTAAGAAAAAAAATGTGTCCACCCATACCCTGAGTATCTGTTAGGTTTCTGAAAATCCACCTTGTAGAGAATTTAATAGGCAGCCACTTATATAAGTCCCATTGAACTCTGGAACAATCACTGACATTTATCTGAACACTGGAAAGATGTGTGATCAATACTTAAAAACAGTTAAAGATATTGGCCTTCCCACTGAAACTTATATTCAAACACAAGACCAAATAAAGCCCCAATTCAATAATAGCAATTTGAACAGTAACTCAAAATAATGAAGTGTAGGGTCCTCTACTATAATCAATTTTCGCAACATGAAACTTTTATTTAGAAATAAATAAGGGGATGAAGGGAGAATATACTATTATATATATATATATATATATCCACCAAAGACTCAGTTTCACATACAGCCCCTTCAAATTACCCTTACTATAACACCAACTATTGAAATGGAATAGATGTACTTGGTAGGTCAAGATAAACTGTAGCCCCTAACTGCACTACAAATCAGAATCTCTAGGCATCTCCTAAGAGTCTCTAAATGTAGCTGGCCACCCAGACTAGTAGTATCATAATTAGTAGAACATAATGCCCAGACATCAGTATTTTTCAAAGCTCCCTGATTCTAAGCAATTCCCATGAGGAATTGTGCTTAACTGGCTCCCTTAGTTCAATGATGGATTAGTATATCATTTACCTAACATATTATTTACATAACTTAAACATACATGTTTTATTGTTAATACTCTATTATAGCATTATGTGGAGACTGTTTCTTTCTTTCTTTTTTTTTTATTTCAGTACCCTAGCTACACCTGAGACCAATTTCAACAGAATTTCTCTATCCCTTCCATGCCATCAATATTTAAAAAAAATTCCTCAGGTGATTTCAAAATGCAGTCAAAATTGAATAACATTGTACTTTCAAATACTGAGAAGGAACAATTTAAAAAAATCCTTAACCACACACAACAAAATCATTTTAGTGTGCAACATATGCTTATTTTTTTTACTGCACTTTGATGCTACAAAAAGATATCTCCCCAAACCTAGAAATACAGAAACAGATACTGCTTTCTGAAAGAAAACACAGAAAGGGACTACCTAGACACATAATTTAGCCATCCTGGAAGGGAAGAAAACAAATTAGGAGGTGGTGGAGAGAAGGGGAGGGAGGGAGAACTGGGATTGCTATGTAAAATGAAAAAAAAACTTTTTAAATAAATAAATTTTAAAAACATAAATAAATAGCCTTCTCTGAAGATCCCATCCAGGGTTTTAACCCTAGATATGCATTGTAATTGCCTAGGGAGGTTTTTAAACTTTCCAGCACTTAAGATCTAGCAATGAGGCTTTCTGATATAATTGATTAAATTGATAAATTCAAAAGGTGACTCTAATGTGCATCCAGCATTGAGAAGCACTGAGCCCATACACATCAGGAATATCAGTGTGCCAAAACAGCAATAGAAACTATGGTGCTGAGGGAGATAAGGAGAAAGTGGGTATTTACAGAAACTCGTGATGAATCACAAAAAAAGGGACAAATAAGTAGGAAATACCAAACACTGGGCACACACAACTCTGACAAAGAACATGCTTACCAAGTAACTTAAAATATCCTGGTTCTAGTAGCAAAGTAACTTCTCAATCAGAAGATTTGTTCATCTATTTTAGCTGGGAATTTTCGTGGCATCCTCTTTCTTACTCAACAAGGCAAACTTTGGGTTATGTGCTGAATGGACTACAGATGAGAAAGCACTTGTACAGACACCGAACTTTGACAAATCTCGTGGGATCTTAATCAGTTGGCATCCTAGCGTCTGTCTCAATCTTGTGCACGTTCACTCCCCAAATGTTAGCAAGGTCATGGCTAGCCTCCTAGACATGCTGCCAATTTTATCTATGAATTCCTATATTTATAATTTCAAGATCGTAAATAAGGAGCCACATATAACTCATGTTTAAAACATGAAATTTGAGGCACTTTCTTAAATTCTATTTTTCTCTCAATGTGTATGCAAATGAATAATACCTTATGAAACTGATAATCCTTACCCTTAATTTTTCTAGTGTTTCCCCCCCCCCCCATTCATATGAACTTTTACAAATTCAGGCGGCAGCAGTGACTAATTGCACAAGACTTGCACAAGACTGGGCCCATCAACATTCCATGATGCCTCACCCCTCCCAGAGGAGCTATGTACAGTTAAAGGTTGCAGAGGGAGAGGGCACCATATTCCTTAGTGGAACAGACATTGGTGAATTGTTTCCACACAAGCACATAATCCCCCACCCATGTTCATTCAGCCAACCCTAATTAAATACAGTGGGTCACATACAAAAAAGGACATGAAAATAGAAGGGGGACTTGGAACAAGGAAGGGATTTGGTGAGAGGGAGAAGGAGAAAAAAAAGAGGATGGTGATGGGGTATTTCAATCAAAGAACATTACCTATATGTATTAAATTATAAAAGAATAAATATGTTTAAAAATATCTCTTTGTTCAGATTTTTCTAACAAAATTCTGATTATCAGAGGGGAGGCCATGCCTCCCAGAAAACCTGGTAGACTGCACACAGATCTTCTCTCTCTCTCTCTCTCTCTCTCTCTCTCTCTCTCTCTCTCTCTCTCTCTCTCTCTCTCTCCTCTCTCTCTCTCTCTCTCTCTCTCTCTCTCTCTCTCTCTCTCTCTCTGTTCCCCTGGACCTAGTCCCTATGTCCCATTCTCAGATCTGCAGCAGAACACCTATGACAGCCTTCCTTAACCTTTCTTACTCCCATTTCCTGTGGATCCTACAGAACTTCCCCTTCTAACTTTCCCTTCCTCACTCGTTGCTTTGTCCCAGACCCTAACTCCAGTGGGCATCCCCTGCTAAACTAAGGACTACTGCTCCCAGGGCAACAAGTAGGCTGAAGGCAGACCCACACTACTCCTTCTGCTCCTGAGATCCAACCTCCTGCCCCAGTCAGTCGCATCCCTAGCTCTGCAGCTAAAAGCATACTGTGGTCTCCCTTTCCTCTCTGACCCCATCACCAACAGATGACAAAGCCCTGCTCTTCCAACCTTCTTTGCCCCAATTCATCCCAGTTACCTAGCCTCCAACACCAAGAGGTATTTTCTATGAACACATAAGATGAATAGGTCAGGAAAACAGGTGACACACACAGCCATCAAGCTCTCTGAAAAACTAGAGAGGAAACAAAAACCAAGGAACAAAGCACCCACCCAGCAAAATACAAATCCAGAAATCAGTACCTAGATCTATAATCATCCCCAACCCAGATGCCTAGATGGCAGCATAAAATCACAATCAACAGCAGCCAGGGTAGTATGTCTCCACTAGAGCCCAGATATCCTACCACAGTAGACCCTGAATATTCCAACATAGCTGAAGCACAAGAAGACCTTTAGAAGCCTTTATGAATATGATAAAGGTCCTTAAAGAGGAAATGAATAAAACCTTTACAGAAATCCAGGAAAACACAAGCAAACAGTATAAAGAAATAAATAAAACCAGTCAAGACCTGAAATTGGAAATAGAATCAGTAAAGAAAACCCAAACTGAGGGCATTTTGGAAAGGAAAAATTTAGGAATTTGAACAGGGACTACAGAGGTCAGCTTCAAAAACAGACTATAAGAGGAAGAAGAGAAAAACTCAGGCATTAAAGATAAGATTAAAGAAAGGGATACATCTGTCAAATGAAAATGTTAAATCTAAAATACTCCTGAAACAAGAGATCCAGGATATCTGGGACACTATGAAAAAACAGAACCTAACAGTAATAAGAATTGAGGAAGAAGAGGAATCCCAACTCAAAGGCCCAAAAAACGTTTAACAAAATCATAGAAGAAAAATTTCCTAATCTAAAGAAGGGCATGCCTATAAAGGTACAAGAATCACACAGAACCTCAAATAAATGGGACCAGAATAGAAAGTCCACTTGACATATAATAATCAAAACACTAAACATAGAGAACATTAAAAGCTAAAAGGGAAAAAGACCAAGTAACATACAAAGGCAGACCTTTTAGAATTTCATCTGAATTCTCAATGGAGACTCTAAAAGCCATAATGGCCTGGATAGATGTTATGCAGACTATAAGAAACCACAGATGCCAGCCCAGATCCAGCAAAACTTTTAACCACAATAGATGGAGAAAAATAAGATATTCCCTGATAAAGTAAAAACTGGACAATATCAATCTACAAATCCTGCCCTACAAAAGTTGCTAGAGGGAAAACTCCAACCTTAAAGGTTAACTATATCAATGAAAACACAGAAAATAAATAATCCCACACCAGCTAAATCAAAAGAATGGAAACACACACACATATACACACACACACACACACACACCACCACCATCATCACCACCACCACAAATACCACCACCAAAAAAAAAAGCCCTAGGAATCAAATCAGCAATCAATTGTCATTGATATCTCTCAATATCAATAGTCTCAATTTCCTAATAAAAAGACACAGGCTAACAAAATGGATGTGAAAATAGTATCCATCCTTCTGCTCCATTCAAGGAACACACCTCAACATCAAGGATAGATATCACCTCAGGGTAAAGGATTAGAAAAAGATATTCCAAGCAAATGGACCTAAGAAGCAAGCTGGTGTAACCATTTTAATATCTGACAAAATAGACATCAAAACAAAACTGATCGCTGGGCAGTGGTGGTGCACGCCTTTAATCCCAGTACTCAGGAGGCAGAGCCAGGCAGATCTCTGTGAGTTCGAAGCCAGCCTGGTCTACAGAGGGAGATCCAGGACAGGCAATAAAACTATGTGGAGAAACCCTGTCTCAAAAGCAGACAGACAGACAGATAGATAGATACGTCTTTGCATCTCAAATAACAAGGCCAGTGTCACTCTCTTCCTGCTGCCTGCTGATCCAGATGTAGAATTCCCACTCCTTCTCTAGCACCATGTCTGCCTGCATGCCACCATGCATCCTGCCATGACAATCATGAACTAAGCCTTTGAACCTGTAAGCCAGCCCCAATTAAATGATTTCCTTTATGGGTTTCTGTGGTCATGGTATCTGCTCACAGCAATAGAAACCCTAACTAAGACATCGCCAAACAAACTAGGCTGTTACTAAACCAAAGGGTTGCTCTCCAAAAACTGACAGCCAGGCCCCATTTCCAAGGACAACACCCATACAACTCAGTGAACATGGAGAAGTTGAGCTGGTTCCTATATGGAGCCTTCACCCCTATGTTCTAGGCTCTTTGGTGTGGAAAGGTACTCTGAAGGCTACCAAATGAGAAATGTAGACACCAATCCAGCAACAAACCCTTTGACCTACAATCCTTCCTGCCTGTAAAATATGCCAAGGCAATGGTAGCACAGAACTTGTGTGAGTAGCCAACTAATGTATGATTTGACTCAAAGCCCACTCCAGGAGAAGGAACCCATACCTGACACTGCTTGGGTAACCAACAACCAGAGACTATGTAGCCCAGAGACCTAGGGTAAAACCAAACACTACTATTCTGGAAGAGAAGGAGAAGGAGGAGGAATAGGAGGAGGAGGAGGAGAAAAAAGAAGGAGGAGAAGAAGAAGAAGAAGAAGAAGAAGAAGAAGAAGAAGAAGAAGAAGAAGAAGAAGAAGAAGAAGAAGAAGAAGAAGAAAGGAAATCAATAAAATGATTCCAATAATATTCTGCTATATTCATAGATAAGTGCCTCATCCAATCATTGTCAGTGTGGCACCATCCAGAAGCAGATGGTAACAGATGCATACACCAACAGCCAGACATTATACAGAGAGAGAATCTAAACTGGAGGTCTCCATCAAATCCCTCCCCTCAGAGCTCAGGGAATCTTGAAGAGGGGGCAGAAAGATTATAAGAGACAGAAGGGATGGATAAACACCAGGAAAACAAGACCCTTTGAATCAGCTAAGCAAGGTGTATATGAGCTCACAGACTGAAGCAGTAAGCACAAGGTCTACATTAGGGTCTACACCAGATCCTCTTCATATATATATATATATATATATATATATATATATATATATATATATTTGGTTTTTCGAGACAGGGTTTCTCTGTGTAGCTTTGCGCCTTTCCTGGGACTCACTTGGTAGTCCAGGCTGGCCTCGAACTCACAGAGATCCGCCTGCCTCTGCCTCCCGAGTGCTGGGATTAAAGGCGTGCGCCACCACCGCCCGGCTCATATATATTATTTTTAAAAAGCCACAGAGTTAAACACAGAGGTCAGGCAGTGGTGGCACACACTTTAACCCCAGTATTTAAGAAGCACGCATGCCATTAATCCCAGCACTAGAAAGGCTGAGATAGGAAGTAAAATGGCTGGGTAAAGAAGGGCATATAAGGCAGGAGGAAATACGAACTAGAGAGCCTTTTGGCTGAGGACTCAAAGGCATTCAGTCTGAGGATTCCTGGGAGAAGGGTTGGCTGAGGAGTTGGCGAGGTGATAAATGGCTGTGGCTTGTTTCCTCTGATCTTTCAGCATTTACCCCAATATCTGGCTCTGAGTTTTTATTATAAGACCATTTAGGACTCGTGCAACAATAGCTATTAACTTAGTGTTTTTATGGGACTCCTGACTGTGAGAATGAATGGGTCTCTGATTCTTTTGCTTGCCTGCTCTTGGGACTCTTTCATTCCCGTTGGGTTGCCATGTCCAAATTTGATATGATAGTTTTCCTTCATCTCACTATATTTTATTTTGTAATGTTTTGTAGTCATAATTTTCTCCAGTTCTGCCAGCACCATGGTCAGGACAAATCTCTCCCACCGGCATCCTTCAGTCACTTGTTCCCAAGTAAACATACAGAGGCTTATATTATTTACAAACTGTATGACCTAATGGCTCAGGATTCTTGCTATCTAGCTCTTACAACTTAACTCAGCTCATTTCTATTAATCTATGCATTGCCACTTGGCTTCATGGCTTACTGGTACTTTCACATCTTGCTTCTCCTGGTGGTGGCTCACAGTGTCTGCCCCACTCTCCTTTCCTTCTCCTCTCTCTACAGTTCAAATATACCACCTCATCTTACTCTGCCTCACCATTGATCAAACAGCTTTATTTATCAACCAATCAGAGCAACACATATTCACAGCATACAGAAAGACATCCCACAGCAATGTTTGATTGTTATCTCTTAGAAGCCTGTTCTTCTTTAATGAGAAAAAGGAAAGGAGTGGATCTGGATTGGAGGGAAAGTGGGAAGGAACTGGGAGGAGTGGAGGGAGGGAAAAGTATAAGCAGGACTTGTTGTATGAGAATGTATCTATTTTTAGTAAAAATGATATTTTAAAGATAAAAATGAAGAAAAGTGCCACTGTGTTAAAAGTGTTGGTTTTAAATTCTGCCTAAATTAGTAGCTAAAAAAAAGAAAGAATGCTGGGCGGTGGTGGCGCACGCCTTTAATCCCAGCACTCGGGAGGCAAAGCCAGGAGGATCTCTGTGAGTTCGAGGCCAGCCTGGGCTACCAAGCGAGTTCCAGGAAAGGCACAAAGCTACACAGAGAAACCCTGTCTCGAAAAACCAAAAAAAAAAAAAAAAAGAAAGAAAGAAAAATAATCTTTCCTTTGAAGAACACACCACTTTGTATACTGCAGATGACTGTTGTCAGAGTGGTTTTGTAACTCCTTGCCCAACACTTAGAAAACAGAAACAGAGAATTTATACACTTAATCTATTTTGGGCAGCAAAAATTAGTCCTTCTGACCCAGTGCTATATCTGGGCAAAAGTTTTGGTTCAATGGTCAAAAGACTGAGCATTAAGTACATTCCTAACTCCTCCTAAAATCCTCCCCTACTTACTTCTCAAATGCTCAAGAGAACAATAAAAATAAGAAGTAATACTAAGTGACATAAATAGGAACAGTTATTTCAGTAATGTGTTATCTTT
This sequence comes from Peromyscus leucopus, assembly GCF_004664715.2. NCBI lineage: Eukaryota > Metazoa > Chordata > Mammalia > Rodentia > Cricetidae > Peromyscus > Peromyscus leucopus. The sequence goes on from NC_051083.1 coordinate 52,803,095, forward strand.
TCATATTTCCATATAGTTAACAGGCATATTTATTATAAGAGCAAGGTGGAGATATACAAGAAGCCATAAAAAGAATGGTGAAACCTTTTAGTCTTTGATGTTAGGCAGTTTATCTAACCTTTTCTTTACTCTTGTTACTTCATAAGTAAAACACAGAGCAAATGTACTTCAGAAGTTGTTGAAGAATAAAATGAGCTAAGTTACAGAAGGTTTTAAACCACAGTGGCATTTACAAATGTTTGATAATTGAGTAAATCCTCCTTCCTTGAGTAAATCTCCCTCCATTCTCAATGTCCCAACTTTTAAAAATAAATACTACTGCTCAAATCTGGTTCACATATACCTTTACTTTTGAATTGGATTGTGATGTTTGTTTTACCCATTTTTTCCCAAACGTACACACACACACACACACACACACACACGTGTGTGTGTGTGTGTGTGTGTGTGTGTGTGTGTGTGTGTGTGTGTGTGTGTGTGAAAGTGAGAGAGAGTTAATCTTAGATGAAAACCTGATAGAATTTAGAATCAGGAGACAGGGTGTTTCCAGAGTAGATTAAACAAGGAGGGGAGACTTACACTGACTGTGAGTGGCAACATTCTAGAGACTGAAAAAAAAAACCATCTCTCTTTGCTTCCTAACTATAGATGCAATGATGACAGATTCATGCTCATACCACTCTGCCTTCTACATCATAATGGACTGCACCCTCAAATTGTGAGGTAAAATGAACTGTTAGTCCTTAAGTTGTTTTGTCAAGAATTTTGTCACAGAAATAAGAAAGGTAATATAGAAAGTTGGTACAAGGAGTGAGTTCATGGTGTGATAAACATGGTCACATGATTTGTAGATCTCTACAATTTCTTTGCTGGAGGAATGTGGAGTTTTGGAGCTACAGGCTAGAAAAGCCTTTGAGTACTGTAAACAGAGTTTAATGGGCCATTCTAATGCCCCATTAAGACAAGACAAGAATGCTAACAGAAATCCTGACAATAAATATGGTTCTCATGAGGTTTTATTGGGGAGCAGACTCCTTTGGGATTCTTCATTTGGGAATGAAGCTAGTGGCCATTCACATAATATTCTCAAAAAATCAGACTGTGTTATGCCCATATCCTGAGAACTTGGGTGAGAATAAGTTCAAAAGTAGTGGCAAATTTGTTTGGCAGAGAAAATTTCAAGACATAATAGTATTCAGGTTGTGTCATAGATTTTTTAGAACTAAGAGAGAACATGTATGTAGCAGAAAGACCTGAAAACCCTGAAATTTGGCAAGGAGTGTAATGTGAACTAAATTAAAGTTGCAGACAAGGAGGATGCATAGCAACCATAGCAACTGCAATTACATAGATGAGAACAAGTAATGAGAAGCTCACACATTGCACTGAGACAATAGGAAAACTGCCTTGAAGATAAGACCCCCCCACCCATAAAAGGCTCCATCCCATGAAACAGCAGATTCCTTACGAAGGAGAAAAACTGAATATAGAAAGTACTATTGAAAAACAACTGCCTACAGAACTGTTTTCCTCAGTTCATCCACAAAAGTGCATAGAGGCCACTACAGGCATAGTTAGAAGGGAACCATTCTATACCTTCATTTGGTACAACTTGAAGCATCATTCACGTTGTTTTGGAGGCATACACCTTGCACGGCATATAGAGTCACAGAGGCCTGCACCGAGATTCTAGACAGCCACCAAAGCAGAGCATTGTGTGATTGTTTCTCTACAAGCAGGGATCCAAAGGACACTGCATGAAGCTGTCAGAGTGAGTCTTAAATTGCAATAAAATTCCCAGGATGTTGCAAGTGTCAGGACAATGAGTTTACCCCTAAGGGAAACTGCAGGCACAAATTAGAGCCAGCACAAGAGCCTGTGAGTTGTAGGTGGCAGAACTAGAAGGGTGGAGCTATCCAAAGCAATTAGAGCACAAATAATGCCACCAAAAGCCCCAGATATCAGACAAGGAGTTGCAGAGGTTTGTATTTGCCTTGTCAGGCCTCAGTCTTGATGGTTTCTCACTATCCTCCTATTCCTTCCTTTTGGAACAGGAAAATTTACCCTGTGCCATGGTACATTGGAAGTATGTGCCTTACAGCTTTGATTTTATGTGGCTCAGAGATAAGAGATTGCCTGTGTATCAGAAGAGATTCTGCGCTTACATGTATGAATAACGGAACTTTTTAAGACATTGGGACTTTTAAGTGTCTATTAAATACATTTTGGAATAAGATGAAGATGAGACTTATGTTTGGGTGCCAAGTTGGCAAGTTTTAAATTTGTGGTGATTAATCTTCAATATTAACATGACAGGATTTAGAGTTATCTAGGAGACAAAACTCTGGCTGTGTCTGTGAGCATGTTTCTAGAGAGGCTTAAGTGAGGTGGAAAGACTCACCCTGAATGTGAGTAACACTATCATGTGGACTAGAGGCCTGGAATGAATTATTTTTGAAAGCAAGTGAATAATTAGAATTCATCTCTATGTTTCCTGAGTGCAGATGCATTGGGACCATCTGTTCAATGCTCTCAACTAGATGCTCTTAGCCAAAACTAGAGCCACATTCTCCTCCACACCTTCTCCACCCACCAGGATGGACTGTACCCTCAAACTATGAGCCAAAGTCAACTCTTAATTTCCTTTGATTGCTTTTTCTCTGGTATTTAGCAACAAGTAGAAAAATGCAAAATGTGTACTGTAACAAGGTTTCTCTGTCCAATTTCTTCAGAGCAATTTGACATGGATTATTCCTTGAATATAATAATATTAAATAATTGGCAGCTTAACAGATTATATTTACTCCTTGTCTGCTTGCAAGTTATTAACAAGATTTATTCTAAGGAGTACATATATTTTGAAGTTTAGATGTCAAGTAGACAAGTCCTTTCACCTAAAGCTCAAGGATGAGGAAATTCATGGTAAAAAAAAAAAAAAGATATAATTTCAAGAAACAAGGTGAAAATTGTGGTTCTCTGAGGATTTCTATATTCTTCTTCATGCTGAGGGTTCCCCATCACTCACGTTAGAAAGAGCCACAATTTCATTAACTCCAAATCTACATAAAATGAAGACATTAAATGTACTCATTTCTAAAGAACTTCCAAGCTGCCTTTTACTTTTGTTTGCTTGTTTAATGTAGATATAATGAACACCAAGGACCATGTAATGTATTATTCCAGTTCTCTTTTTCTCTTCCATTGATCTCCATTCCTCAATCTACAGGGTTCAAGAGGGAGTACAGAAATGTCTTGCTTTTGCTAATTTCTTGACACATTCCTTCTAACCTAACATCTCAACTTCTCTACTTATCTTCATTTCAGGAACATTAAGTCTAATGATTTGCTCTACACTTCTGTTTGTGTCATTCATCAAACAAGTGGTCATGGTTTATTCTCAGTGCCCTGAGCTTTCTTTACCACAGGCTCTACACATCTCTTTTCTGGTTCTACCTCTCATTCCTCTGCAACTCCTACTCTTCCTCTTCTACAATACCTGTAACTAGTATTTAAACATTTTTTGGGTCATAAGACTCCTGGAAATTTTTCACCATTGTTAAAGATACCAAAGAGTTTTGTGTGTGTGGATTATAGTTATTGATATTTGCTTTAGCAGGAAGTTTAAAATTAACATATATTCATTTAAATATTAAATGCATCACACATTGACATAAAATATGTATTTTACTTAATAATCTAATATTTAAAGCAAAAAAATAGTGAGAAGAGAAACATTTTTTTTTTACATTTTATAAGTCTCTCAAAAGCCTGGCTTAATAGACAGCTGGACTCATATCTGTTTTTGCATTCAATCTGTTGTGATATGCTATATAAGGAAAATTCAGCCTTTTCTGGACATGTGATTAGGAAAAGAGGAATATTTTAAGAATCTTCATAGATAATTGTGGCTATTCTCTTTTGACACTCTAACAAAACTTGGAAAATTGTAGCTTTAAAAATTAGTTACAATGTGGAATGTAAAAGTACATTAATAAATACATTTATATTTTGTTATACTATGGTCTGTTAATCTGCCCTATGCCTATATATGTAATAATTCACCATATATTTATGTATACAATAATACGATGCCTCTGCAGTTTGAAAAAATTAGTGCTTTAATGAGTTCTAAATGATGAAACGTTTTATTACACAATATCAGGAGACTCAGTTTGTTAATCTAATCAAAAGTGTTTTGAGCATCGCCAGTTGTTTCTTTGGCATATAAAATGTTCCCCAAATCTTAATTTTACTTGAAAGCTTAAAGTTATCATTGACAACACATATTGCCAGTCTTTTCGCTTGAAATTACAGGTTTACCTTGCTCAATTTGGAGAAAATGTCTACTGCTATTTAAACTTGGGTCATGATTTTTTTTTTTATTGTCACGCTTTCTTTCGGGTAAAGAAAATATTCCAGGGGGAATGTGATTAGTTCAGCTCATCCCTCAACCAGTACTCAACATGTGATCTTCTTTAAGATAGCCATTGCATCTCACCATGTAGAAGTAGTGTTTGATACACAATTCCAATTTAATGATACAGAAGATTTAAAAGATATAGCCACAAAAGACTGAGACTGAATGAACACAGTAAGACCAAATTTGAATTGTACATAGGAGGAGTATAATTGTTGCACAAAGGGAGTTAGGAGTTGTTACAGCATATTAGCATTATGTTATAATCTCTCAATAGCCATTTTTGCAAGCATTATAAAATGATATTTGTCATCTTGTATTTATTTTGTCCTTGTACCAACTAGGATATCTCTCCGTGCAGGTAACAGTAAGTTGTACATAAAAAGTATTCCAGCCATCAGTAAAAGGTATCTTCTCTCAAAAGAAGAAATTATAAGGTAAGACATCTTTGGGTTTAGCTACTTTAGGGTTTGTGGTACACATTTGCAATTCTAGTGCAAAATAAGAAGCTGCCTTTTCCCGTCTTTCTAAGAATGGAGAGGCCTTTGCCCAGCATAGCCTATCTCACATAACAACACACAGAGAATAGAATTCCCACAACTGGCTAAACTTCAAAATTTATCCTTAGAATTTCAGAAAGGCCACCTAACTTAAGAAATAAATGCCTGGATGAAGTTAGGCTTACTCAAGAACATGGAGTAGATGATCCAGTGCCCCACTGGCTGTCTCCATGCTATTGGCTCCTGGGCATGAAGTTCTATGTGTCCAGAGTGAGTCAAAATTACCAGACAATTGATACTCCCAGAAGCATTTTTCAGTTATTAATGGACAGGATTCTGCTGGAGAAATACCTAGCATCCTGTATTCTCATGTGGGATAACTCTGAAGCATGTTCTGTACTTTTTTAGAGTTAATTAGAATAAGCTATAGTGTGAATTACATAATAATATATTTTCATTGGCTGCTTTCTCTTTATCTCATTCTTCCCTTCTCTTGCCTTTGTTTCCTGCTGTCATCTCCCAAATAAAAAGTTTGTAGTAGCATTCTTTACTTGGGGTCTGGTGCTGGGTAACCAAAATCAGGAAAATGACTCAACCACTCTTCAAAACAAATCCCTGCAATCAGAAACTCAAAGTACTTTTAAAATAAACTGTTCTCAGAAAGCATATTTCATACCCTTCTCCTGTTAAAAAAAGTCCTGTTTTCAGACAACATGAATACACAAAGAAGTGGTCATTCTTACTTAAGCATGTACAAAGATTCCTTCCTTTTTCTTTATTTCCTTCCTTCTTTCATCTGCCATACCCAGGGTTTATTCTCGGGAACAAACCTCCACTTCAATCTCTGTTCAAGGAGGAGCCATATGAGCCATATTTGACCCAAGGGCAGCCAGTCCTTGAGCTGGACATCCTCACATAATATCAAAAGATAAACATTGGAAATTCCATTTCTTCTCTTGAAAATTTAAGTCAGGAAATATCAGTATCAAATAAATGAATTTTGCTGTGAGGATAAGCTAGAGTTATGAACAATTTGTCAGGACCATAAAGTCAGTAGAAAGAAAATCTTATGAACCATAAACTGTGGGAAAATAAAAAATATGCAACATTAAGAATTATATATATATAATAAAAAGAAACAATAATCAGATGTGGTCAGTTTAAAAAGAAGTAAACATGTTAGGAACACCCAATTCCTATAAACAGGGTGGCTATAGAATGGATACTCATGTAGCTGAGGTTTCAGAAGCCATTCCTCTATTCCCACCTTGTCTTCCAACAATAATTCTCATGAGTCTTGTTACTGTAAGAGCTTGAATTGTCTTGAGATTCCATCTCCTTATTGACCATGCCTGTCATGATATTGCTTCATCCTCTGTTAATCAGCTTAGGTAAGGCTTCACAACCAACAGTAGAATCAAAATTCTTTTAAAACTTGATCACAGATAGCTAGAATTCTTTAATACACAGGGAGATATTTAAAATAAGGTCTATGTTCAACCACAGTATGAATAAATATTACTAAATTGCATACTTAAAAAGATGTGCGAGGTAAATTGTTATATGTTTTATCACAATTATGCATATAATAGATGTATGTTATGTATAATATTAATTCAAATCTGTATATCTTTAGATGAAACTTTTTAAAGGAGAGTAAAGAACAGTACAAAGTACATAGCTGTAAAAGACTTTATAATAATTGATCCTGTATTGTGACACACTACATAATAATTGTATTTTCAACAGTAGTAGACTGTTACCCTTCAGTTAAGATTCAAAGAAAAATAACCTATTATTTTACCCTTAACTTCACACTAAAGTTGAATATATAAAAAGACTAAAAGTAGTTGAAACTAGAAGAGGAAGTTTGGAGAAACAAATGATTTATTGAGCCTACTTCCTTACACTGGGGAAAGAACTCTAACGAGACTGTCTGAAAAGTTACATGTATTCCTCATGCAGGTGGCAATGCATACTGGATGAGGGTTAGACTCATCCCTAAGTAATGCAAGTGTCCAGGATCTAGCCAACAGACTGCTGTAAAAACAGTAGTACACAAAATACTGTTTCATTAGGGGGTCATGTGCATCCCTGGAACAATTTGGGAGAGGCGTTCTGATGCACACAACAGAGTTAGTGTGGCTTTCTTCATCTCGGGTTTTATCTAAGAGATTTTGTGAAGGGACAAGTAGAATTTGAAAGTGTCACCAGGTGACTAGGAGCTAAAGGAGTTAGCATTCAGCCAAAAGAAATCATAGATACATTTGGCTCTACCAAGGGAACACTGAGTAGGAGAAAGAGACTGAGTAATGAAGTGAAGCAAATGGCCACAGAGGTCTTTGGTGAACCAATAAGATATTCCTTAAAGACTGTTTGTTTTAATTTTTAATTATGTATTTGGTCATGCATTCATTTTTGTAGTGGTAAGCATGGGACCAGGACTCCTTTTATACTAGATGATTTTTATATCGCTGAACTAGATGTCCCATCCCAAGACTTAATTTTAAACACCTACCAACTCCAGAGAGAATTAGTGGTAGGTCAGTAAGCAATAACAGACAAGGCAGAATTTTCTTGTCTTTCACTCATCTGGCCCCTGCAGCACGAAACCTATCATGTTTTGAAAATATTTCTGGGTGAAGGGGTTACTATACAAGAGGAAGAAGGAAAAGAATGGCAATCAGCATTGGCCATACACCACCCACTGACTAGAAGCCAGCCTGCATCAAACAGACAACAACAAAACAGAACAGAGCAAACAATAAAGCTTGCCATAAAATTTATTATTTCACAAGACAGAACTGTGGACTGAAGGTTATTTTCTTACCTGAGAATAATCATCAAAATCATGGGACATGCCCAGATGCTAATGGTATGCACCTTTCTTTAATCCCAGCACTCAGGAGGCAGAGGCAGGTAGATCTCTGTGACTTCGAGGCACATAGTCAATAGAGTGAGTTCCAGGCAGCCAAGGTGACACAGAGAAGCACTGTCTTGCAAAACAAACAAACAAACAAACAAACAACAAAATCATAGGACTTTGTTTAAATTTGATTGGAGGCCAACAACAAAAAATTCAACCCTGTGGAATAAACTTCAGGAGATAGATATGGATAGGCAAAATTAAATTACTTTATAAATATATCCAATGAAGCCTACTTATTCAATCAAAATGTTACAATTGTGTAATTTTAGGAAAGCATTATAATGGATAAAAATTTAAAAAACTATCTCATCATAGAAACTTTGTATTTTAAAAATAACCAAAGAAAACAATATAAACTATTATTCAGATAGGAAAAATATTGTTGAGTGGCAAAGAAGCAGGAAAAATAAAATAAACCAAAGCACGGCTTTATTACAATCTCAAAAGAGTAGAATTTTCCTAAACAGGCAGATGGCAGGTGGATCTCAGATGGCAGATAGTGGCTGATATCTGTAATTTCTGAACTGAGTAGGCTGAGGTGGGATGATGGCAAGTTTGAGGCCAGCCTGAGCTACATATGGAGATCCCATGACAGATACAATTCCCTGCCAAAAGAATTTTCACTTTCTTTTCTCAGGGACTTAAAGTTCTTGTCATATAGGTCCTTCACTTGCTCGGTTACTGTTACCCCAAGGTATTTTATATCATTTGTGGCTATTGTGATGTATTTCTGATTTCCTTCTCAGCCTGTTTGTCAATTGTATATAGGAGGGCTACTGATTTTTTTTTGAGTTGATCTTGTATCTTGCTATTTTGCTGAAGGTTTTTATAAGCTTTATCAGTTCTTTGGGGTCACTCAAGTATACTATCATGTCATCTGCAAATAGGGAAAGCTTGACTTCCAATTTGTATCCCCTTAATCTCCTTATGTTGTCTTATTGCTCTGGCTAGAACTTCAAGTACTATATTGAATAAGGATGGGGAGAGCGGACAGTCTTGCCTCGTTCCTGATTTTAGTGGAATCGCTTTGAGTTTCTCTCAGAAAACATTTTCATTCTATTTTCCTAACTTAGACACACTATTTTGCAATGAATACCATTAAAAATTTCAAGGCTGAGTACTACTCTTCCCTCAATACTTTTAAGTTTGGGTTTTCTGTTGGGGGATAATCTTTTTGTACACTGTGAAGGTATGCTTATTTTACCTCATCTGCTTAAGGTACCTTCTGATTGGTTTAATAAAGAGCTGAATAGCCAATAGATAGGCAGGAGAGGATAGGCAGAACTTCCAGAGAGAGAGAAGAACTCAGGGAAAGAATCAGAAAGGCAGAATTTGCCAGCAAAACACAGTGCAAATCAGACATACAGTATGGAGGAGAGGTAAGAGCCACGTGGCAGAAAGTAGGTTAATAGGAATGGATTAATTTAATTTTTATGAGCTAGTTGGAAACAAGCCTAAGCTAAGGCCAAGCTTTCATAATTAATAAGAACTCTCCTTGTCACTATTTGAGAGCTGGCAGGCCAAAGAAAGTCCAACTACAATTTTTCCTTTGTAACATGCATAATGAAGTTTATGCATATTTTAAATATAACAATAACAAGACTAATAAGAAAAATTATTGTTTGCTGTGTGATCACTATTGTATCAGGCTTGCCTATACAATCTTACTGGACCTTCAAACACCTTTATAGGTAGGTAGATGCCATTGTTATTGTTACCTTAACTTTTGTAGATAAACTTACCAAAGTGGGGGAGTGAGTTTAACTAGGATTGTGGAATTGATAACTTCCCTCACTGAACCTAGGACCCACACTGTTTTAAGCATGTTTCACTTTGCTAGGGAAATGTTCAACCATAAGAGATTCTTAAAAGTATTTATTGATCTATCACCAGGTGTTGCCTTGTCTTCTGACCTTGCCTTGGCTCTCAGGATCCTTTAACAACTGTGCCATTTGGACAGATGTAATGAATATAGTGTCCTCTGCTAGATAAAATCCTACTTTCACAATGGCCTGTTAGTAAATGCACCTCAAGTAATCGATCCTCCCAGCTCCAGGCTGTAACTGTCTAATTAGTAAATCCTAAAATGGTTAATATAAATACTCTTTACAATTACTATCAGCGAAAACATATTAACAAATGCAAATAACTTCCATATGTTCCTTGTTTTTCTAGGGACAAAAGTCAGGAATCTATTGAAGTTACTTCTGGCAATCAAGCAGAAAATCAAATGTGCTCTTTGTAATTCTTTCTTATAGCACTGGACCAGTTTACCAAGAAACAAGCTAGCTCTTTCGATTTCATGAAAAGAAGGAAGGAAGATCTCCTTTGTTACAACCTTGATGCTTTTTACATGGGTAGATTTTGATATTTGTTGGTAAATTATTCTTTCATAACTGTAGAAAATGTGTGAGTCTGGTAACACTTCTATAAAGAATATATTATTCTGTAGAACAAAGAAATAATATCCCAAAGCCATATAACCATTCTTATGTGCATATTCTCTTCAGAATGACACCTTTGGATTTTTGTCTAGTCATTGATTTGATTCCATTGATCCACCTGTCTATTTTTATGTCAATACTATGATGTTGTTATTACTTTAGCTCTGTAGTAAAGCTTGAGATCAGGGAAGGTGAAACCTCCAGAAGTTCTTTCGTTATACAGGACTGTTTTAGCTCTCTTGGGTTTTTGTTTGTTTGTTTGTTTGTTTTTCCATATAAGGTTAGTATTGTTATTTCAAGGTCTGTAAAAAAATGTTTTGGAATTTTGATTGGGATTGTATTGAATCTGTAGATAGCTTTTGGTAAGACTGCCATTTTTACTATATTAATTCTACCTATCCAAGAGCATGGGAGAGCTTTCCATCTTCTGATATTTTCTCCAATTTCTTCTTCAAAGACTTAGAGTTCTTGTCATGCAAGGGTTTAACTTGCTTGGTTGGAGTTGTACCAAGATATTTTATATAATTTGTGGCTATCATCATTTGTATATAATAGGGTTACTGATATTTTTGAGTTAATCTTCTATCTTGCCTCTTTGCTAATGGTATTTATCAGCTGTAGGACTTCCCTGGTAGAATTTCGAGGTTGCTTATGAATACTATCATGTCATCTGCAAATAATATGCAAATCCTCGCCATAAATCCACACTCCTATGGATACTTGTTTTTTGACAAAGAAGCCAAAAAATATACAATGGAGAAAAGAAAGCATTTCCAACAAATGGTGCTGGCAAAACTGGATGTTGGCACATAGAAGAATTCAAGTAGATCCATATCTATCACCCTACACAAAACTCAAGTGCATGTAAATCAAAGACCTCAACATAAATCCAGATGCATTGAACCCAATAGAAGAGAAATTAGAGAACAGCTATGAATGCATTGGCACAGGAAACAACTTCCTGACTAGAATGCCAGTAGCATAGGCACTAAGATAGATAATTGATAAATGGGACCTCACGAAACTGAAAAGTTTCTATAAGGCAAAGGACACTGTCAATAGGACAAAGCAGCAGCCTACTGCTGGTCGGAGTGCAAACTTGTACAGCCACTTTGGAAATCAGTATGGCAGTTCTCAGAAAATGGGGAATCAATCTACCTCATGATCCAGCAATACCACTCTTGGGCATATACCCAAAGAATGCTCAATCATACCACAAGGACACTTGCTCAGCTATGTTCATAGCAGCTTTATAGTCAGAATTTGGAAACAACCTAGATGCCCCTCAACCAAAGAATAGATAATGAAAATGCGGTACATTTACACAATTGAGTATTACTCAGCTGTTAAAAAAAAACAATGACATCAGGAAATTTGAAGGCAAATGGATGGAACTAGAAAAAAATAATCCTCAGTAAGATAACCCAGACCCAGAAAGAAAACATGGTATGTACTCACTCATAAATGGATATTAACTGTAAAGTAAGGGATAACCATGCTACAATCCACAGACCCAGAGAGGCTAGGTAACAAGAAAGGCCCAAGAGGGAACACATAGACCTCCCTGGAAAGGGGAAATAGAAGAGATCTCCTGGGTGGACTTGGGGCAGGTGGGCATGGGAACTTGAGGAATCAGGTTGAGGGTGGGTGGAGGGGGGAGAGTACTGAAAGAGATGACTGGAAAGGGGGGCTTTTGGGGTCACATAGAAACCATATGCATGGAAAAAAACCATGAATCTACAAGGATGACCCCAGCTAAGACTCCTAGCAACAGTGGATAGTAGCCTGAACTGGCCATCCCCTGTGGTCAGACTGGTGATTACCCTAATTGTCATCAGAAAGCCTTCATCCAGTAATGGATGAAAAGAGGTAGAGTCCCAGAGCCAAACATTAGGCTGAGCTTGGGGAATCCTGCTGAAGAGAGGGAGGAAGTATTGTAGGAGCCAGAAGGGTCAAGGACATCATAAGGAAACTCACAGAAACAACTAACTTGGCTCATAGGAACTCACAGAGTCTGAACATACCAGGGAGCCTGCATGGGACTGACCTAAGCCCTCTACATATATGTGACAGTTGTGTAACTTGGTCTATTTGTGGGACTCCTAACAATGGGAGCAGGAGCTGTCCCTAATGCTTTGGCTGACTCTTAGGAACCTATTTTTCATACTGGATTGTCTTGCCCAGCCTAAATACAATGGGAGGTGCTTAATCTTATGGCAACTTGATATACCATGCTTTGCTGATACCCCTGGGAGGCCTGCCCCTTTCTGAACAGAAACAGAGGAGGAGTCAGGTGGGGGAGAACAGCAGAGGGGAAGTAGGAGAGGGAATAAGAGGAGAGAAGGGAGGGGTTCTGTAATAAGGATATAAAATAAACAAACTTACAAAAAAGAACACCACCTTTGCTCCATTTAAGTTTTTTGGCAGGCAATCAATCTATGGGGGTAATGTGATCAGCTGCATTTTATTCCACTGAGGGTCACAAGGAGAGGTACCCTCTTCCTCCCACCTGCCTGGTGCTCCTCACGAAGGTTAAAGTCTACCCTCTTCCCCTAGGCTTTGCAACCCTGTACTTGCTTCCTTGTCACTAACCTTCGCTGCTTCTCTTTTTTTCTATGTCATTATTAGCTTCATTGTCCTCATCAGATGACTTGGAGTGATCACAGGGACGGGTGGTAAACGAATGACATTAGCAATCAGTTTACTGGTGGAGGTGGGTCCTTCTTCTTGTATGTGAGAATTGCAGAGTTAGTGGATCAAGGAAAGGGAGAAAGAAGAGAAAGAAAGAGACAAAGGAAACAGGGAGGGAGGGCGCAATAAGGGGGGAGGATAATATGGCACCTCAGATATTTGTAGAAAAGCACCTAAGAGAGGTTATATAAAGAGTTACATTATACCATTCCCACCAATAATATATTTTTAAAAATATGTGTGCATATAAAACACATATCTTTGTTTATGCGTACAGACTCTTCTAAAGCATATATACATTCATATATGCTCTAGAAGAAAGCATGAAGTGCTTTCAGCAGAAACTCTGGAGTGTCTTCTAGATTCTTTTACTTTCATTATTTTTTTCCCAAGTAATTCCATCTCATTTGTAATAGAAGGACAGCAGAAGGTAGAAAAATACATATTTGGCCTCAATTCAGTGTACATGTAGATATGAAAGTCAGGCAGTCTGCCCAATATGACTGGATTACCTACCAAATGTGCTGGAATAGCTACAACATTTTTGAATGCCCTGAAGCAATTTTTGGCTTGCCAAACATATGCTGAACTGCAAATATTTGCATTGATTCAAAATGATAGGAGTTGAAGCAGATAGAAGTGACATAAAACATTCTTACATTATGTTAATAAAAGTATTTTATAAGTGTATCCTCCTAGTCACATATTAAAATTCTGGTTCTCGCTAATTTGGAATATGGTATTTCCTTCCATGTACACACAAAGTCATGAGGAAAGGTGACCACCTACAAACCATATCAAGAGGCATGAAGAAAAGTCAGTTCTGCCACAGTTACAATTTGGGAATGATAGCATGTAAAATTATATGGAAATGCTTGGCTGTTTAAGCAAACCAGACTGATGCTTTGATAGTCATAAGAAGTCGATATTATAAAGACTCCAAGCATCAAACTGGATGTGGTGACCTGCACCTGTAATCCTTGTGTTCAGGAGAATCTGCTGCAAGTTTGAAGCCAATCTGGTCTATATAGTGAATTCCCAGGCTGGCCAGGGACACATAGTGAGACACTGTCTAAAAGCAAAAAACACAATGAACAACAAAAATATCCCATAATCCCTTTTCAGGTTTCTAAAGACCACAGGTCATAAATTGGAGCTGTTGGATCTTGTATCTGGTAAGGATATGAAAAGAACTCCAAAATTATAATTAAAAAACAGAGGTAATGCACAAATAAATGGAATGTACTTATTTAACTATTTTCTTTCACTGTTTCAGAATGGACTGTGAAGTATAGGCTTGGATCAACAATATTATGAATACAAAAAGAAATGCGCCTTTTTTTCAAATCTTCATCCCCTCGTGAACATAGGACTTGGAAATTCCTTTGGCTGTTGAAGGAGAGAGAAATAAAAAGTATGTGTAGACAAAACAGCTTCCTTTATGCCACGATCTTCTGGTTTCATTGTGAATAAACATCTTCACAAAGAGAAAACATGTTTCATGATACTGCATTGAAAACTGAAAGGAAGCCAGAACCAGTATATTGAAACATCTGCATTTCTGTTAAAGAAAGCATAACATATTATCTCTTATGTTATAGGAGAGTGTTTCAACTACAATAATAGCAGCTATAAAATCCTATGTGGCTATAGGAAGAATTATGTTTAAGAACCAACATTACTTGTCACAAACATACTCATTTATTTATTTCCCATACCAATACTTTCTACCGACAGTGTATTTCACTATATAAATCAAAGGTAGTGTGAGTGTGAGTGTGTGTGTGTGTGTGTGTATGTGTGTGTAACTTGTGTGTACACACACATGACTATGTCTAACATAGAAGAGAATGACACCCATAGGAAATTATATCAACATGTGCAGAATACAAATAACCTATTTGGAGTAATGTCTAAATATCTAATGAAATTCCAGAAATTTCAATGTGGAATAAAGATAAAACAGTCATCCTAAACACTGTCATTCATTTTCATTTTCCTCTGTTTTACTTATCTACTTTTAGCTCTTGGCATCCACTGATCTTTGCAGACTCCTAGCCTTCTGTAACTCCACATTATTTTCTAGAAGCAGATTTATCTACATTTCTATTATTCTTGTTATTAGTCTAATAAGCATTCTCCCTCATACTCACTACTAAGTGGTTTTTTAACAGCACAAACAAATAAATGAATAAATAAATAAATAAATAAATAAATAAATAAATAAATAAATAAAGTGATTTCATTTGCTGCACACAAGACTTGTACTTAAAAATAGGCTGCAGTTGATTTTTTAAATGTTCTTTCCACACAAGAAATTTGAAAATCTATCAGGTCAAAATTACCAGCATATGCAAAATGCCTACTACATATCACCAGCCTTATTTTTAAAAGATATTTGAACAGTTTGAAGCATTGACAATCTGTACATACTTCTTTGATTATAGAAGAGACAGACTGCCATTATACCAGAAATAATTAATATTACATCAGTAGGCAGCCTAGAAATATACAACTCCTTCTGCTTTCAGATTTATATTTATTTGGAACTGTCTAGGCAGTGAGTTCATGCCAAATTCTTTAAGGTTTTATATGCTTACAGCCTAGCTTTTATGAGAATGTAGATTAAAATCTTAGCACTTATAAGGCTTGTTTTCCTCCAGGAAGTATTTCTAATGTGATTTTCATAAATATATACTTGGATGTTATTGTTATCATAGACAACTAAATCCTAAAATAAAGTTACTTATACATGGGTTTTAAAAGGAACAACTTCAGCAAAATATATGGAAATTTGGAAACTTGTAAAGAAGCACTCATCAGGGGATATTGTGATATCTGATGTGAAGTGATAGATTGACTTATTGGAGCTGGTGAAGTGACTCAGTGGATAAAGGGCCTTTCACCAAACCTGAAGACATAAGTTCTTCGCCACTTGTGCATCTCACAAAAGATTAGTATCCAGAATCCATAAGAACAAAAACAGAGAGAGAGAGAGAGAGAGAGAGAGAGAGAGAGAGAGAGAGAGAGACAGAGAGAGAGAGAGAGAGAGAGAGAGAGAGAAGAAGAAGAAGAAGAAGAAGAAGAAGAAGAAGAAGAAGAAGAAGAAGAAGAAGAAGAAGAAGAAGAAGAAGAAAAACAACCTATTAAAAAAAAAACAGACTACAGATCTGAACAGAGAGCTCTCAGGAAAATGAATAAAGTAGCCAAGATGTATCTCAAAAACTGTTCATTGTTCTTAGCAACTAGGGGAGATGGAATTCAAATGAACTTTGATATTTCATCTTACCCCAGTCAGAATGACTAAAGAAAAAAAAAAAAAAACTAACAACAAATGCCAGAGAGGTTCTTGGGAAAAGGCAACCCTCACTCACTGTTGGTAGGAATTCAAACTGGTGCAGCCACTACGGAAACTAGAGTGGAGAATCCTCCATAAGCTAAAAATGAATCTATCAAATGGCCCAGCTATAAACATCCTGCCATATACCAAAGGACTTGACCTCCTACTCCACAGATACTTGATCAGCCACATTCATTGCCACTGTGTTCACAATACTTAGGAAATGAAAACAACCTCAATGTTCAACTGACTACTGGATAATGAAAATATGGCACATATAGCTGTAAAAAATGAAATTATAAAATTTGCAGGTAGATGGATAGAACTAGAAAAGATTTTATTGACTGAAAAAAACACAGCCACAGAAAGACAAACACCACATGTTCTCTTTAATCTGTTGTTCCTGACTACAAACAGGAACAACAGTTGTTCCTGACTCCAAAGTATTCAGATTGAGTATAGAATACTCCATAACACATGGAGTAACTGCAAAACCAGGAAAATATAAAGGGAACTATGGGAAATCACTAGGGAAGGGAATGGCAAGATATAAGTGATTTGAAGGGGAAAATGAGTGAAAGCGGGGTGCCTTAATTGAGGAGAGGGAAAGAAGGTCAATACAGAAGGAGAAGGAAAAGGGAGAGAAAATCACACTAATGGCATCTTGAAAAGCCATAAAGAACCATATTATTATTTATTTACTAAAATTGTGTATAATACATATAAGTTTGGGTGTATACATGTACATAAAGAGTTTTAATGAACTTATACCACTTGAGTTGATCTTGGAGGCTCCCTTCAAGATCTATAGACCAACAAAACTCCCATACCAGGCATGAGAAACTCAATTTTCAGTTGTTGGTGAGGGGAGTCCAAGAGACATAAACTAACACTATTGCCCTTGGCTGCCTGCCAAAGGATGATGCTAAGTCCCTATTGCTGAAGACACCACACACTGAAGACCCAGAGGCTCTGAGAATGAACTGATGTGAAATCCTCTCCCTGAGGAATAGCTTTTATAGCACCAGATGGAGCTATGCAAGCTTCCAAAGGAAAGAAGCAACCAAAATAGTACTACCCAGCTCTGGTGTCTATGAACTACCATGATATGGCAAGATCTCCATAAGATATGCCTAAATAATGGCATTCATATCTTGCCAGTAACCAAAAACCCTCTAATTGGACTTAAGATCCATTCAACAAGAGGGAAATCATGCCTGGTACTGGAAGAACATTAGTCAACTACTCATAGCTAGTGAGGTCATAGATCTGAGAGGAAAACCTATAACTGCCACTTTGCTAAATTAGCATAAGTCTTAACTGCACTCTAAATATTTATCCTCATACCCACACATAAGTGTAGCTCTCACTCCTCCACAGAAAAGCTTCTCTTTGCAACAGAAGGAGACCATTACAAAAAAAAAAAAAAAAAAAAAAAAAAAAAAAAAAAAAAAAAAAAAACACAACTGGTCAAAATACAGAGAATGAGTGACCATGAGATGTCTAACGCCAATTGATACATCTACAACAGAACTCCTGCTCAGGGAACATTGGGGGAAAGGGAGAGAGAAAGATTGTAAAAGCCAAAGAACTGGGAAATCTGTTGCAAGATTGAATCTCATAGATTATGACAGTGAAGCTGCACCCATGAAGCCTTAACAATATGGCTGCCTAAACAAGACCTCAATAACAACATCAATAAACATGCTATCATGGAAGGGAGAAATCTCATGGGGCCACACTTCTAGACAAAGAACTGTAAGCAACTAAGAAATGTTGAGA
The DNA here is from genome assembly GCF_004664715.2 of Peromyscus leucopus. Lineage (NCBI taxonomy): Eukaryota > Metazoa > Chordata > Mammalia > Rodentia > Cricetidae > Peromyscus > Peromyscus leucopus. Next base: position 52,821,198 of record NC_051083.1, read on the forward strand.
ATGGAAGCAAGTTTTCTCCAGGGATGAGATCCCCTAATTAGTTATTCAATACCAACTGTTCAGTCCTGAAATTATGTATATATAAACACAACACTAAAAGGATTGAGCAGATTATATTTATATATGTGTGTGACATGTATGTAATAATAACAATTAAAGAAAAAGAGACCATAATTTCAAGAGGGGGCAAGTAAGGTACATGGGAGGGGATGGAGTGAAGGAGGGAGAGGGAAAATGATGTAATTGTATTTTAATAAATAAGTATTTTTAAAGGACATAAAAGAACTGGCAAAGAAAAGCTCAGAGTGGAAGACACTGTGATCTTTGAAGCGATGAATTGGTTAATTGAAGCCAGTGAAATGACTCAATGGATAAAGGCACTTGCCACCAAGCCTGAAAGCCTGAATTTAGTTCATTCCTGGGACTCACATGGTTTAAGGAGAGAACTAACTTTTTCAGAAGCTGTCCCTGATCTCCACATGCATGGTATGGCATCCATGTATATGTCCACATCATGTGCATACACAATCAATATGTAAAATGAATTTGCAATAAAAATATTTAGATAGACGTATTGCCTCCATTATTCACCCTAGCCTCCATCCACAGGGACTAGCATCTAACTGCACAGTTCCTCCAATGGAAACTGTGTTGCTCTGGATATTATGCTTGCTTTGACAAATGGAGCATTAGCAAGCAAAGACTTAAAATGTGCTCCTATGATAAGGCATTTATCATGATAAGGTGCTTTTGTGCTTCACATATCCATTTGAGAAAGAAGCACCTCCCAGAAATAGCTGCTGCTCTCCCTGGCTTGGTCCCTGTAATGGTTAATCTTGGTTGTTAACCTGAGTACATCTGGAATCAACTAAAGCCCAAGGAGCTGGGCACAGTTGTGAGTGATTTTTGTTTGTTTGTTCGTTTGTTTGTTTGTTTGAACCATCTGTGGTGGGAAAATTCACCCTAAATCTGGGCCACACCTTGTTGGTAGTCCACATAGAAGGACAAGGAAAAAGGCAGCTTTTGCTTTTCTTGTTTGTGCTCACTCTGACTGGCAAGTTCATGTATCCTGCTGCTGAGGCATTCCTTCACTAGCATTAGAACCTACTTCTTTGGGATTCCACCATGGACTGAAGACCAGCTGAAACATTCAGCCTTATGGACTGACAGCTACCTGACTCTTGGGTTTTTCCTTTGAGAGATAGCCATTGCTGTGACTAGCCTGACTCCAAAAACCTCCCCTTTTAATACATACTTATTCTATCTGTTCTGATCCTTCAGAGAACCCCAGCTAATACAGTCCCAGAAGGAACATATCTAGACCAGACCTTATCCCACTTTTCTGCATGGAGCCAAATTCAGTGACACAGTGTGAAGTGGAGCTATCCAACCATGCCCAGTATCAGTTAGACACCTTCAGAGATGCCAAAGGATTCTGTCAATGAGTACTATTACCTAACAATGGCTAAGTTTATATACTTGGAGACAGGCTATAATTTGAATAAGTTAAGGGTAAAACAAGAATGCAGCTATTCAATTCTCAAAAAAAATAAATTAAAAAATGCAACTGTTTCTAATAAAATATGCCTGGCCAGCTTCAAATGCAAATGTTTCACATTTCCTTTACTTCACCAATTACTCATCACTCTACTAGTCCGTATTTCCAGGGTTTCTGAAGTGCCCTGTCAAAACTAATATTCCTCTCATACAGTCAAGAAATGTGATCACCAACTCAGCTGAAATCAAACCAGAAGAGGCCAACAGTGGCCCCAACACAAATGGTCGTTCCCACTTGTCAGCTTCCCCTGCTCCCATCACTTACGTGTTTTAAGTGTCTCTCAGTCTTCACTGTGATGACAGCCAAACTAGTTTAGATGCCTGTACAGGACTGAGTACCACCCCTAGAATTCTCAAAGCTAGAATGCTTTCAGAGACATCTATTTACATGCTTATCACTTGCTTTCAACTAGCTGAAACAGAACACCTTAAAGTCTCAACCACAAACAACAAAATCCAGCCCACCCCAGGATCTTCTAGATCAATCCTTAGGGGAAAAGATTATTCTCACTTTTTCTGTAAGAAGTATCTGTACTGATCTACCAAAGTGAGAGAGAGGCTATCCAAATGAACAGACATCACCATCTTTGCTCACACGGAGCCCCTTGCCCTAATATGAAAGTTTCTCTTCTCTCCAGGAAATAACTATACATATTAAGGAGTATCAGGAGAGGCATAAAACTATACATCAGATAATAATGACTGTGGTGTCCCTTTACCTTCTATTTCTATAATTAAAATGTTATATAGAGGTTTAAGGAAGATTGAGATAACTTCCCTCCTCAAGCTATGTATTCCTGTACCCTGGGAGAAGCAATTTGAAATTTCTTTTGCTAAAACTGTTTTTAGATTCTGTCTTACCAAGCATGCTACCAGGAACACAAAATTCCCAAGATAGGAATGAACTTGAGATATTTTTGAACTATGCATGCCTTGAAGAAATATTTATTGACTCCTAAATGGATCCAGACATATTACTGGGTGCTAGGAAACCTCAAATAAACAAGATATTCCTCAAGTCTTTAAGCTCCCCCACCTCCTCTCTAGCATGAGAGATGAATATGGAAAAGGGTACTGTCTATAAGAGAAGTATTAAAAAATAATGCTCAGAAACAGGTTGCTAAATAAGTCTTTATAGCATCATTTAACTATTTTCTGTCCTTGAAAATGATTTAACATACTATGTATCAACATGAAATTATGTTTCTGGTATAGTTTTCAGCAAGGGGGTGGCTGTGGTGATGGCTCAGCAATTAAGAGTGCACACTGCTCTTGCAGAGGACCCCAGTTAGGTTCCCAGCACCAACACTGGGTGGCTCACAACTGCCTGTAACTCCAATTCCAGAGGATCTGACACCCTCTCCTGATTTCTGTGGCAAGCACATTCACATACACAAACTGACACAGTTATACACATAATTAAAAATAAAACAGAATTCTTTTTAAAGGTAGATAGATACAATACTGTAGCATCAGCACATACTTATTATGTGAAAATAATATAAACACTGATAAATATATATTATTGACTAAAATGTTAATTATAGTCACCTTTATTTCGTGTATGTATATGTCTCTCTCTGTGTCTCTCTTTGTCTCTCTCTGTCTCTGTCTCTGTCTCTCTCTCTCTCTCTCCCTCTGTGTGTGTGTGTGTGTGTGCATATGCAGGTGCAGGTACATAATGTATGCACATTCATATAAAGTGTCTTTCTCAACCACTCTATATCTTAATCTTTTTTTTAATAGACAGAGTCTCTCACTGAATCCAACCAAGGCTCACTGATTCAACTAGACTGACTTGGCCAGAGAGCCTCAGGGATCTTTTCTGTCACCCCAGCTCTAGGATTACAGGCAACCCACCACACCTAGATTTTTACTTGGGTGCTTAGGCTCTGAATTCAGGTACCCACGCTCGCATGACAAGCACTTGATTGCCTGAACCAGCTCCTCAGTGCCTTAGTTACCCCTCACTGCTGAAGTGATAACAGCCTTTTCCCTTTCTGCTTACTCACATATCCTAATTTACTCATACATAGCATGGATTGCTTGTTTTAAAAAGAAAAACTTTAGTAATTATAAAAAAATAAAACACATGGAGACCAAGCATCCAATCAAATGATAAGAACTTAGAAATGGTGAAGCAATACAATCTCTTCATCATAAGATTCTGGGATTAAATTCCCATGTTGCTTGGATCTAGATGTAGATCTAAATGGGACCAATTTTGTTACATATGATACTTTTTTCTTACAGATTTTTTGCAAATAATTTTAAGTGAATGCTTTAGGATTGAACATTTTACGTAAAATCCCTTCCCAAATCATCAAAACTAAGAATTCATTTCTTTGAGAGTATGACTTATTTTTAATGTTATTTGCATAAGAACTTGAGAACAAGATTGGTAACTGTTTATGCTAAAATACTACATGTGATTGCAAACTTGTTTTTCTCTGTGCAGTGAGAAGAAAAGCACATAGATATAGACCTATTGTGAAAAATCTGTATATTTCATCTAATTTATCTAATTTTTGTTATAAGATATCCAGTCATAATTTATTTATACTCTCTTAATAATCATTGGGGGAAAATCAATGTATTCATCATATTCTGTTTCAAGTATTATTCAAGGCCTCTCATATAAATTTTCTCATTTGACTCTCAGACAATTTGGATACTGTTATTATCTGACAGTATTTTTTATAGTTGTATTTATTTTTATTTTATGTGTATGAATGTTTTGCCTGCATGTGTTTATGCATACCACATGTGTCTGTTGCCCACAGATGTCGAAAAAGGGTCTCAAATACCCTGTAACTAGAATTACAGACTGTGGTAAGCCACCTTGTGAGCACTGGGAATTGAACCCTGGTCTTCTGTAAGAGCAGGCAGTACTCTTAACCACTGAGTCATCTTTCCAGCTACCTGCCACTTGATTTTATAAATTAAAAAAAATGATATGTATATAGGTTCTATAAAGCTCTTTGGAGAAATAGATGATCCAATATTGAAGAAGGTCTCTCTCACATACACACAAATGCTGTGGGATGTCTTTCTGTATGCTGTGAATATGTGTTGCTTTGACTGGATAATAAAGAAAGCTATATTGGCCTATGGCAAGGCAGCTTAGAGGCAAACTGGTAACACAAGAAAATAGACAGTAAGAGGAAAGGCAGAGGTGGAGGAGACACCATCCCACCATCCAGAGAGCAGCATGTAATGGCACACAGGTAAAGCCATGGAACACGTGACGACATATAGATTAACAGAAATGGACTGAGTTTAGTTATAAGAGGTAGCTAGCAAGAAGCTTGAGCCATAGGCCATGATCATACAGTTTGTACTTAATATAAGCCTCTGTGTGTTTATTTGGGTCTGAGTGGCTATGGAACCATGCAGGACAAAAAAAACTTTCAGCTACACACACACACACACACAGAGAGAGAGAGAGAGAGAGAGAGAGAGAGAGAGAGAGAGAGAGATATCACACGTGCATGCACATGCACGCACGTGCACACACACACACATCACACGTGCACACACGTGCACACACACACACACACACACACACACACACACACACACACACAGAGGTGAGCCTGGACAAGTTTGAAAAGTAAGCAAGAATGGAAGCACCCACAATCTCAAAAGAACACACAAATTAGATTAAATGGGTTCTCACTGGAAGAAAATTTGACCATCAGAATAACAACAGCAATGGTTTATAACACAATCAAATTAAAAAAATAACCTCTGCACAATAACCCCAAGGGTGCACATACATTGGCACTAACCATCAGCTTTCTAATTGGGCTTAAGACCTGCTAAACAAGAGGGAGATCAGACTTGATTGTGGAAACTTTCCCAATTACCTAGGGCTAGTGAAGTCATGAATCTTGGAGAAAAACCTACAGCAGCCACATTAATAAAAAAACATAGCAACCCCTAACCACATTCAAAATATTTGTCCTCATACCCACAGATAACTGTAGCCCTCACCCCACATCAAAGAAACTTCTTGCAACAGCGGGAGATGAGTACAGAAAACCACAACCAATCAAAAGGCCAAGGTGTGGAACCCAGTCCCAATGCATACAACTACAACTCCCACACCTAATGCTAAGGGAACATTACAGAAGAGGAAAGACTGGTTTTAAGAGACAGAAGAATAGGTAGTTTGCTGTAAGACTGTGTCTCTTAGGAATGTGAGAAGCTACACCCACAAAGCCTCACCAACATTAACTATCTAAACATGAGCTGAACAACAATACACATGCTAAAGTGGACATGGGAAAGTTTTTGAGGCCTCAATCCTGTACAAAGAACAGTGTTAAGGAGCACTGACAGTGGGATAAATAGTATTCCTCAAGGAAGAGCACACTGATTGGTTATCAATACCAAATTGTCATCCCTGAAAACATACATACAAGTAGCATTATACAGACTGAGCAGATATATATATATATATATATATATATATATATATGCACAATAATAAAATATTAATAATTAGTTAAATTTGAATTGGAGTCTAAATTCTAAATGCTTTGTGACTCGTTTCCTGCTTATAGTATAGTAGTTAGCATTCCATTACCATAACCAATATGTGAGATAAACCAACTAAAAAGAAAAGATTAATATTATTCATGGTTTCATAGATTTCAGTTTATGATTGGTGAGCTACATCACTTTTGAGTTTTGAATAAAAATGTACATCGTATGGGTGTATATTATAGAAGAAAGCTTCTCATCTCACTGAGACTAGCAAGGCGAAAGACAGGGAAAGGAAGAGGTAACACATAGAGAACCCAAGAGACAGGAGCAGTGGAGACATACTTATAGAGACCTAACTTCCTTGCACTAGGCCCTTAATGGTCTTATCACCTCACAGTGATGGCATGTGCTGGGAACCAAGCCTTCAAAACAGACTTTGGGGAGACATTCAAAATCTAAACCTATGAGAAGCCGTCTGAGAAGGAGATTATATACAGCCACCATGCTACACTGAGATGGGAAGACAATGATTCCTGGCTATTACACAGCATCTTACACATAGAAAGGATTTTGTATGCAGAGTTTTTAGTTTCTTCACACTCTCTCCTCCTGCTCATTCTTTATCCTTCCAAGGAATAAGGACTAGTTTCTCTCCTTGGGTCCTCACTTCTTACTCCCCATATGTAATAGGTTGGTATAGCTGAATTAGCTTTGTATTCCCAATGAGGATCCAGATGATAACATCCACTCAATCACCAGCAGGAATTAGAATTTTGATACCTACTTACCCCTGGCATAAAGGTACTGTATAGTCACTAATCCTTATATGTTTGGTTGTGAGCCTAGCCTTTGGCAGCTGAGCCCTCTCTCCAGCCAATAGTTGATCCTTCTAGAGACACTGCTGCAACTGTCACCTTGGTGTTCATTTCTTTGGGTCAGCATCTGCTGCATCAGGGACACCTCCACCTGTCCTGGCTCTCTTCATATCCTTACTGTTCTGTCATGCATTTCATCTTACTTAAAACTCAATGATCCAAAGTCTGGAAATGCATTTTGGTTGATGTCTTCATTTAAAGCATATGACAAAAGAGAACATATACAAATGAATGCATTGTATCCTATTGGTGCTGCTCACAAGATGTTAGAAGCTCTCAAATCTCATGGAACTCCAGCAGTACTGGCAACTTTGAAGGCATATATCGGTATGCCAGCTCAGCATGGAGATCTTTATCTAAATGGGACAGACAGAATTTCAGGCAACTATATTTTATAAAAATACTCTGACTAATTGCAATGATTATCAAATTTGAAAAGCACTTTTACACCTCAAGAAAGTGTGTGTGTGTGTGTGTGTGTGTGTGTGTGTGTGTGTGTGTGTGTGTGTAGCTGTGGCCTCAAAAGGAACAATACTAAGCAGGTGATAAAAAGAGGGAAAATTACTTTACTGATCTTCAACAAACAGCATGGACAGTCAATGACCAATAAAAGTCAATGAGGTGCTAAGAGTCCATTTACACTATTGATTTAACTGCTCACTGAGCTGTATTTCTTTATTTGCCTGCCGTCCTTTTTAGTACTAGCCAGGTCCCATTGAGAGACATCTAGCAACTTTGGATACTTAAACATCCTTGATCACCTTCAAGGACCAATACATAGAAGATATTATAAAATGTGTCTGTGTTATATACAAGTAACACTATTCAGACTGAGGAGGTTGCATTTATGTATTTAGGAGTATATATACATAAGTGTATATAACAACAATTAGTGAAAAAACAGGCCAAGAATTTGAAAGAGCAAGGAGGGATATCTGGGAGGGTTTGAAGGGAAGAAAGGTTAGTGAGATATGATATAACTACATTATAATCTCAAAAAATTAATAAAAAACAATATGGCTATGATACATAAGGCTCAGTAACATCAAGTCAACTATTTCATCATAGAAGACATGGGGTAAATATAAAAAATTGTCATATATTAACAACTACATCATGCCTCTTATTTGTGAATCCTGAATAAAGCTATACTTGTTTCACTTAATTCTAATAGTCAATCATATCAAAATAAAAAATTACAAGCAAACATACTGCTTTTCTTTTCTTTGAGAGAAAGAGGACATTAAGTTGGGTGGCTAGGAAGATGGAGAAGATCGGGGGGGGGGGAACTGAGGGAAAGGAAAGAACATGATCAAAATATATTGCATGAAAAACATTTTAAACAAAACATAAATAATTAAGAAGTAAGTTTTCATTGCATGGATGGCTGCTATAATAGACTAAGAAGACTTTTATCTATCATAGAAAAAGATCCATCTTTCCCTTAAGGAAAAGACCTGACAGTATTTCCTAATTCCTCCGATATATACTTCAAGCAATTAAAGCAATAAATCAATTTCAAAATTGTATTCAACTTAAGGATAGGAAGAAGAAAGACAATAGGAAGCAACTGATATGATACTGTTCCCTATCATGTTTGCTCATTATCACGAACCCTACTAGTCTCTTGCAACTTAGCTCTTACTTCCTGTCAGTTCAAACTGAATATCCCTAGAATCCATCCTGAGCATTCTGACTCATCACTTCCTGATTCATTTGAACAAAGTATAAAATGAATCATTATTTATATTCTCATAAAGCTATAATTTTTTCCAGAAACTAGATCTCTTAATTTGTATTTTGTGTTATTGTGTATATGTCCTCACAATATACAGGATAACTAGTAAGTGCTCAAAAAATAAGGGAATTGATTTGTTACTAAGAAAAATTATCTAATTTATGAAAACTGAATTTTAATCATACTGATTTGAAATACAATTGAGCAACATCCCATTCTGAAAGTCCTAATCAAATTGGACTTTTAAAAGTATAGTATTTTTATTAATTCTTAGAGAATTTCATAAATATATCTTGATCGTAGTCACCTGTTACTCTTCCCAGATCCATGCCCTCATCCCCTGTTTATGTTCTCTTTATTTAGATGAGATTATCTTGCAGTAGCTTAACATTCCCCAAATCTCAGGAATATTTAAAAAATAAAGTAAGATCAATGTAAATTTTCCTTCCATTTCTATTTGTCTGGAAATATTAACCCATTTATATAATGAATTTCAGCCATTTTCTTTCTTATTTTTTGACTTTTATTGATTCTTTGCGGATTTCATATCAAGCATTCTGATTCCACTTATGTCTCTGTTCCCTCACATCCACCCTCTGCCCTTGCAATCTCCCTCCAAAAACAAAACCAAATTTGAAAGAAAAACCAAAAACAAAACAAAGAAACAAAACAAAAACAAACAGAAAAAGAAGTATCTTCTTGTGGAAGCTATACTGTGGCCTGTTGAGTGACACAGTTTACCTTTTATTCATTCATCATTGCCAAAAGTCATTGGCCTGGCTCCAGGCCTCTGGTTTCTGCTATACCACAGCTCTCTCACTGGGGATCCTCTTGGATATCCTGTTGTTGTCCTGTGTCCTGGAGATCCTGCTGTTTTGGATCTATAGGTTTGTTCCCTTCACAGCTCCCACAGTTCATAGATGAGGTGGGTGTTGGGGTGGGCTAACTCAGCCCTGGCTCTGGGCCTGGGTGAGAGTTGATTTGTTCAGACCTCCAGGTTTCCCTCATGAGCTCTCCAACACTACCTCAGCTAGCTCACACAATGCAGCCTCCAGAAGGAAGAAGGACCAGTTCTTCTGCTCTCTTGGAGCACTCTGGTCTCTCTTACTCATATCACCAGGACTAGCTCTACTGTTTTACCCAGGCAAGGTAGAGGGGGCCCTCTCTCCCAATTGAATTTCAGCCACTTTCACTCCCCATTTTCCTCACTTATCCTACCCTGTCCCACTGACACTATTCTTCTCAACAATTTTAATTTTAATTCTAAATAAAACACCATTTTAGGCATTTCTTTAAATGCATGTAATGAATAATATGGATTATATGATGGTAATTCAATTTTTAGAGTTTTGAGACAGAGTCTTGCTATATACTCTAAGATGGTCTGCAACTCATTATGTAGCTCAGACTTGTATCAATTCCATGATCCTCCTGCCTTAGTCAGCCAAGTTCTGGCATTAGAGTCATGTACCATCACATGTTGCTGAATATTTTCCTTCTTTGAGGAACCTTCATACTGTTTCCATGATAACTTTACTAATTTACAATTCTGATAGTGTGTAAGAAGCATATATATGGTAAAAATGCAAAAATAAACAAAATGGGATTACATTAAACTAAAAATATCTGCACAGCAAAGAAACAATCAACACAGTGAAGCCACAATATACATAAAGGAAGAAAATACTGAAAAGCTCTACATTTATTTTAAATTGAGTTTTTATCCAGAATATGTAAAGAACTCAGTTGAATAACAAAACACCAACACAATCTAATTTAAATGTGGGCAATGGACTTACTAGGCGCTTCTCAAAAGGGGTATACAAGTGTAGTTGGTTGCTTTTACTTTTTACTCTTTGGGGGGCCTGCCACCCAGCTCCCAAATAAATGCACAGAGATTTATTCTTGCTTATGAATGCCTGGCCTTAGCTTGGTTTATTTCTAGCCAGCTTTTCTTAAATTATACCATCTATCTTTTGCCTCTGGGCTTTTACCTTTCTATATACTTTTCTTTACTTCTTACTTCATGGCTTGCTGTGTAGCTGGGTGGTGGGCCATTGAAGTCCTCTCCTTGTTCTCTCACTCTTTCTTCTTTTCCTCCCATATTTCTCCACTTTTTTACTCTCTCTGTGTCTGTCAGCCCCACCTATCCTTTCTCCTGCCTAGCTATTGGCCATTCAGCTCTTTATTAGATCAATCAGGTATTTTATACAGGCAAACACAGCTTCACAGAGTTAAACAAATGCAACATAAAAGAATGCAATACATCTTTGCATCATCAAACAATATTCCACAGCATAAACAAATGTAACATATCTTCAACTAATATTCTACAACATACAAGTGACCAAAAAGAACGTGAAAAACGTTCAACATCACTAATCAACATGGACATTCAAATCAAAACTTCAGTGAAATATCACCATATCCTAGTTATAACGCTCTCATAAAAAAGAAAAAATTATTCTGAATTGTCTAAAAGTTGAAAAATGAGTGATGTCTTACACAGAGATGAAATAGACATTTGGAACTCAAAAGTAAATCCCATTTGTAAGTCTTCTTACTACTGAATCCACAAATTCTTAGAAGAGACAAGAACAAATTACAAGGAGTTGAGGGAAAACAAAATGTGATTAATAAAGGACAAATTGCCAAGTCATGAGAAAATAAAGCAAAGTGTTAGCAAAAGTCTACCCCCTTTCTCTTCCATACCTGTACCAAATAAGTGGAGGTACTAAGAAAACAACTACCATTTATTGAAGTAAAATCAATAAATATTTAAGTCAGAGTACTCCATCAATTATTTCTATCATTCTCCTTCTGACGTCTTGGTATAATTCTCTCACATTTAACAATTTCCTTCCTAGAAGTATAACTTAAATTCAAATGAAGACTCAAAAAGATAATGTTTTATGTGCTTATAAATAAGTAAATAAAATTTATAATTTTTTTTTTTTTGGTTTTTCGAGACAGGGTTTCTCTGTGTAGCTTTGCACCTTTCCTGGAGCTCACTTGGTAGCCCAGGCTGGCCTCGAACTCACAGAGATCCGCCTGGTTCTGCCTCCCGAGTGCTGGGATTAAAGGCGTGCGCCACCACCGCCCGGCAATTTATAATTTTTATCTTATCTTCAGCAGCCTGGAAACCTTTAAAATTTTCTAATTGACAAATAATAATTTTATATATTTAATGTACTGTGGGAGTTTTTAATATACTTTAGCACCCTGAGGTCAAAAACTATGCTTTTTCAAAGGAATAATTGAAGTGTATGACTTCATAATAATTGAAGCATATGAAATATAATGCATTATTATAATATATTTTGATTCCAAAGTTCTATAAACTAAAAATTGTTTTCTCTACCATGATATACATCAACAGGCCTAAGTTGAAATCAATTCCCTAGAAGCCTTTAATGTAGCTTACTGATTTTGTTACTTTAGATGCCAGACATTTGCTCTGATAGGATTTGCTTCAAGAAGACAAAAAGCCAGAATGATGGAAAGAAGTTTTTCTACACAGGTTTAGGATTATTAATTGAAATTCAAATGACAGCAAGTAGGAAAACAAAAGCAAAATTTTGTGAAATGTTGCAAAACTTGCAAACAAACGAATGCTTTTGCAAAGGAATAATTAAATTGCAAGAAGATATGACTGATTTCAGATCAAGTAGCAAATAATCTTACTTTAACTTTCCATGAACCACCTACTTACCAAGTCACTGCCAGACAATCAAGTTTTTTTCCTTTGTTAAATTATTTAATGATGCCACTTCCAATGATGGTTAACAGGTTCATCTGGCTTCAAAGACCTCCAGAGAGAAAGTAAATTCATTATTGAAATGCTGGTATGAACCATCCTATCTACTTTAGGCAACGTGCCAATTATACCCACAGGGAACAAGGTGTCCCGGGGCTGATTCTGAGAGGACATGCAGCTCAAGAAACAATGATACTTATTAGTGGAATCCACTGTCAGTTATCAGATAACCAAAAGAACATACTGAGATACAATTTGTTCTAAAGTTTACACTGGTTTTTGAAAAGAAAGTCTCTGAGCAAATTGTTTTCTCAATTATTATCACAAAAGACATAGCTTTTGTTCAAATGAAAAGTTAGTCTTTTTGTATAATATACAAGTCCCTCTTACACCACACTCCATAGAAGCAGAGTTTGTAATCCTAGTATTCATGAAGAATAGTCAAGGATATCACTAGTTCATCCTGTTTTACCTAGTGACTTATAGGTCAGCCTGCCTGGAGGAGGAGGAGCAGAAGGAACTGAAATGAGTGGGAAAGGGATGGAAGTAGAAGAGATGGGAGAGAAAAGAAAGGGGAAATAAAATATAGTGTTGTAAACAGATAAAAGGAAACTAGAATAGGAGGATTAAATGGGAAGGGGGATAGGCAAGTAGGGTAAAGGAGGTAACATGGGGAGGGACAACTAATACTAAATGCCTTTAGAAAAGCCATATAGAAATCTACAACTGGACAGTGTGCAGAGAACATGACACTTTGGAGCATTCAGTCCTAATTGGGATATCTTCACCAAATGCCTCCCCTTGAGGCTCAGGGATCTATGTGGAAGAAGAGACAGAAAGACTGTAAGAGCCTGACACAACAGTACCAAAGCACATGTGAACTCACAGAGACTGGCAGCACACACAAGACCTGCACAGGTTCAAGCCAGACAGGTCCCAGCATGAGAGGGGGAAGTGGACACAAGTCCCACCCCTAACTAAGAAGCTATTTGCAATTGATAGCAGCTGGCAAAGGGACAATTAGTTCTTTCTAAAGAAGTACACTGGACATAGCAACCACACTCCAGGGCAGGCTCCATACCCAGGAGTAATTGGCCAATAAAAAAGTAATTCTTGGATTTTTTGTATGTGTGCAATTTTTGTTTTGTTGGTATTTGTTGTCCTACTTCTTTTTTTAATTTAATTTAATTTTATTTTACAATACCATTCAGTTCTACATATCAGCAACGGATTCCCTTGTTGTCCCCCGTCCCGCCCCCCTCCTCTTTCCCCCAGCCCACACCGCATTCCCACCTCCTCCAGGGCAAAGACTCCCCCGAGGATTGAGATCAACCTGGTAGACTCAGTCCAGGCAGGTCCAGTCCCCTCCTCCCAGGCCGAGCCAAGCATCCCTGCATAAGTCCCAGGTTTCAAACAGCCAACTCATACAATGAGCACAGGGCCCAGTCCCAATGCCTGGATGCCTCCCAAACAGATCAAGCCAATCAACTGTCTCACCTATTCAGAGGGCCTGATCCAGTTGGAGGCTCCTCAGCCTTTGGTTCACAGTTCATGTGTTTCCATTCCTTTGGCTATTTGTCCCTGTGCTTTATCCAACCTTGGTCTCAACAATTCTCGCTCATATAAACCCTCCTCTTTCTCGCTAATTGGACTCCTGGAGCTCCACCCAGGGCCTGGCCGAGGATCTCTGCATCCAGATCCCTCAGTCCTTGGATGGGGTTTGTTGTTGTCCTACTTTTTAAGTTTGTTTCAATTTTCGGTTTTTTCCCTTTGAAAGAGAGACAGGAAGAGAGAAAAACATGAAGGTGGGTGGGTACAGAGGTAGGGAGGATCTGGGAGGAGTATGGGGAGGGGAAAGAATATGATAAAAAATATAGTGTATGAAAAAATAATTAAAAAGAGAAAGCTGTTTCTTATCCACTTGTGGTAACCTTCATGACAAGAACATTACTCAGTACTCAGATTCTTGCTATCAGACTATCCCTTTGTTGGAGTATAATACAGAAACTCTGGTTTCTAACTTTTACTTCCTAGGTCACTTAGCTTCTATGAGATCCCTTTGTCATATTAGCAAATTGGAAACAGCCTTATCTGCCTTTCCCATATGCTAAATTGCTCTGAAGAATGAGGTAGGTAATATCAATGAAAGCACTAGGTAGGCTAAGTAATGGGTTACTCAAGTCAGAGACATGACTTAGGAGAATGAAATGGAGAGTAAGATAAACATATCTCCCTTACAAATTCTCAGCAGCATATCATCAAAATGCTGTTATTGTGCCATAAAATTATTTAATATCATATTAAAAGATTTACATGGCTTGAAACTGTGGATCACTCTCAAAGTACATCAATATAAATATTATGTTAGTCACATTAAAATACAATATTGACTTTTGTGTAATGTCTCATGGTTCCTTTCATTGAAACTAAAACAATGTATCTTGTGTTTGTAAAAGCTCTTCTGTCATTTATTTCACAGAGGCTTCTGTAGACAAAGAAAGTAGGCATAAAAATGTGTGTGTTGAGTGTCTCTTGCTTGCTTGTAAAGACAGCATCTGTTAAAAGAAATCTGTGGATAATGTTACAAAAAAAATCCCTTGCTCTACTATGAAAATTCAGACACATGGCCCTGATTGTGACCTTCTATCCCAAAGTAAACCTGGACCTACACTGCATGTAATGAGAACACAGTTTATTCTTTGAGAAATGACTGAGAAGTCAACATGCTTGTTTCATCTCAGCAGTCATAGAAAAGGAAAAGTCGACTGCTGTGGGATGGTCTTTCTGTACACTGTGAATATATGTTGCTACCGTTGGTTAATAAAGAAGCTGCTATGACCTATGGCAAGGCAGAATAGAGCCAGGCAGGGAACGCAAGCAGAGAGACAAGGAGAAGAAAGGCAAGGTGGGAGGAGAGATGCGGAGCACTGACAGGGAGCAAGATGTAATGGAACACAGATAACGCTAAGAAGACACATAGCAAAACATAGATTAATAGAAATAGGTTGAATGAATTTGTAAAAGCTAGGTAACAATAAGTCTGAGCCATAGACCGAACAATTTATAATCAGTATAAACCATGGTGTGTATATTTGGGACTCAACAGCTGTGGGACTGGGCAGGATAGAAACTTCTGTTTATAGTTGGCTCTAAAACAAAAGAGGATAGGACATGGGTAGGAGCAAAAGAGACAAATAGAGGTATGATTAGAAACTTTTTGATGTTTAATAGCACAAACTTAAAAATAATCCTTGTCGTGTTAGCTTGTTTTATGTCAATTTGATACACCCTAGTCATTCGGTAATAAGGAATCTTAATAGAGAAAATGCCTCCATGGGATTTACCTATAGGCAAGTCTGTAGGGCATTTTCTTGATTGATGATTGATATGAGAGAGCCCAGCTCACTGTGGATGGTTCCCACCCTTAGACAGGTGGTTGGGCCTGGGTTGTCTAAGAAAACAAGCTGAGTAAGCCATGGGGAACAAGCCAGTAAGCAGCACTTACTCCTTCATGGCCCCTCCATCAATTCCTGCCTTGAGTTCTTGCCTTCAATGATGGATTACAAGCTGTAAGACTAAACAAACCCTTTCTGCCCAAAATTGGAAGTCATGGTATTTAATCATAACAATAGACACCCTAACTAAGACACTCATTAATTAAGCAATGAATTTACCTAAGAATAGCTGGTTAACTAACAGTTCTATCATCAATAAAATATCAACCATAGCTAATGACGCTCTGTGTTGTATTTAAAAATTAAGGACTCTTGAAACCTATGTCATGACATATCGAGTAGTGCATATCAATGTCATTACTTACCTAATAGTGCATATTCTGCAGCAAGACATTAGAACGAATTTTCTCTGTGAAAGATTGCCTGTATGGCAATTTTCCAAGCTGACACTTGACTTATAGCTTCTTTTATTGTGGCTTCCATAGCAGCAAGTCCTTTCAGTCCAGAATTCTGGCTATACATTTTATTACAGTTACAAAGTAATAGGAACCTAATCTCTTTTGAAAGGGTTTGCAGAAAGGATGAGTGCAACATTAGCACAGGAGAAAATTTCTGACCTTTCCCCAGTGAAGTACAGACAGTTGAGGTTTTAGACAATCTGATTTTTTTCTCCTAACTTGCCTTTATTCCAGCATGTCCTGTGTCTTCTGGAGAGATCTCTAGTATCCACTACTACCTCAGAGCAATAAGACATATTTAATAAAATATTTGAGTCAATTCCACTAAGTTGCTACATCAATATTTAATTTCAGGGGTCTTCAGTGTTTTGGGAGCTGATTTTCTTCACTCCACAGGATATGGATAACTCTTTCGATCAGACAAACTACCAAAGAAAATGTGCAAGGGAGATTTTCCAAGACCTCAGAAGACCTCTGCCTTTGACTGAAGGATGAGACACACACATGACAAGATCAAATAGTTCTACTTGCTCCACATCGCCAAATACAACAAACCACTTTCTATCAACCACTTGACCAGGTTTTCTGATTACAGTATCCTTTTTTCCATCTTTGTGACATTTTAACTAACCAAACAGTAGAACATTTATGATATTGGAAATTAAAAAGTTGTCCTCTTTAGGGTTGGGGGACGGCTCAATGGGTAAGAATACTTACAGCCCAAGTATAAAGACCTGAGTTCAGATCACTAGCACTCACATAAAACACCATGTGCTACACACCAGTAACCCTAATGCAGAGAGGAAAGGCAGGGAAAGAAGATCACAGGAGCTTGCGGACTGCTAGCCTAGTCACAAGACAACAAGCTCCAGCTTCAGTGAGAGAGCTTATCTCAAATGGATAATGAAGAAAGTGTTAGAGGGGAATATCCAACAACCACCTCTGGTCTCCAGACACATACTTTGAAACAAAAAAAAACTACACACACACACACACACACACACACACACACACACTTTTCATCTTTAGTAGAACCATGTAGTAATGCTAAAGGTAGAGTGATGTGGCAGTTATAAGCAGGTTGTAGAACTAGATTTAAATCCTTTGTGATATTTAGCAGCTTTGTGTTGTAGTTTGAATGTAAAATAACATTCATAGGTTCATTTGCTTCAAAACTTGTTTCCCAGCAGGTGGCACTATTTGGGAATGTTATGGAAGCTTCTGGAGGTAGAGCCTCACTAAAAGAATAAGTGAGTCATTTCAGAATGATACTTGTGATTTTATAGCTTGGCTCATCTTATCTTCTCTCTGCCTCCTGGCTAGACCCACAACGTGACAAGAACTACCTCACATTGCTACCACCAAGCTTTCCCCACCATGAGAAATTGTGTTCCTTCTTAAACTGTAAGCCCAAATAAGTCTTTCCTCCCTTAAGTAGCTTCTCACTAAGTATTTGGACAACAAAAAAAGTAGGTAAGAAAACGTGTTCCATGAACTGGGGGCAGGTGGACAATAGCTGTGAGAATCCAGACTTTTGGTTGACACTTTGAGCTCCATAAGCCTTAGGATGTTGCAAACAAATATTAATTGCTCACTCTGGTAGCACTTTGGAAGATCAGAATGAAAAATAAAATAAAATAAAATAAAACACCAACAAGTGTGACCCAGCTCACGAGGGTTCAGAAGGGAATGAGAATCTTATTGGAGAATGGGCTAGAGGGCATTCATGTTGCCTCATGGCAGAGAATCTGGATGCATTTTGTCCATGACCTGAGAACTTGAGTTAGGCTGATTTCAAAAGTAATAAACTAATTTATTTGCTGAAAGAAATTTCAAAACAGTGTCATGGTTATTACTTTCTGCTTACAATGAGGAAGTACAAGTTGAACCAAAAAATATTAACAAACGTGTCATTTGATAAGGAAAGTCATGGATTTAAGGTTGTAGACAAAGCAGTTGAAAAGGCAGTAAAAATTGTTAGAAATTAACATCATCAAGGAGAAACTTAGTGCAAATTAATTTAAAGGATAGAGCCCAAAAGCGAGAATACCACTGAACGGGTTCAGCAACTGCTCAAAACCAGTGACCTAACAAAGTATTTCCCCAGGATCTGCAAGGAATGCACACAAAAGTTACTACAACTATGGTCCAATGACATATTCAAGTGGTTAAATTTAGCAAGGTGACATGAGTACAGAAAATAAAATTTAAATAACAATTCTACAAATAAACAGTAGAACAGTACATGGGAATAAACATTTAATGAAAGGAATGTAAGTTTTCAGGCTAGGGATGTAGCTTAGTTGGTAGAGTATTTGCCAAGCATGTATGACGCACTGGGTCAACGCCCATCACACCATAAAACCAAGTTTGGTGGAATACAGCCTTAATATATGCCTTTGGGGAGATGAAAGCAATAGACCAGAAGTTCAATATCATCTGTAGCTACACAGTGAATGTGAGGTCAGCCTGTGCTACATGTGATCCTCTCTGTTTGGGGTGTAGTGGTTGGGGGTGGGGGCTGAATGCAGCAAAAACATACTTCAAAATATTTTTACAAACTCTTGCTAGGATCATAAATTTCAGTCTCGAAGCTAAAATTCTGATAATCAAGTGCCACACTAAACACAGAATAGTAAATAACTGATACCTCAAGTATAAAATAATGGCTACCGTACTGGCCTTCAATCTTGATTATTTGAATATTTCAGATTTTGATCTATCAAAAGATTTATTTATTTATTTTAATTTTATGTGTTGAGTATGTTGCCTGTTCGCATGTATGTGCACTGTGCATGCATGCTTGGTACCTGCAGAGGCCAGAAGAGGGTGTCAGATCATCGACAACCACAGTTACAGATGGTGGTGAGCCAACTTGTGTGTACTGGGAACCAAATGCAGGTCTTCTGAAAGAGCATCAAGGGGTATTAAATTCTGAGCCATGTTTCTCTAAATTTTTCAGATTTCAATCAGCTAGAAGCTTAAAATTCTTTCATATTACCTTTTGTTTCCTGCTAGCATGTGGTTTGCTTATTATCTTTTGTAAGAAATATTTATTTGAACAGAATTACATCACTTTGTACGTTCCCTTTCCTCCCTCCACTCCTTCTCTTTGAAAACCATGTTACCATCATCCATTTGTTTAGTTAGTACTTAATTGTATTTATAAAACATTCTTTGTACCAGGCATTGTCTTTGCTACTTGAAGTGAAAGAAAAGTAAAACAATGATTTAGAACTTCACATATTTGTGATCATTTTGTAGAGACAGATGATTATATTAGTATTTATACAATTTCAATAAATAGCACCAATATCTCTAGTAATTGTTATAATTTTTAGTCAAACTACAATGAGGGTTACACATGGGAGAGAAAAATAGGAGAGAATATGTAAATTGGGTTTTAGAGATGCAATAGGAGTTTTCCCTGTAAATAAAAGTACATAAATTTGCAGAGAGCTAAAGAAGAACATTGCATACTGATACTCAGGAAATTTTTGTTCTAACACATGGCAAGAATCTAGAATGTAAAATTAGTAGTGACAGATGGTGCTGGTGGAACTGAAGAGTAAAGATTGAAAAGGGGCTGTTTAGTCAGGTTGAATGAAGGATCTGGTGCAAATGGTTTTATATGAAATGCCGCACAATTAATAGGCTGGCAATCAAGTGGATGAAGAGAAGTCAAAATCATCCCTGCTACGTGCAGCATTGTTCCCATAGGGAAATATGATCTACTTTCTAAAGACATTTTGCATAAAATTATTTCAAGGAAAATACTACAAGGAGAAATAAGAGGACTGACAAATAAATAATAGCAAGTCTGATGTTGGCAGAGACTTGAAAAAGCAATTGTGCATGTCTCTTTGCCCTTCCGGACCTCCGGTCTCTTATCTGAGGTGTGCCTGGGCCAGGCTGTGGGAAGAATGCAAAAGAAGTACAGCAGAAAACCTAATTGTCTCAGCTGATCTGAACATCAGACCAGGCATTCCCTAGGCCAAACCCATGGAAATGTTGGTGGCACTACCACAAGGCACAGATACACAGAAGCAAGAAAAATTTGGGCCTATAATATAATCAATTGATTTGGACCAAAATATCCAAACAAATGAAAAAGAACAACTTGAATTTCAGTGTTACACAATGTGACACAGGGAATCCATTAACTTTAAAGAACAATGAATCTACTCACAACTCTAACTCTTCAATGGGGGTTAATAGCATCCATTTATTTGGCTAAGAAAATGTTTTTCTATTTCTAGTACCCTATTAAGTCATAGGACACAGGACTTTTACTTTCTTCTCATTTTACATTGGCTCCTCTCCTTCATTACCA
Source organism: Peromyscus leucopus (assembly GCF_004664715.2). Lineage (NCBI taxonomy): Eukaryota > Metazoa > Chordata > Mammalia > Rodentia > Cricetidae > Peromyscus > Peromyscus leucopus. The sequence continues at coordinate 52,841,862 of NC_051083.1, forward strand.
TGCCATTTGAGTTTTTGCTCATAGCCTACTAATACATTTTACTCTAGTGACAATAAAATTGCTTGGGTTTTGTTTGTTTGTTTGTTTCTTGTTTTCTGATAGGTCTTCTTATGTAGCTCTGGCAGGCCTGGAACTTGCGATGTCATCACACATTGCACTGGTGCAATTTTATTAACACTATCCCACTTTATTCTTACAAGAGCCACATTCAGTAGGTAGAACTTCCAGTTTTGTTTTGTAAACTGAATAGCTGTATCACAGTAAGATCAAATAAAAGGACCAGGTAGCTTATACAACACAAGCATGGCAAGAGAGCTTGACCTTGAATTCCAGCCTTACCATTAAATAAACTGCATCTGTCTGGCAGTGACTCATGCTCTGTTTATAGATTCACTCTATAAACATGAGATAAACATATCCAGTGCTGTGTAATCCTATTGGACATTTCTTTTCTTCTCAATTTTTTTCATTATGGTGTGTATCTAATACTTCTGGATCTTCTTGAATAAAAAAAGCAAATTAGCACATCTCTAATACCAAAGCCTTTAAGAGCCAGGTTTGAAATGAAAACAAGCTTTGTGTCTTTGTAGATAGATACTTATATATCCAAAATGTATTACAAACCATTCCCAAATATAACTGTGTAGAAAATGAAAACACAATGAACAACTTAGAAAGATTTGACTTTACACATTTAAAAGGACTTTATAAATTAAAGAGAAAGAGTCAATCTCATCACAAGGTGAAATTCCATATGTGTATTTTCCTTTGCTGTGAATATGTGAACAGAGAAGACTTTTAGTGATGTGTGTTAACAGATGTGTTTCCTTGTCATAAGGGTCTACCATATTTAATGTGGCTAAGTCTTACGGCCTCTGTGTCCAAAGAGAACCTATATTTATTCCTGTGTTATTTTCCCCCATATAAAAAGTCAGATGCCTCTGTTTTTATTAATTGGCAGCAACCTTATTCTGAAGGTCTCAATGTCCTTCAATCAAAACATTATGTGAACTGTTTTCCTGAGTCATCTGTGATTAGAAATTAATTTGAATTCCCTGTGACCTCTATCAAGAGGACAATTCTCTCACTTATGCTACTGTTTTCAAATGAAATGCCCTGAACTTAAATGTACAATAATATTTTAGTTCATAATCCTAGGTGTTAGTGCCATGTAGATCTTAAATCTTAGGAATGACCATCATACCTACATTAAGGAAAATGCAGTGTGGGGACTAACAAAAGTTGGAAAAGGATAAGAAAATGAAAGAAAGGCATCATAGTTTTGCTCCCCATCTCCTTCTCTTAACTCAGTGAGCACTCCTACCGCCTCAACTACTCTGTGTGGATGGGTGTTCATCACAAGGTTGCGGTCACAGTTTGCAGTGAGTTTAGATAGATTAGGTATTAAGCCACATAAAGTTCTTCGAAAAGCAGGGCATGATCTTTGTGCTCTTGGGAGAACAGAGGCAGAACCTTATAATTGCTTGCTAATTACGCCGAATAAAGTAATTTGTTTTATCTGTCTGCCATTTGGTTCCTTGCAAAGTGAGGGGAAAAACTATTATGGGATTTTGCTCAAACTAATTACTACTATTTTATCATGAAGACTGTTCAAGCGTAACCCTCTTTCCTTGGCTTGCTTTCTCCTTGAATTTAAAGTCTATGGAAAGCGAAGAAGTAGTTTAAACATCCTAGACTGTAATAGATAATCTTGCTTTTTGGCCTCTACTATAATAATGTGCAATAACACCTTGGTAATCTAAGTCAACAGCTGCTAATAAGCAGTGTATATGTCTTTTCTTATTATAAGGCTATGGGATGCTTAGTAGGTTGATATTAAAGGAAATCATGTTAGTAATTTGTAACAGAATTCATAAATGCCATAGTTACATAGTATGATTTAAAATAGATGAAGTGCTCTCAGATACCTAATTTCATAGAATTCTCAGATGTACTTAGGTGTTGGTTATGGTAGATTATGCTAGGTTATCTTCCATAAAGTATTCACTCCCTACCTCACACATGTCATATAAAGCATATTTCTTCATCCCATTAATATGAATATATGGCTTGCTTTGTATAGTAGGATGTTAACAAAGACTTGAAGAGGGCTTATATAATTATACTTTTGCCACCACCAAAAAAGAACATGTCCCAGAATGCTGGTATCAGAGTAAGGAGCCTGTGTCATTGACTCAGACCCAACTTGAGCCAGGAGGCAATTTCAGTAAAGTCCATGTAACCCTGAAGATACATTAACATATACATTAGAATTATGCATGTTCTTGTAAGCTTCAGAAATACTTTGGCTATTATAGAATATGATCTGATATTCATGACATCATCATTCCTACTTTATAATAAATAAGAGGATCATCCAGAAAAGTAAAATAAAACAATCAGAGTCTCCTGGAAATTAAGTAGCAAAGCTATAGTCACCCAAGATGGCTGAGAGGGTAAAGGCGTGGCTGTACAAGTGCAAGTCTAAAGACCTACGTTTAGTCCCTAGAACCAATGAACCAATTTAAGGATGGAAGGAGAGACCAGACTCCACAAATGTGTTCCCTGACCTCCATATTCATGCTGTGACATGTATTCACACTCTTTCCTCCTCCTCCTTCTTTTCTCACTTATTCTATTTCTATTACTATAACACATGCCATAATAGTAATTTTTAAAGGAATAAGAAAAGAAAATAAAGTGCCAATGACATTTATGATGCTATACATGATGCATGTTTTTGATATGCTTTTGATGCCATGACGAAGAAATCTATGTGTTGTTGAATGAGAAATAACATAAAGCCTGTTTCCCTTTTGTCTTATCTATTCAAGATGAGTTCTAAACACTGATAGCTTTAAGAATGGATACTGTCAGTCTCAGTCACAATATTAATAAAATATATTGGCTAATAGAAACCTTGAGGTTTTGTATCCTTTGTTGAGCCCATTAAGATGAAATCCAGCTCTGGCAGTATTCTCTCATTTGAATGGCTGGTATGCTTTCCCTGATTGAAATGACTGCTCTGTTGAGCTGAATGAATGGCACTGATAAAAAGTACTCTGTCAAATATTGATGGCTAATTAGATGGATTTTTATCATGATAGTCAACTACACTAACACATATGTACACACACATAGGAACACACAAACTACTAAAGCTCTTGACAAGAAAATAAACTGATCCATAGTACCTCTGTTTATTCAAAGTTCATTTCTAAGTTTATCAATCAAGTAGAGAAATTTTTAAAAAAATCAGTGAATGATAAAAGCAAGGTGTCTCTTAAAAACTTCATTAGTAAGGTTATATTTATTGTAGAATTTCTAAAATTCCCTTACCAACAAGATTTTTAGAATCTGTGCAATTTCCTGGTTAATAATACTGTTCTTGTTTGTTTTGTTGCTTGCTTGCTTTTGGATGTTTATTTCCTAATTTTTAGGAACAACCCAGTGAAGATTTTATTTTTCATAAAGAAATTGTCAAAGGACAAATAAAATGGCTTCGGTGATTTCACCAGGAAATTGCCATGGTGAACTGAGTAGAAGGGCAAGCTGTAACTACAAATGACAGATATCAGAGATAGTAGTAAGTCTGCGTGCAGGAAAGCCAACAACAAGGGGGAAGGGAAACTGGATTGATGAATGCTGAGATTGTTTAACAAATTTCCATTATCAGACATCTTGACTCTAGTTAGCATAAATAAAGCTACTCATTGCTCTTTAGACTTTGCTCTTTAGTGAGAATTACAACTGTTAACGCAGGCTGAGTTGGCTCAGTTGATAAAGTGCTTGCTATGCATGTATCAGGACTTGAGTTCAGATCCCCAGAACCCATGTAAAAGCCCAGGAGTGCTGTCAAGCCTCTGCAATCTCAGTACTGAAGAGACAGTCAGTCTAGTCAGTCAGGGAGCTCTAGGTTCAATGAGAGAGCCTGTCTTTGACTTGTGATGGTCACATGAGCACAAGCATGCACTCATACATGCACCCACACAAACACATGCAACACACTCAACAAGAAAATAAATGAAAAATAATGCCCATAAAGCACTGACTAATAAAAAGGCTTTGAGACAGCTCTGTTGGATGCTTCTCCTTCCCTCAGATTCATGAATTATTCTTATCAAATACACACAGACCATTTAGCCAGTTTGTAAGGCTCCTTTCAATATTCCTCTATTAGAGTATTTGCCTCTCTACTGTGAACTGTATTGCAATCTAACTCTTCTCTGAGGAATAACCAAGGAAGAGATTAAAAATTATATTTAACAAAATTCATGATTGGTTAGGCCAGATGAGACTATTAATATTAACAATTAGTCCCCATATGTTGAATATTTGCATGCTCCATTTGCAGTCAACAAGATAAAAAGAGAAGTGGCTTTCACAGTGCATACTTATATTAAAACAACATGTTAGGTTATATCCCATAAATATGTAACTCGGGTCTCATTAATTGTATAAAAATTAAGGGGGTGACTAAAACTAACATTTAGAAACATTTCTATATTCATATACCACCCAATCCTGCTTGTTAAACATACCAAACTCCTAATAATTTAGAGCAATTTTCCCCTTGAAATAAATTATTTTCTCATATAATATATCCTGATTATGGTTTCCCCTCACTCTACTCCTTCCAGTTCCTCCCCATCTCCATTCTCATACAAATTTTTTTGAGTTACTGAAAAAATACATTAAAGGTTCTGAGGCCTTTAAAAATTGTAGGACTTCAACTTTCTGAGCATAGTAACCACATACACCATTTATCTACCTCAACATACTGTTCCTAACACTAATTGCATTTAAAAAGTACTCTTCATAATGTGTTACACCAGGAATCATCAAGTTACAGTCCATGAGCCAAATCCAACCTTAAGACTATTTTATAAATAATGTTTCATTGAAACATGGCCATATGCATCCACCTATGTACTACCTGGCTTTTGTGAAGTACAATGGCGGGATCCTGCTGTTGCAGTAAAGATCATGTAGCCTACAAATCCTCAGATATTTACTATGTGTCCCTTTATGGAAACTTTTTTCTTACCCTTGAGTTATAAGAGGATTTAGAAAGTTTACCTTACTTCATGAAAATCTTGTCTTATTCCTATTAAGACATGTCCTCATGATTCTATACCAAGAATCCTATAATAGTTAAAATAATGCCCAGAAAACTGTACACTCATTTGCCAAGTAAAGTAAAAACAATGAAGTGACTCTATAAGTCTACTGTTTGTCTGTCTGTTTCTGTATTTGTTTGTCTTCAAAAATTTTTTAAGCCAGATGTTGTAATGCAGAAGGATTTCCAATTTCAGGCCAGCATTGACTTGAGAACTTGTGTCAAAAAATTGTAATAAAAAATATCTTAAGTTATTGATGCCAAAAGGTTTATTCATCAAGTAGGAAGCATATATAAATAGAAGATACTGCTGTTTGAGTTGTAAACATCACTTTAAACAAGATATAGGAGCACTCTCTAAACTCTCATACTCTGGACTAAACAGTAAGGATGCAAACATAATATGAAGTAATGAACAAGACTTGTCATTGCAGGATGCAACAGACTTTCATCTAGTGGATTCCTAACACTCGACCAGCTTCACTGAGATGCTACAATAAGCATATCCACAGTAATGCTTCAAAGCCTGAAAATCACGTTGCCTCAGCTGACTTTCTTTTGTTTTTCACATGCCCTGCAAAATGTCCCATGCATTCCCATGTACACTATTCTGCTGATCTAGCTAACATTGTTCCAGGCTGAGCCTTTTGCAAATCAAATGTTTCAGTTTGAAAGTTTGGGTCATCTACAATGATACACTGCAGTCTTAATCTCTCTACAATGTGGCATGTTTTGATACTGAGTCTATAAGAAAATATAAAAGTTAAATAAGGGCTCGAGAACAGTGTCCTAGTCCTGTAGAACTGGTGTCCTTAATAAGAGAGAGAGAGACTAGGATTGTCTCTCTTCTCATACACAAACAAGAGGTCATGTGAGTACACAGTAAGAAAATGCCATCTATAAACCAGGAAAAGAGGCTTCACTGGGAACTGAATCTTTTGAAGTCCTGGTCATAGATTTCCACCTGTCAGAATTGTGAGGAAACTACATTTTTGCTGTGTATACTTCACATTTTCTTGTGTTTTTGTTGTACTGACTAGTACAAATCAATACATACAAAGCTTTCAAAAGTGGCACTTTGGGTGTTGGAGCATGGTTAAAAATAGTTCAGTGTTAATAATGTTTGCTGCATAATTACAAGGACTGGAGTTTGAAATCTTGGACCCATATACCAAGCTGAGCATCCCATTTACACCTGTAAACCCAACTCTGAGGGCAAAAACAGGATTTCTGAAGCTTCCTGGCTTCCAGGCTAACTGAGAAAACACCAGCTCCAGGTTCAGGCAGAGAACCATAGAAACCATTTCGAGAGCGTCAGAGGAGGACATCAGATGCCCTCTTTTGTCCTCCATATGCATACACAGGCACAGGCACCCATACACAAATGTGCACATACAGACATATAAACAAATAAATAAAAGAATAAATAAATAAAATTGATACTTTTATTTCAAGAACATGCATTAGCAGAAAAATACAGGGTATTTAAGCTCTGGTCCATAGACCTGCCATGCGATTTCTCCTCCTCCCTTCCCCCAAGATCATCCGTAAGTGCTTTGCTTAGATTAAACCTAGTCTTTTACCTTTTAAATATGCCTGATTTGACTTATTGCATCAGTAGAGAAACCCCACTACCAGGGATTCAAAAACACTTATTCAAAGACTCCAAGTTTTAAGACAGCATGAACTACATAACAAGTTCTAGGCTAGTCTGTGCTACATGGGAACGGAGCAGGGAAAGCAGGAGACAGCAAGAGGCAGAGGTGAGTGGAAAGCAAGGGAAGGGGGGAGGGAAGGAAGGGGGAGAGAGAAAAGCTCATGGCATGGGCCTGCAATACATTCCAAGCTATTCAGGAAGTTAAGGCAGGAAGATTGTAAGGCCAAGGACAGCCTGGACTGTACAGCAAGCTCAAGGAAAGTCTGGGCAACTTAGATCCTTTCTCAAAACAAAAACAAAGACAAAATAAACAAAAAAACAAGCAAAAAGAGGGCTGGAGTATAGCTCTGTGATACAGGTGTTGCCTAGCATGCACAAAGCCCTAGATTTAGTCTCCAGTCCTGTAAATCCTAAAACAAAGGATTAAAATATGTAAATAGGCACATTTTATGTGAAAAAGTCATTTCTATTCATGAAGCAGCAAGATAAATAAAAGAATAGATTTTCTTACACAAAAGATAAAAGTGTCCATATTCAAAATATTTGGACCAAAATTCATAGACAAAATTAAAACCAAATAAGAGGAAATTATTTGGAGCAATTATGGCAAAAGAAGAGCTCAAAAGTAGACAGTGTACTAGCATGAAAAATGCATTCAAGTGTGTTCAAAGCATACCTTCATCTCTGCATGTCACTTTTCCCTTCTAAAGTTATTTCCATTTCAGAAATTTGGCAATAAGCAAAGGGACTTTTGTAATTCAGAAAAACTGAGATGAAGAAAGAAAATATAAATGAGAGAATAAACTACCATGAAGGTTCTCTGGTTAGCAGACATAGGTTGCTGTTGGTATAAAGTTCACCAAAGATTTTTTTTTAATGGGAGGAACTAATAAAAGAATTAGTCTCCTCTGGAATGGGAGTTACTTAGAATCTTCATTATGGAAATGCCTCTGGCCAAAAACAGAAAGACAAGGAAAAGGTACTTTGAAATAAGACTGAAAGAAAAACAATTTCATAAGTTATATGCTGTTCAATCAATTTTATACTCTTTGATAGAATAAAATACTATGATCCAATTGAAAATCTTCACTCTGTTTCACATTTTATGAATACTCACTAAAGTCTATCATTAAATTACTAAACCAGAATTCATTTTTGGATAATAGACTGATAATGAAAACACATAAAATCAAGAAATTTTAAAAGGAAGAAAATCATATATTCAATATGTACTGAGTATCAGCAGGCAATCAGAAGGTAGAATTAAAAACCCCATTGTTTGTATCCTGCCTTAAATAACCTGTGCTAAAAATTAAACTGTCACCGAATTTGGGTTTTGAGAATTGAGTAAAATTTAAGTCACCATTCTAACAGTTATAAACAGACTACCTTGTACCTCTTTCAGATGGTGATGTCAATACAATGAAAAAAAATTAAGTATTCCCCCATTGTGTTAAGTTCCTCAGCCTATTAAGTGTCACAGAGAAGTAAACAAGCAGTTATGGCATGGAACAATATGTGCTAGGATGAGCACATAAAGCTTTGATGGCACATAAGGGCCATTTATCTCAGATACAAGTGGTCAAGACAGCTTTTCTGAAAGAATATACGTTTGAGCTGAGACCTGCAACAGATTGTCTTAGTTGGATTTTGTGCTGATGGGACAAAATACCTGAAATAACAATTTAAAGGAAGAAATGTTCATTTGGGCTCTCAATTTGAGGAGTCTTAGTGCATGGTTACTTGGTTTCATTGCTTCTGCTCTCCTGTGTGGTGATGCAGAACGCCATGGCAGGATGGAGCAAAGGCTCACTTAATAGTGAGCAAGAGGCAGAGATAAAGCCCAAGGATGAGTGAGACTAGGTACAAAATGTATCCACAGGCTAATCCGCAGTTCCTTATCGCCTCCCACCAGGCCTGACCTTCAAATGAATAGCCTATTGTGTATGAAGTCAGCAGGAATTCGCCAGTGGATCCATGTGATCCAATCACCTCTCCCCAGTGCCTCCAGCTGGAATCAAGACCTAAACAGAGCTTTGGGGGGAAGCATTTCACATCCAAACGACAACAGGAGCTAAAATGTTAACCAATTATTATGAAGAAGAAAAGAACTATAGGTAGAAAAAAATTAATGTATGCAAAGCATAACACAAAACACACAGCTCATTAATGGAGCATAAGAATATGCAGAATGATTGGTGAGAAAAACAGAAGGAAGAGTTTAATCAAGGCAAGATGGATTTATTTTTAAAGAGGATTTAATTTTTTTTCCGTTGTGTGTGTGTGTGTGTGTGTGTGTGTGTGTGTGTGTGTGTGTGTGTGTGTTTGGGTGCTCATGGAAGCTGGAAGAGAGAGTCAGATCCCTTGAAGCTGAAGTTACACACTTTTGTGAACTGCCCCATACGCATGCTGGGAATCAAACTCTAGTTTGCTGAGCCAACTCTCCAATTCCTGGATGATCTTCTTCTTCTTCTTCTTCTTCTTCTTCTTCTTCTTCTTCTTCTTCTTCTTCTTCTTCTTCTTCTTCTTCTTCTTCTTCTCCTCCTCCTCCTCCTCCTCCTCCTCCTCCTCCTCCTCCTCCTCCTCCTCCTCCTCCTATTCCTGCTCCTCCTCCTGCTCCCTCTCCTCCTGATCCTGCTCCTTTTCCTGATCCTCCACTTCCTCCTCCTTCTTTGTAAAATTCATTTTATGTATATGAGTGTTTTGCTTGCATGCACATCTGTGAACCATGTGCATGTCTGGGGCCCTCAGAGTTAAGAAGAGAACATGGAAAATGGAGCTTTGAACCATCTTAAGCAACAACGTGGATGCTGGGAAGTAAACCAGGGTCCTTTGCAAAAGCAGCAGCCACTTCTCTTAACTGCTGAGCTATCTTTCCACCACTACCACCCCTCCACACACACAAACACACACCTTGGATTTCTTAAGGTAATAAAAAAAAAACCCAATTGATCATGAATAAAGCAGCTGATAGAACCAGGTTTCTATATTTGAAAAATAGGAAGATTAGGAGAAATTGAATGGATTCAGCAAGGAATGCCATACAATAATGTGGGATTGTCACCTAGGCTAGAATACCATGCTAGAAGAAGAAGAAAGATTAAAATTTTTTAAAGCTATTTAGGAGTCAGAATCTTAATAATCATTGACCATGGAGAGAGTTGAAATGTTTATTGTTATAATATACTGACATCAAATATACTGATAAAGTTCTCTATGGCAATCTTGTCATCGTTTTGCTATCTGCAGTGTCTGTCATGAGATAATCTCTCACTCCTGATACTGGCAATTTGTGTCTGCTGTTTCTCTCATGGTCCAGGCAGAGTTTCATCAGTGGAATTGATATCAAAGAAGTGACTCAGTTTTGTGGGATTTTTCTGAGTTCCAGGCCATTGGTTCCCATATTTCTGTTCTGATTCATATTTGTTTCATCTACTTATTTTTTGTTTTACTTGTTCTTCTTTACATAATTTCTTCTTTGTTTTATGCTTTCTATACCAGAATTTTAAGCTTTCTTGGTTAACACCAGAACATCATTTAGTTCAGGACATTCTACTCAGTGTTCAGGAACTGTGATATCTTACACACTGCTTTGTGAGAACAATACATTTTCCTAGACTTGAGTGAGCACTAGTAGTTTTTCTTTCTCATCCTTTCAAGTGACCCATCACAGTCATGTAGTAATCACTAATCAGATGTGAAATGAGCCCTTTTTGGATCTGTTAGGTGTAGTTGGAAAGTTGGCCTGAGAGACACAGTAGGAGGGTACCAAAGTAGTCAGAAGGTTTCTCCAGTCTCACCCAGCTAGCTCAGTTGGTAGAGCATGAGACAGATTGTAAGTACAAAAAAAAAGTTTCTGGGCTACATGCTGGTGGATGGAGGCATGGACCCACTGCCTCCCAGAGTCAGTGGATAGTGTGGCTCCCAGAGCTGGAGGTGAATTACCTCCACCATGTTGATAAGTTGAATGGGAGGAATCAGCAGCCAAGACTGCCACTTCAGTCCTGAATACACAGTTTAGCAGTTTAAAATCTCTTCTTGTCAGAGAGGGATTATAGATTCACAATGAGACAGATTCAGATAAAATAAAACTCTAAATGGTTTACAATGTGTGTAAAAATGTATGTAGGCTTGAGAGAGAGAGGAAAAGGAAAGGAGAGGTGGAAGAGACACCATCCACCATCCAGGGAGCAGCATGTAATGGCACACAAGTAAAGCCACAGAACACATGGCAGACATATAGATTAACAGAAATGGGCTGAGTTTAGTTATAAGAGGTAGCTACCAAGAAGCTTGAGCCATGGGCCATGGCCATACAGTTGATAATTAATATTGAGCCTCTGAATGATTATTTTATGAGTGGCTGTGGGACTCCAGGTGAGAGAAATTTGTCTGGACTGCATGGGGCTGGGCAGGAACACAGGAAAACTTCTGACTACAGTTAGGTCCTGTCTATATAGCAATTTCTCTTCCCTTACTCTACCCTGCATCTATGGCTTCCTATATGCAGACAATAGGAAGTGAAAATTAGAATGGATTTACCACCTCCATAAAGTTGTGTAAAGATGTGACACTTGCTTTTAAATAGATGAGTACATATCCCTCTTGGTGCACTGAAATCCCTAAGTCCAGAAAATTCCCAGTTTTCTCTTGAATCATCTACATTTTGTGACCAAGAAGATCCATTATTACAAGTAAACAAGGAGTAAAAGTAAATATCCATCTCTGATGAAAGTTGTATTGGTTAAGGTGTTGAACAAGGTAATAACAAAATGCAAAAAAAAAATGAATGGGGTGGTGATTACTTCTTCAGCAATGTAAGAGAAGTATATTGGTAATGTGATGGAATTGTTTTCCATTTTAGGAGCATCTTAGGAAGACCAACACTCTCAACTCAGGCTCATTCTCTTCATCCCCTGTGGACCACAGTACATGAAACTGAGTCATTAAGTAAGAAGTTTGTTGCAATACCTTTATCTTACTGTCTTTACCAGAGATAGCCAACAATAAAGATCAGGTAGATGTTTATAGTCCCCTGCTTTTGATTTACCTTTTGTGTTCCTTAGAGGCAAGGGAAATTACAAGGCTAGAACATGGCAAATTTTTGAATTCCTTAGAGCACCTCATAAATATCTTCTCCTACCTACCTAACCCTATCTAATTTTCTTCTGGATGATTTTATTTGTAATTCCATGTGTAAGACACAGCAAATGATATTATTCTGGAGTTTCTCAAATTGTAAGTAAATATATGTCAATTCTAGCAGTGTTAAATGCTAGAATATTAGCAACTTTTCATTGCATAAAATAATAGAGTAAACTTCTAGGTAGGTTATGTCCATATTATTTTTGAAATTCAACTTATATAAAATTATAAGGGGCTAAAGAGATGGCTCAATGGTTACAAGCATTTACTATTCTTATAGAAGGCCTCTGTTGATTTCCAGCACCCACATCTCACAATTGGCTGTAACTTCAGCTCTAGGAAATCTGATGCCCTCTTTTGGCCTCTGTAGGCATCCACATGCACATACACATAAATAAACAAAATAAATCTTTAAAACATTAACTAAAATTAAAAGACTGCTCCCAACCATAAACTGCTGCCTTCTGAACATGACACTGCTACTACATTCATAAGCTTACAACATACTACTGTTACCTACACAAGACCTTCATAAGATCAAGTCAGCCCAAATTTCAATATAGATAAGAAAGGTACTCATGAACTCTCACACCTAACTAAGTAGCTACTAACAGTTAATAGCTACTAAGGGAGAGAGAATAATTTTTCTTTTGGTGGTGTGGCCATCCCTGCTCTGCTGAATGGTCCCATACCTATGTACATATGGGCCATACTAACTAGACATAATGGCATTTTTTCTTGAGGAGAGGACATAAAGTAGGGAGGAGGATGTTTTGAGAGGGGTTGGAGGAGAGTTACAAGGAGGAAATGAGGAGTGGACATGCTCATATTTCATAAAATGCTTGCATAAAATTCTCAAAGAAAAATTTTTTTAAAGTTAAGACAGTAATAATGCCTTCCAGAAAAGAAGGTAAGATCCTGTGGATGAAGACACCACACACTTCAGACATAAGACTTGGAGGAATCAATCTGGATCAAACCAGGAAGCCTCATCACTGACAACTGCTTCTTAGTTTCAGCAGGAACTATGCAAACTGCCAAGGAAGAAAAACAATCAATAGTCTTGTCTAACTGTAATGCATATGAACTTCAACAATACCAAAATGGCAAGAGATTCTGAAGGGTGCAATACTCTGGGTGTGACCAACAGTCACCTAATTGGATTTAAGGCTCACCCAATGGGAGGGAATTCGTGCCTGGTACTGTAAACCTAGCCAGCTATCCATGGCTGATAGAGTCATGGACTCTAGAGAGGTGACCTACTACTACCAGTTTCCTAAACCAGTATAACTTGCAGCTGGATTCTAAATGTACCCTTGTAGCCACAGATAAGTGTATCTCCCACCTTTCATCAAAGAAGCTTCTTTTTGCAGCAAATGGAGACCCACAACTGCTCAAAATGCAGAGTACAACTGATCATGGGATGCCCAACACCAACTGATACATCCACAATGCAACACCTACACCAAAGGCTCAGGAAACATTGCAGAGAAGGAGGGAGAAAGACTGCAAGAGTGAGAAGACCAGGACATCTCCTGAGAGATAGTCTTTATTTAAAAAAGAGAGAGAGAGAGAAGTAGAGGTGAATATGATCAAAATACATTGTATGATATTCTCAAAGAATTAATAAGGCATTATATTATTGAAAATTAGAAACAAAATAAAATTAGAGTACTTCTTTCCTTATCATCTTTACCTATTAGTGCCTGCTAATTCTAGCTGAGGTGACTCTAAGTATAATGTGCTTATTAGTGTTCCCCTTAGACCTGAACAACTTTGAGGCCTGTCTTTGTTTCCCACTTTGGAGGCATTATCTCTGCCCTTCAAAGAAAGTAAAAAAAAAAAAAAAAAAAAAAAAAAAAAAAACTTAAATCATATGCATGAATTGGGGGAAAACTGGGGAGGAATATAGGGCTTCAGTCCTTTATGCTTGTTTCTCCTGCTTCCTTTTGTTTTTCAGTAGGTGACTGCTGAAAAGAAGGCCACAAAGAGCAAAGGAACTCTCCTCCTCCTTCCTCTCAAGTTACATGTTTGAAGTACCATATCTTAAAGGAAAATAAAACTAATTACAAGATATAAATCTATCTTCTTAAAACTGCTTTTAAAAATCTTCTTTAAATCTCCCATTTTATATTCTGGTAGCATTTAAAATTTATTTTTGATAATTACATACATGTTTAGAATGTATGTTGATCATATTCAGTCCCCATTACCCTCACCTGCCCTTCTCCTACACTTGCTGACTCCACTTCTCTCCTATTAAGTAAAAAATTAAAAAAAAATAAACAGGATTATTAAGCACTTCTGTGTTTGACACAAAGCAATAGCGAAAGTCTGGAAATGTGAGAGACTGTTGGATTCCAATTAACTTTGCCACTTAACTCTGATTGCTGTGTTACTCTTGGTGAACTCACTGTTTATTAGTAAATAGGGGTGAAGATCTCAAAGATTAATGATGGCGCTGATTGCAGCTACACAATGAGACCCAGATGTTTCTATACTTACTACTTCCTCTCCTTGACCCTCTTTCCTACAATTACTACAGAGAAAACACAAATATGGCATCCAGTAAGCTGAACTACTGAGGTGGTGAGGGGATAAACTTTTGACAAAACTTTGTCATAAACTCAGATTTCATAAGCTACAGAACACCATATCAGAAATACTAAAAGGAAGAAAATATCCATATTTAAGATTTATGAGAACAGGTAAAACTGAAGGCACACTGAGCATGCATAATTATGTGACATTAAAGCCATGCAACTAAGGAATGATGAGAGCTAGGGAAGAGCACACCAGTTTGTTATCCAATACCAAATGGTCAACCCTGAAAACACATACAAGTAACAATATATTGAGCAGGGTATATTTATGTATTTAGGAGTGTGTGTGTGTGTGTGTGTGTGTGTGTGTGTGTGTGTGTGTAAAATAATTAATTTAAAAAGAAGCCATGAATTTCAAAGAGACCAAGGAGAGGTATATGGGAGCATTTGGAAGGAAGGAAGGAAGGGAAGGGGTAAATATATAATTATAATCCCCCAAAATGATACAAATAATTTTTAAAAATTAATAAGACCACCATTTAATGTTAACCTTAGTCTTATTAAATTATACTGTTTAAGTGCTTCCTGTCAGTTCACATTTTGGGAGCATGTACTTTTTTTTTTTTTTTTTTTTTTTGGTTTTTCGAGACAAGGTTTCTCCGTGTAGTTTTTGGTGCCTGTCCTGGATCTCACCCTGTAGACCAGGCTGACCTCGAACTCACAGAGATCGCCTGAGTACTGGGATTAAAGGTGAGTGCCACCACCGCCCGGCAGGAACATGTACTTTTTAAAGTGTATAACAGGCTCCATCCATGGTGTCACCTCCTGAATGAGAAAATTTCTTACACTGTTCTCAATTTTGCCCCTACTTATGAAATTTTCATCTTCATATCTAATTTCTAAAATGTCTCCATATTTTATTATTGGACTTGTTTCACAAGTATGTATGGATAGTTTCTATTATTCTGCTTGCTACATGAGAAAACATGATTGCATGGAGCAAACATTTTTATTTTTATGCATAGACAATTAGAGAAAAACAGAAAACTGAAGGATAGGGAGGAGACGGAGGCAGTGTTGATGAATTATGTCACACCCAAAAGAAAGCAACTTTGCCATCAGCACACTGCAGTTCCTCATTGCCATCACTACTGAGAGTGGTTTCATCATCTGAAGTTTAATAACACTCTTGTGCCTCAATCTATGCCTCATTTAACAAAATGTAAGATAATTTGAATGTATTTATATGGCTTGTGAATAAATATGGTCAATGTGGCAAATATTTTAAAAGCCAAAGGTTGATGAGAAATGCACATTCAACTATAGGGCATGGTCATGTGCCATAAAGTCATAGAGAACTCTATAGAGATAATACATATTTTAGCAATTTTTAGGATCTTACTGGTCAATCATATCTTCTCTCACACATCACTTCCATTTTCTTAAGAGAATAAATTTCCTGCCCACAATATAATGTTGGTTAACAAATGTGAGAAGTTATCCAACCTATCTAGAATTGGCATCAAATTTTATTACACTGTGTGTTCATACCAAATATCTGATATGAGAGTATTTACAATGTAAAGTTCAGAATAATCTACAGGGATGAAGAGAAAGAGAAATTACTGGTACTCACCAAACTTGTTTTATTTTATTTATTCTTCCTATGTACCTGGTCCTCTTACAGTTAGGCAGGACCATAGGATAAATTCTGGAAAATGAACTGTATATTGAAGGGAATGGGAAAGGCTTACTCTGCTTTCCCACTTTGAAAAACTTACATTATCCTTTTACCTTTGTGTCTGTCCTTAGCAACTATGGACGCCTTATGTTAGAAAGTTAAAATCACAACATGATTTTACTTGGGTTCTTGAGTCACTGTCTGCTAAAAGGAAGCTTCCGCCGGGTGGTGGTGGCACACGCCTTTAATCCCAGCACTCGGGAGGCAGAGGCAGGCGGATCTCTGTGAGTTCGAAGCCAGCCTGGCCTACCAAGTGAGTTCCAGGAAAAGCGCAAAGCTACACAAAGAAACCCTGTCTCTTTCCAAGAAGAATCTCTAAAAGTGAAGCAGACCTTATGTGACTAAAATAGTACGATACTGAGAGGTAAAGGAAATCACTAGACTAATAAATCACAGTTTATTTGGCAGTATATATAGTTATACATACACACACACACACACACACACACACACACACACACACATATATATATATATATATATATATATATATACTGAATTTTTGATATGCCTAATCCAAAGCAAATCTCTAAAATCTATGAAATTTCTTTACTTTGACATTTTATTTTGAGGACCTACTCCTTAGAATTGCTGGCATCATAAATCAAATCATTGAATTTAATTTTACTTAAAAAGAAAAGAGCAAAGTATCAGATACCCTAATATATTAGACCTGCATTAGACCCACAAATAACATGTTTCGATTTCACATGTGCGTTCATGCATAGACATACAGAGACTCAGGAAGGGATATGGTATGGACTCCCTGTCAAGAGCTACATTCAAGAAGCACAGGTTAAATAAAACATGATCAGGGCTGGAGAGATGGCTCAGGGATTAAGTATATTGGCTGCTCTTCAGAGTACTTGGGTTCAATTCCCAGCACCCACACGTTGGCTCAAAACCACCTGTAACTTCAGCTCCTAGGTATCTGATGCCCTCTTCTCTTCTGGCTTCCATGGGCACTGAACACACACACACACACACAAAAAAAAAATATGCACAATTAAAAATAAATCTTAAAATACATAAAGAGATAAATAATAAAACATGACCTCGCCCTCCAGGAGGAATAAGGGAAAATACCACAGAACAAGTCAGGTAGTAAGAACTGTGGTCTGAAAGTACTATGGGAGCTGAACGGAAGACAAAAACTACTTCTATCCAGAGGAAGATGAAGGCAGCCTCACAGAAGTGACCAAAGCTGAGTTATGAAGACTCAGACTTTTCTGGGTAGAAAATAAAGGTGTATTTAGGAAAAGGCACAAGCAACACCCAGTGACAAAAGAACTCACTAAGTGTTCAAAGACACCTATAATTGTAAAATGATAGTTAAAAGCAGGTCAGCAGAGAACAAAAGGCACATTTTAAGCCAAGTTCTTTCAGTTATCTATTACTGCAAAACAAGTCAGCTCAGAAATGTGGTGTAAAACAATAGCTCAGTGTTATTTGTCCTATTTCTAGTTCATTTTTAACATGTCCTGCTTTTTCTTTTTCTGGACTGGTCTTACGGCTGCTTCTTTGCTGAACGTTTGTATGCTGGGATGTTGCAATCAAATGTTGGCTGAGAATACAGTTCATATGAAACCTCCATCAACTGCATCAACTGGCCCAGAGATTCAACTTTCCTCAATCCCAAGGCTATCAGTTGGCGCTGAGAGCACATCTGGAGCTGTCGACTGGAACACATAAGCATGACTTTTCCAAGTGGCCTGGAGTTTGCCTAACAATGTTACAGGAGGGAGTATCCTAAGAGAAAGTGGTTCAAGAAACAAAAATTACAGGGGAGGGGAAAAAAAATTACAAACAGCCTGTGTCGTAACTCCTAAGCCAAGAAACATGAACTGCTTTACATTAGTCATATTTATTTTTTAGTGAAAACTCTCACAAAGTCCACCCATATGCAACAGAACAGAGCACAGAACCCCACTGCCCAATGA
This sequence comes from Peromyscus leucopus, assembly GCF_004664715.2. Classification (NCBI taxonomy): domain Eukaryota; kingdom Metazoa; phylum Chordata; class Mammalia; order Rodentia; family Cricetidae; genus Peromyscus; species Peromyscus leucopus. The sequence continues at coordinate 52,860,007 of NC_051083.1, forward strand.
CTCAAGTGCTAAAGAATTTTAACCTGTGTTGTGGGACTTTTCCTGGGAAGATGTGAACAAAAGTGTGTTCACCTCAGATAGGGCACCAATAACAGAGTGAAGAAATGATTGCCCCCAGGTCTAGCTTAGCAGACCAACAGTTGTTGGGATTCCTTACAGGAGTATGGGTGAGGGGTTACTTACTCATACAGCATGGATGTCTCACAGTCAGCGAATCACCAAAAATCCCACTACAGCATGGGTGATGACTCACCAACGCTAAATCTCTGGAGCTCCCTGCATGGCTTGCAGGCAGCTCTGTCAGCTGGAGAGTCTCCTTTGCCCAGCAAGTGTTACTGTTTAGATAACCTTGGAAAGGGGCCTTGTGAATCTTATAAGTTCTGGGGCTTTCTAAAACTTGTTACTTCCTGGGTCTTTGGCGACTCCCTCCCTCCTCCAGGAGGGAGTGTTTCAACTGCTACACAGCAGTCTAGCACATAGCCAGCTCCAAAAGTTAAGTTTCATTGTGAAGGCCGACAAACAGAAGACTGTTAGGACAGTTATTCCTGAGAAGGTTAGTGGAATGTTGGCGGAGTTGAAGGCAATCTAGCAATTAAGAAAAAGTGAGTTTGCATTAGAGATTATGGAGGTTTGAAATTCTGACTGCTTCTATCCAGTTAGAGAGGAAAGAACAGAAAAAAAAAAAAACTCTAGGATGCACGAGAAACAGGACTTGATAGGGACAGACAGGGAAAACTTGGTAAACTTGTTGTGTAAAATAAATGTTTTCAAGAAATGTAGAATGGTGAGGACAACAAGGATGAATTATCGGTGCAGCTCCATTTTGTTTCTAAATCCATAAACATGTTTTTCAGGAAACAAAAACTTCATTCTCATAGGAATAAGCCTTGGACACTTTATTTCTCTAGAGATCAGTTGTCTTCTTTATATTCAAAAAGAAGATCTTTCCATTCCCATTTTATTTTTATCTATAAATAATTTATTAGCAAAACTATCATCATTCTGTTACCTAGAAAAAAATTAAATTTAAAAATGGGAGGTTTATTAAATTCGAAACGGGTCATTCAATATTAAAAACATTTATTTTCTGCAAGAAAGTTTCCCACTACCTGCCATTTTCAAAGCCATCTTTCAGCATGTATCCACTTTACATGTTGATCATATATGAGTGATTGGCTTTAGCTATTTTAGGTAAACCTCCACTTGAACTCCTGGCATAGAAGAACTGAGATCAATATTTGCCATAAACATCTACCTAGCCAACCAATCAATTGTCACTTACTGTGACTAGAATGTCAGCTACAAGAATAGACAATACAGAAATAAAAACTACATACTTTAGACAAGATTTTGATAAGGATCCCAAGAACACACAATGGAGAAACGGCAGTCTGTATAGTATGGTGGTGGGGAAAGTGGGTATCTTTGTGCAGAAAAATGAAATTAGATCATCATCTCACCTCGTATACAAAAATCAAGCCAAAAATAAATCAGAGGCTTAAATATGACCTGAAATTAAGAAAAACCTGCAGAATGAAAACATTAGGGAATACCTCCATCACATTGAAAGTGGAAGGCAACTACAGTGGATAGCCCTGATGAATATTCTGGCAAAAATCCTCAACATATTATTAGCAAACTGAATTGAGCAGCATATAAAGATTACACACCATGACCAAGTAAGATGCTGTACCTGGAATGCAAATATCATTAGACACATGATAATTGGTGCTATCTATCACATTAGCCAAATGGAAGATAAAAATTACACAATCATCTAAAAAATGAACAAAAAGGTTCAACTTGTGTCACAGTAAGACAACAAACTAAAAAAATTAAGGAAGTTATAGCTATGACACACTAAAAGGCATATATGAGGAATATCACTAACATCACACTTAATGTAGAGAAATTGAAGGATTCCCCTTTAAGATCAGAACAAAGACAATATGGTCTGCTTCTGCCACCCCCATTCAGCATAGTATTGAGAGTCCTAGCCCTAGCAATAAGGCAGATATAAAAAGAAAACAGTCCTGCAAATCATTAACAAAGAAATGTAATTATTTCTGTTCACAGATGACATGATCTTCTGTGTACAAATATCTAAATTCTATTGTGCCATTTTGATACCCAAAAGTTTCTTTCTGCAAAATTGTATCTGTAATCACTGTACTTCTAAATGATCAATTTGTATTTTTCTTCACCATAGCTTCTTTGTACTTCCCTGCATTTTATTCCTAGGTGTTGGTCAATGAACACTAAGAAAATAAAAAGACTGCAAATAAACTATCAAGGTTCAGAACTGACAATCTAAATAAAATATTGATAATTTGAAGTGTGCGCACACACAAGGATTTCTATGTATATGTGTATGATATTTGTAAGGGTGTTTGCATGTGGATGCACATATATGTGGCCAGAGGTCAACATCAGGTGTCTCTTCCTCAGTCAAACTCTACATTATTGTTTGGGACTATCTGTTACTGAGTCTGGAGCTCACCAAATCAATTAGGCTGGCTGACTGGTGAGCATCAGGAATCCACCTGTCTCTGCCTGCCCAGTGCTTAAATTATAGATGTGCCACTGAGTCTTGCTGTTGACATGGTTGCTGGGGATCTAAAGTCAGTTCCTCATGCTTCAGTAGAAAGCACTTTACCAACTGAGATATCTCTCCAGTTCCTTGATAAATTATTTGACACAAGCCAGTGTGGTGTCACATGCCTTTAATCCTAGCACTCAGGAGGCAGAGGCAGGCAGATTCTGTGAGTTTGAGACCAGCCTGGTCTACAGTCTATCGAGATCCAGAACAGCCAGGGCTGTTACACAGAGAAACCCTTTCTCTGTTACACAGAGAAACAAATATGCAAGCAAAGTATTCATAAAATAAATAAAAATGTTTTCAAAATGCAACATTAAGATATACCACACTACCAGGTTTTCCTGTCTAGTTTTCCTGCTATCAGACTGGACTTATTGTTATTGTCCCCAAGCATACTTGGACTAATAACATGTCATTGTTTGTACTTTCTTCCACCTGGAAATCTGTTCCCATTTTCTCTTCCTGGTGACTAGCTCCTACTAACTCCTCATGATCCAGCCTAAATTCTGCCATATACATCAAGAGCAAGAATTCTCTGGCTCCCAGAAATGTGTATGTATGTATGTGTATGTATGTGTAACTATAAGTGCACTTATGTCTCATTTCTCTATAAGTAACCACCGAAGGTTGGCCTTTCCTCACACGCAATAGAATTTTCGAAGGCAAGGAATGTGTAAGCATCTTTCTAGACCCTAAAATTGGGGGAAAAAATCCTCGTATACAAAGCTCTTCAATAAATGCACTTGGTTTTATTGTTGAATTTAGTAACATCTAGTATTCACTGAATGTAATATAAATTTATTAAGCCAAGATTTTTTAACTCACTAAAACCTTCCACAACTCTGAGTTCATAATTATGCCCAATTTGTGGATGAGTAAATTGAAGTTACTGGGGCTAGCTTTAGTGTTAGAGGTGAGACTATTAATTCAAGTTCCCTGTTGCTAGAAAACTTACTGATTTATTTATTACTTATTATACGTAAACATATATGCATAGGTAATATAAGTATAAATATACCTATTACAGAGGCAGTTGAGTAGTCTCAGTAGACTGTACAGCCTACAGAAACTAATACCCACTATGTTGTCTTTTTTAAAAGATTGTCAAAATATTTATCTGGAAAAATAACTGAATCAGGTCAAATAAAGATTCTGCAAAGTAAGTATGGCTCCAATCATGTCTTGACTGGTTTAAAATGAGAAGAGAAAGTAAATTCATTCAAGAAATTGGTGTACAAAATACAGTGAATTGGTCAAACAGGCAGTAGTAAGTAAGGAACAAAATAACACATTTACAAACTGATAAATATTAATATTAAATTTTTAGGAGAAGAAACTTACTCTGAGAAGAACTCAGAACATGGTTGAATGACAAGATTCAGCAATAAGTGCAAGCAGAAGTTGGAAGACAAATCATGCCTTACATTCTAAGTTAAAAGAGACATCAGCACTTGCATGATTCATGGAAGTTATTATACAAGACAATGAGTTCTCCAAGAAAAAAAATACAGACGTGCAAGGGGATGAGACTATGAAGACAACAAAGGTCTGCATTTAATGAACAACTATGACATTTTCAGTCATTCATAAAATATGTATCACTAACTATAAAAGTTCATTACCCATATAATTTCCTAACATTGTAAGAGTATTCCCATTTTATATGCTCTTTTAAAAATTATTGAGGGCAGGACAGATGTGCCAGACATTGAAAGGCTAGATTCACAACCCAGTTCCTTATTTAACACATAGCAGGTACATAGTATTGTACTAAGTGGTAGAATGGAACAATAAGAATTTGGTTACAGTGCCCAAAAGAGTTTATAATATATTAGGGAAACAAGGGGAAGTAAAGAGACACATAAAGCTGGCTGACAAGAATAAAGATGGAGATGGTTGAACAAGTAAGTAACCTCAGAGTGGTTACAATTAATGTGGAATAATTTAGTATTTCATTGTATTGTTCAACTGTAATTGTAGAGAGTGCTTCCAATTTCAGAGGGATGAAAATGATAGCTCTTAAACCTTAGTCGTTGTGGTTGTTTGAATAGGAATGGCCCCCATAGACACATGTGCTTGAATGCTTGGCCCATAGAGAGTGGCACTATTAATAGGTGTGGCCTTGTCAGAGTAGGTGTGACTTTGTCGGAGGAAGAGTGTTGGAAATGTGTCACTGTGGAGGCAGGCTTTGAGGTCCCAGATGCTCAAGCTATGCACAATGTGGCTCTCAGTCTCTCCCTGCTGCCTGTGGCTCTCAGCTCCATCTCCAGCACTATGTCTGCCTGCATGCTGCCATGTTTCCCACCATGATGATAATGGACTAAATTTCTGAACTGTAAGCCAGCCTCAATTAAATATTTTTCTTTATAAGAGTTGCTGTGTTGCCAGGCAGTGGTGGCGCACGCCTTTAATCCCAGCACTCGAGAGGCAGAGCCAGGAGGATCTCTGTGAGTTCGAGGCCAGCCTGGGCTACAGAGCGAGATCCAGGAAAGGCGCAAAGCTACACAGAGAAACCCTGTCTCGAGAAAAAAAAAAAAAAAAAAAAAAAGAGTTGCTGTGGTCATGATGTCTCTTCACATCAATAGAAACCCTAACTAAGACAGTCATCTTCTGTCCATGGCAAATAATACAGATATTCATCTTCAAAGAGGTACCACAGTAGCAACAATACATTGGCTTTGAGTTATGATTGCCCCACCCAGCCTGCACCAAACCCTTTGAACTGTTTTTTTCAGTGCTGCTCTACTTATTAAAAATTCCTGCCCATTCATTATACTGCTCTTTCATGGAGAAAACTAAATTTATCAATAAATCCCACTATACAGATGCCTTCTCATCTATCAAAAAATCAAGGCCTTAAGGCATCAAAACTCACCCCAGCTGTACACTTTTTCTTCAAGGTAATGGCAGAATTGCAATACAATCAGGAGAGCATTTTTTCCTCTAGAACTGACTTTTAATAATCATTTTATGATATAAATAACAAAAGCAGCTTACACTGGCTCTGAGTCCTTGGAATCCTCCCAAGGATGCTGTACTTTTACGGCTCTACCTCTCTTATGACTATCCAAGGGTAAGGAATAAATTGAAGCATAATACATTCTGCTTATAGAGTGTGTAAGAAAAAATATGCAAAATGTCTATTATTAGACAAATACCCTGATCAAAAAAAAAAAGAAAAGAAAAAAGAGAAGCTTGATAGACCAGTTAAGAAAAAAAGCACTATTTCTGAAGAGACTCAACTTCTAAGGAAGTTTTCACAGATGATAAAGTTAGCAGTCACAGTGATGGAAAGGGAACATTATACTTTAAAATGTAATGCTGTTAGGACAGATGTGGCTAGGAGCAGAAAAACAAGACTATGCTGCATGTATCTAGAAATTCTAAAATAGAAAGAAAAATGCCTGCTTTGCCTATTTTCCCAAGACGTCATGTATTTGTCCACTTTTAGTTAAGCAGGAAATGGTTTCAATCGAAAAGATCCTCTCTGCTCACAGGTCAAAACATGATCGACAGTTAAATGAACTATCATGAGCCTGTGGAAGTTTATGTCATTCAATTATTTACTGCCACTAAAGGTCCGCTTTCCCCATATAACAGGAAATTGACTTTCTTAGAATGAAAAACATCCATCAATCTTACAATACAAGTTTTATTATACACATAAAAATCCATATAATACCCCCAGCCAGTGTTTTATGAGGTCATACCACCCTGTCTAAACAATAGTGGAATTAGAGAACTAAAGAATTTCTAGAACAGTATTTATGTAATTAAAACCTTCATGTCTTTTTAATGCATGAGCTATGTAACAAATTAGTTACCTAAGAAATCTAGGTACAAAGTATGCCTTGATTTTACAATTCCTTTAAGGTAAGACTAAATAATAATTCCTCCTCCCACACCCAGAGCTTCTTAGAATAAGCCTAGCAAAAGCTAAAATGGGAATTAGATTTGAAAGAGGTCTAGAAGATGTGTTCCCTGAGATTGGTTAATTTTGTTTCATTAAAAACATACTTCTCAACTGAATGTACCAGGCTCTGTCTTACCTTGTTTGAGGAGGGAATGGGGGATGGGTTGCTTGGGCGGGGGGAAGGCTGGGGGGCAGAAGGAGGGAAGACAGGGGGATCTGTGATTGGTATGTAAAATGAATAAAAAATTTCTTAATAAAAAAACATAGTTCTATCATACAACAAATACATAAAAAGAATCCCACTGGAGAATCAGATTTGGAAGGGAAGAGACTGAGTATCATACTTGGAACTCTTCAGAGCCTTTAAATAAACATTGGCAAGTATATGATGATGTGAACAAATCTTTTGTTTATACACAAAGTATATACAGTACAAGATTATACACAAGTTTTAGTCCGTATAACTAACGGGCCAAGGGCCTGAAGCAGCCAGCTTGTATTTGAGAACAACTTGGCCACCCTGTGTGCCACTCGATAGATCACAAGGGTTGATTTGGTAAATCTGTTTTGCAGGTGTTTCTTTCTCCTTTCATATGTATTTTTCCAGAAGCTATGGAATTTATCATGGCAGGGACACACATTTCTCAGCCAAAGAACAAAAGCAACAAGCTTTGGGGTCATCCATTTTTCATGGTGCCTTCCAACTCTCTTTGCAATCTACCAATTTTTCAACCCTCCCCCACCAGGAAATTTATTGTTGCTATCTTAGCACTGCTAATTAAAAGTAATTGCAGTGATTTATATCTGTAACTACTTTAAGTTGATTATTCTTATGATTTTATAGTATGCTTGTAACACAAATTGCTAAATGATCTTTTAATAAAAAAAACCCAGGTGCTAGATATTGGGGCAAATGCTAAAAGATAGAGACACAAAGGAACAAACCATCTCTTACCTCTAGGACTCCTCCGCCTGAAAAAGTCTCAGCCAATAGGCCTCTAGTTAAATGAGCTCCCTCACCTGAAAAGCCTTACTTTCTGTCTCCTCACACTTTATATACCTTTCTCCGCCCACCATGTTACTTACTTCCTATTGCTGGGATTAAAGGCATGTGACTTCCCAAATACTGGGATTAAAGGTGTGAGATCTCAAGTGCTAGGATTAAAGGTGTGTGTGTGTCACCACTGTCTGGCTCTGTTTCTCTCCTAGACTGAGTCAATCCATTGTGATTGAAAGTCTGGGCTGGCATCTGGTCTTGTAGAGTCTTTAGAACATGTATACATATCCTTCTGGCTTTTAGAGTCTCCAATGAGAGGTCATGTGTAATTCTAATAGGTCTGCCTTTATATGTTACTTGGTCTTTTTAAACCCTTGAAGTTTTTCATAGTCTTTCTTTATTCTGTATTATTATGTGCCAAAGGAACTTTCTTTTCTGGCCCAGTCTATTTGGTGTTCTGTATGCTTCTTGTACCCTGATAGGCATCTCCTTCTTTAAGTTAGGGACATTGTCTTTCATGATTTTGTTGAAAATATTTTCCTTGCCTTTGACTTGGGTTTCTTTTTCTTCTTCTATTCCTTTTGTTCTTAAATTTTGTCTTTTCGTTAGTGACTCAGATTTCCTGAATGTTTTGTGCCAGGATTCTTTTAGATTTTAACATTCTCTTTGACTGAGGTATAAATTTTTTATCTTGCCTTCAGTGTCTGAAATTATTTCTTTCATCTCTTGTATTGTATGGTGAGGCTTGCCTCTGAGGTTCCTGTGCAACTTTAAAATTTTTCATTCCAGATTTGCCTCACTTTGGGTCTTATTTACTGATTCTATTCCACTTACAGGTCTTAAACTGTTTTATTCCTTTCCTTCCACTATTTGTTTTTTCTTTATAAAGATTTCTTTAAGGAGTTTATTCGCTTCTTCTTTAAGTGCCTCTATCACATTTAAGACCCCTATTCATCAAGGCCATTTTAAGGCATTTTTCTTGTGCTTCAGCTATGTTACAATGGTCAGGGCCTGCTGTAGTAGTGTTGCTGGGCTCTAATGGAGACATTGTCCTGGCTGTTTTGGATTGTTTTTGTTGTTTGTTTGCTTGTTTGCTTGTTTTTGTTTTTTGCTGGAATCTAGGCATCTGGGTTTGGGAAGATAGTAGTAATTCTAGTGCTGATATCTGGTCTTGTCATATTGGGTGGGGGTTTGTTCCACCCACCTCATTGTTGGGTGGTTGGTTTCTGTTGCCCTGTCTGGTTCTTTGGAGAGTGTGGTAGCTACATGTTGCTGTTGCCTGGTAAGAAATTCTTCTGGAATCCTGCAAGTGTGGCCATCAGGGGGTCTAGGTAAAGTGTGTTTCTAGGTATTGGGAGCTGACACTTAAGAATTGGGATGGGTTAGGTATGGGAGGGGCTGGGCCAGGAGGGGTCTACAGGAAGGAAGAATGCAGGATATTCCACCAGGATCTGCTTGGTCCCCTGGAATGGGGACAGAGAATGAGGAGAGGCAGCAGCATGTGTTCTGCTACAGAGCTGTAGTTGAGACTAGGGTATTGGATTTGAAGAGAGGAGGGAAAATGAAGATCTGAAGCTGGTCTACCTTCTTCCCCAGCCTTGGTGGCCCAGGGAATGCTTGTTGGATTTGGATCTGGGGTAAAGCAATGAGTACAGGGAAGGAAGTTTTGAGGGGAAGATCTATGTGATCCACTAGAGAAGGGGTCAGAGAGGAAGGGGTAGGTCACAACCAGTGGTCTGCTCCAGAGCTAGGGATGAGACTGGGGATTGGAATTGGGAGAGTTGAGAGAGAGGTGAAGATTTCCTTATATGCTTCCTTGGTCAGAGTGCCAGATATTTTCATAAGAATGCAAATATTCCTGAAGATGTAAAGCATTCCATGTGGATGCAGATCCCATATGTGATGGAATTCTGTGTTTTAAAAAAATGTATCCTGTTTAGTAGATACAGTGCCATTGGATCCAAGCAATAGCTCTGGGTTAGCTGTCAGCCATCAGCTATGCCCAAAGTCTGCATTATCTATGCACAACAATATGAATTTGCATGCTGATAGTCAATAAACTTGGCTCATATTTCCTTCAATGCATCCACATTCTTGTTGATGCTATCAAAAACTAATCTCCTTACGCTAGGCAAAACCTTCTTGAGAGACCCCAAAATGAAATTCCATCAGTATCTGATTAGCCATCCTGGGGAAATTGATCATAATTTAACTGAACCTGCCTTGTGTCAAGGGCATTTTATGTAACAAAACCTCATTCTAACACCCTTGATGGCTGCCCTCAAAAGGAAACACTTTAAGTCGAGTAAGCTTCTTTAGTTTTCACTGGAATTTCCTACACCAAGCAACATTATCCTGCAAATCCTTATCTAAAATTTTATTTCTGTAGTTTTGATTCAGTAGTATGCAAGAATTACCTCATACAAGTTGTTACTCATTGTATGCATGTCCTACCAGCTTCGAATTTTGTTACATTATGTTGATAAATCACAGCTACAACAGGAGTATTTGTACAATGGGAATTGGGGAGCATGGCACATCAAGGTTTCTTCAAACAAAGACCCAGGTTTTTTGTTTTGTTTTGTTTTTTTGTTTGTTTTTTTGTTTGTTTGTTTGTTTTTTGGGGGGGTTGAGACAGGGTTTCTCTGTGTAGCTTTGCACCTTTCCTGGAGCTCACTTGGTAGCCCAGGCTGGCCTCGAACTCACAGAGATCCGCCTGGCTCTGCCTCTCGAGTGCTGGGATTAAAGGCGTGCGCCACCACCGCCCAGCAAGACCCAGTTTTTAAACATTAACTGGCACACAATTGTTCTGACTCAAAATTTCAAATAAGTCTCTACTCTCACACAAAAGAAATTTCTTATCAGAACTTACTATTTTTTTATTCAGCTGCCTTTTGCTTTAAATTTTCAATACTTCACATGTAGGAAAAGCTGTGTTTCATAGTCCACCGTATTTCTAGAAATAGAAGTTTTTAATCAGCTAAAATTTGGTTCTTTCAAGATTTTACCACTTACACACCCATAAAAAATTCCAGGTATTGTTTGAAAGTACTACATTTGAGGGATCATTTTTCTCTATAACATTCAATGAGTGCTCTTATTATAATTTCTCTCCACATATAACACTATGCATTAACCTCTCTGACTTCTTGAAAGTGACTTGAGGGAAAGATCCATGCTAAGTAACTTTTGAACATCCAGTAGCTGCACCTTGCTTCTCATTGTTTTTGGAAACCATTGTTTTCATCATTCTCCTAAAGAAATGTTTTTGCTATAATTTTTTTTCAAGACATGGTTTCTTTGTATAGCTCCTGGAACTTGCTCTGTGGACCAGGCTGACCTAGAACTCAGAAAGCTGCCTGCCTCTACCTCTGGGGTGCTGGGATTAATAATCTGGCTCTACTTAATCTATGTCTCCTCCTTATAGCCAAATGCATATTTCTGATAGCTCCTTACAGTCTTCCTTTCAACCCTGAACCCTCATCTCACACTGTGCAACTTCAACATCCTTGAGGATATCTCATACAGCTCCACTTCTGTTCCTGTAATTTTCCTTGGAGGGTCATGATGGTTCTAGCATCAACAATATTATGGGGTCTCCACTGTAACTTAAGCTTCACCTTCACAGCTTCATAAAATGGCTGCTCAGGGCCTCTTTTCGGGGACCATACATTGCCTAGCATTAGGCCCTCTCTGAAACCCAGAAGTAAAACTCAGTGCCACCTCAGTCTTTCACCTCCCATGCTTACAAAACCAGTACCATCTGGATAATACAGTCAAGATATGCTGTCATCTTAGGTTGGAGCCTAGGCCCCTTGGATCATAATTGTATCCAATTCTAGGTACTGAATCTGAGAGAACACTCTTTTAGACACTGTTTTGAAGAAGCATGGTATACCCTCAGCCGAATTCTCAGTTCCAGATTTCTCCTTTCATATAAATTTGCATCTTTACAAGTGGGAACTTTTAATAAGTGTGAACTTGCCATCAGGACACATTTTCTATTTTCACAGTGCAGTGTTAGGTTTCTCTTTAATAGTGCTAGCCTCTCAACAGGCACAGCTCCTTTGTTGTCTGTCCTCTTCTCATCTAAAACATTCACCTTGCTCACACACCATTCCTGTACCAAATACATTAGTCCATTATCTTCATAGGCAATTTCATTGAAGTTCTCAGCACAAGAGCAAAATGAAGCTAGATTCTTGGCCAAAATTGAGCATGAATGGTTTCTAGGTCATTTCCTGATCAAGACCTTTGTTGTTGGAAGTTTTCCTGTGTCCCTCCCAGTCTGCAGCTGCTCAGACACAAATAAACACACACAGGCTTATATTATTTTTAAACTATGGCTATGGCAGGCTTCTTGCTAGCTAGCTCTTATATCTTAAGTTAACCCATTTCTATTAATCCATGTTTTGCCATGTGGCTTGTAGCTTACCAATACCTTTACATCTTGTTTCTGCTGGTGGTGGCTAGCAGTATCTGCCTGCTCTTTTTTTTCTCCTTCCTCTCTCTCTAGTAAGAATGTCTCTCTTAACCTTATTCTGCCTCACCATTGGCCAAACAGCTTTATTTATCCACCAGTCAGAGCAACACATATTCACAGCATACAGAACGACATCACCCATCATTTCCCCTTTTCTTTCTATTCAAAAGGAAGGTTTTAACTTCAACATAGTAAAATTACATATAACAAAACAGTTATCAAGCAAGAATTACAGTTACAATATCTAGTCTATTTGTATTTGGCAAAATTAAAGAAAATATTTTATCTATCCTATATTTTTGAGTCTAAAGTTTCATATTTAATTTATCTTTTATCATAACCAAGGAAATGATAACTATCTACTCTTCAACTACATCAAAGACCCCAGAAGGATATAATATTATCTAAGTAAATAGGAAATACATTGTAAGCAACTTCCAAAAATCTAGAATGACAGAGACAGCTGGCTACCTGGACAGTTACCCAAAGTTCTTCTGCAATGTTGGGGCATCCGTTCTTCAGCCTACAGGCCTAGAGTCTCTCAGTCGCTTCTCTCTGTGTCCTGCAGAATGTCTGGCAGTTTCTTCTGTGAAGCAGGAACCTGAAGGACCATCTTATCTTGCAAAGTTCAGTGGTCACCTTTCTATGGGTCCTGCATGTACAGTCGATACAACATTTTGTCAAGCAGTTCAGGCAAGAACAGTTTCTTGCCCAAATGGCTATTTTTGCCAAGAAGAAGATAAACTCCATATAGAGTGCCTTTGACACCCATCTTTCTTTTTGAAGTAAATCAGTGCTGCCAGGAGCAGACATGTCTCACTGTCCAGAAAGTCTAAGTTTTTAAAACATTTTAAATGCCATATTCTTTAGGTCTTTGAAGTGTTTGAAGATTAGCTTCCTAATTGAATTATATCTATGTATACCTAGAAAACTTAACATGACTATGAGTTTGACTATCATAGAAGACTAATTATTAATCTGTATTTCTTAATTACCCATTACAATTTAAATGAGTTACATAAACATAATACCTTAAAGGAGAGTAGAAATAAATATATAGTATAACAAAATCAACTCTAAGTTTGTATCAATAAACTAAAATCTATACCAATGTAAAACATTTTAAACTATTTGCTCTTTAAAAGTAGGTTCAACAATCCACCCTTTTATCTTATCATATCTATATCTTATACTTCCATATCATATCCCCCTTTCTTCTTTTAGAAAGATATTGATAATGGCCAACAAGATTTTGTAACCAACTACCTAAACAAAGACAAACATCCATAATCTATTTTTTCGGAATGTGGGCGTAGTTTTCTAGGCTACTTCCTGCTGATAGAGGGTGCTGTATTCTTATGGGGATCCTGAGAAAATTAAGAATTATGGTCAAGTCCTGACTGGAATAGTCTGTGATGCTGTATTCCCTGAGCCAGTTGCCTTAAAGTTGTTCTTGGATGTTGGATCATCTGAGCCTCTCAGGGGGTCTTCCTTGGTCAAACCATATTAGCCTGGAATCAACCCACAGGTTCTCATCTTCTGTGGAAACAAAAGCAGAACCTCTTTTCCAAAGCAACATATCCTTAGACATAGATTTTGAAATCAAGATACCTTTAAAATATATATATTGGTTTAACTTAGCAGCCTTTACAATCAAATGTCTTTATGCAGTTAAAAAAATCCCAAAGACAATATAATCCGAACTCTCTGCAGATTTCCATCTTTACGTGGCTTATTTTTATATTACTTTTACTGTCTCTTTAAAGATTTTATTTTTTAAAACTATGTTTTTCTTCATTTAATTGTCTATCTTCCTTTTCATCTTCCTTTTAAGCCTATGTACATTTTTACACACATAATAAACTGTTTAAAGTCTTATTTCATTTGAATCTGCCTTATTGTGGATCTATAATTCTTCTCTGACCAGGAGAGATTTTAAACTGCTAAACTGCACGGCCAGGATGAAAAGTGGCAGCCTTGGCTGCTGACTCTGCCCACTTCAGCTTTTCAACATGGCAGAGGTAATTCATCTCCAGCTCTGGGCCATGTGTACTATTAACTCTCAGAAGCAGTGAAACTTCATGAGCTGGGTCCCACTGTCTCCATTTCTCACAGCATGCTTTTCTTCTAAGTTCTGACCAGAAAGGTCCATTATGCTCTAATTAGAGCATTCAAGGACTTTTCCAAACCAAAGTTCCCAATTCGTCCACATTCCAGCCACAAAACAGGGCCTAAGAACCAAATGATCAGGTTAATCACAGCAATGGTCCCACTTCTAGGTTCAATTTTCTCATTGCTGTAATCAGATATAGTAACAAGAGGAACTTAAGAGAGAAATGTTTGCTTTGGCTCACAATTCACGAGTGCTATTCATCATAGTGGGAAGGTCAAGGTGGCAGGAACTTGAAGTAGCTAGTCATAGTGCATCCACAATCATGAATAAAGAGTAATGAATGAATACTGATGCCCAACTCCTTGTTGTATTTACTCAACTACAGGATTACAGTCAAGAAATGATGTCATTTATTGTAGGTATCTCTTCCCACCTCAATTAATGCAATCAAGATGATTCTTTACACACATACACACATTAGCAGAGGCCTGTCTCCCATGTGATTCCAGATTCTGTCAAACTGACGATTAACAGTCGTCATTACTACTAATGTACTACACAGCTGAGATTACATCCTTCTTTCTTTTTTCCGCAGATTAGAAGCACACATTTCTCCACTGAATTTAAACTCCCTGAAGAATCATTTTAAGTATTCTTGCCAACACTTCCAGACAAGTCAATTTTCTATGCTTCAATAGCATTTACCTTGATATCACTCACCTTATAATAGGAACTAGAAAGTACTTTTTCTCCTCATAAATCTGGCCTATGGACTCTGCTGAGAGAAAGAGAAAACAATTCTTTGTTCAGAGAAGTTTCATGGCAGAACCATGATTTCTAACTACAGGTTGTCCCCCTGTTTGAAACACTCTAATGTTCTTGCTTTTATTGTTGTGGTAAGACATGTACGTTATTTATTATTTTAGTATGTTGCATTAAATTTTGAAAAAGCTTTTCTGAACATATAAAACTCTCTTTGAAACCCTTATTATTATTAGCCAGTTTCAAGTCCTTAGATTTTAATATATAACCTGAAGTATCAAAAAAAAAACAGAAAGGCAAAAGGAGACTCTGGAGGGATGGATGGGTAAAAAGGAAGCTGCAGAAAGTAAGATACACGTGCTATGAGGAAATAATCAAAATAATTGTGGGAACCTTAATTGGTGACTGGGGAGAGAGATGATACAAGGGTTAAGGGAAAGCAAGGGATCAATAACACTAAGGATGTTTGAAAATGTATATAACATTATTATATACACTTACTTAAAACAATACACATATGTATGCATATATATGTATGTGCACACATATATTTTTTAATTGATTTATGCCCCATGAGGTAATAGTGCTCCCCAAAGAGCTGTGAATTATCTAAAAAAAAAAAAAAAGAACTGTATTGCAAGGCATGGGAAACCTCCCTTCATGGAGTTGGTTAGAGGATTATAAGCATTTCTGAAACAATGTTGAGTGTTCACATTGTCCTTTATTGCTTTCCAGAACTTGAAGCTAAGACCCTATTGCTAAAGATAACACATACTTCAGACATAGGACTTAATGACTGGACAGGCAAGACATCCACAGTGGTGCAGTAATGGCACTTTTATCTTGTGTGCAACCAGCAGTTGTCCAGTTGGACTTAAGTCTCACTCAATAAAAGGGAATTCATGCCTAGTACTATAAATAGAGACAATTACTCATGGCTGGAAAGGTCATGGGTCCTGAGAGACGAACCTACTATTGCCATTTTCCTAAACCAATATAACTTTTGAATGTATTCTAAGTATTTATCTTTGTACCACAGATAAATAAGCTCTTATGCCTCATCAAAAAAGAGCTTTTTGCCGGGCGGTGGTGGCACACGCCTTTAATCCCAGCACTTGAGAGGCAGAGGCAGGCAGATCTCTGTGAGTTCGAGGCCAGCCTGGACTACCAAGTGAGCTCCAGGAAAGGCTCAAAGCTACACAGAGAAACCCTGTCTCGAAAAACCAAAAAAAAAAAAAAAGAGCTTCTTTTCACAACTGGTCAAAATTCAGAGTGACTATGAGGTGACCAACCTCAACTGATACGTCTGCAACATCACTCCTACATCTAAGGCTCAGGGAATATTGCAGAAGAGAGGAAAGAAGGATCATAAGAGCCAGAAGCCCAAGATGCTTTGCTTCTAGATAGACAAAACAAGGGAAATGCACTCATGCACTCTCTACAATATGGTTGTCTGAACAAAACTGGCATATTGGCAACACCAGCTGATATAGCAACAGGGAAATTCCACATGGTTTTTACTTCTGGCTGAAGAGCTGTAGATGATCAGTGGCTGCTAAGAGAGGGAGAATCAGTTTCCTTTAGGGATGAGTTCCCATATACAGGGAAATTCTAAATGAATTCAGTGGGTTGCACACACATAAAGAGAGACAGAGACAGAGGCAGAGATTTGGATGATAATCACAAAGGAGAAATGAATGGGGGTGGGCAACAGGAGGACCGAGGAGTTGGAGGAGAGAGGCAGCAAGTGGATTGATGTAGATGCCCTGTTTGTATATGAAGTTAGAAAAAAAAACAAAATTAATTTTAAGAGGCTTTTCTGGACATGTACTGCTCTCTTTGAAACAGTTGTTATTCTTAACCATTTCGGAGAACATTTTTTTCTCCTGATATGATTACAATTAGAGTTCCTATGCATGTTTATGTCCAATGCTTATATAGCCTAGGGCAATGCAAACTATGTTCCTTCCCTTTTTTTCTACCAAGCCCAAATTTAGTCCCATCCTATGAGAGGCTTCTCTAACAAATGTATGGACACCACAACTTTGTGTAAGTACCACTCACATACCCAAACAGATCCCTCTTGGCCATCCTTGAGATCTAGAGGTACAAACGCCAATTGTAATCCTCTATTGGGAAAATATGTATTTGGAAGAAATTTGTATAGGACCTGAAAATAAGATCATTTGGGAAGAAAATTCCTAAAAGCCACAAATACCTTGAGCGTGTTTTAGAAGAGGTAGCTCAAACTCTAGGTGGGCACTCCTGTTAGTGTCATAAACCACAAGTCAACAGCCATAAGGAAGACAGACTATGGCCTTTAACCACTCCGTTCTACCTCTCTGGAAATGCTTTCTTCCTATTCCCTAGTTTGGGCAACAACTCTCAGACTCAGTTTGTTCCAGTTCCTTCTACAATCCTTCTGAACACAGTCTCAAACACCACAACCTCAAATGTTGAAATCCTTAAAGTCTAAAACATCTCAAATCATAATCCCTCAAAATTAAAACTCCAAATGAAAACTCCAATTATCATTTTAACAAAAATAAGAGAGGCAGAAAGCAAAATCTGGCGAAAGGATGGCCTCTATGATTCAGCAAAGTGAAAACTTCATTTAAAAATATGTCATTTGTCTGCACTGTTATTCCTTCCAGCTGATGAAATTCCAGGAGCTTTTAATGAATTAACACATTTGCTTAAATGAGTCAGCCAAGTTACTTACTGGTTCAAAAATAATTGTGTGCATAGTAAGACAAAAAGATAATAGAATTGTTATCTGATCCCATAGTCTCTGTATCTGTGGTCTATATATGAATGCATGCAGAGTGGATTTTTGAGTACTCAAAACACCATAGAGGCATGGCATAGAAGATGAGCAATTTTAATAGCAAATGTTAATGTCAGTGTATATGAAGTCATGGAGGCACATCAGAAAGAGCAATACCAGTAGAAAATGAATGTGAACCTATCCTCTAAGAAAAGCCATTTCCTAAAATATGTAGATGAAACCTAAATAGATGTGCATGAGTGTGTAGGTGCACATGCTTATGCAGGAACATGCAGAGACAAGAGGGCATGAAGTTTCTTCCTCCATCACTTTACATCTACTTCCTTATGCTAGGGTCTCACACTGAACCATAAGCTTGCCAGAAATCTCCTGGGATCTGCCAGTCTCTGTTCCCCAGTGCTGGCTTCTCTAATGTGTAGCCATGCCCAGGTTTTTATGTGGTCACTAGGGATTCAAACTCATGATGGAATAGCATCTGCTCTTAAAAGTTAAGCCATATCCTCAGCCACTGTATACAGTCTCCAAAAACAAATCACAAAACAGTACATGGTGGGTCATGACTATAATCCTAGCATATGAAAGGCAGAATAGAATTGCTGCAAGTTCAGGTCAGCCTAATCTACAGAATGAGACCCTATTTCAAACATCCTATATAAGTAAGTAAGTAAGTAAGTAAGTAAGTAAGTAAGTAAGTAAGTAAGTAAAGGGACCAGAACTGAACTGGCCTATTGGTGCCACAGGAAGTTCCACATCTTATACTGGCTTCAGCAGAAGCAGCAGATGCTAGATGGGCCCCAAATCTGGATAAAGACAGAAAGTACAAGGGAAGCTCCACATCTCCCAGTGGATCCAGTGGATGCTTAGGACCCAGTGTGGATACCAAACCTGACTGACGATGAGGCCCACAGGCATGCATGGAGGTTATGCATGGCATAACACAGGGTAAGTTACAGACCCAGTCAGGAGGTGTGGGCTGACAGAAGGGTTGTGGTGAGTTTATTTACTTGTTCTGTCTACTTTGGTGTTCTGAAGGTTTTCTACACCTGGTTGGAGATAGCTTTCTCTGGATTTGGGAAATTTTCTTCTATGATTTTATTGAAATTATTTTCTATGATTTGGATGCAGTATTCTTCTGCCTGCTTGTGGCATCCCAGGCTCTCCCATGTTCCACTCATATATTTTCTAAAGTGTACAATTGATCATTACTGAATGATATAGTTCCTCTACTTTTATCTTCCAGTTCTGACATCCTGTTGGTGAGGCTTTCTACTGAGCTTTGTTTCTCACTCTTCTTGTTTTTCCTTGACCCTCAGAGAAAGGCTACAGATACTCAGTCCTACAGAGGGAAATGACATCTCACCTATACTACAACCCAGTCCTCTCCTGAACATTGCAAATACCACCACTAAAGAAAAAAGGGGAACTGAATTTTTAAAAATATACAAAATGAAATTAAAACTAAGCACCAAACTAATTCCAGATGTGCAAGTCCCAGGACAGAAACAAAACCAAGATAACATGTCTTCCACCAAAATTACTAACTACATAATAATGGCTCCAAATGAGAGTAATTTAGAAGAACTTCCAGACAAAGAATAATTGTACCTGTGTTTCCAACCTAACCACAAAACCTTTGATCTACAATCTGTTCTGCCTGTAAAATATGCTAGGGCAACAGCAGCACAAACCTTGTGGAAGTAGCCAAAGAATGTCCTATTTGATTTAAAGCACACTTGATGAGATGGAACCCACACTGGACACTGATGGAGTGACCAAGAACCAGAGTCTAGATAGCCCAGAGACCTAGGATAAAACCAAATACTACTGGTCTAAAAGACTGTAACAATAAAATGACTCCTAATCATATTCCGCTGTACTCAACAGATCCATGCCTTATACAGCCATCATCAGAGAGGATTTCTTCTGCAGCAGATGGGAACAAATAGACCCAGAGCAAGACATTACACAGAGAGTGAGACCTTGGAACACATAGCTCTAATCAAAGCCCTCCTCTAAGAGCTGAGGGAACCCTTAGAAGGAGTGGAGGAGACAGAGGGAACAGAGAACACCAGGAGAACAAGGCCCTCTAAAACAATTGAGCAAAGCTCTTATGAACTCACAGAGACTGCAGCAGTATGCGCATGGATCTGCACCAGGTCCTCTGCATATATACTGCAACTTTCAGCTCAGTACTTTTATGGGACTCCTGAATGTGTAAATGAGTGGGTCTCTGAATCTTGTGCCTTCTCTTCGAGCTCTTTTATTTTTCTGTTGGCTTGACTTGTCCAACTTTGGTAGGGTGGTTATCATTTATAAAATAATCTTATTATATTTTATTTTGTTATGTTTTGTTGTTATTGCCTTGAAGCTCAGAATGACCAATGCAGCTACCACCCAGGCCCACATCCAGTGCTTTTGATTGACCCACCCCAACATCAACACCATCTATGACCTGCTTTAGGAGAAGGGACTGGTCCTGTGGAACCATAGCAACAGAATCTCCATGACTTAGGGCAACAGCAGGATATTCAAGAGGAGTTTTGGTGAGGGTTAAGTTTTGATGGTGTGCCAGAAGCCAGAGGCCTTGAACCAGAGAAACAACGCATTACACTGTGGGGACCTGCCCCACCTGGAACTTAGGTCACCTGTGAAGAGGTGGCCTGGAACCGAGGAAAGGCAAGTGCACACCGCTGGCCTGTTCCCCAGCCTCCCTCTTACCCGGAGACAATCAGACACACCGGGGAGTCAAGTCAAGCAAGAACTCCTTGATTGATAGGCAGTAAGCTTCTTTTATACCAGAAAACCTCAGGACCCTAGGAGGGGGTGAAGGAACCAACCAATCATTTTAAAGGGCACCCTATTTACAAGTTGTTTATGTCCTGACACTATCTCTTGTTTTTTAGTATCTTATCTTAGCATAAATAACTTGAGCTAACTTCCTTCCTCACCATTTGTATCCACTCTCTGTGTGTAAACACCTTAAAGCTTAAGCTCTATTTATCTGAGTTTGCAGCCCACCTATGCCCCACATTACACAATGAACATTTGTAACTATAGTTGTTTGGACAAAGAGATATACTGCAGGAGACAAAGCAGCTCCCAGTGCCACCAAGACAATTACAGAGGGGATGGAGAGGCGGGAAATGAGAAGCGAAGTAATTTCGCTTTTGTTTTTTAACTAATATTTTTATTTTTATGCTTTTTGGGGAGGCGCTGCAAGGGTGAAGGATGGATAAGAAGGGACTGGGAAATGAGTGAAATTGAGGTGTATAATGTGAAATTTCCAAATAATCAATAAAAAAAGTTAAAAAATAAATCACCAGTTGAACTGTTCCATTTCTGGAACAGTCTATACAATCAACAGTTACAACTTCAAAGTAGATTTTTTTTCTAGTTTGGTCCATGAATATTTTGTAAACAACATCTAATGCATCTTCACATTTCTGTGTTTTATAAACAGTTCAACAAATTAGATGTCAAAAAGTCCTAAGGGCGGAAGTTTCCTGATAAGAGGAATCTCATAAAGAAATTATGGTATTTTTAGAAACCAGAATGACATTTCCATCCTTTATTTGTTTACCACTTGAACTTTAGAAACTATATGGCAATGCATTAAACGTCTTCTTAGTCATTTTCTTGGTGGTTTTCCAGCCTGCTGAAAAAAATATAGATTCAACAATAGTTCAAGGACTTCCCAATTCACTAAAATTGTCTAAACTTCTGGAAAAGCTTTTTTCTAAAATGCTCAGTACTTATAGCTTTTAGAACTAAAACTGATCAGCTTTCAGCTTGAAGTCTTTCTCAACCTGTGGAATTTATTAATAAATCCATTATTTCCTGTCATATCTGTAAATCTTTACCATATATAAGTTATAGGAAAGAGGGAAAAATAGAGATGCTGTCAATAACAGCAGTTCTACCAGCTACAGCAATTCCAATTAAAGGCCTGACCAGTGGCTATGAAAGTGCCTCTCTATACATAAGCCTCATGAAAGTGCCCCAGCATGATGGCACAATTCAAGGAGTTGTTTTCTTTTTCTTTTTACTGTTGTGTGTACTTGCATTTTGGACGAGTTATTTAAGCCTTTCTTCCCCTGACACTTTAGATTTCTGATCAGTGATATTTTATCATAGATAGGAAAAAATAATTAGATGCCTAAAAGGTTTGACTTTGGCTGTAACCATAGTGATTTTATCACAGCATGGGCAGAAAAGGGAGAGAAGCTGACATGAAGTAGTGAAAGGAAACTCTCAGCAGGAAAGAGGGCAAAGTTTTTAGTGAGAAAATTATGTTGGACAGGATGCACACAAAGTACACTGTACTGAGCAATCAATATATGTAAAATCTGGCATTTCAATGTCATCTTTTATTCTAAGAAAATCAAGAAACTTTGCAGATATAAAATATACTTTCCTAACAATATTCATGTGGGTTAAGAAACAAGTATTTCAGCGTATTCGCAACACACAATTGCAACAGAGCAAACAAGAAAATGTGAGTTGTCTTATGTAGAAATATTGTCAACCAAGGTCCTTAAAATCTATCTAGTCCTCTACACAAACTAACTGATATTAATCTGCTTAAAATCAAGTGATACTAGAATATTAGAGTATGACAAGCAGGATGGTGAGTACGGCTAGGAGCTGTGTCCTTCACGTCAATCAGCAGAAATCATAAACTACAAAATATTTTTCCTAAGGGGGGATAGGTTGGCATTTTTTGACTTTAAAAGCCACAGTAAGAGACTGCTTCATTTTGGTACTGTTTCTGAAAGAAATCTTACAACACACACACACACACACACACACACACACACACACACACACACACCACAGAGTCATCACCATTACACACCATGTGTATCACCATTATAAATACTAAATATAAAAGAATATAAGATTTAGTAAGCAATTAACCAAACAGTAACAAAATTTGCAAAAGTAAAATAAAAACTTAATAAAATAAAATATGAGTAAACCTCAGACCTAAAGTAATTAGGGGTGTCATTAATATTAAAACACTAATTTTACTTACTGCAATATTTATAACTTTTATATAAAATTTATGATCAATGTTATTAAACAGACAAATGATAAATAGCTTCTTACTAGTTTTTGAAACTAGAATACAGAGTAAGAAGCTTCATTGTGACATTTTGTTTTAAGTTGATCCCTGAGCACATCCTCCCAATCTCTTTCTACAAGTAACTTTCCTAGGAATAAAGTAAATTTTCATTTGCAAGTGGTTATCAACTGGAGAGAGCTTCTGTGTTAGAGATGGGGGAATCTGTCTACTTCTTTCAGATCTAGTACCCCATTTGGTGCAGATCCATGCAAGCCCTGTCCATGCTGCTTCAATCTCTGGGAGTTCATATGACCTTGGCTCAGTTGATTTAGAGGGCTTGTTTTCTTGGTGTCCTCTATGCCCTCTGGAGCTTACACTCTTAGCTGCTTCCTTTTCCTTGGGGTTCCCTGAGCTCTAACAGGAATGATTTGATGCAAACATCCCATGTAGAGCTGAATGTTTCAAGGTCTCACTCTCTGCATAATATCTGGCTGTGGGTCGCTGTGTTTGTTCCCATCTGCTGCAAGAGGAAGTTTCTCTGAAGACTGGTGAAAGAGGCACTGATCTATGAGTATGGCAGAATGTCATTCAAAGTAATTTTATTGCTATGTTTTTATTGTTTGTTTCCTTTTTAAAATACACTAGTATTTGGTTTTACCCTAGGTCCCTGGGCTATGTAGTCTTAGGTTCTTCGTTGTCCAAGCAGTGTCTGGTATGGTTCCAATGCACGAAGTGAGCCTTAAGTGAAATCAGATATTGGTTGGTTGCTCCCACCAGCTTTGTGCCATCATTACCCTAGCATATCTTGCAGACAGGATATCATTGTAGATGAAAGGGTTTCTGGCTGGGTTGATGTTTATGTTTTTCTTTTGGTAGCCTGCAGTATACATTCCTATATCAAAGATGCTAGAATGTATGTGTGAAGGCTCTATGTAGGTATCAGCTCAACTTTTCCACGTTCCATGAGTTATGTAGTTGTTGTCTTTAGCAATACAGTCTTGCTGTCAGTTTGGGAGGTGGAGCAAACCTTAGTTGGAGCAACAGCCTGGGATCCCTTTGGCCAATAACTCAATTAGAAGTTCCATTATTTGGCAATTTTATTCAGAATCCCTCCATATATGTATAAATTTTAGGAAGCTTCTATTATATTACATTTGCATAGTACCCCTCATATTGCCCTTGATTTAGCTGTCTCTTCCATATTTCCTCTATTGTCTCCCTCTTTGCTCACTGTCTCCACTTGATTCTGCTGTTCTAACTCCTCCATCCACCCATAAATATCTATTCTAGTTGCCTTTCCTAGTGAAATCCATCTGCCATGCCCCAGTTCCATACTCTGTGGTTCTATAAATTGTAGATAGGTTATCAGTGATATAACAGCTAATACCCACATGTAAGTGTATACATAACATTTTGGATTTCTGGGTCTTTGTACCTGCAAATTTCATTCTTTTTAATGGCTGAGTAATACTCCATTGTGTAAATGTATCTTACTCTCTTAGTCCATTCTGTTGAGGGACATCTAGGTTGTTTCTAATTTCTGGCTTGTGGTGGGATATTAGATCACACTGTGAACTCTGAGTTTGCATTTGCATTAAATAAAATTAACCTTGGGTCAGGAGGCTGCATTAGCAACTAGCCGACAGGAAGTAATCATAGAGCCTCAGAAGGTATCTGGGAGAGATAGAAGGCACAGGAGATAGTAGAGCGGGATTTGGAGTAGTGCAGGTTTCTCTGGTTTGGTGAAGCAGAAGCATGCGTCTTCAGTGGATGCCAGCAAGGAGAGAGGGTTAGCATAGTTGCTACTTAGCCTCTCTGAGGTCTCAGGTTTTCACCCTAGCTCTTCAATCTTGAATTTCATTCATAATTAGAAAGATAAGGATTTAGTTAAAGCTACTTTTAGCAGCAGCAACAGTGCCAGTGCCTGTGGGAGCAGAATTCTCACCAGGCTGTGGCCTGAGTGGCCAGGCCACTGCTAGAGAAGCAGGTTGGTAACTGCAGAGTTGCAGTTGCTGGCTGAGATAGCAGTGGATGGAAGCAAAATTATGAATAGAACAGCAGTGAACATGGTTAATTAAGTGTCTTTGTGGTAGTGTGAAGCATCCTTTGGGTATGTGCCTAAGAGGGTTATAGCTTGATCTTGATACAGATCGATTCCCATATTCCTGAGGAACCACAATGTAGTCAGATTTTTATTTGGACTGTCATCTCACAAATAATGACACAGAGAATTATAATTTTGTGGGGGCCATTTTTATTAAAACTATCACATTCTACTCCCTGGACCCCATATGCTTATAGACATATCATAACACCAAATGCATTTAGTCCAACTTCAGAAGTCCTTATAGTCTTTAACAGTCTCAACCCTGTTTAAAAAGTCTCTTCAGAGAGTAATGCCAATCTCTTAACTGTATCCCCTGTAAAATCAAAATTAAAAAAAAAACAGATCACATACTTCCAACATATAACAGCACAGATATATATTACCATTCCAAAATATAGGGAAGGGAGAAGAGTGAAGAAATATTGGACCAAAGCAAGACTGACAACCAGCTGCCCAAACTCCAAACTCCATGTCTAATATAAAAATGTTCTTCAGATCTCCAACTCCTTTCATCTTTGTTGACTGCAACACACTTCTTTCTCTCATGTTGGTAACACTCTCTGTTAGCAGCTCTCCTTGGCAGGTATCCCACAACTCTAGCATCTCCAACATCTTGGAGTCTCTAAGGCAAGTTAGGCTTAATCTTCACAGCTTCACACAATGGTTTCTCTAGGCCTCCATTCAGGGACACTCCGACACATACCTGGCCTCAGCGGCTTTCCTTAGTCAAAGAGGAAGACTCCATAGCCCATTTTTTCAATCCTTGACTCTAAAGCCAGAATCATGTGGCTGAAGCTGCCATGTTCTGCTGCCTGCTGTTTGGGTCCTAGAGAAATCCCATAAAAGATCACCATCTATGTATTCCATCAACAAGAACGCTTTTATTCCAGCATGCTAGGGTTTGCCATCCCATACAAAGGAAAAATGGTTAAGACTGAGAATTATAATTTTTTTTTTGGTTTTTTGAGACAGGGTTTCTCTGTGAAACAGTCCTGGCTGTTTTGGAACTCACTCCGTAGACCAGGGTAGCCTTGAACTCACAGAGATCTGCCTGCCTTTGCCTCCCAAGTGCTGGGCTTAAAGGCATGTGCCGCCATCACCCAGCTGAGAATTATTATTAATTATGGAAGCCCAGCTAATAGCTTAGGCTTGTTCCTAACTAGCTCTTATAATTTAAATTAACCTGTTTATATTAATCTGTGTTCTATTATATGGCATTACCTCTTTTCCATCTTGCATCTCCTGTTACCTACCTGTGTCTTCTGGCAACTCCTGTGCACCTAGATTCCTCCTCCTCTTCCTTTCTCTCCCTAGAAATCCTGCCTATACCTCCTACCTAGTTATTAACTATTTAACTTTTTATTATACCAATCACACACAGCATTACACACATCCCACAGTATAAAAATATCCCACAAAATTTCTCCTTTTTTGTCTAAATAAAAACGAAAACCTTTTGACTCTCACACAGTAAAACTATATACAATAAAGAAAATTATCAGATAAGAATTACATTTACAACATCCAGGCCATTTGTTTTGGCAAATTTAGAGAAAGTACTGTATTATCTATCTTATCTTAGTGAGCCCAAAGTTTTATACCTAGACTATTTTTATCATAACTTGTATTACCATCCTAATACATCTTTTTAGACCTTAAAGCATCTTCTTAGATAAACAATGTAAGCTTTTATGTTTCTCAACTTATAAACTTTACATCTCTTATGTAAGTTTCTATTTTGAATTTGGTAACAAGGAAAACTGTAACTATAACTATCTGATCTTCAACCCCATCAAAGACCCAAAAAGGATATAATATTACTTCAGTAAGCAGGAGGTGCAGAGCAAGCAACTTCCAAAACTATAGAAGTGACAGAAACAGCTGGCTGACTAGACAGTCCCCCAAGGTTCCTCTGCAACATTGGGGCATCCATCTTTGGCCTACAAACCTAGAATATCTAACAGACTTTTCTATAAAGCAGTAAATTTGAAGGACTGTCCTACCTTGTCTTGGTAAAGCTTGACAGTTGCTTTCTTTTGTATCCTGCTTGTCCAGTTTGGACAGCATACTGTCAACAGCCGAGGCAAGAGCAGTTTCTTGCCCAAATTGCTGGTTTTGCCACATTGAAAGCAAACTCCCTATGGAGGTTCTTCAATGTCCATCATCCCTATTTTTTTTTTTTGGTGCTGCCAGGAGCAGACATGTCTCACTGTCATGAAAAGCCTTATTTTATTTAAACATTTAAAATGCCTTATTCTATAGGTCTTTAAAGTGTTTGAAGATTGCCTATCTGTCTAAAATATATCTTTATGTGACCTTGAAAGCATACCTAACATGACTATAAGTTTGATTGTTATAACTAATATAATAACTAACTATTAACCTGTATTTCTTTATTATTCTAAATAGCTTTCACAGACTAAAACTACATTTTTCAATGAGCTGCATAGTTACAATAACTTAAACAAGAATAGAAATATCTATACAGTATAACAAAAATAACCTTAAATTTGTATCAATATATAAAAATCCATACCAGTGTAAAATATTTGAGACTAGTGTTGTTCAAAAGTAGACTCAACAATCCACACATTTATCCCATCATCTCTATACTATATCCCCCCTTTTTCCATTCAGAAAGAGATCCCTGAATCTAATCTCTTTTGTTCAGCTTTTTTCCTGACCATGACCAAGTTACAATAATAACTTGTAACTAACCCTCCCCCCGCAAACAATGACAAACATCCATAACCCAACAAATGAGCAAAAGCCATCTACCCCCAACTTTCGGGAATGTGGCCATCATGTTCTCTAGACTGCTTCCTTTTGTCTGGTGGCAACAGCATCTTTATGGGACCCTGAGAAAATTGGGATAATGTTCAAGTCCTGGGAGAGCTAGCTCTATTTTTTTTTATATATAGTTTCTGTGTGATGGGAAAGTGTAGAGCTTATATGAAGTCTTGGCTGGACAGTCTGTGAGGTTGAACCATCTCAGCTGGCAGCTTTGAAGTTGTTCTGGATGCAGAATTTTGAGGAAACTGAAACAGATGCATTCTGAGGTTAGATTACCTGGGTTACTTGTCTTCACTGATGTCTGATCCTTTTTTTTTTCTGAAAACACACAAACTTTCAAAGGTAACATATATATCTGCATTAACACAAGTATGAAATTTGTGGTGTACACAAGTCAGTTAAAGATGATTTTTTTGTTTTATGTTTGAACATGTCAAAGTCTTTCTGTTAACTTTATACATTTGTTTGGACTGTATAACCAAACCTCTATCCATGCCGTATGAAAGGATGGCATATAATAATAAGTCATGTGGATTCCACAGTCAACAAGATTTATCATGTTTCATCCAGTCTCAGAGTTGTTCCCATAGTAGAGGGATCAGCATATATGTCACTTGTCTTGTAGTCTTTCTTGGCTTCTTTTAAGAACTTTAGAAAAAAAACTCACTAAAGAGGTGTAAGTGTATAAATTTGAAAGATATTATAAGATAGTTCTGTTAGTAATATAAGTTAGGATAGAAAGTGAATTGGGTCAAATGCAAATGAACTAGACATTGTTTAGGTATTTATTGCTTGTATATATTGTATATAGTTATTGTACTTATTGTGTATGGTTTTTCTTATATTAGTTATAACTTTTTTCCCTTTTTCTTTTTATTAGAATACAGGAGAAAAGTATGCTGAAATGTGATTTTATTTGTATGTTAATAAAGTTGCCTGGAGATCAGAGCTAAGAGCAAACCATTTAGCAGAAGTCCAGCAGTGGTGGCACATGCCCTTAATCCGATCACATAGTAGGCAGAATCACTGTGTGTTCAAGGACATAGGCAAGCAGTGACCCTAACCTCTAATCTCAGTATGAACCATAGAGACCTGTAAGTCTGTATAGACAGGCAGTGATGAGGAAGTCATGTAGTTGGGTTTACAGCCAATGAGAAGGCAGAACAGAAAGGCAATAAAAAGACAGGACACAAGAAGATGGTATCTCTCTCTCTCTCTCTCTCTCTCTCTCTCTCTCTCTCTCTCTCTCTCTCTCTCTCTCTCTCTCTCTCTTTCTGAGGAAGGACAGCAGCAAGTGGTAAGATAAGATGGTCTTAGCTCTTAGCTACTGCTAGATCTCTGGGCTTTTAATTCTTTATTTGACTCTGTGTTTCTTATTTAATAAGACCATTTATAATTTCATCTACACTGGGGAGCTGGTCTGCTATAGAGCTGGGGATGAGACTGGTAAATGAGCAGGGCTAGGGAAGTTTGGAGGGGAAAATATTTTTAATCCACTGGTTATTTCTGATATTTGGTATTTAATACTAAATGTATTAAAATATTTTCCTCTCAAGTAGCTAATATTATTTACAGAAATTACAATATTAGCATTACACAGTTTAATCTTGAGGGCACAAATAAACACCAAACATGGTCACAGCAACACCAAAAACTGCCAATGTTTATTTTATTGAGGTCTCAAATAAACTTCTTATACTGTATTTAAACCAATTTGACTTATTTTCTCACCATCTATAGAACACTTTAGATATAAATAAAGTCTATAAAAAGATTTACAATGCTAATAGAATGTATTTTTAAAAAAACTTCCCTGTTTCTTTTTTTTTTCATTTCAAAAATCACTTTACTGTCATTTTATGGTTTAAAAAACATAACATGGCATGGCTATAAAGTAATGAGACAAGTTTTTATGTGTGGCTTGGTTTATTGAGTCTCATTAATATATAGTCATATCCTGTCTCAAGTCAGAAGAAAAATATGCCTTCACTATATGATCATCAGTTTTGTTACTTAAAATTTATTAAGTGCCAACAGAGCACTAGGCACATATATAACACAGAATTGTACAGTCTCTATGTTGTTTCTTATTTTGCTTTGTATTTTAACCTGAGGGCAGGGAAGGGTGTTGTAGCTGTTTCTGGGATTTGTGTGCCAGGAAACATATACACATACACACTTCAAGTTTTGGAAAGAAATTTACAATGCTTGTGTGTTATCCACAGAAGTGGATTAACAAAATAAAGACAGATGGCAAGGAATTAATCTAACACCTAACTCTAACACTTTTCAGCTATGTTGCCATTACATACTTATCTACTGTACTAATTCAGACTTCATCTTGACATTGATCACAAAATTGTATGCATGTATTCAACACCATCTGCTGCATAAGTACAATTCAAGGGGGTAGGAATAGCCACCATGGGATGCCAACAATAAAAGCTGATTTCCACTTCCACAGTAACATTTTTTTTCTAATGGGAAAAGGTAGGTAGTTGGACTGGCATGATTGCTTGCCCAGTTATATTGACTAAAATCCAATTGGCACTTCCCCACTTCAAATAATTTTGTAAAAACAAAGAGGTGCAATGCAAACAGTCCTTTCTGATTTATATATCTTTAAAGTAAGTTTTCACTTGAATTGAAAATCAATGAAGTTTTATAAATAGATATTTCAGTTGCTTTTTTTCCTGTCAGAAAGATTTCAAGCCAACAGAAAACAAGGAGATTTTGAGTGTGCCAAGTGTGAAAACAGGATTCAATATTCTGTGTACACAAAGCCAAAAATACACATGCAAATCAAATGCCATGCTTCCAAACAAACATCAGAAGTACCGAGCTTTCCAAAGAACACTTACTTACCCTACCCAAATTATTCAGTCCAAGATCTAGAGTAAACCTAGAATATTGAGCTCATTCTTGATCAGGATTCATAGAGAAGGTTGTAGTAGTGTCAAAAATTACATATGAATTATGCATTTTAGGCTGCCCATCTAAAAGAAAATAAAACATTAGATCATGATGATGCAGAGATGTTTAATGCACTGTTTTGACAGACTTCAAATACTTCAAGTAAGAAAAAACCATTTAATAGTAAATCAGAAATAAAGATGAAAATATAGCTAAGCAACAAAGAATATAATGGAATATATTTGAAGATATTTTGACATGTCCCCACCAACAGCACTCTTTTTGGAAATTTGTAAACTAGAGTAAATGTATTTGTGAAATGAAGAGAGAAAACAACAAAAACATTTCAAATATAGTTTTAATACCCTACTAAACAGCATATTTCCAACATTAGCACTAAGCCCTAAATGGAACTAGAAACAAACAACCAAAAACAGAAAGAAAGAAAATGAAACAAAAGATTCTGACACAAACAGTTTTGTTCTTATTATAATAGCCATGTATTCAATAAACCCCCAAAGGCCAATACAATCAAAGTATCCATAAATGAAGTTTACCCTCTTTCGACACTCATATTAATAAAAGTATCGAGTAATTAATACAATTAACCAGTATCCCAGGAAAGAAGCTTAAGAATACCTTTATCTACATTTATTCAACGGTACTTCCAAAGTAATCTATAGTATTAGAAAATTAAAATCCCCTTGCCAGGACTATAGCTTTGCTCTTCACAAACTGACAGCAAGATCCTATTGCTGAAGGCAACACCCACAAAACTCATTGAACATGGAGAAGCTGAGCTGGTGCCTTCGCTCCTAAGTTCTAGTGTCTTTGGTACAGAAAGGTGCACTGCAGGCTGCCAAAGGAGAAACATGAACACCAACCCAACCATAAACCCTTCAATCTACAATTTGTCCTGCCTGCAAAATATGCTCAGGTAATGGTAGCCCAAAGCTTGGGAGAACAACCACCCAATATCTGATTTCACGTAAGGCCCACAAGATGGAACCCTTACCCAACATTGCTTGGGTGACCAAGAACCTGAGACTAGATAGCCCAGGGACCTAAGGTACAATCATATACTACTGTTTTTAAATGACAACAACAACAAATCCTTAGTAATAAAATGACTGTAAAATGATTCCTAATGACATTTTGCTATCCTCATAGATCAGTGCCTTGTTCAGCCATCATCAGAGAAGCTTCATCCTGCAGCTGCAGCAGATGGGAACAAATACAGAGACCAACAGGCAGACATTATTGAAAGAGTGAGAAACCTTGGAACACTCAGTACTAAATGGGATGACTATATTAAATCCTTCCCTTCAGGGCTCAGGGAACCCCATGGAAGAATAGGTGGAAAGGATGAAAGAGACAAAAGGGGAGAAGGGCACC
Organism: Peromyscus leucopus; assembly: GCF_004664715.2. Lineage (NCBI taxonomy): Eukaryota > Metazoa > Chordata > Mammalia > Rodentia > Cricetidae > Peromyscus > Peromyscus leucopus. The sequence goes on from NC_051083.1 coordinate 52,891,935, forward strand.
ATGAAAAGAAGGCCCTTTAAATCAATATGAACAAAGTTTATATGAACTCAGAGACTGAAGCACATGCACAGGGCTCAGGGTCTCCTTTAGATCGTGTGTGTGTGTGTGTGTGTGTGTGTGTGTGTGTGTGTGTGTGTGTGTGTGTGTGTCTATTTATGGATGTATACATGTATGGTTTCCAGGTTTCTATAGGATTCCTGAGTATGAGAAAGAGTGCGTCTCTGATTCTTGTACCTTCTCTTGGGCTCTTTTCCTTCTGTTTGTCTTGTCAAATTCTGGTGTGTTGGTTCTTGTTTTATTTTATTTTATTTTATTATTATTCTAAGGGATAAGCTTGTTTGATTTCTAATGAGAGACAGAAAGGGAATGAATTTGGGAGGGGAGGGAGGGAGGAACTGATTGGAATAGAGTAGGAGGACCTGTAATCAGGATATATTATGTAAGAAAAAAATCTGTTTTCAATAAAAGGAAAAAAATTTCCCCCAAATCTTATTATAAAATAAATAGAATCAAATTATTCTCCTTATAAAAAAGATTTCCTATATTACAAATGGACTAACATAACACAACACCCTTGTGCAGCTTTTGTTTGTTGGGTTTGGTTTGGTTGGTTGGTGATAAGGGTCAAACCCAGCATTATGCACATACCAGGCAAGTACTCCAACACTGAGCAACATGCTAAACCTTTCATGTAACATTTTCTCAGTGTGTTCATGCCTCAGAGGGTGTTATATGTCAATCATAAATTACAACAAATCTTAAAACAGCAGACAGAATTACTGAACTGTGACTCTTGTGGGAATATCCTAAAAGGAAATGTTCATTGAATTCCTTTATTTATTTTAATTCATTTGCTGGTTCATTTTTAGTATGCAAGTACCCAGCAGGGAGGCAGGGAAAGACTTTGTGTCTGACCTGTTGCCTAGACGTGCTTGTGAAATGAAGCAAACTCATGTCTCAGAGGAAAAGGGCATCCCCTACAGCTCAGCACTTATTTTGGACCAAAGTGCTGCTTGCAATTTCTATTTGTAACATGATGCCAGGAGAGGAAGCCACACTGTGTAATACACAGGGCACAGGCTTGGTTCACAGGCTTGCTCAAAACTTGCTTTATGTTCTGCTTTAGATCTCCAACATGAAGACAAGTCTTTGTAGCGCTAAAGGGAGTCAGTGTGATATGATGGTGGATTTGGGTCTTTTCTGAATCAAATGTCAGTTCTCATTCACCTGGAGCAATCATGGGCTATGTATATCAAATTCGACACCAAATGATTTTGATGCCCACATACTGGGTTTTGATAATGAATATTTTTCAAATTATAAGTATCTGTCAACTACTTTGGTGTGGTAATGCATAAATAGAATACAATCTAAAAACATTAAAAAATGGCCGACAATCATATAAGGTAATAGTTAAAGGCTCTGATAGTTTCTTGGACTACATGGCCTACTTAGACATTCAAAGAGATTATGTTTGTCGGAGTTTTAATTATCTGAGATGTTGTACTGATAAGAAATATAAATACAAAATAAAAATTAAAATGTATTATTCATGGCCTTCTTGTTCTTTATTCTTAGTGAACTAAAATGTTGTGTTTATTTTTTTGCTTTTGTTTGGATACAGTGCATAGCTTTATAAAATATGCTTGCCTGAAGAAATGCAATCATGTTCCCTGAAATGTCCTTGAGGTATTTTCTTACCATTGCATTTAAAGTGTACCTATTTCGATTTAATTTACAACAGTAAGAATACCAGTTTATTGCTGTAACTATGGAGTAGAGCTTGAAGTCAGGGATGGGGATGCTTCCAGCAGTTCCTTTACAGTACAGGACTGTTTCAGCTACCCTGGGTTGTTTGTTTTCCCATATGAACTTGAGTATCACTCTTTCAAGATCTATAAGAATTGTGTTGGAATTTTGATGAGCATTGTGTTGAATCTGTAGATTGTTTTTGGTAGGATGGTCATTTTTACTATGTTGATTGTACTGACCCATGAACATAGGAGATCTTTCCATCTTCTCATATCTTCTTCAATTTCTTTCTTCAAAGACTTGGAGAATAGCTATTTATAAGCATTATATAATTTTTGATAAATTACGGCTCATTTTAACTAAACTTTATCTACACACATAATTCATAAAGATTACTTTTAAAAAAAGGAAATTCCATATAGTTCTGTATGAGAAACTGGAAACAGAATTCATTCCCTCTATGAAAGCTTTTTACAAACTTGTAAAGAAAGTTTGTACACTCTAAATAGTTGGGAAAGAAGGTATAAAACAGGTTTCTGAGCCAGTACAAGAACCAAGGAAGACCAAGAGGACTACAATGAATTCACAAAAGCCTACATGAAATTAGAAGCACATTTGTACACCTTGTGGCACATTGAAGAAAGTGGATACTTTGATAGTCTTTTGAATGTTAACAAGCAGACATGTTTATGTTTCAAGGATAAAAAAATATAGAAGTGCAATGATTTGATAGTTGTGTGTGTGTGTGTGTGTGTGTGTGTGTGTGTGTGTGTGTGTGTGTTGGGGCTGTGCGATATACTTTAAAGCCTCATAAAGGCTTGTGCTGTGAAAGGTAACAAGTTTCATTGTTCTTCAATATGGATGGGAATAACTGAACTTTTAAGGAGTGCTATTCATTTGAAAAATTCTTAGTGAGCCTCCCTGCTTCTTCAGCAGAGGGCACTCTGCAATGAAAAGTGACTGAAAGTCAATGATTCTGTACTTCCAATATATTATCCAAGAATACAGTGAAACTGTTAGTTAGAGGGAAAAAAATTGCCTCCCCCACCTTAACACATCTATGTGAAGTGATAATAGTCATGCTACAGTGGTCACAGTTATTCTGTTAATCATCCTCAGCTCCAATGTTACCTAATCCTCCCAAGCTGCCTTTCTTATTCTGTTATGGACATGTATGTGTAGCAAACAGATCAAGAAATCAATCCTATAAACGCTGAGAAATCACTACAAATTGCTGAAAATGTCAACACTCTCTTGCACACACAAGAATACTTATTAAAAAATTGATGCCTTTAGATGGAAAACACTATAGAATTAAGCTTCCTGTTTCATACCAAAACAACACTGAGAGTAGAATAGCCCTCCTCTCTACTTTCCCAGCCCCATCATATGATTGTGGTTAGCACAGAGTAGTAATCTTCACTGCTGAAACAACTGAGAACACAGAAAATGCTGTGCAACAGGCTAAAGAGAACCATAGCTTAGTAAACGGCAGTCCCAGCCCAGGTTCTACTGCTTATTTGCTTAGTTTGGGACTTGGAGCAACTTAGTTAACCTTACTTAGTTCCTTCCTTAGAGATGATTTAGTTCCTTTTCAAGAAATAAACACCAGCTTTTTCAGAAAGAATTATCTTTAAAGTAATCGGTTCTTTTCCTAACATAAAAATGCAAATAATATAATGTATGTCAAGGGTTCAGTTTTTGGAACAGCAAGTACTCTGGATATTTCAGTACTTATCATTAATAATTATAATATCTCTGTCATTTTCATCATTTCTTTATTCTGCTCTTGGAACTTATACATTTTTCTTGTTAAGTTCTTATTTGGATATTATTAGAATGCAAAGGTAATATTTTTTAAAGATTTATTTATTTATTATGTACATAGAAGAGGGTGCCCGATCTCATTACAGATGGTTGTGAGCCACCATGTGGGTGCTGGGAATTGAACACAGGACCTCTGGAAGGGCAGTCGGTGCTCTTAACCTCTGAGCCATCTTTCCAGCCCAGCAAAGGTAATATTTACATAAACATTTTAGCAATAAAGGGCCTAAAATAAAGATTTTGCACTCCATCTTTCTATGCTTACTTACTGGCATGTCACCAAAATAGTACTAAAATTTAGAGGTTACTTTTTTTTTATAAATTTCACATTATATGTATATATATTTGTGTGTGTTCAGTTATTTCCATCCACATTAAATATATATAAAACCATGATATAGTTGGTCCTTTATGTGTGAAGGATACATGGATTCATTGAACTACATATAGATAATATTCAAAAAATAAATTGCTACTGACATGAACTATTTAGTTAGGCTAAGGATAGATATAAATGGTTCTTTTCTTCCTTGTCATTATTCCATAAATATCTAGAGATGATTTAAAGTTGTGTGTATGCAAAACATGTCCATTTTATATGAGAAAAAATCTACACATTCACTTTGTTAGTATTATACTACTATTTCAGGGATATAAGCTATGTTTCAAATTAAAATGCAGAATTTTAAAATGCAAAATCATTACCTTTCCTATCTTATCTACTCTTTTACATAGATAGGTGCACACACTGTTTCTCCCACAGGAGCTCTCAAGCAAGATTTATTGACTTAGTGAGGAACTAATGGAAGCTCTAGGAAAATGAGAGAAGTAAGTGACTTCCACAATAGATCTATATGGCTGTCTATATGAGTTAATAGTAGAACACTTGACTAGCATGTAAAATGTTCAAGCCTCAACCCCCAGTATCACCCAAGCAAAGAGTGCCTAGGGAAACTCAATACTCTTTGAAAGCTTACTCCTTCTTCTTTGTTCTATTTTTTTCTTTATTCAGTTCTCTCTAACTTCTATAGAACTATTATTTGCCAATAGATCAGAGACCAATTGTCATAAAATATATGGCTTAAATAAACTTATTTTCCAAACTTGGAGTGTAGCACACATTTATTTCTTGTCACTGTAGTGCACTGAGTCATCAGGTGGTGGCACATTAGTGGCTTCAGAAACCTTACCAAGACTAAATTACTCCCCAAAAATTTTGGATGGGGAAATTACTATCAATTAATGCAATTAGGATCAATCTAAAAGCCTGCATGAGGTAGCATTTGAACTGTTCACACCCCAGTAATTCAGATTTGGCAAAAAGTTAAATGGAGCACCAAAAATAGGCCAGAGAATTGTCGGCGGGTATTATAAAACATTTCAGTGATGCTGGTGAAGCACATGCTATTCTACCAATTACATGAGGTGGCAGCTAATGGTTCAAGGAGCTACAGTATTAGGTGACAACTTGCAGCACTTAAAATGCCACCTATTAATTTTGTTGTCTGTTATTTATTTTAAATATTAGTCAAAGAGTGTCAACTGGACTTCAAGTTACTAGAAATCCTCTAGATAGTATAATTTCTCTAATGGGAAATTTACTTATCAGTTTATCATTTAATGACATTTGTCATTTCTGACTGATGGTGAGGAGTGAGATGTTTTGACTTTCAAAAGGGTACTGACTTATTTGCATTTCCCCATATTTTTAGATTGAAAATTGTGTAAAGCATTCTTTTCTGTGTTTTTATATAAAACTTAACCAGATGAATCCTAGGAAATATGAACTTTGAGCATGTAATACACCTTCGACCCCTGTCTCCCCCGCTCCCAGGCTATGAATTTCTGTTATTTGATTTTACCCATACCACAATTGTACCCAATTGTTATGATATGTTTTTTCATACATATGGAAATGGAGACAATGTATTTGAGTCTGGTCAGAGATTCACAGCATATTATCTGCCTTCAAAGCTCATATGCTCATCTTACAGTACTGCTACTTTTTCTGCAACTATCAAAACTTCAAGAAAATCTTTTAAATAAGAACCTCAGCAAAAAGGAGATGGCATTTTAAATTCCGGGAATATTTAGCATTGAAATGAGCCAGTTCCCCCAATCAGGAAGGAAAGATAAGGAATGATGAATGCAAATGCCTGATTTACAAACAGGCAGAGGAACGCTGAACATCATTAATCAATTATGGATTGCTTACACTAACAGAACAGAGCAGACATTCTGACAATCTGGGAATACAATCTTCTTAAAAATTATGTTTGACCTTGGACTTCTTATTTTCTGATTTGAATCTTATATCCTAGACATTAACATTTTGTTAAAGGAGCATTTGCTCCAGGCTGGATCTATCTGATTCAGAGGCAACAGACACCAACATCTATAGCATTTCCCATCCCAGCCTCAGCTTCTACACTCAAACCACATGCTGACTTTGAGGACATATCAGGCATGCAGAAATGGCTCAGTGTGTAATGGCGCCTGCAGCCCAATTAACATCCAGAGTTGCATCCCAGGAACCTCATGGTGGAAGGAAAGATGTAACACCCACAGATTGTCCTCTGGCTTCCACATACATGCATACACAAACTAAATGAAATGGATCTTTTAAAAATTCCACATCTCAAAACAAATACGATTTTTGAAATATAAAGCATAAGCAAAGTAAAACTAGATAAATCACTATAGTTGATCTTATTAATTTGTACACTTAAAATATGTTAATTAAAATAACTAAAAAGGGAAATGGGAAAATGTGGAGTATTATGCAGCCTAAATGAGGTAATTAACAGGAAAATCTTTATTAGATTATAGATTTAATATATTTTGTTATTCCATATGTAATTATAGCAAATGAAAAATAGATACAAAGAATTCTATAGACAAATTTTTGTACAAAACCACACACAACTCAGTGCAGGTGTGACTGCATGATTCCCATAATGGGAAACACTTCACTGATTTCAGTCTGTTGTACTACACTCAATTTTCTAGTTTATTCTGAGGAACTTAAACTCCAATTATGGTCCTCGGGCCCTAGAATTATTTTATCCAAAGATAAAATGAGAACACTATTCTAAGTTGCAGATTGCTTTAAAATTATCATAACAGCCTTTTAAGTTTATTATTAATACTTGTATAATAATGGAGAATTCAAAAGAGGAGAATTTTAAAGTATGGTTACAAACTCTAGTGACAGTAGTACTCAACCTGGCAATATTTTCTTTATTCATTCACGTCATTACCTTACAAAGCCAGTGGCTTTGAGAGAAAGAGCACAGTGAGTGGAGTACTCACTAGGAACAATACAATCTACTACCGCCTTTCGCTACATGGTTTTGCTTCTATACTTAAGAAAACCCTCTGAGGAAAGTAGAACTATCTCACATATTAGGAAGGGAGAAGCTGAGTTTGAAAATGACACATGCAACAAGCAGCCACCTGATCTCTATTTCATCCCACAGTATCCTCTTCCTAAATTCAAAAGAAGAGAGGGACAGCAATTAGAGTGAGAAAAATAAGTCACAGCCCTGATACACAATTTTAGAGTTGAGTGACCTTATGACCTTAAAGGTAATTGATGTAACTTTTCATATCTAAAACTTAATATGAATGCAAATGCTAAATGAGTATACATTAATATATGCAATCAATATTGTCAATTTTAAAATGGACTTTACCATCCTACACAGAGATACTTGCTCATCCATGTTTATTTCTGCTCTATTCATAATAGCTAGAAATTGAAAACAGCTTAGATGTTGTTCAGCTGAAAAATGGATGATTAAAATGTGGTACATTTATACAATGGAATATTATTCAGCTGTTGAGAAAAATGAAATTTTCAGGTAAATGGATGGTGCTGGGTGAAAAAATCACCAAGTGACTTAATGCAGACATCAAAAGACAAATATTGTGTATTTCCTCTTATAGTGGATGTTAGCTTTAAACTTTCAATATGTGTGTCATAATCTGAATAACCACAAAGGATAGGTACCTAGTAAGATAACAACAGGGAGGAGAGGATCTCCAAAGGAAGGGAAAATAAAATAAAATATCATGAAGAGATAAAGAGGAAACTGTAATTGGAGGATTAAATGGGGAAGGGCATGGAAGAGCAGAGTAAAAGAAAGAACATGGGGAGAGACAACTAACACAAAATCTTCTGAAAAACCCTAAGAATATCTGCTGCTATACACATGTGTGCATGTGTGTGCATGTGCGTGTGCGTGTGTCGTGTGTGTGTGTGTGTGTGTGTGTGTGTGTGTGTGTGTGTGTGTGTAATTGAAAGTAATCTGTGGAGTTACCGTATAATTATGGAGACAATGTCCTAACTAGACACCTTATGCTACCAAGTAATATCTGCAGTGCCAGGAATGAGTTACATCTTGTTGAGTCATTGGCCAAGAATGTCCCATGGATCTCCCCAAACATCACAGGCTATTTATTGCTAAAGCTATCAGTTGCTCTCCACAACCCAATGGTAAGGCCCTATTGCTGAGGACAACATGTGTTTATATCCTCAAACATGGAGAAACCTAGCTGGTGTCTAACTAAAAGCTTCATCTCTATGGACTAGCACTCATTGTGATGGAAGGTACTCTGCACACTACCAGGGGAGAAAGGTAATCATCAATATTACCCAGATACAAACATCCAGCTGCAACCTACAACAGATATCTGCTTGCAAGGTAGACTGGAGAAATATTAACACAAATGTTATGGCAGTAACCAAGCACCTTTTTTAAAATTGGATATATGGCCCACTCTATGAGATGGAACCTATATCTAACACTGCTTAAAGTGGCCAAGAACATAAGACTAGATAGATCATGAGCCCAGGGGAAAACCCACTATTATTATTCTGCTAAAGGAACACAACAAATAAAAAGACTACTAAGGACATACTCTATACTCATAAATTGGTGCCTTGCTCAACCCTTATCACAGATGCTTCTTCTTGGAGTAGATGGAAACTAACATAGGGACCCACAACTGGACAATATGCAGAGAGTGAGAGACTTTGGAGCACTCAGTCCTGAATGGGATGTCTTCATCAGACACCTTCCCTCAAGGCTCAGAGATCTATTCAAAAAAGGAGGTGGAAAGCCTGTAAGAGTCAAGGAGTCATTCACCAGCTACAATATTACTGATGCACATATGAGCTCGCAATGATTGTGGCAGATACACAAGACCTGGATGTTACAAGGCAGACAAAATTTCAACACTGAAAAGGAGAAGTGAATAGAAAGTCTCGCCTCTAACCAAGAAGTAAGCCACTTGCAGTTGACACCTGTGGGGAAAGGGAAAATCAGTGATCTGTAATGGAGTGTCACTAGGTGTATCAACCACACCCAGGGCAGACCTTGTGCCTGCAAGTAGTAGGCCAACACAAAAAGAACTCCATAGGTTTTGTGTTTGTGGGCTTTTTGTACAGCTTTGTTTCATTTGGACATTTTTGTACTATTGTATTTTTTTAGTTTAATTTTTTTTGTGTGTTTGCCATTTTTTTGTTTTTGAGAAAGAGAGAGAGATGAATTTAAGTGGTTAGGAAAATGGGGAGAATCTTGGAGGAGTTGGTGGATGGAGAGGAAAAACATAATTAATATGTAATGTATGCAAAATAATGAAAATTTTAAAAGAATTATGTTTCACTTAGTATGATCCAAACACAAAAATAGATTGTAAAGTGAGGCAAAGAACAATACAAAAAATAAACTTCAAGTGGAGGAGTCAACATAGTTTTAAGTGACATACACCCTCTAGATTTTGAGGTAGCATGTTCTCTTTACAATGTGTGGAGCCTCTGCCAGTTTCTTAGTGAAAGCAGATGCTTTAGAGGTAGAGGAACAGGATATCAACAGAAAAAGTGTCAGATAACAATGTCTGTAGAATCAGCCTTACAGAAAACTTCAGCAAATAAAGGAAATAAAGTAGCTCACATGTTTTGAAGCTTTGGTATAAAAGGCTCTCAAAGTATGGCCCTCAGCATCAAAATCACTTGAGAACATAAGAGAATGTAAATTGCAAGGCCCCATCTAGACATACTAAACCAGAAACTGGGCGTGGCATCTTTGAATTGTTGATTTAAAGCTGATCAGAATACTCCCTCAAGTAAGAAGTGCTCCACTTTACTCAAGAGCAGGTAGGAACAGGAATACACCAGAGAAAAGGAAGCAGTGGCAGACTGAGTTTTTGCAACTTGTAACTCTGATGAAAGACCTGGTCCTCCTAGAGGAAACAAGGTCACTTGCTTTTCCTACTAATACATGAGCTGCAAAATACACATCTCTGTGGTCATGGGTCACATGAGCCAGGTAAATGCAATTCCTATAATGCTCAGTCTAAGAACAGAATGCTTACCAACAGTAATGATTTTTTTGTTATAAATTATATTAAAATTCTATCTTTTCCTCCCCAAACCACAAATGCAAGCCACAGACAATGACTCCATAGACAATAGCATGGAAAGGAGGTAAGGGGGAGTCAATTAAGAAGCAAGCACTTCCTTAGGCAAGTTATGAAGGTTGCTGTCAACGGTGAAAAGCCAGGATGATTGTGTGTACTCTAGAAATGTTGTGAAAGAAATGGCATTTCATCCCTATGCTCTTCTTCCCAAGAGCCTGGAACCCTAGTCTTCCCGTTGGACAGATGGCAATAGAGAGACATTCTATAAAATACCCAAGCAGTACTCCTCAAAACTGTCAAGATCATTGGAAATAAGTCTAATCAACTATCACAGACCACAAGAGCCCGAGGAGACCTAGTGACTAGGTGCAATTTGGTATTGTGGGAAGAAAGAACCCTGGAAGAGATAAAAGGATATCAGAGTTAAAGCAAAAGCGTAAGAAATCTGAATACAGATTTCAATTAGTTCTAATATAAAAATACAGATTTATCAACTGTGGAAAATTAATCATACCACCATGACATTAAAAATAGGGGAAACTCATGGTGAGGTGTCTCTGTATTATTACTGCAACTTTCCTATAATTCTGAAACTATTCTAAATTTAATTTTTAATTTTAAAATTTTAGTCTTAATAGGTAGCTATCCAATTCAAGTGCATTCCAAATATACCAACAAAAAAGTGCATATTTCAGAAAAATATCTGGTGATTTTTGTAAAGTTCTCAAGTATCCCTCCACTTATTGTCTCTCTGGATATCCACAAATCTTTACTTTTCCATATTTGAAATTACATATTTTCTGGTTTCCCATATCTGCTTGAATGAATAACAATGTAAGTTTTAATGAGGTATATTTTACATCTGAATAGTCAAGCTCCTTTTCCTTGTCACCTTTACTTAAATACACCAAAATTATTCTATTGAACACAAGACATTCCTCTTCCTTTTATTAGTCTTTGGAAATCTGGCAGAAAATTGGGACTACTTTATTCCAACCAACCTTGTACTGGCTGAGGTGCAGAGTCATATTCTGGCTATTTATACTTAGTAGAAGCAGCCGTGGAAGAAAAAAAAGCAAGGCATACAGACTCAGCAAAGAAAAATTTGATGGGAACTTCTGTATAGTTTATCAAATAAAAAAAATAAAATAAAAGCCAGTTCTACAGTTTTGGGATCCTAATTAATAAAGGCCCATAGAAGAAACATGTGGTAAAATTATGATAAGGGGCAGATTTAAGGCAGAGAAATAACCCTGAAGATATAAATCATGGAAATTTTTGTCATAGTACAACCAGTAAAAAGAGGACCAGCTTGAGCTCTTTGTTCTACTACTGCTGATGAACCAAGCTTACGGAAGATAAACCAAGTGTTCCCTCTCTTCCAGGAAAAGATTCAGTAGTCACGTCTTTTTGCAGAGTGAGATAACTTTAGGCATATCACACCATGTAGCCTTACCTGGCCTGGAACTCACTGTGTAGATCAGGCCTTGAACTCATAGATATCTGCCTGTCTCTGCTTCCAAATACTGTGATTAAAGGTATGTGCCACTAAGCCTGGCCAGCAAATTTTAAAATTTACATTTTCATAGGAAGATTATCAGACTCATTTAGGAGGATCCACCACTAATTAACTGGTAAAATTAGGTAAGTTTCATAATAAACAGGGCTTTCTCTTATATATATTTTTAATGAATTTTTGTGCATATTTTTGAACAGCACTTCTCTGTTCTTGACAAACTTTTTTATATTATCTCATTTCAATCTAACAATGAAGTGATAAAATTAACCAGGCAGTGATTATCTTCCTTTCATAGGTGAGGAAATGCAGTTTATAGAGTGTCTTTAATTTAAGATGGGTCACACAGCCAGAAAGTTGAAAGTGTGAGTCTAACCTTAAGTTTTCTGAGTTAGATGTCTGCTTGTCACACATCTTCATAAAGCTATCTGGAGATGCCTTGCAGCCCTAAAATTCCATTACCCTTTGACTAAGAAATGGCTTTCAAATTTTAAATTCATAATCTTCTCTCTCCAGCTAAATAAATATGAATGTTCCACTGAAAAAGTCAATATGTTTTTCTAGTTCAAAATGAGAAAAAAGATTGGAGATTTTTAAAAGCATAACAATCAATCATAATTTTAGCATCTCTTTTAGATTTTAAAAGGTTTAACATGCTTCACGAAAAGTGGAGCAATTCCTCAAAAGAGCATTAATAAAGCTGCAATCAAATCTTAGACTGATGTATTATCACAAGAAAATAGAAACCAAGGAGTTCATGATTTCATTTTGTCCCTCAGTCTAAACTATGGTAGGAACCTAAAAGTAATGAAAAACAAGGAAGCAGCTGTTTTCCTCCATAAATCATGGTTTGAAACTATAGCACCTATTATTTTTTGGATTTTGGCATCTCAGGTGCAAAATGAGAATCTAAACAATGATAATTAAATTATAAAAAGTGAAAGAAATAAATCTTGAGAAAATTCTGGCACTGCCACTCTATAATTACTAATTTCACAATTACTAATTTAAATTTATGTTACGTGGTAATCTAAAGAATTTTAATTACCTTAGTGATTTACAAAGAGAAACAGGTAGGCCTTAAAAATGTTGGATTTGTCTTAAAATAGCTACCAGCTTAAAAATACAAAATTATTACTAGTAATAGAGAACACACGCAAACAACTCCATCTTCAAATATGACTGAAAATCCAGAAAACATAACAATGCAAATCTGTATTAGGAGGCTGGGAAGTCTAGAACAGTAAAGAAATTCCCAAAGATATAAAGCATCTCAAATTCATAGAAGAGTACAGAACTGTTAAAGAATTCATTAATATGTCAAGGCAACGGGGTTGAAATGTGAATTTTCCCAGATGAAGCCTGAGATAATTGCAACAATAGAAGCCATGGTGGCTGAGAAAGAGCTATCAATTAAAAAATGGTAGAATTGGATGTACCCATTAACTATGGAAAAATGGCCCTGGCATTTGCTCCATACATTAAAGCACTTGGAACATCTCCACACACAAAATTAGGAGTTCTGAAAACTACCTCTGCTGTGTCCATTGGGGTGGGAAAAGTAGATCGTGGAGAGCATGTTAGGCTATTATGAAAGAAGGGGAGACCCCACACTCAGGAAACAAGATACATACATACATCATACTGACCTGGCTAACTAGAGGAGGCCCTGTCTGAAAATGAAAGGGCACCACTGCATAAACTCTGGCTCCTTCACTTAAGTGCTGGATTCGGGTACCCTATCATCAAAATGCTCACTCATTGCCAAGGAAATAGGACCTCTCCTCACATGTAGAAATTATGCCCCTAGGAACAGTGACCAATCTATCCCAGCAGCTATAAGTCTGAACAGACAACCAAGAACCCACAAATATTTGAGGAAAAATGAACAAATATGGGGAAAAAACCCACATACAAATAGGAAGAAACAATACCCCATGGAACACAAAATAGAAGAAACATTTAAATAACCTATCAATACAGAGTGTTTAGTGAGACTGCTCCATTAAAAAAAAAATCTCTGACAAAGAAACAATGAAGTATCTGAAATTTTGAAATCCCACAGCTGCTTCTTAAAATCTCAATGAGTTAGCTGAGGTTACATTAACAAAAGGAAAATCAAGTCAAGACATTTCCCAGAGTACAATACAGAGTGATAAAAAAAAACTATGACACAAAACCTAAAAGGTGTGTAGGGTAAATTCACTGGTTCCAATATCAGATCTACTGGAGGTGCAGGCGTGGAGAAAATATTTGTTAGGCTGGGGAAAGATGACTCTTCAAATTGTAACACCCAGCAAATGTTAAGCAGTAATAATAAAAAGGACACATAGACAGTTACTGATAAGATTTCTGAACCATGATAAAAAGCTTTCTGAGAGGTAGTGGCAATAGGACCAGCATCATAGTTCTTGCCAGTAGCATAGAACTTGAGAAAACTAAAAGAAAAGGTCTTTAAGTAGCCCTAGTGCATTTCTTCAAAAATATAATCTGATAACATTTACAGTGATCGATTTGTCATAGGTACAAAAGTGAAAATTAAATATCCCTTAACAACACAGCTCTACTAGCAGCAATTTATCCTGCTAGTGAGTTTACACCAATCCAAACCACAGACATAGAATCATACTGACCTGGCTAACAAGAGGAGGGCCCTACACACCTGTGCAAGTTGCTGTTAGCTAATAATCCCTCTTTCATTTTCTTCCTTTCCTCAGACAGCCAACAAGCTAACTACAGCATCATTTCTTCCCCAGCTATCCATCTTAGACTCCCAACGCATTTCCATATATATCAAATTTTCCCAAGCTTGTGAATATTTATTGACATCTGTAAATAAGGTAACTATAAGCTGTAGTACTTGAGGAGCATATTTCATGAACATCAAAATATTTTTCATTCAAAGGTAACTAGCAATAGTGGAGGATACCAACCTGGAAGAGTCCAAACAGTAAACTTTTTTCATACTAAATAAAGATATCTTTTCTTTCTCCAAACTAAATTTATGATCTTCTTTTTAAAAAATAGAATGAATAAGGTCTGTCACATGTCTCCCTAAAGAGTAAGACATATCTGCGCATAGTCAGTCTGAAAGGAGAAAAGAACACAAGTATAAGATGAGAAAAGACACAAAGAAGAGACTGAAAATTAAGTCTACAAACTCCAGGTTGCCTGGAAAGAGTAGGAGGGTCTCTTGTATGAGCTCAGCGTGGGTCTGTTTTAAGCTAATTCAAAACCCTTCCAAATGAGCTTATTAGATTCTAATTTGGTGGCTCAGAACCTAATAAGAATTCAGATCAAACTGTTCTTCTTTCTTGAAGAGACAGCATTGTCAAAGAGCCAAAATTGGAGTGGGTGTTTGGGGGATTGAGTTATACAGCTTTCACATTATGATTCACCTCTCCACAGCAAAACCCTTCCCCCATCGCACTAACATCTGTCTTACATTTTTATTCAAATTCCTCACTACTGAGGGCAATCAGGAGCTAAAGAGATGCTCCTACAGAAGTGACCCCAGCAAAAATAGAAGTCAATAACATGGCCAGCTGACACAGAAGATGTCAGGAAGTGTGAAATGATGAGGGCAAAGAAAAAAGGAAAACCTGTGTAAGGCAGAAAAGTAATGCTCACAGGACAGGATGAAAAATTAGGGCAATTATCTGGATAATTCAGCCTCAAAACTCTCCTCCTGATGATTGACATAAATGTGTGTTTTCTTCTCTCAGCTCCATTTTCACAGTAGATGGCACACTGGAGCTGCAATAAACAGCATTCTATTCTTCATCATTGATATTTATAAGACGTTTAAAGGAAATACATCTTCACTCACTTTAAGCTTTATACCTACTGTGAATAAATGTTTTAAAAATATGATGTTATGTGACAGTATGCCTAAGAAAAAAGATAAAATTACCTTCTTGCCTGGATGTTTCTTGCTTGTGTTATCTGAATATTGATCCCACTTCTCCAATTCTGCTGACATCTAGAATTAGGTTATCAGGAGTTATAGGTTTAAAGCCAACTTGTAGATGATGAAGTGAAATAGGCCCTCGACCAATTTACCATTTCAATTGTATTTCCAGTTTACATAAATTTACATGTACCTTTCATGTGGACACATACAATTAGCAATGTTTATATTAAAGGAATGCTGAAATTTTGAAAGATGTGTACACATTTAGCAATCTTTAAAATTATCTTCAAAATATTCATGATGTTAGTGAATTATAATCTTACTTTACCAATACGGAGAGTAGGGAGAGATGAACCAATATTTGGTAAGCATCTAATTTATTCCATGTTCAATCTGTCTTATTATGATCTTTATCATTAAATCTTTACAATATACAAAGGGTACAATTAGATGAATAAATTAAGCTAAGAAAGATCCAATAGCTCAAGTCAGACAGCTAATAAGTGGCATAGCCAAGAGATCAAATGAGCTTCATCTTGGTCTCTAGCCTACATGTCTATTAACAGACAAATGAGTAAAGAAGATGTGGTACATATATGAAAGGGAATTTTATTCCACCATATATAAAAGTGAAATCAGGATATATCCAGGAAAATCGGGGTAATTGGGGATCATAATATTAAGTGTAATTCAGATTCAGAAAGACAAATACATTATTTCTCTCAAATGAATCGAGAGAGAGGAGGAAGGATCCATTAAAGGAGAGACAAAGAGGAGGAGCGGGAATGGCAGTGGAGAAAGGGAATGGATGAGAACAAAATATAATGTCATATAGGTATGAAAATACCATTGCATGTTAGCTTAAAATATTTTAAAATTCTGAATTCAGGCTTACTGGTACTCAAGGCTATTAAAGAATGTGTACATGTATAGGTATCTCAGGACATATGAAGTGATATAAAAAATATACTGCCCAAACAGAATGTGAAAATCCTTCAGTTTCTGTTTGAACAAAATAGCATCCTGGCATCAGCAGTGGTGAAAAGAGTATGTCCTTTCTTCTCTTTTAGGTTGTCAACATGTACAGACTCCAGCAAACAATCAACATTCTCAGATTTTCAATGAACAATTTCAACTCTTCCTAAGAGATGCTACATACCTATGACATGCAATAACTGAAAATCACCTTAAAGTGCAAATGTAAACAAGGAGGACAGGCAAGAGCAGGTCACTTAGTAAGTAAACCTAGTCTGCTGACGAGTGTTCTCCTTCAACATGTGTGTGTGTTATCTGTAACAGGTCTTCTATTATACTGATACAACTATAGGATAATGTGTGTGATGGTGATATAGTGTTTACTCACAGACTTCAAGATTACTATAGGTGAGGAGAAGGGAGAGGCCCACTGCAATTAAGAGCTGACCTCATAGAGTAAGTCTATAAAGAGAAATTTAGTTAGCTACTATATTAGTGATATTTATCATTATTATGATCAAAGACATGACAAGCAGCAGTTTAAATGAAGAAAGGTTTGTTTTTCCTCTCGTTTTGAAGGTGTGCTCCATCATTGCAGAGAAGGTGTATGAGTGGGAGCATAAAGCATCTGATCAAATTGTGTTCATAGTCAGGAAACAGAGGTGAATGGTAGTGTTTTCTCTTATTTTTTTCAGTCTAGGAACACAGCCCCACTGCCAACATTCATAATAGGTCTTCCCACCTTATTTTATATGATCTAGATAATCCTTCACATGTATGCCCAGAAATGTATCTCCTAGGTGATTTCAAATCCAGTCAAGTTGACAATGAGGATTAACCATCATAGCTACTGTTACGAAAAGTTGCAGGATTTCCTACATCTTATCACTTCCAGGACTCAGACACTAAAATGTAAGATACACTGTACACGTTTCCCCTGTTGAACTCTCTATGTTGGGTGCAGGGTAAATCAATATGGCATTTTATTTCCCAGAGTTACTTACTGAGACTAATGAGGTGGAATTGATTCAAGATGTTCTTCTACACTGATTGGCATCTGGTCGTTTTCTATTATCTATGGTCCCAACATACAAATAATCCACAGATTGCTGAATCTTGTCATGACTGCTGTGCTAAGAAACCTTGCCAGTTTTCTTTGTTTTTGTTATTGTTGAAATAATATAATGTCTGAGACTAAGTAATTTATAAATAAAAAATGATTCTTTTGCCTCATGGTTATTGAGACTGGGAAGTCTAAGAACATGCAAAACAGTTGCTGGTGAGGGTCTTGTGCTGCCTAACCTCATGGATGAAAATGGAAAGGAGAAAGGGAGGATGAACTGTAGGACTTAGCCCATTCCCAAAGAAAAGGTATGAACTCATTCACAAGGCCTCTGACGCTGTTACATGCTTCATAGTATTACCTCCCATCATTGTCACATCGAGAAATTAAGATATAACATTAGATTTTTGATGGGATAAATCCATATTCAATATTTAGCAATAGTTTTTTCTGTCATCCAAGAAACATTTACTCCTTTAGTGCATATTTTGTGAATCACGATGATGAATTGGATATTGTTTTCTAGTGAATCCAAAATAATTGTGGTAGGCTCTCCAGTAGTATGTACAATAAATGTTACAATGTGAAGAATGGAGAGAAAGTATTTCTTATTAATCATTCTAAGGTAAATCGGCAGGCAAATGAAATTTAATTTCAGTATATTACCCAAGGCAAATGTCTGAATGCTTGTTTCTGAACATTATTAAGGGACTGTACTGATAGATATAGATAGGATGTCTCTATCCAACAGAAAAGATAACACATCAGAAATATTGAAAGTATGACAATTTTTTGCAGTACCAAGGACCAAACTCAGGGTCCCATAAAGACACTTTTCAACACAGGATATACGACCTTAGACTAGAAAGGTATCTTATGAAGCACCTCAGCCACAGCCTCCTATATCTTTCCCCATCTTCTAAGATGGCTACAAACCAAATGCTGACCTCATCTCTGAAAATAACAAATGACATGAAATAAAATGAGGCATAATTAAGATGATGATCTACCAATGTAATTCAGATTCACCAACTATTATTTTCTGTTAAAATAATATATATTTAACTCAGAACAAAACAATTACACTTAAAATAAAATTTAATTATAACTACTAACAGTATAGATTTATAATAAAATACTCAAAACGTTTATTAAATAATGATTACCTGCCATGTCCCTTACATCTAACAATGAGAAAAAGCAAATAAATTAACTTTTATACACTAAGTTTAATCAATGGCTAACTCTGTCTTGAATTTTATCTGATTCCAATTCTATGTAACTTGATCACAAAATCATAGTTGACTTCCAGAAGGGAATAGCTTGCCCTGCTCCTAACTCTTTATGATTAACTGTCTTCACAAACAAGTGGAAATTGTCTTTTTATCAAATACCTGTATAAGCTCTTTTAACTATAATTCATAAAACAATACATCAAGATTGGCATTATAGTACATTAAATGCAGAATCAGCTTGGTACTCTTCTTCTCACTGTCAAGTAAGAAATTGTGAAGATAAATGATCCCTGGGAATTTCAAGATCTGGAATGTGATGGCAGCTGGTGCATGGAGGAAATGAATTCCATCAGGCTACCTGGTGCTTCCTGCTTGCTGCCTGGAGCAGAGCAGTCTGCAAGCTTGTAAAAGGACCCAATTTATCCTTGTCTTCCTTGTGGTTTAAGTGCCAAGGGAAAAGGGTCTTTAACTCGACTTATAAGCAAGAAAAAATGTACAAACTGGTGGAAACTTTATAACAGGCCTAATATACTTTATTTTGGAGATTGAGAAGGAATTTTGACAAGTGATTTTAACAGTTACAGTTTAGCAGATAGGAAAGCTGGCATTGTACAATAGCTAATGTATAAAAGGTAGAGATGAGTTTTTCAAACTTTCCTTGTGCACTTAACTCTTTGGTTTTCATAAAAGCTATGAGTCAACAGAATGATTTAAAAATAAACAGGATTTCAGATGTTTGGATGAACTGTACTGTCTTACTAAGCATTTTAATTCATTTTTGCATCTTTCATTTACAGTTTCTCTGAAATGCATTTGGGTTTCAAATCATGAATTAACTACCTACTGTGTAGTGAGTGCTATGCTGAATGTTCAAAATACAAAGTTAAATAAGATAGGCTTCCTCCTTTAGAAGCCTAATGTTTCTAGAACATGAACATGCTGAAAACTAAATCAGATATCTATCGTTCTGCCATCTTACAAAGTCATGTGGTGATGATAATAGAGAAAATATGTAGTGTGACTTTAAAAATGGTGTAGAGATGCCTTTTAATCTAGGATGTAAGCCAGCATGACTTTGTAGTCTACAAAGAACTGTCAAAGAAGGTTGATGATATAAAGCACAAAAGTGGAATAAAAAGTTAAATTTACTCATGGTCATCCTGCAAGATATGGCCTCCTGCTTCTCTCTGATGTGACTTCTCTCTTGGAGATCTGCTCCATGGCCATGACCTCAACCATCACTGCCCTCTCAGGGATGATGAATTAACCTTATTGCTTCAGATTATAACAGTCTGTTACAGACTATTTGAGGTAGTAATTTATTTTGGCTCACAGCTTTGGATACAGGGAAATCCCAGATTGAGGTTGAAGGTAAAGTCCCCATGTTGCATCATAACATGGAAAGGGCTGGGTGGGGTAAGCAGGCTTGTGCTCATGAGAACTCACAAGAGGCAGCTTTGTTTTACACCAACCCACTCACATAACACCTAATCTAGACCCGTGACAGCAAGAACTCGCTCCTTCTCTCTAGAATTAAGCCATTCACATAAGAAAGACATTAATATCTCATAAAGTTCTCATCTGCCAAGACAGCAGCAGAAATCAAATTTCAATATGACTATGAAAGGTGGCAAAGCACACTCCAATTACAGCACTTATTCTCTGCCTTATGTTTAAACAGTTCTACTAAGATGTCCTACCATTATTTCAGCTCTAGCATAATACAAAAATTACCACCTGAATCCCCAAGACAGCTCTTGCCTACTCTATTTTTGAGGTGCCAGTCTTAAATTCATTCAAACGTAAAACTCTGGTGTTACCTTTGACACTGTTTCCTTCTGTACAATGAAAAACTGTCACCAAATTTCCACAGATCCTCTGAAATCAATGTACTTCTCCCTGTTCACTCCTGCCATGCAGTTCCAGCATATATAGTATATAATATATTTATATAATATATATATTAGCTAAAGTACAACAGCCCCCTCTCAGTTGGTGTCCAGTTCTATAACTCTCCAATCTCCTTGTACAAATAAAAGGCCTCTTTTTGTACAAGGAGATTGTTACTAAATAAATGCATGCCAAGGTAATTTTCCTAAATCATCCATTTCATAGCAATTCTGTCCATCCAGTTAATCTCTGACAATTCATTGTCCAGTTTTGTAAACCTGAAGTGAAGGTCCTTAATCAGGCATTAATAATTCTCCTTTATAAGTTGTCAAGATAATTTTTCTTCATTTTTTCCTACTGAAGTACACTGCATGTAGACCTATGCCCCTCCTGATATCATTCCCTTTGTTACCCACCCTGTGGTATCACCTTCCAGAGTCTTCCTGACTCATTCCCTCCTTAAAGTTGCTATAATTTACGTTCAAAGTTTATTGAATGCACTTTTCTATTATATATATATATATATGTACAAATCCTTAGATTGATATGAAATTAACAGTATTTAATCAAATTTTATCCAAAAATTAATTAACAAAATAACAATTTCAAATGATTCAATCATGATAAATGTCATTTTATTATTCACCAGGGTTCCTAGACTGTATAGCACATAATAGAGAATCAATTTTCTTTATTATCCTTATCTGTAAACTGAGCAAGTGAATGAGAAAATCACAGTTTCTGAGGGGAGAGACAGCAGTCTCCCTCTCTCCCACCTGATAGCCCTTCACCACTTACCAGTTTCTACTTAGTCACATTAGCACTTCCACACTGAAAATACTATTTTCTGCTTCACTTAGGATAAGCTGGCCCATTTGGCTAGGATGCTTCAGTCATAACCCTCTGGCTAACATAATATGTTCTGCAATAGTTTCAAAGGGCTGCTATAATGAGATACCGAAAACTTGCTTAAAATAACAGAAATCTATTATTTTAAAGTACTGAAGTTATAAGTCTGAAATCAAAGTGTCTATGGGGCCATACTCACTGAGACCCTTCAGGGAATACTTCCTTGCCCCGTCTTGGTTTCTGGAGGTGACTGTCAAGCCTTGGGTGATCCTTGACTTTAAAGTGCAGCACTTCCACACTTGCCGTATCATCACATAGTAGTCATTCTCCACTCATGTTTCTGTGCCCAACTCTCTCCCCTTCACATTGAATTAAGGATCCATATGGTATTCTGACCTCATATTAACTGATAAGAACTGCAATGGCCCTGTTACCAACTAAAACCATATTCTGAGGTATTAAGTGTTAAGGCCTCAAACCCATCTTTTGGGTAAAAAAAATTCAACTAGTAACAGGGTCCTTCTTGAAAGCTGAAGTTTATCTAAACTGAAAACAGCATGTTCTGGACATGAGTGGGAGCAATGAAGGGCGAGGGTCGAGGGAAAGAGAGCGGGAGATCCCAGCTGGATCAAGAACAGAGAGGGAGAACAAGGAATAGGAGACCATGGTAAATGAAGACCACATGAGAAAAGGAAGAAACAAAGTACTAAAGAGGCCCACAGAAATCCACAAAGATGCCCCCACAATAGACTGCTGGCAATGGTCGAGAGACAGCCGGGACTGACCTACTCTGGTGATGGCATGGCCAAACACCCTAATTGTCATGCTAGAAACCCCATCCAATGACTGAGGGAAATGGATGCAGATATCCATGGCCAGGCCCCGGGTGGAGCGCTGGAGCGCTGGGAGTCTAATTAGTGAGAAAGAGGAGGGTTTATATGAGCGAGAATTGTTGAAGCCAAGGTTAGATAAAGCACAGGGACAAATAACCAAATGAATGGAAACACATGAACTATGAACCAAAGGCTGAGGGGCCCCCGACTGGATCAGGCCCTCTGAATAGGTGAGACAGTCAATTGGCTTGATCTGTTTGGGAGGCATCTGGGCAGTGGTACCAGGTCCTGGGCTCATTGCATGAGTTGGCTGTTTGAAACCTGGGACTTATGCAGGGACGCTTGGCTCAATCTGGGAGGAGGGGACTGGACCTGCCTGGACTGAGTCTATCAGGTCTATCTCAGTCCTTGGAGGAGGCCTTGCTCTGGAGTAGATGGGAATGGGGGGTGGGCTTGGGGGAAGGGGAGGGGTGCAGGAAGGGAGAGAACAAGGGAATTTGTGGCTGTTATGTAGAACTGAATAGTATTGTAAAATAAAATAAAATAAAATAATAATAAAAAAATTTAAAAAAGAGATAATTGGAACAGATTAAGAACAGGGAATGAAGCAGAATCATAGAAACCCACAATGCCCTCCTTTCTAACAGCTGTAGAAAGTTGACAGAAAGAGGACATGAGAAATACTGTAGAAAGTTGACAGAAAGAGGACATGAGAACAAGGGATAAGCAGTGCCAACTATTGAGTAAGCTTTTATGTTGCTTACAGGATGATAGGAGAAATCCTGGTATATCGCCTTAGGAGACAGACTAGCACAGAATGAAGAATAAATTGATCCATCTTTGGCTGGTGAGTTGATTGTGAGAACTTATACCTTACCAGAAGTAAATGTTAACCACTTGAGGCAAAACTGTTCTTCACTTTGCATGATGCTGTAACCACAATGCTGCCAACTGGGCACACTGTTGTACCTGTAGGTGTGCCTAGTTAGAAAACTTCTTTTGTCACTTGCAACCTAGCTTATGCTTCTGACATTAGAGCTATGAATCAGGTAGGTAATGGTTACCCGTGGGAAAGTGGGGGACAGTAGGGGAATGAGGTAAAGGAACGAACTGGCAATTGTTGTTACCATTTTTAGAAACTTAAGGAAACAAAATTGATTGTAAAACTGTTCATGCAAACCATTGAAATTGTACAAATAAAAACAGCCCAGGCTACCCAGTGCCACTTGTTTGAAACAGGTAGTCATAGTTTCTTCATTGAGTCAACTTCACACATCCATCCCAGGTTATCAGACCTGTTTGGGGCAAGGCTCTCAGCACATTGTGAAAATGTAACGCATTTTCTTTTTATCCCTCTTTGGTTGAGGGACATCTAGGTTGTTTCCAGTTTCTGGCTACTACAAATAAAGCTGCTGTGAACATAGTTGAGCAAGTGTCCTTGTGGTATAGTGGAGAGTCCTTTGGGGATATTCCCAAGACTGGTATAGCTGAGTCTTGAGGTAGATCAATTCCCAATTTTCTGAGAAACTACCATATTTATTTCCAAAGTGACTGTATAAGTTTTCACTCCCACCAGCAATGGAGGAGTGTTCCCCTTGTTCCACATCCTCTCCAGCATAAGCTGTCATCAGTGTTTTTGATCATAGCCATTCTGACAGGTGTAAGATGGAATCTCAGAGTCATTTTAATTTGCATTTCCCTGATGACTAAGGATGACAAGCATTAAGTGTTTTTCAGCCATTTGAGATTCCTTTGTTGAGAATTCTCTGTTTAGATCTGTACCCTATTTTTCAACTGGGTTTTCAGTTTTTCAATGTCTAGTTTCTTGAGTTGCTTATATATTTTAGATATTGGTTGTGGGGTTGGTAAAGATCTTTTCCCATTCTGTAGGCTGCCATTTTGTCCTATCGACAGTGTCCTTTGCCTTAAAGGAAGCATTTCAGTTTTGTGAGGTCCCATTCCATACAACACATTCTTAAAGTGATTCTTTAAAATGAATAAATGAGAAATAATGCCCTAGCCAATATTAAAGAAAATATAGAGTAGAATAAAAATCAAAGCATTAAAGTGGGTAAAATTATTTTATTTTGTGTTTTTAAATATCTTTTCTTTTTATTTATACTATTTATTGACGGGAAATAAGTCTGTGTGTGTGTGTGTGTGTGTGTGTGTGTGTGTGTGTGTGTGTGTGTGCTCACTTGTACATGCACACACATGCCATGGTGAGCTTATGGAAATGATAGAATAACTTGAGTCAGTTCTGTACTTCCACCACGTGGGTTCTGGTGATCAAACTGTAGTCATCAGGCCTTGTGACAAGTCGTTTTACTTGCCATTAAGCCAGCTTGCTAATCCCCATATTGATTTTTTATATTCACAAACAGTACAATCCAACAAATTTACACCTATCATAAACATTTGGGGATGTAACAACATTATAGTGAAGTACGTAAGTCAGAACTTTTTAAAGCAAATAAGCAAAACCAAAAATGGAAAGCTATAAATTTCAGAATTTTTAGAATTTTGATATAAGAGTAAGAAAAAATAAAAGAAGTGCCACACACTAGACAAATTATATTTGTGATATCCAACAAGCAAAAAAATGCACCATGCTGGACCAGCAATATTTAATGGATCAGCCATATGAAGCCATAATGGGTAAGCCTTAACTCGTCTGAAGACCTGAGTTCAATCCCTGTATTCACATGGTAGAAGAGAGCCCTCTAACCTCCCCGCACACATACACAATGCTGTGATGCTCACACACATACACAGGCATACACACTATAGATAGACAGATAGATAGATAGATAGATAGATAGATAGATAGATAGATAGACAGATATGTTGTAGAATATTATTTTAAGGTGTGTTACATTTGTTTATGCTGTGGAATATTTATTTAAGGATGCAAAGATGTGTTGCATTCTTTTATGTTGCATTTGTCTAACTCTGTGAAGCTGTGTTGCTGTGCCAGTCTAAAATATCTGGTGGTCTAGTAAAGATCTGAATGGCCAATATCGAGGCAGGAGAAAGGATAGGTGGGGCTGGCAGGCAGAGAGAATAAATAGAAGGGAGAAGAAGAATGAATGAAAGAGGAAATATTGTCTTAAAAAGAATTTAAACAGTGGTATCCTGCATGACTGTATAATGGTCCTCCCAGAAACCATGAGATTTTAAAGAAAATCCCAGTGCCATTTGTGAGATAACCACCTAATGAATTATTAGCTAAAGAAGTTCCAGACCCTCCCAAAACAACAGAGCCTATAGCCATTGCTCTTGGTTACTCTCTGTAACTAGTTGGTACGGCCCTGTTGTTTAAGATGCCACACCACATAGTTTAGATACAGGACACAGAGAAATCAAGCTGGAACTGATTTGGAAGCTTCTTCTCTTCTGGCTAGTATTCATAGTGCTGTAAGGTACTATGCAGGCTACTGGGGAAGAAAAACAATTAACAGTTGTACCCAGCTGTGGATCCTATATGCTACAATACTGGCTTGCCAGTCAATACTGACCCACTTGAGAAATAATGGCATCACTTCTTGGGGGGGGGCAAAAACCTGTTTAAGACCTGCCCATAGAATAGAATAAATGCTTATTATTGTAAACCTGATCAGAAGCCTATAGCAGAGGTTCACAGATCATAGAGGGCCCTAATTCTGTTGTTTTGCTAAATGGACATGTAGTCAAATTGCCTTCTAAGTATTTACATTACCATAGACTAATGCTACCTTCAGGCTTAGACAGAGAAGCTTCTTTTAGCAGTAGGCAATGGTTAACAGAGACTCATCACTTGTCTAAATGCTGAAAATAACTGTTAAGTGCTTAGCTTTAAATGGAGTTATCTTTACCACCCTACAAAGCTCAGGTACATAATGGAAGAGAGAGCAAAAAGATTGTAAGAACTGGAAAATGGGGAAGACTGCTATACAATGTTGTTCCCTAGGTATGTCATAGCTGTTATAAGCATGAACACATAGCAGTTGTAACCACTAGCACAGGACCTGCACACACAAAAAGACAGAAAATTAGGAAGAGGTAGTACTTGGAAAGAAAAGATTCAATAGGAGGAGGAGGAGGATAAGAGAGTAATTAAGTATTTTAACCATAATACATTGTACACATACCTGTATGAATTATCGGAGAGGTTACTGTGTTAAACAAAAGGAAATTTAAAATTTTTTTTGCTGTAAGGTCAAATTCCTGGTACTGTGTATCTCACATATACAAGGACTAGGTACAATCTCTAGCATCACTAAAATGTTCATAAAGTAAAAACTATTTTCCTATGAATTTCAGCACATCTACAGATGTAGTACAACCAAACGACTGGTTTTGTTGTCAGTTCTGTCTGGAAAGTGAAATTTTAAAATATTTTCTTTTCTAAGATGCATTCAAAAACTATTTTAAAATATTTTTCATTGACTGACAATCAGATAACACATAGGAAATATTGTATTACCAGAGCCAAATGATATTTGGAAGACTTGTCACTGCCTTTTATAAGGTTTTTTTTTTTTAGAAAGTGAAAATGCTTAAAATAGCATCACTCCTAAATGCTTTAAATAGTAGACAAAATAATTACAACAATAAAGTTAAACACCCATTTACAGAAAATGAAAAGAAAATTATCAGGATATATATGACCTCAACAACACTGGCAGCCCACTTGATCTGATTGGCATTTATAGGACATTTTTTTTTTCAAATGCATGCCAGGACAGACTATCTTCTAGTAAAACAAAATTTAACAGATTTAAAGGAATTGAAACCATGCAAACAAAATCCTCTGCGAACAAAATAATTGAACCATTTATAAACTCTATGTAGAACACATCTAGTTCCTGTTTATTTCTTCAAAACAGTTTATTAAAGTTATATATTTCACAGCTACAGAAACCAGAAAAGACCAAACAGATTGTGGAAGCTGAAAAGTAAATGAGCCGTCAGTTCATGGTGTATCAAAATTGAGAACATTGGTCCCTAGGAAAAAGCACAGGAGGAACCTTATCTCACAGAAAGACTAAGATGTGTTCTACTTCTGAAAACACAACAGCTAAAACAAGAGGATAAAGTCAAAGGCAGTGACGTAAATGAAGCTCTCCCCTCTCAATCCATAAAGCCAAGATAACTCCCTCCCTAACACTAAAACTAGTACATATCCTCTGCAGAGGAAAAGACCCAGGTTATTTGAGCTTTGCCATTTCAGGCAGAGTTGAAAGAGAGCGCCATGCAAATTGAGAGGGCAGCCTTGGAAGAAAGTAGAAAAGCTGAGGACTCCCCATGGGAGACCTTGCCTTGTTGGAGGAGGGAATGGGGCGTGGGTTGAGGGGGAAGGACCGGGTGGGGGCAGGAGGAAGTAGGAGAGGGGGATCTGTGATTGGTGTGTAAAATGATTTTAAAAATCCTTAAAAATAATAATAAAAAAAGATTTCTAATCTTTCTCCACTAAGTTCTCAAAATGTAGTGGCCAGACTTATACACTCCAGGGAGAAAATGTGAAGAACACTTTTCTACAAAATTTGACTCACTGAAAAGAACTGGGTTTTTTTTAATTGACATGATAGTCTGTTGCAAGCATGTCTGTCCAGAAACTACAATTCACAAGCCTGGAAATCAAGTTACCAGTGAGTTTTTTCAGTAAAACTGAAATATGCAAATGAACAACAATGTAGAGCTCATACACTCACCTAGATAGTCTAAAAGGAAATTGGAAGAAGTAGATCATACATAACAAAGGAAGCTTAAATAAAAGTCTTATTTACCTAAACAGGAAATAAGCTGTTGCTTTCTTGAAAGGACACAGGGATACTATGAAAAGAAGGATCAAATACATTAAAGAACTCTTGGAAACAAAGGAGAAATAATATAAGGATTCACAATTTTTGCAGAAGAATTAAAAATACTGTTGTGGATATTTTAACAGAATCAAAGTAAAAGGTAAAAAAGAAAATTATAGGGCTCTTTCAAGAATTTTAGCATCGTAAAATGCAGAAAGAAAGAAGAGAAAATAAAGAAAGAAGCTATTTAAAACATTATTCAAAAATATTTCCTATATGGCTAGAAAGATGCCTCAGTGGTTAAGAGCACTGGCTGCTCCTACAGAGGACCCAGACTGAATTCCCAGAACCCACAGGCAGTTCACAACCATGTGTAACTCCAATCCCAGGAGATCTGAAGCCACAGGCATGCACAGGATACACAAACATACATGCAGGAAAATCACCCATACACATAATATAAAATATAATTATATTATATTATTTCATATAACTAAAGCACCTGAGTTTCTAGGTAGAAATAACCTATTAATAGATAAAAAATAGCTTCCCCAAATTCACATAATTATAAAACAGAAACACTAAAGAGAAAATTCTTAATGTTTTCAGACAGGAAAAGTAGATTTCATTTGAAATGAAAATGACTTCAGACTTCCTAGCAATATTACTGAAAATTAGAAGGCAATGAAGCGGGGTACTATGTTTTAAATTCTGAAGAATGACCTCTAACCCACATTTAATTTTTGTCTTTACTTTTGAAAACTTAGTACATGTATATAATGAAATATGGTCAATATCTACCCCTTCCAACTTCTCTACATCCCCTCCAACATGTTCCCTTTCAACTTCATGTCTTTTTTTCTATAAACTAAGTTCAATTAAATCTGCCCATATGCTCATGAATATGGGGCCATCTATTGGAGCATGGAAGAACTACCAGTGGCCATATTCTCAATAAGGAATGATTCTCCCACCCCAACCCCAGCAATTATCCACTGCCAATAGATACTGTAACCCTGGTCTAAAACATATCTCTATAGCCAGGTAAATTAAAGTGTATAAATAACATCTAAAACTTCATGTTTGAGAAATTCTTCATACAGAAGTCATTAAGGGAGTTGGTCTAATAATGAGAGTACACTAAGAGAGAGGAATGAATAGGACACAGCATACTAAGCTCCAACAGGAAAGGAAGAAAGATGGAGCTCCCCAGAGGATGGTGGAGTGACTACTTATAACAAGATAGACAACCACCAAGCGAAGACAAAAACTTTTCAAAGGGTCAAATAAGTGATTTTCCAAGAAGAAACCAAGTACTCAATGTACATGTATATATTGAAAAGATTTTGAAGTTAAACTAGGGATAAGAACATAGAAAATTAAGCAAATATAAAAACAAGATAATTATTAGCTCTGAAGAAAATTAGAGGGTTTTCTAAAGAGGAAAGCAGAGCAATCAGCTGTGAATAACTATTCCTTGGTTCACAACCTTGGCTGAATATTAGAATTTCCTAAGAAGCTTTTTTTAAAAATCCAGATGCCCAAGCCACACATAGATCATCACATCGGAAAGAGCATTGGTATTTTTAAGCTCCCCAGGTGTTGTAAATGGGCAGGCAGTATGACACTGATTATTCAGAATACACTGAATATTGATGTAAGCACCAACTAGAACAAATTGGAAGCTTAGAGAGTAGAAAAGTGTGTGGTAGGGTAAAGGTGGGGAGCAGTGAGACAGAAAGCTAAGTCTCTACCTCTATGATAGGAAATCAGTTTGAAGTGCCCCAAGCTGAGCCTTCAAGATGCAGACTGATCGAAAGGTTTAGATTCATCTAAAACAATTGAGTGTGGCTGTCCATGAAAAACGGAAAACAGAAGGGTGCTCAATATTTCTCACAACATGCTTTGTAGAAATGCTTGATGCTAAACTGTATACATGTATGACTAACTTTTAAAAAGGAAATTAAAATACAAATCAAAGCTAAAATAAAGTAGAAATTAGGTAACTATTTTAAAAGCTAATTAAGAAAACCTTGGAGAAACAAATCATAAAAAAGTCAGTTCGCACAAAGTTAATGTATACATTTCATGTAACTCTACTGAGAATCTCAAAAGAGCTTCTTTTCATATGTTGCTTTTAGAAGAGTAGGTCTGTGAGAATAATTAGAGCCAATTATAAATGATTTTTAGATAATAAACATACTATAGAGTAACTATATTCAAGAGTATTTTCCTGATGGGAATGAATAATATGTAGTGGGTAGCCATTCCAGCTTGGATCTGGAAGCTCCAACCCCCATTGAGACTCTGGCAACTGTCACGCCTACGAGGCGGGGCGAGGGGAGGTGCTGGAAACCTGAGAGCTGGATGGGCAAGCGCTCGCTCTGGGCGCGCTCTCTGCGCCTGGACCCTGGATAGTGGAGATTGATTGTGCAGAGCTCCAGAGAACACCGCTGGATTGCAATACACTTTCCCCAGACCCCCGCGACCTATCCATTCCTTCATTTGTAAGTCATCCACTAAATAAATCTTCCTTTTAACTACGTGGAGTGGCCTTTATAATTTTCCCCAATAATAATACATTACTGGAATGAGAGGGTAAAGAAATAAATCCCAATATACTTCATTTGTATTTCATTTCAATATGAAAAATGTGTTATACATTAATAAATGGTACTGTCACAACTGGTTTTTCACCTGTAAAAAATAAAGTCGTGTAGCTGAAAGTTTTCCTGTGTCCTACTCGGTGCACAGCCACTCAAACCCAAGTAAACACATAGAGGCTTATATTAATTAATTAAAACTGCTTGGCTGTTAGCTCAGGCTCACTACTGACTAGCTCTTGCACTTAAACTCAGCCCATTTCTGTTATTCTGTATGTTGCCGTGCATTCCGTGGCTTTACCTGTGTGCTATTACATGCTGCTCCCTGGACAGCAGGCTGACGTCTCCTCACTCAGCCTTCTTCTTCCCATAATTCTCGTGTCTGCTTATCCTGCCTATACTTCATGTCTGGCTACTGACCAATCAGCATTTTATTAAACCAATGTACAAAAGCATTATCCCATAGCATGGTTGGATCCCTACCTCACCACATGTACAAAAATAAGCTCCAGCTGGACTGAATGCTTAAATGAAGAGAAAAAAAAATTTAGAAAGTTTAAATAGTTAGAATATATGTATTAATTTATGGTTGGAGAGTTTTACAACAAAATGAGAGATCTATGACCTATAAAAGATCTGTTTAACTGCATAAAATTAAAATATACTATACTGCTCTAGTGGATACCCTACACCCATGAATGAGTATATGGACAGCACAATTTGGACTTGGTGGGTCTCATAGGTGGTGTTAGCTGTCAAATTGAATATTCCTGGGATGAGGGAGCCTCAAACTTGCATCTACCAGATAGTCTGTGACCATGTCTGTTCAGGAATTTTCTTGATTGCTGGCTGGTATATGAGGATCCAGCCCACTGTGGGTGGTACAGTTTTTAGGCAGCTGGACCTGGGCTATACAAAAAAGGTGCCTGAAAATGAGCCTCAAGCAAACCAGTATGCAGGATTCCTCCATGTTTTCTGCTTCAAGTACCCTCAATGAGGTACAGTAACCTATAAAATGAAATAAAGTATCCTTCCTAAGTTGTTTTCGGTCATGGTGTTAATTATCATAGCAACAGAAAGCAAACCATGACAGTGGGTTATTTAAAAAAATAAAAAAGGTCATGAAGTTGGGCGGGGGTAGGGAAATGGTGGGATTGCTCTAGGAAGAGTTAGGAAGAGGAGTGCAGGGTGAATGTGATCAAAATACAGTCTTAGTCACTGTTCTATTGCTGTGACAAGATACCACGGCCAAGGCAACACTTATAAGACACAGCATTTAATCGCAGGCTTGCTTACAGTTTCAGAGGCTTAGTCTATTCTCATTGTGGCAGTGAGCATGGCAACGGGCAGGTGTGGTGCTGGATCCACAGGCAGCAGAAAGAAGAAAAGCCCTGAGCATGTCTTGGGCTTTTGAAACCTTAAAGGCCACCCCTGGTGACACACTTTTTCCAGTAGTGCTACATCTCCTATCCCTTGTAATTCTTCTCAAATAGTGCCACTCCATGATGACTAAGCATTCACATATATATATGGGCCTATAAAATTCTCAAATAATTAACAAAATATATTTTAAAAGAAGCTTAAAACAAACTGGCAAAGTATAAAGAAAAACTCAGAATGAGCAACAGAACACACATAGATAGACATATGTATATACATATATACATACATACACACACATACTCCACACACTCAGACCATTAAGTGACACATAAGTTGATATCTAATATTAAATAAAATTGCAAAAAATGATATAACACTTTATATTATTTGATAAGCCAGATGATCTGAATGATCTCCTAAACCACACAATAAGTTAGTTACCAAAATTGAATAAAGATCATGTTTTAAAAGCCTGACAACCATAAAAGAAACTTAAGAGTCCTATTCAAAGTCAAATAAAATGAAGACATTCTCTATCCCAGCAACTTCATATTCAAAGATATTCATCCTATGAGGCAAAGAACCTCCAAAAATGCCATCAAGTTTGTTTTGTGTTGTTTATCTACTGCTTCATTGAGGCATTTTTTTCCTTTTTTTAACTTTACAGGGCTTTTGCATATGTATCACCGTTTTCAGTTTCATGTTTTTATGAGATATCTGTGTGTGCAAATGTGTATGCATCTCTGCATATATATGTTTCTTGTGCTTTTCCTGTGGCTCTTTTTCTTGTTTTGTCCTATTCTGTTATTTTTTTGTTCCTTTGTTTTATCTTATTCTATTTTATTTTTAGATGCTTGTTTGTTTTCTAATGAGAGAGAAAAAGGGGGTGTGAATTTAAATGGAAGAGGAGATGGGGAGAATCTAGAAGGAGTTGGGGGAGGGGAAATGGTAATCAGAATATATTGTATGAAAAAAAATTATTTTTTTCTTTTTTTATTTATTCTCCTCTCATATATTGCATCCTGACCACAATTTCCCCTCCCTCCTCTCCTCCAAGTTTCTGCCACTTCCTCTCTCCCCAGATTCACTCCTCCTCCTTTCCTGAAGCAGGCCTCCCAGGGATATCAACCCAATATGGCCTAACAAGATAAGACTAGGCACAAACCCTCTTATCAAGCTGGACAAGGCAACCCAACAGGAAGAAAAGGGTCCCAAGAGCAGGAAAAAGAGTCAGAGACAGCCCCCACTGTCACTGTTTGGAGTCCCACAAGAACACTAAGCTATACAACCATAATGTATATTCAGAGGCCCTAGCTCAAGCCCATACAGGCTCCCTGATTCTCCCCTCAGTCTCTGTGAGCCCCTATGAGCTCTGCTTAACTGATTCCATGGGCCGTGTTCTTGTGTTATCCTGGAGCCGTTTGGCTCCTATAATCCTTCCTTGCCTTCTTCTGTAGAATTTCCCTAGCTCTGCCTAATATTTGCCTGTGGGTCTCTGCATCTGCTCCCATAAGTTGTTGGATGGAGCCTCTCTGGTGATAATTATGCTAGGCTCCAGTATAGAATATCATTAGGAATCATTTCATTGACTGGTTTTTGTTTGGTTTTGGTTTTGTTTGTTTGTTTTGTTGTTGTTTGGTTTTGTTATGTTTTTTGTCAGTTGTATTTCGTTCTATCCTAGATCTCTGGACTATCCAGGCAGTGTCAGATGTGACCTCCCTCTTGTGGCCTGGGTCTCAAGTTGGACCAATCATTGGGTGGCCACTCCCGCAAATTCTGTGCCACCTTTACCCCAACTCATCAGACAGGACAAATTGTACTTTTGAGGTTTTGTGGTTGGGTTGGTGTCCCAATCCCTCCACTGTAAGCCTTCCCTGGTTACAGAAGATATTCCTAAAGATACAGTAGTGGCAACTTATATGTTGGTAGTAACCAACAGTGAACTAATTGGACCTAATGCCCAACAATAGGAGGGAAATCATGAATGATACTAGAAACACGCTAATTACTTGGAAATAGTCAGATCATGGGTCTTAGAAGAGAACCTATTAGTGCTACTTTACTAGACAAGCATAATTCCTAACTAGATTCTAAAACATCCTTATGCACCCAGGTAAATGTAGGTCTCACCCCCTAATCAAAGAAGCTTATCATTATTATAAATGGAGACCATTAAAAAAACACAAATAGATTGAATTCAGAGATCAATGAATTGTGGGGAGCCCAGCACCAATGGATGTAACTACAACACAACTCCTGTGTTCAAGGCTCAGGAAAGATTGTGGAAGAAGAGATAGAAAGACTGTAAGAGCCAAAGGACTAGGAAGTCTGCTATGACACTGTATTTCCTAGAGATGGTTGTCTAAAAAGACCTGAACAGTGACAATATCAATAGATATGCTAATGCAGAAGGGAGAGAACCTCACTGTGAAGGTGCATCCCTAGACAGAGAACTATAAGTAACTAAAGACTGCTGAAAGACGGAGAAATCACATGCACACAAACAACAAAAACTGGTTCGATTCGTTGTATTTAAACACTTGTGCATACACACACACACACACACACACACACACACACATTTAACTATAATAATCAAAGAAAATGAGGCTATCAATTTGAGAGGTAATAAGTGAAAGGACATGGGAGGCACTGGGTGGATGGGATAGAGGGAGGAAAGATGGGGGTAAGTGATGTAATTATATTTTAATTAAACATGTTTTGAAGGTAATTAAATTAAAAACTCAAAAGCAAAAAAATATTTTAAGGTTTTATATGAATGAAGCTGAGTTTACATGGCTGACTCAACTCATTGAGACTCTTAAATACTAAGTATGAGAAGACTGTAGATGTGAAAAGGAGTGACAAATAAATCCTCCTCCATTCCAAATTGTGTCAAATGCACAGCCCATACAAAGTGTAAACCTTTCTTTTGGGGTATTTAAAATTGAGCTTTTGCTATCGCTGTCCACAAATTTTGACAATATAATGAGCCCTGTCCCTGACCTAAGACTATTTCTGGGTCCAAGGAAACATCTTCAAACTAAATAAGATGATTTTTTTAAAAGACCAAACAACTAGCTTACTGTCTGATAATAGAGAATATGAAATTGTTTACAGACCATTTTCATCTAGCTCGACATTAAACAAATCATCTGATCTACATTTTTAAAATGTTACAAAACAAATCATGGGGTATAGTATAAAATACTTTGACTTTGAGGCAGCCTCAGAGAAAGACCAATTTGGTGGAACCATGTCCTGACCTTACCATCCTAAAAAATCCAGTCTTCAAATAGTAAACTACATATATAATGTACATGGTTTTAGGTATGTAGTATATTTTAATGGGAAGAGAAATAAATATGAAACTTTAGAAACAAAATTTAGAGATGATGACATCTGTTTTGGCCCTCTTAGCAATTTAATGATAATACTTCCTTTCATTTTCCTAGTTCCTTTAAAACAAGAAGCTTTGGTGTTGCCTTATTTAATTAAACTCAGAGAGCGAAAAGATTCCACGTGAAACACTGTCAAGATACCTCCATATCCCTAACTTAAATATTCTTATTGTTCACCATAAATATGACTCGATCTCTCCACGATAACAAATTAGACTGCAAAAGTACTGAGAGCTGCACGCTAATGTTTTTGCATTTTGCAGACTCCAAGTAACCATTCAAAGTACTGCAGTAATGGGTGGATAGTGACCTTAACCTATGGAAATTTACAGTACTCTAGAGCAGCCATCCTAGATCTCTGGCCTCTACTGACAATGTGGTATTTGAGTTTCTCCCATTTTCACAAGATCAACTTCTGTCCATGTCCTTTGAAGAGGAAAAAGACTTATATGAGCTGAAGAGAAACCAGAGTGTCTGTCAATGCCCTTGATATAGGTGCCTAAACTAGAAAGAACAGTTTAGATCTCTATTCCATTTGCTAACTCTACTTTAGATAGTTTCATAGTTTCTCCAAATCTCAGTTTGATTGTCTTTAACATTCAGAAAAATAAATCCTGTTTTTATTTTTTCTATCACTCATATTTTGTTTTGCTTTGAAAATCTGAAGAATATATTGGAACTTCAAAAATTGGAAATCTAGGGGCTGGAGAGATGGTTCAGGGTTAAGAGCACTGGCTGCTTTTGCAGAGTGAGATGCAGGTTCGATTCTCAGCACCAAGAATGATGGTGGCTCACAAGCATCTGGGTCTCTAGCTCCCTCTTCTGGACTCTTCAGGCACTGCATGTGTGTTGTGCACAGACACAGTCAAGGAAAACAAAACATACACATAAAATAAATATTTTATATAACTGGAAACATGCCTAGCTTTTACAATTCTATTTGTTATGCTGAGCTCCCACTCCCGTAGATTTAAGTAGCAGCTTCTGCCCACTCATGTAACTGACTTTGACCAATATTGACCTCCAAGGAATACTTGCTGCTGGTGAGACAGTGGATTGATACATTTTCCATCCAGATGTACCCTCAAGATATCATTTTGGCTTCAGAGCTACATGAAGCAGCAGAAGAAAGATAAGGAACAGTATTAGGGTGAAGAGAAAAGTATAGGAGGAGGGAAATGAGGGGAAAGGAAATGATAGAACATATGGAATTCTAGTCAGTAAGCTGGTTGGAACTATATATATTCTTTTTATTTACAAGTGTTATAACATGAACCTTATATGCACGTTACAAACTCTCACAACATGTCAAGGTAACATTGCCTTTAGTTAGCATATGGGAAAACTGAGCCTTTATATTATTAAATTGTATTCCAAAGTTTCTGTTAAGAGCAAAGGACAGAAATGATATATAAATTCATTTGTCACCTTCAAAGCCTATGTTTCTTCTGAAAGGATGGGTTTCTTTCTCCCCGGAGCACATTTCCCCTCACCAGTATACATAAATCAGTGGACAGTTTCCAAATGTTTTTAAATGTTTAAATTGTAAGAGTAATTTACTTTAATTGATCAATGAAAATCACTCCCAGAATGTGAACTTGAATGTCATTTACCTGAACCATAGTAATAGCTAGCAATTATTCAGAAATTATTATGTGTTTGGCACCATTCTATTTATGTGTACGAACTCATTTAATTCTATGACTCATAGAATTACCTAGATTATCTAGATAATATTAGCATTCCTGTTTTACAGTTGAAGAAAGCAAGCCCAGAAGGTTAAATAAATTACTCAGGACCACACTGGTATAGATGTGATCAGAATCCATGCAATCTAGGTACAGGACCCAAGCTATGTTTTACTGCCTCTCAACAATCAGAATAATTGTGCCAAACTCTCCACTTAACTTTGCATGTAGAAAAAAATGTAGAGATCTAATCAATTCCTTTGATATCTGAAGCTACCAAAACCCATTTATGGAAAGCTAAGAAGTGGCAAGTTGGTTGCAGTCAGGCTCCTTGATTACTCATCACGTTGGATCTTTTCCTTCACAAAGATTGAAGATAGAAAATCCTGCATGTTACTGTAGATGTCACACTTATCTAAAGAGGATGTATTTGGGGATAAAGTGGAACCACTTCCAAGAAAATAATTTCTCCTACAATAAAGTTAATACTACTTCTATCTGGGTAGAAGTTTTAAATTCTAGCAGGAATGGAGTATACTGAAGTCAAAGTTTATCATCTAACTTTACAATAAAGTAGTTTGCCTACCACTTTGGAAATTTACATGCTATATACTCAAAACCCCATATATTATAACTTTCTGTTATGAACAACAATAATCAATGAAGTATTTAAATTCTGAAACTCTGGCTTGTTTTGTTTTTTCTATTGTATGAGTCAGTGTCTGGCACGTGTAAAGTAAAATGAAGAAAGTGAGCTTATAAATCACAGTAATCTCCCTGATAATCGCTACTCATTTACTGAAGGGACAATGTGCTCGCTACATGAGACTTTCTTATAAAAGATGCCAAGCTACAATTAACAATATAGAGATCTCATTTGCTCTGAATTAGTAAGTACTCTGATTGTAATAAATTCTTGATACCTAAGGACATTATTATTCTGATTATTTTTATCTGTGTTCTTTGCCTGCAGAGAATAGAGAAGGAAATAATTTCTTTTCCAAATGCCAACTGAGTGGATTCTTTTTACTATATTCCTCATATATCTACAGAGCAAGATATTTTAACCAAAACAATGTCAAAACACGTTCATTTCTTAAAGAAACTGACAATATTCCCACAAATCTCTTAAACAGAACATATACTCATCACAATAATTACATAATAAATGATGTTTAAATTGTCCTTAGCTAATAAAAAATCTCCTAAAGGAATTCTAAATTATAAGAAAAAATTACTGCTTTTGGCCTTATTTTGAATTATTTATATTATATTATGATCCAAATATATACTGTGATATTTCAAAAGTATTACCTGCATACAACATGAATTTTCATAAACATAAATGTGATTACTAAGATATGATTGCATGGGCAGAATATGAAATATAAAACTCATTTTATCACTTCATTTCCCATAACAAAATAAATATTATTTCATTATTCCTGGCAGGCATTAAGCCTTAATAAATGCAAAATGGAAAAATTAACAAACAGCTCAACCTTGAGACACAAAAGAGTGAATCTAAGATAGATTTCAGAATCAAAATATTCGTTAAGTTAAATTCAAAGAAAACTTTGTCCATGTTATAGGGCTTTATCTCAAACAAAGGCTCCAAAATGAAGAATTCAAGTAATGCAAGTAGCTCTCTGCCTTAGTGCCATCTTCCTTGAAACTCCTGCCCCATGAGAGTAAAGCAAAGGAAGAAGCAATTGCACAGACTGAAGTGCAAGCGAGGAAAGATGAGGCAGAGGTGCAAATGAATTAGCTTGTGCACCCATCAAGGCTGCAGGAGCAGAAATAAGGGATGCTGAAGGCCTGGCCACTGGGACTGTATATTACTGTTGTTGGACTGTATATTACTGTTGGTAATATGTCTCAATGGATCTGGGACGTCGCCATCTGCTCGCCAAGACCACCTGAGAGACTGTTTGCCTTCTGTACAAGCAAAACAGTCCCACTAGCCCTCTACCCTGGACCTGTGGCATTCTGAACTACTTCTGTTCTCACCTGTGGCCAAGTGTAACTTGTATACAATAAATCATCTTTCTTGCTATCTCAACTGAAAAAAAAAATACTTCAAGTAGAGCTCAAGACTTAAGAGTTTAATGTTTATACATACTTGGGGAGGGTGGAGTTCTCATCCTGAGAGTATCTCTCCTTTTAAACTAGGCTGAGAGAACCTTAAGGCTAAAATTAGACATAGGTCATCTTAACTGTGTAAAACATTAGAGTCAAGGTCTTTAATGCAAAAACAGAAGAAAAGACTTGGTTAAAGCAAAGATCTCTCAAAATGTCCCTGAGAGCAGAAATGTCACTTTGTAAAGTGTCCCAAAACACGATACGGTAATATAAATTTCATCCTGATAAAAAAAAAAGTCCATTCAAATCCAAGAAAGGGCACAAGGGAGAAAGGACCTGTGTGGATAGGCAGAAAACCCAAGTACTTCAACACACGTGCCACACAGCACAGATAAGATCACATCTCTGGACTTATGAGATAGCTGAAAGGGAGGACAGTAAAGGTGATTGCTTTCAAGCCTGAAGACATGAGTTCTATCCTCAGGACCTACATGGTAAAAGGAAAAAACAGCCTCCTACAAGTTGTTCTCTGGCTTTCACACATGCATGTGGGGTGTGTGTGTGTGTGTGTGTGTGTGTGTGTGTGTGTGTGTAGGTGGGGAAATGAGAGAGGGAGGGAGGAAAGAAGGAAGAGAGAGGGGAGAGAGAGAAAGAATAAACATAATAATTTTTAAAAATCACATCTCAAATACTGGGAAGAGTGCTATGAAAAACGCTTCTTCTAGCACCTGTGACATTAAAAAGCATTCTTGCAGAACCCTGAAAGGCAGCAGATCATTAAAGGCATTTTTGTTACCACACCCTATCAACTGCAATTAAAATGCATCTGCCAAGCAGATAAAGAAAATACTTTTTTCGTGTTTTTTTTTTTTTTTTTTGATATGTGAGCTCACATCATAGTAAAAGTAATTGGAGCATTAAGCAATTTCATTTCAGTCCCAAACACAAAGTTACTCTTTTTCTGCTTTCTCACATAAAACATTAATGAAATGAATTTAATCTAGTCTTGATGAAGAACTGTCTCAATTCTGAATATCAATCATCAGTCTTCTACTTCTTTTAGGGTCTGTCACCTTCCTCCTGCCATTGCCATTTTCCTATCTCTATCAGCCTTGCATATGCCTTCTAGTATAGGCTTCTCAGTTATCATATTTATAACCCATATGCAAATGCATTAAATTAGCATATTAAATACATTAATGTTGGAATAGAGTTACACTTTTGTTTTGACCTTATACCCTCTGTTTTCCCCACTTGTTTCCTTGCTTAAAGGTTTTAAAATTTCTTGTCACCAGCACCATTTTGTTCAAATATTTAAAAACAACAACAACACATAGGCATTTATACAGCAAAATAAGACAAAAATAAAAGTGAAAAAAGACAAAAACTCATAATAAGACAAAATAGAATATAAATTAGATTTGATGGATAAATTCAAATGTGCAAAAAAGTAAAAACTATTCAACAAGAAAACTACCTGAAAACCAAACAATTTGAAATTTGATGATCTGTCAGATAATATCATGTGGCTTTACACATTAATATTAATTGTCATTCCAGAAGAAAAGTCATAGAGGGATAAATAGGAAAATTATTCAATTTTTGTGGGACTAACCTAGGCACTCTGAATATATGTTACAGTTGTGTAGTTTGGTCTTCTTGTGGGACTTTAACAGTGGGAACAGGGACTGTCTCTGACTCTTTTACTGGCTTTTGGGACCCTACTTCTCATACTGGGTTGCCTTGGCCAGCCTTAATACAAGAGAAGGTGCTTAGTCTTACTGCAACTTTATATGCCATGTTTTGTTGATATTCATGGGAGACCTTCCCTTTCCTGAACAGAAATGGAGGAGGAGTGGATTGGGGGGTGGGAACAGATTGGAAGGTGTGGGAGGAGAGGCTGAGAGGAAAGGAGGGAGGGGAAACTGCACCTGGGATGTAAAATAAATTTTTAAACATCTATTCAAGACTTTAGGCAATAGAAGTATGTCTTTAAAGCATTGGAAGAAAAAAATGTCAGTTGAGAATTATATCCTTAATAAAAATACGTTTCAAAAATCAAGATGGAAGGGATCTAGTTTCAGCTCCAACATATAAAGAGCTTAAAAGTCATCACTCCCATCCTTCTAACAAGACAATGTTGGACAAATTAAAAATCAAGACTCTTTGTAGCTCCATCAGGGAACTGAGGTCACAAGGGCAAGCCATCACTTTGAAATATGGAGAAAGTGGTACATCTGGAATTGCATAGCTAAATGTGCTTACCTGGAAGAGACATTGAACCCCAAAACTAGGAGTAACAATGGTAGTTTTGACAGGTTAAGGGGTATTGAGTGTTGGACTGAGATGAGAGCAAAAATTTCTAGGAGTCAGGAGTTAGAGAAACTTACATTCTTGTGAGTTTTTACCTTCAGCAAGCTCACCTAGTTCTCACATGAAAATTCAACTCTGAGATACCACCTTACATCCATCAGAATGGTTAAGATCAAAAACACTGAAGACAGCTTATGTTGGAAAGGATGTGGAGCAAGGGGAACTGCTGTGGGACGGTCTGTATGTCAAATTGCTCTGATTGGTCAATAAATAAAACACTGGTTGGCCAGTGGCCAGGCAGGAAGTAGGTGGGACAAGGAGAGAGGAGAATTCTGGGAAGTGGAAGGCTGCTGCGGAGAGACACTGCAGCCGTAGCCATGACCAGCAGCATGTGAAGACGCCGGTAAGCCACCAGCCACGTGGCAAGGTATAGATTTATGGAAATGGATTAATTTAAGCTATAAGAACAGTTAGCAAGAAGCCTGCCACGGCCATACAGTTTGTAAGCAATATAAGTCTCTGTGTTTACTTGGTTGGGTCTGAGCGGCTGTGGGACTGGCGGGTGACAAAGATTTGTCCTGACTGTGGGCAAGGCAGGAAAACTCAAGCAACAGGGAACTCTCCTCCACTGCTGGTGGGAATGCAAGCTTGTACAGCCACTTTGGAAATCAATATGGTGCTTTCTTAGAAAATTGGGAATCAGTCTCCCCTAAGACCCAGCTATACCACTCTGGGCATATACCCAAGGAATGTTCAATCATACCACAAGGACACATGCTCATCTATGTTCATATCAGCATTGTTTGTAATATCCAGAACCTAAAAACAACCTAGATGCCCTTCAACTGAAGAATGGATAAATAAAATGTGGTACATATACACAATGGAGC
Organism: Peromyscus leucopus; assembly: GCF_004664715.2. Lineage (NCBI taxonomy): Eukaryota > Metazoa > Chordata > Mammalia > Rodentia > Cricetidae > Peromyscus > Peromyscus leucopus. The sequence goes on from NC_051083.1 coordinate 52,934,351, forward strand.
ACTACTCAGCAGAGAAAAACAATGACATCATGAGGTTTGCAGGCAAATGGATGCATCTAGAAAAAAATCATCCTGAGTGAGGTAACCCAGACTCAGAAAGACAACCATGGTATGTACTCACTCATAGAAGGATACTAGATGTGAAGCAAAGGATGATTAGACTGCTACTCACAACTCCAGGGAGGCTACCTAGTAAAGAGGACCCTAAGAAAGACACAGGGATCACCCAACAACAGAGAAATGGATGAGATCTACATGAATAGCCTGGACATGGGGGGGTGGTAATGAAGGGCAAGGGTCGGGGGAAAGAGAGCTTAGGGGAGCGGGAGATCCCAGCTGGATCAAGAACGGAGAGGGAAAACAAGGAAAGAGATACCATGATAAATGAAAATCAAGATAAACCCACTTGTGGCTCTGGCAGAAGAACAGAACTACAGACAAGGTCAGCATGAAAATCATGTCTACAGCACTCCCTGTAATGAAAGCTTACTGTCCATATGTAAAGGCCTTTCCAGAGCTTTATCACACATGGGAAAAGGTATTTCTCTAATTCCAGTCCCTTTTAGCATCATATCTCACCTAAGGGATAATTTCTACTACAAAAGCCTTATTTTCATTGGGTCCAACACTGTGGCAAGGCACTAATGTATTTAAAAAATTGTCTAATGCCTGGAGACAATGGCTCAGGCCAAGGTCCTAGTGCCCAGAGCTAAAGAGGACCCACTCAAAGGCTACTGAGGTTAATCTAGTCTATAGTGAGAAAAAGCCAAGAAGTAACTGTTTTGGGTCAGAGAGTCAGAAATTTGATGCAGAAAACATACACAAGGAAATACCTTTAGGTCACAGAAATATTCTACATCCTTACTTTGTTGATGAATATATTAGAGTACACATGTTTATTACAGCACAGAAAAAAAAACTAACAATTAAAATTGGTGTGTTTGGACAACATTTAAGCAGGGGTTGGGAACTGAATACTGAACGTTTTAAATTTAAAACTGGTTATCTTATCATGCAATATTATTTCATATTATTCTTCCTTTTAAAAACCATTCTTCATTAATGCTTATCTCTCCTCAACCAAATGATTTCTAGACTTAAAGCTACCAACCCAGTAATCTCACAACCTTCTCCTCTTGAAGTAAAGCAAGGGTGTTACATTAATCTTTGTTGCTCCTTGCATTTTTCAAACCCTTAAATTATTTTGATTGCTTTCTTTGTATTACCACCATAAATTAGAATTTGTGGAGCTCACAGCATGCTTTGAAAAATCCTTTCTATTGTTTTTTTTCATACCACAAGTAGATACCTTATTTTAAATTATTTTTTTAAATGAACACATTATAATTTTTAAATGATCTTAAATTATATTAAAAAAGTATCAAGAGGCAGCTAAGATATTGTTCTCTGTCATGTCTAAAACTATGTATTATTTTATATTAAGTTAAAATTCACAATTTTTATGGAATAACCTCATATCATCTTCCACCAAGGAAACAATCTATTTTAGTTGGTTGATTTGGGTTTTTGAGATGCCTGGAATCCAACCCAAGGCCTCTTACACTCTAAGCAACTAAGTGCTCAGTGCAGCACCGGGCTACTCACCCTCAGCTCCTGTTAAACAGTCTCCTACTTCCTATCTCTGGATCCTTCTCCAGTGTTGGGTTCTTTTGTTCAGCACAAAAAAAAAAATTTAAAGGAAAAGGCAATCTTTGCTCACAAAGACCTTATCTTTCCTTTTGAAATCAAACCTTTCCCTAATCTCTTTCTTTCCTGTTTATTATTTTATATGAAAGACCCCTTAACTGAAGAGACTATCTCTTTACCTGCCAGTACATTTATCACTGCTCTGTAATGTATTTTCCCATAAATAATGGTAATGAGTTAATGATAATGAGCTCATAAATAATGACAATGAGCTAATGGTCTTCCCTTTCTTTCAATGACTATATGTCATTTATGTTGAGCCAAAAACAACTAGTAAGTATCTACTGCTTGATTTGTAAATGACACCTCTTAATGAATGTTATGATAAAAATCATATGTCCATTCCATATCCTAAAGTCAACCACATGTTGCATGTTAAGCCAATCACTAGTTGCCATTAGCTAAATAGATACTAATTTATATAATGCTTGTAGCCCCCTTTCTACATAACTGTGTGCAGTGTCTTTATAGCACACAATGTACATCCAGAGCCTATGAAAAGAAATTAAAGTAACCCTTTATTCAATCTGCCAAGGGACTATGGAACCTTGTAATTATCTGGCTTTAGATAGAAGAGATACATTGCAACTGGGTACACACAAGGGCACAGGTTTATGCCTCTGATGACAGATGGCAGGGAAGAAACTCCAGAGTGCAATCTTTCTACCAGACCCTTTTAATTTATTTTCCCCAAATGGATCACATTTTAATGCTGGCTCTCTGACCCAGTATGTTAGCTTTTTTTTTATGAACTTATGATTAACTAGTAGCATAGTTGTAACAGTGAAATTGTCTTCCATTTAAAACTAAATTTTACTCATAAAAGTTATAACCCCTAAACACTGGGTGAAAGAGACCAAATGAGAAATGAAAGTACTTTAAAAGGACAAATGAGAACAGAAAAATGTAGTCTAGTACTATAATTACCAGAGCATCTGGAATTCCATGCACCAAATTTAGTCAGTTACAGTCCTGGAAAATTCAATCTGAAAAGCAAGGTTCAAAAATTGGCCATAGCAACTACTGCCAAATAGCTCTGTCCCCCAAATACAGATGACATTCCCAAGCCTCTCTTCCAAACCATGTGATAGCCTTGGGTACAGTGATAATATATGAAACATAAGAATTACTTTTACACCCCATAAGATGAAGCACTATAACTTGGGTGCCTAAATTATGTCAGTTGAATGTGGACTTACAAATACATGGTAAGAATATAAGCTTGGCTTATAGTTTGTCATGAACACGGAGCTGCGGTAAGTTGTCAAACATATGGTAGGCTTCTGGCCAGATTGTTTCATTTTGAACACTCTTTCTATGCATAACTCTTTCTAGTTACTGTGAAAAGAATTTGGAAAAATAACTGATATATGTCACAAATATAGCATGACTAAAAAGCTTTTCATGTGGTTAACTGATTACTGCATAATTTTAAGGAAAAAAAAAAACATATCACTGTCCAAACTGAACAAAGGCTCTGCGATGTGCCTCAGTGGGTACAGGTGCTTGCCATCAAGGCTGAGGACCTGAGTTTGATCCCTAGAGCCCACATACTAGAAGCAAAGACCCAACTCCTGCAAGTTGTCCTCTGACCACCACAGGTATACTGTCACACACACACACACACACACACACACGCACGCACGCACGCACGCACGCACGCACGCACGCATGCACGCACGGACACGCACACAACACACTGAGTAAATAAATAAATGTATTTATGCATGTCAAAAAAGTGAATAAGAATCCCAAACGAACTCCTCTTTCTCCAACTCTTGTTATCATTGTCTGTTTGCTAGGGACAGTCATATACATGTTAAAGCCTCCCTCAATTCCACTCTCTACCATCAATTCCAGTACAGTTAATTTCTCAACCTATTTTCTTTTTTTAAAAAAAAATTACCTTTGAGGTAATTATACTTTTATTTCAAAAATTAAAATATTAAGGTTTTTTCATGTGTTAGTAAATATTTTGAAATTAAATTTCCCCTCAATAATAAAATAATAGTATTATATTAAAAAACTAAAAAACAACTCTACTCCTAGAATTCCCAAGAATACTTTACAAGCTTTGATGTACATTTTATAAAAACCTCACACAGCCTTGAGGCAGGGGAGGCCTTACCTTCATGAAGGAGGGAATGGGGGGTGGGTTGGGAGGGGGAGGCTGGAGGGGTAGGAGTAGGGAAGAGGAGGATCATTGGTATGTAAAATGAATAAAAAAAATTTCTTAATAACAAAACTAGATAATTTTCTGTTAGGCTTTGCAGGAAAGCTAGATATGTTGGGTGTTCAACATAAGTGAATTATCTCAAATTCTCTTACATTACTCAGTTTTGCTATCTCTACCTTATCAGAATTCAAACACTTGCCCTTAACAACATCTGCTATAATTTTATCATTTTCATGTAAATTCAAATACATAATATATATTAAATGTTTCAATTTGCTAGGAGTAGGAAAACAAATAAAACATGGTTTCTATCCTTAAGTAGCTCAGCAATTCAAAAGAGAAATAGGTAGCAGGTATAAACAATTAGGTATTTATGACTTTACATAATGATGATATGTCACTGTCATCATTGCTGCCATGAGATATTCAGTCCTTACTGCATGCCAGGCACTAGTCTGGGAACAGTAACTCTACCACTTTAAGTTGCATGCTCACTCTAGCTGTAAGATAGAGTTAACATTTTACAAAGAAGGGAAAGAACAAGTAATGCCTCCATTAGAGCCCGACTTCAAACTCTCATTCTAAAAGTCTGATTCAAAACTACTAGACAAGAATGTGTCTCATAACTCACAATTAATTCTGTTAGTGACTTAGGATAAAAGACCAAATGAAAGAGTTCCAGAAAAGGTGACATTTGCTATGGATAACTCAAGGACAAATTGTACCTTGAATCTGCAGCCATGTCTTTATATTTAACTATTTAAATTTAATTTTTGTTTTGTATTTTTCAGATTATCCATATCAATAAAAATTAAAGGTTAAAACATCTAGATAGGAAAAAAAAGATCAAGGAGAAGTCATATGGCATCTTCATTTATTTCCAAAGAAAAATAAATGAACAGAAGTGTGAGGAGGAAAAAAGCTGTCCAAATGAAATCTCCACTAAATAAAAATGACAGTAGTATGTGAGGATTCATAGTCAACAAAATTTAAGGAGGGAACATTTAAAACAGTGCACCTTAATTCTATACATGCCTTCCCAGCTGTACCACTGTGATGTCTAATATTTAAATGTGTCTCCATGCCTGCCTGTTCTTGCAGGAATATTCACTTTGCCTGAGTCTGTCTTCAGACTCTCTTCTCAGTCGAAAATCTGGGACATGATTTGTATTCATCCTGAAATCACAGGCATTAATTGCTTTACTGCTTTCTGATTACTGTGTCAGCAAAGTAATATAATTTAAATTCTAGAAGGAAGGGATTCCTACTTGGCAAGAGTTAACTAATTCAGGGTGAAAAATGGAGAGGAAGGGTCCCTGCAAATTATACAGTAAGCTTTTAGTAAAGATTATCTTAAACTTATTCTTGATTTCTTATTAATCAACTGAGTTTTTAATCCTTAATTTAAAAAATTAATGTCACTTTTTCATATATTAAAAATAATAATTCCAAATACCTGTTTGGTGGTAGCTTAACATTTTTATTGTACAGAGAACTATTGCTAACTTGACTTAGAAATTACATTTCATTTTCCTTGTTTTAATACAAAACCACATGAAAAACCACTACTGCAGAAGCATCCTAAAATATAAACATACATATGCAAAAAGAACTTAAACTAGAGTTACCCTATAATGGACCAACAATTCCCCTACTAGATGTCATAGGCTAACAACAGCAACAAGATTTTCTGATATCAGAAATGAGTTACCTCTACTGGAGTTGTTGGTCAGTGATGCCTGATGTACCCTCAGATAGTACATGTTATTTCCATTACTATTGGTTACTCTCCAGAACAGTAAGACCCTATTGCTAAAGACACCACATACTTGATTCTTAGAACATGGAGAAACCAAGTTTCATCCCTATTGGATAATTTTCTTTTTTCTTTTTCTTTTTTTTTTTTTTTTTGTTTTTTTCAAGACAGGGTTTCTCTGTGTAGCTTTGCGCCTTTCCTGAAACTCACTTGGTAGTCCAGGCTGGCCTCGAACTCACAGAAATCTGCCTGGCTCTGCCTCCCAAATGCTGGGATTAAAGGCATGCATGCGCCGCCGCCACCGCCGCCACCACCGCCTGGCAGGATAATTTTCACACTGCTGGAAAGTGCTATGCTTGCTACCAGAGGGAAAAAAGGATTATCAGTCTTGTCAAAATGTGAACGCTGTGAGCAACAATTACAATCTGTTTGCTAAGACGTGACCACAGGTGCAGTAGTGACATGAATGTCATGGGAGTAACCAACTACTTTCTGGTTGGATTTTGAGGCCTGCTCCACATTATGGAACCACAGATCACACAGTTATTGAAGCCAAAAACGTGGGGCCAGAAAAGTGGTAGGGGAGATCCTGCTACAACTATTCTGCAAATAAGACATAGTATTAGACTGACTTGTAATGACTTCATATTGCACCTGTAGACTAATTCATCTCTCATACCTCATCAGAAAAGCTTCCTTTTGGAGTAGATGGTGATTGAAACAGAAACCCACAGCTGGTAAAGGTGCAGAAAATAATGACTGAAGAATGTTCAGATATAAATGGGACATCTATATCATACCCCATCCTCCTCCTAAGGTTCAGGGATCATTGTGGAAGGGGAGGAAGAAAGAGTCAGAGTCATTGCATAACTATAAGGAAACGGTATTTTCTGGACACAGTGGAGCAGCTGGAGGATATATGAACTCACAGCAGTTGTGACAGCATGCACAAGATCTGCGCAAGTTCAAGCCAGACAAGACTACCAGCATAGAGGGCTAAGGTGGGCACGAAGTCCCACCCCTAATTGAAGTATTGGTAATTGATAGCGGCCAGAAAAGGGAGAGTTGTTTCTCTTTAAAGGTGTGGCCTCTATTAGGTCTAACATATCTCAGTTGATGTCCACATACCTAAGAGTATGCAGGCAACACCCATAGGATTCAATAGATTTTTAAAAATTAAGACAGGAAACTGGGTGAGTATGGATATGAGAAAAGATGGGTAAGAAATTAAAATACAAAGTATGAAATTCTTGAAGAATAAAAATATTTCTTCATAAAAATCCAAATAGTTCCAGAAAGAAGGCTCAGTGAATAAAAGTACAAGCCTGATGGTCCAGGATTGACCCCTGGAACCCACATATTTAAAAAAAAAAAAAACCCTAGATGTAGTGGCAAGCTTCTGTCATCCCGACACTCCTGTGTTGTGGGAGGTAGAGATAGGCAAATTAATGGGAAGCTCATATGTGCAGTGCTGCACCAGAAATAAGACAGATCCTGCCTCAAAGCTGAGGTGGAAGGAGAGAACCAACTCCCAAAATAGTTGTCCTCTGACCACCAGACACACGGGAAAAAATAATAAATCTTTTATAACAATTCAGGTAACTTAACTTTGCATTTCCATGATGTATTCATCAAAACTAAAAGACCAACATAGGAACACCACTAGTCATTAAAATCTTTATACACCCACCTCATCTATGAACTGTGGGGACAGGTGAAGAGGACAAACCTACAGATCCAAAACTGCAGGATCTCCATGACACAGGACAACAGGATATCCCAGTGAGGAGTCCCAGTGAGAGCCCATCAGGCCAGATGCCTCGAGTCAGACCAATGACTCATAGCAATGAATACTTACAAGTAAAGATGAATGGACTAAAGGGTAAACTGTGTGACTCAATGGGCCACACTATAGCTTCCATGACAAGATTCTTCTCCCTCCCTCCCTCCCTCCCTCCCTCCCTCCCTCCCTCCCTCCCTCCCTCCCTCCTCTCTCTCTCTCTCTCTCTCTCTCTCTCTCTCTCTCTCTCTCTCTCTCTCTCTCTGTTTGGTTGGTTTGGTTTTGGGATTTTCTTTTTTGTTTTGTTTTAGGAGATAGGTTGCATAGGGAGATGAGTGGGACTGAGATGCATGATGTGAAATCCACAAAGAATCAATAAAAGTTAAATTAAAAAATTATTCAGATTTTACTGCCATTTCCAGTAATAGCATCTTTCTTTTCCAGGATCTTCCCATAATACCAGGCTGAATTAATTACTTGTCAACTCTTACCGGTTTCTGGTTGGGTTTTTTTTATTTGGTTTTGTTTTTTACTTGCATTTCATATAGACCTGATATTCTATATAAAGTAATTCAAAGTGGAGTTGTCTGTTTCTCTCATGACTAGACTAGGGTTAGGAATTTGGCGGAGGAAAAATCATAAAGATGGAGTAACTTTCTCGTCACATCACATTGGGGGATATTAGATATCCCCAATTATTACATATTACCTGATTAATGTAATGCTAGTCAGGTTTCTTAACTGAAAATTTACAGTTTTTCCTTTACTCTAGTATATACAAGTCACTTTAAAAAAATCATTGAAAAATCTTTTTTTATTATTAAGAAATTTTTTATTCATTTTACATACCAATCACAGATCCCCCTCTTCCCTCCTCCAGCCTCTCCCCCCACCCCCCACCCCCCCCCCCCACCCCACCCCCCCACCCGCCAACCCACCCCTCATTCCCTCCAACAAGAAGGCAAGGCCTCCCATGGGGAGTCAGTAGAGCCTGGTACATACAGTAGAGGCGGGTCCAAGTCCCTCCCCCTGCATCAAGGCTGTGCGAGAGATGTCCCACCATAGGCAATGGGCTCCAAAAAGCCAGCTCATGCACCAGGGATGGATTCTGATCCTACCACCAGGGGGCCCCTTAAGCAGATCATGCTACACAACTGTCTTCCTTATGCAGAGGGCCTACTCCAGGCCCGTGGAGGCTCCACAGGTGTTGGTCTAAAGTTTGTGAGTTCCCACTAGTTTGGTTTGGTTGTCTCTGTAGTTTTCCCCATCATGATCATGATGCCCCTTGCTCATAGAATCCCTCTTCCCTCTCTTCTACTGGACTCCTGGAGCTTGGCCTGGTGCTTAGCTGTGGATCTCTGCATCTGCTTCCATCAGTTACTGGGTGAAGGCTCTGTGATGACAGTTAGGGTATTCACTGATCTCATTACTGGAATAAGCCAGTTCAGGCACCCTCTCCACTATTGCTAGTAGTCTAACCTGGGGTCATCCTTGTGGAGTCCTGGGAACTACCTTAGCCCCCAGTTTCTACCTATCCCCATGATGTCTCCCTCTATCATGGTATCTCTTTCATTGCTCTCCCACTCTATCCCTGTTCCATCTCGACCATTCCATTCCCATATATTTTCAACCCCTACCCCCTACCCTCCATTGCCTCCCTCATCCCCAGTTTACTCATAGAGATCTCATCTATTTCCCATTCCCAAGGCAATCCGTGCATCCCTATTTTGATCATGTTTTTCTCTCCCCCAGTTTCTCCTAGATCCTCCTCATCTCCCTTTAGAACCAATTTCCCCCCCCCCGTGTCTTTAAAACAAACAACAAAAGAAACATTCACAAAAAGAACCCCACAAAAACAAAAATCAAAATAAACAAGCAAAAGACCAGTAAGACAAAAAGCACCCAAATAAAGCAAAATGAGACAAAAAGTCTACAAAAATACCATTTAATTTATTTTAAGCTAGCTTTTGGTATGGTAGGTAAATAATATCCACTTCCTTGAACTGGATAACTGTCATTTGTTATAACCAACTACTTCTAATGCCAATTAAAGCAATAGTCCTGACAATGTAAAAAAGATTAATTAAATAGTCTTCAAAATTGTGACTAAACTATGGACCAGAGTGAAGTCACGATATAAAATACTACTGATGATTTACCTTTATATCTGAGTTATTCTCATAATCAAAAACTGTGATTCTGAATTCATAAATTATATGATAAGGGTTATGAGCTCTTTCTCATTAAAATGTATATAATATGCAAAAATTTTAACTATTGATAGAAATTCTCACCCTTGAGTCTCCACATTCATAGTCCTAAAATGTTAGTTAACTTATCATTTTTAATGTTTGACAGTATTTCAGTGAAGTAAGTTCCCAGGGAAGCAAAGCAAAACATAAGAGGCCTATCTCATCTTGCTGAAGGTCTGCCATTAAGTGAAATCACAAAAGATATGGGTCCATGAAAGGTTTGCATCCCAAACTCATGATGTAACCCATCAAATGTCTGCCCTACAAACCCATACTATGCAGTGGTTCTCACCCTTCCTAATGTTTTGACCCTTTAATACAGTTGGTATGGTACAGTGACTCACAACCATAAAATTATTTCATTGCCTACTTCATAATTGTAATTTACTACTGTTATTAATCATAATGCAAAAATCTGAACTGCATCCTCCAAATGGATTGCGACCTACAGGTTGAGAAATGCTGCCATGGTGGCAGGTATTTGAGTAAGGATGGCCAAGAAGTGAGCCCATATAGACATAAAGACTGTAATTTTCTTGCTTCCAGCATTTGAAGAAATGTAGTCAATGCTGATGCAACCACTACTACGACTGCATCATTTCTTTTGTAAAGCTTGTGGGATGCATGTGTTGGCAGGGCATAGAGTATGCTCAAAGCAGTGAAACTATTCATTGTGGTGCTATAATAGTACACACATATCCAAACCCAAAAGATGTGCCATATCAGGAGCAAGCCTTAATGTAAACCAAGAACTATGGGTGATAATGATGCATCAGTTTAAGTTCAGACAATTACGATAATGTATCTTTCTAGTAGGGAAATGTTGTTAGGAGGAGGAGGTTCTGCATGTTGAGGAAGGGGATCAATGGGATCTCTGACTTGCATTCAATTTTCTGGCAACCAAAAACTGCTGGCTTAAAAACAAAGTATATTGCCCCCTCCCAAACAAAAGCCTATGGGCATATACTATTGTATAAGAGACAAAGAGCTTTACTTTAAATTTTACTTGATAACTGTCATGTTAAATAAAACCATCTTTTTGAAAATATTTAAAACAAATTAATGCTTATAATTCTTTGAGCTTTGCCCATAGATGGCATGAGTATTAAGACTTCACCTGCCAGAGCCTATCTGATGAATTGATTGCATTTAAATACTAACAGTATATTTATTCTGAAATCTTCCTCTCAATTATTCTTCCACCTTCTTGTCTCCTCTTCCAAGCCAAAAGGGTCCCTCATTCTTATGAGAGTTCAGACACTGATGCTTTTGTCTTAATTCTTAGTGTTAGTCACCGCATTAGTCATTTCCAACTTCCTTGAAGCAATACTGAAACCTTCATTACCAAATCCATTACCTGCTATGACTAGAACTGAAATCATCCCTTCTTGACTCCTAGGCCTGCCAAATTCTCAACCCAATAACTTACTGGATATACATGTGAAATGGAGTGTGCCCACAGGAGAGAAAATAGCACATAGAAACAGTGACACAGTATACTATTGCAATTCTGCCGAGCATAATCCCTCATCAGGAAGAAATTTCTTTCCTCTGCACAATTTTCTCAGTGGCTAAGCTACTATTTTGCAAAATTAAATAAGAGTTATGATTTTTATTTTTTAAAAAAAGCTGAGTGTTTCATTGATCAGCAAGAGATGGGTATTGTGGCACACAGTAGCATTTTTTAAAGAGAGAGAGAAACTCATCCCCATACCACTCCTTCCTCCTATACCCCCAAACAATATGATTGTTTCAGAGGATATGTTTGCATTTCAATTTCTTCCCAACACACAGTGGAAAAATTGTAAAACTGGAGCCTGAAACCAGAAAGTCATGCAGGGCTTTGTGTGTGCTTTGAAGGGGAAGGGAAAGCGATGAACAGAAAGGAAGCAGAAACCCATTGTGCTGCTCTGGGCTGCAGCCAAACCACCCCACTTACTCCTGTTTCTGGTGCCTTAGGGAGTTTGTTTTGTTTTGGGTATTTTTTTGTTCAAGCTTTTGTGGCAAAAAGAAAAATGTATTTGGAAATAGGGGAAATCTATTTTGCAAAATGATATTATTGAGTCCAATCCTAGCAACTGGTAATGCTACAAAAGTGAAGGCATGGGATTGACTTTTAGAAAATGGTATATGAAAGACGTTCATGTATAATTGTTGTATCTACTAAAGATCAAATAACAGTTATTTATGCTAAAAATTAGTTTTTAATTTTTCTCAACAACTAAATGAGAGTCTTTTGTCCCCAGTTTGCATATTTACATGTACAAGAAATTATTTTTGTGGGCTTTCTAGGAGTGAGTCACATGGAGCTACTTGCTTCATAAATTCATGATAGAACAGAGGAGTGACGTGTTAAAACACCGAAGGCCAGCAATGAGCATGAACATTATGAAAGGTCATCTACCAGCCTGCTGATTCCTCTAAAAGCCAAAGCCTTCTCTTTAGGAAAATTCTGTAATCCTATAAAGCTGAGAAGTTTCAAAAGTCATCTAGCTCTGTCATCTGTGAAACTAGGGTTTTTTTGTATGAAAAAAGTCTTGGATTAGTCATTGACACATTCCAAAGAAATGTTATCAGAACATAGCAATATTATAAAATGCATCATTTGTTTACAGTCTTTCCAAAAATAACCTCCCTGGAAAGATGATAAATGAGCAAATATATAAATATATACATATATATATAGATATCTGTACTCATAAACATTTGCCTACATGATAATTTATAGCAAATATGTTATATACAGGTATATATCTATATATAACATGGTATTCATTATTCATATATGTATAAACATAATTTCATTTCAAGCATCTAGCAATAATTGAAAATTTTCCAATTTTCACAAATGTATCAAAATGTAGACTAAATTATGTGAAAATATGACTAAAATATAACTCAGAGGAAGAGTACATGCTAGCACGTAGGAGGCTGTGAGTTCCATCCTCAGTATAACAAAATTATGCAGATCATTTCTAGTGAGCACAAAAAAAAAAAACACTTATGGGAATGGACTTTGTATTATATAAGGAATAAATAGGAGATACTTTACATTTAGGTAAATAAAATAAGGTAACAACAACAACACAGAATCTTATTGTCAGAGAGCTTTGTGTTATTCTAACAAATGCTCCATTGCTAGATAAGTGGTGGCTTCCCATACACAAACAAGATGGTTAACTCTTATCAATAAAGATGCTACTTTCCAAAACCTCAACTGCCTAGTGTATACACTGAACTTTTACATAAAACACCAGTAAGTAGCTTGAGAAATATGTATCATTTTGAGTAGATTTAATTAATTACAATATTTTCAGAAACACATTATAATATTATAGAAACACATTAAACTACATAGCAGTGACAGAGATCATCTTAACCAAAAAAAAAATCATTCATTCATTCACCCTTTCTCTAATACCTAAAACATATGTCATGCCATATTTGATCTCAACTCTGTCTTTCAGTGTTTTAATTAAACTGATTTATTTTTCCTATTGGGTTCCACTGAGCACTTGAGAAGCTGTGGAATTATAATGAAAGAAAAATAACATTTTTCTGTTTGATTTGTCATTACTTATGTCACTAAGGTTTCATAATCAGTTCTTTATGTAGAATATTTACAGCATTAGGAACCCCTTTAACCTTCGACCTTCCTTCTTTGCAATCATTTCTTAAGATGAATCTCTCCAAGACCACTTTATTTTAGCTCTTTTAGGAGACCTGTGATCATTTTGTTTCACTTCTCCTCCCTTTAGAATCCATCCCGTCGAAGTTATCAAGACCTTCCTTGGCTATTTCTCTTGTGAAATTTTGCACAAATATAAATATATGCAAACTGAGTAACCATAGGAACGTTAGCTTTTGATTCTCAAACTGAGAACCCCACACTTGAAATATATTAAAGGAAATTTTTCACCCCCTTTCTGGAGCAAGTTCAGAATATGACATCAGAAATTAGAGCTAATGGAATGAGCCACCAGACTTCTTTAAAGGTAATTTAAATGGAAAGCTTACTAGTCTCCACCCTCAAGAAGTTTCCTAAAAGTAGAAAACCGAAGAAGGGGACTTCAGAAGTCACAAAAGTTCAACACATTTGCCTGTCCCAGAAGGCTTAGTCATGGCTGGGAATCTCAAACACTTGATCTTCAAAAAGGTTTTTGCTTGCTTTGGGGACCCTTTTCCTCTTACTGGGTTGCCTCATCCAGCCTTGATAAGAGGGTATATGCCTAGTCTTATTGTAACTTGTTATGCCGTGTTTGGTTGATATCCCAGGGAGGCCTGCTCCTTTCTGAAGGGAAACAGAGGGGCACTGGATCTGGGGAGAGGTGATGTTGGGGATAAGGGCTCAGAGGAGGGGAGGGAGGGGAAACTGTGGTCAGGATGTATCACATGAGAGAAGGAAAAAGGGAAAGAAGAGGGAGGGAGGGAGGGAGGGAAGGAGGGAGGGAGGGAGGGAGGGAAGGAGGGAGGGCAGGCAGGCATGCTGGCCAGCCCCTGTAGACCTTTTAAGGCCACGAAGACATTGAAATAGTGACATTTTACTTTATTTTCTACTGAAAAGCTTACCTCTTCATAGATAATAAAAAGTCATTTGCTTCAAATGTCAGATTCACTACCACTATTAGAACTTTCTGCCTTATGGACTTTGCCTGTTATGCTGTTCAGAATCTGTTGACTTTTCTTTCTGATTCATCCATCTGACCTTTCCCACTCTTTCCACATCAACTTATGTTGTGTCTGTACTATCAGAATTAGTATAAGCCAAATTCATGTCTGTACCAACCTGATTTTTAGGAATATGGAAAGACTCAATTTGGGGCTTACAGAAATATCAAGCACATAAAGTTTTCTATATGTGAGTCAGAGCTTTAACTTAGAAGTCTTCTGGAGCATTATTCCCAGATAAAAGATAGTTTCGATCCCTAGTCTGAATAGATAAAGAGTCAAATGAGCATGAGATAAATATACTAATGATGTCCTCAAGTACTTTGGCTTGCTAATGTTGGCCAGTTTCACTGGCCTTAACAGCACATGTGTTGAAGGTAAAATTTCACTTTCAAGTCTTTGGGTATTACAGGGTAGGCAGTTGATCCTAGACCTTTTTAGCATGCCTAATAGAGAAGGATTTAAGTTGAGTTTATTATCTCTTCAGTGCAGAAGTCTGGGAAATGAAGAGGCTAGAGCAGAGAGACTCAATCCAGCTAGCAGCGTTCCTTTTTGTTTTTCAAGCTGCCCTGACAATAATGCGGCAGGGTGAAAAGATCAGGAGCACTTTATACACATTGTGCTAATTACTGCAAGTACTTAAAGTTGTAATTAGCTTATTATACTGCAGAGATCCTAACATGGCATGTCTTTCAAAAGAATTTCTCTCCAGATCATTAGTGGGAAAGCTAACAACATCTGCTTCAAATAAAATCAACCAATTAGCACAGGCAACTCCACATAGTTTGCAATCAGAGAATTATATTGTGCCAAGTGCTAATTTCAATGTGAATGCTATCTCCTTCTCATATCCCACGCTTCTTTGCCAGCACAGCTGGTGTTTAACACCACTGACTTCAGCGAAGTCTCCAAAAACTTATGTTAATTTGAAATAACCTAATCAGAAGTGTGCAATACAGACTGAGGTTGATCTCAGCTTAATTAAAACTGACCTTGTCATTTCACTGCCTGTAAAACACCATTATCTCACCATTTATCACTCAACTACCACAAATATTCCATTTACGTGAAAACCTAGGAAGATGGGTCCCAAGCCACTAGAGCTATTTTCAGGAGTACTGTGAGCACTGGAGCTTAACGGAAGGAGAGGTCTGCCTATAAGTATGGGGTAACAATAAAAGTAATTCAGCAGACTCAAAATAACTTGTCAGCCCTACCCATGAAGGCTGCTTCTGCCCACTTCCGTTGGCTCGAATGACATATTCACTCCAGAGACTGACAGGCATTAGCAGATGTGAAGGCTTTCATTTTAAAATTAATATCTCACCCAGTACCTTTCAGTGAGCTGAATCGTTCAATCAATAAGCATGACATGGCAGGTGTGATGTGTACAAGGCACTAAATTCTTCTGCCAAAGGTACTAGAAAACATCTGCTCACATGCGTGTGTGTGCATGTCAATGGATGAACTGCTGAGAAAAATGATTGCAAGTAGAATATGTAATATGCTTGTACTCACTGAAATAAAATAAAAAATAAAGCAAAATCGTGGTTTTTTTCTACGTATATGCCATCAAATATACCTTGTTTAACCTGCATTAAGTTCCTAACCTTGTGTTGTTTTGTGTATGGGTGTGTGTAGTCAACTCTCTGTCAAATTAGACAGCCACCATTCTGGTTCTCTGCACATTAATATGAGTTTTAAAGTGGCTTCAGTTTCTCCTTCCAGGTTTTGTTTACATGTTTCCATACAACCTCAGCCAAAACCATATTGAAGGCAAGGCTAAAAAGAAACATTGAAAATTCTGTTTGTGAAACCATTATAATGAGGGAAAAAAATTTTTTTAATTTGTCTTCAAATCACATGCTTAACACCAACAATATCATTGCTGATGTTTTCTTCCACTCAAGGAAAGATCTTTTTTGGTTTTGTTCTACCCACAGTCAACCTAATCCCATGTTACTATTGATCGTATCAACTCTAACCCTGTAGCACTTATTTACAAGAGTCACCTTTTTAATGCAGATATTGACTGTCTTGAATTGTTGAATTGTGGCAGCTTCTGTTTATTTTATATATATGAGTGCTTTGCCTGCATGTGCACCTGCATCACATGTGTGTCTGGTATGTATGGAGGCTAGAAGAGGGCATCAGATCCTCTGGAAGTGGAGTGGCAGACAGTTGTAAGTGACCATCTTGGTGCTGGGAACTGAACCTGGGTCCTCTGCCAGAACAGCCAGAGCTTTTAACTGCTGAGCTATCTCTCCAGGTCATGTGTGGCAATTTTATCTTAGCCATGCTATAGGAAAAATACTCTTATTTATGAGAATATCTTCTATTTGTGTTGGGCAAATAATGATCATTGTATAACAACATTTGAATATAATTTTTGCTGGGTCTATGACTTTAAACAAGTGTGATCTTGAGCCATATGCCAAATTTTCCACATTCTAATTTGTACATGAGATACATGATATCCACTTTAGACTGTTAAAGATTTTAAAAGAATCATAATAAATGTGCCTAAATGAAAGAGTTCAATAGATATTTACTGAATGAGGCTCCTAGAAAGTAGCCAAACATTTAGTGAAACATAAAAGAAAAATATATAAGACCACTTAAGAAGAGATTATGTAAGGAGAAAGGAAGTAGCCATTACACATCGTGCACATGATAAGCCTACATGCAGATAAAAGGAATCTTGTACATTAAAAACACTGTTTTTAAGCTGATCCCAGCACTTAGGGGGTGAAGGCAAGATGATCAGGAAGTCAAGCTCATCTTCAGATAGATAGTGATTTCGGGCCAGCCTTGGCCACATGAGATCCTGTCTCAGACAAATGACAAAAACATCCACTGTTTTTGAAGCAGAAAAGTGTTATTCAGGCTCAAAGGGAGGGATCATTAAAAACACCAGTGTGATTTTAGCCAATAGAAATAAGTCAATATGTCTCATTCTGCTTAGTAGATAATTGCCCTTTGAGGAGAAATTACTGGAACTGGTAGAAAGTTTTGTAATGCTAAGGGATAGCTTCCCTGAAAGAAGACTAGATGAACAGCTTCTGATTCCTTTCAAAGAGAAGGTGGAGTTACTTAGGCCATGTTCTTGGATAATCTATTATGAATTACATGGTATCTTGAGGCATTATAATTTGATAGTGAGATACTTCAACTCCCATTTTATGAATGTTGTATGATCCCATTCATCAGATATTTCCTGTTTTCTGCCTCTATGGTCCTGTAAAACTTGTTTCCGAAAATTTCAGTCTACTTCTAATAGCATCATCTATCACTCTGGTTAGTAGATAGGAAAATAGTCCACGTCAAGTATTCAGTGTTTTGCCCCTGGCAAATAGCTACTGTTGCTATTTTTACTGTGTCTACCCCTGCTGTGACAAAACAGTAATGTTTCCTAGAATAATCTTGAGCATTGCTCCTTTGTCACATATCAGATATCAGCTTCTCTGTGTGTTCTGCCTCCAGGCTGGATTATTCACCCTCTCTCCTACTTTATAGAACTTTGTGCATATTTTAATGAAGGGTTTTGTCATGATTTGCGTAATAGTTTCTTCATACCACTGCATTCCTGCCAATTTTTTGAACTATTAAAGAGAATTTTTGTCTTAGTAATATTTTTGTCCTTAATGTTGATGAGCTGTTTCACATAGTAGAAATCCAATATTTATTGAGTAAAGAAATGGATGGATAAATGTATTAATGTGCTATATAAAGATATCTAAGTATTAAATGTATTCTTTGAAATACGAAAGTCTTCTGAAGTTCTTAATAACAATCTAATAAATTCAAGAACTTAAACTATACACAAAATGTAGATTAACCTTGAGAAATTTCAGAAGTTTTTTCCCCAGCACTGTGTTTTTTCTAGAATTCTTTGTGAACTCAGCGAAGGACTCTGTCAAAGGGATTCTCTTGAAGTTTTTCATATTTGCTACCATTAAGGCAATTAAATAAAGGACTTTCCTACATGCTAATGTTTTTCCTCAAAATGTCCAATTTTGTGAGTATAACAACTATAAGGCAAGATAATACATGAACAAAATAAATAATATACAGACTGGATAATTCTGTTTTCAGTGATAGTCAATTTTATGTGATTTTTACTATATTATTATGGTTACTGTTATCTAATTATAGGTTACCTTAGAGTTCCATAGAATGAACTCTAAATCAGAAATTAAGAACTTGTGACTATCTCTGCTTCCTTCCTCTCCCTTTATACTAACCTACCTTCTACCTCTATGGCTGTCTTTACTTTCCTTGCTTCTGTGTTTATATCAGGTTGTATACTCAAATCTAAGGATTTAGAGCTAGGATCTACAAATAAGAGAGAACATGAAGTGTTTGCTTGTCTTGGTGTAAGTTACATAACTCAGTACAAAATTAATATTTTCCAGTTCTATTCCTAAATGAACTCACTAGAATGTGTGTGTGTGTGTGTGTGTGTGAGAGAGAGAGAGAGAGAGAGAGAGAGAGAGAGAGAGAGAGAGAGAGAGAGTAAAACAATAATTGAAGAAGAGCTTGAATGTGAGGGATTGAGAAGGACATGGGAGGAGTTGGAAGGGGTGATAAAGGGATGAAAATGAAACAGAGATAGAGTCTGTATGAAATTCTCAAAAATATTAAATTTAAAAGGAAAATTTGCAACTTTAAAGAAAATCTTCATCAATTAGACAGAAAGTATAACTGCAATTAGGGCAAAGTAAATTTTGTTTTTAGTGCTGGCTATAGAACCTGGGATATTGTACACCATCAAAAATATACTATTTCACTAAGCTGTAGTCCCAGGCTTTGTACTGAAGTTTGTTTTCAAAATTATACCTACTAAAACACAATTTATGCAGAATCACACAAACTAAAATATCCCAAAATTTAAACAATATTTTAAATATTAATCATATGACCTCAAGGTCTTCAGACCACCAGAAAAACTGTGTTCTGTATTTTGAGACCTAATGTATTTAAACATATACTAATATTAATGTAATTAAAATGTGTGTAGCTGAACTGAAGGGTAACTATTGTGGCCTTTCTAGGACTGTCTAAATTTCCCATGTTCTGTCATTGCCTAAGTAGGAATGTACTCTTCAAACAAAATATTCCAATTTAGAATGTAAAACTTTGGATATTCATACATAATTGCAAGTCATCAGTTAACTAGAATAAGCAATGAACCAGAAATTCTATTTCCAGTTATTGACATTCTACTTCTAACCATAAAATCTGATTTGTGTTTTTAAAACAAATATTTGTGGGCCACCTGTATGTCACTCTAGGAATTCTCAACAATGGATTTAGGCCAACATTTCTTCAGCACAGATTGGTGATGCAGATAACCCCTACTGCCTTTCTTCATCTTATTAGCTCTCTTTTTCCTTCCATTTCTCTCACTACATGGTAAACCTTCTTACTGCCCATGTTATAACAACTTCCATTCCAAAAAGCTCAGACAATGGATGATGTTTACTTCGTGTTTGCAAACAACAGAATCCACAACATTGCCAGCAGATGCCCTTGATTCACAGTGAATGAGGAATGGAATTATAGGAAATCAGTGTGTATTGTGTGTCCAGCTGAGATGGATGCTAGCAGAACAGACTCCAGGAAATATTTTAGAGCACAAATATGTATCCTCAAGACCTTTCTCACTCTAGGGCAACTCTTTGAGGGTGACCATCTCGTGAATACTTTTGTTCAATGTATATCCAGCCCTCGACTCTTAAAAACAACCTTTCATTTCTTGAAGCCTTCTGTGCTACTTTATCAGACAAACTTAAGATGGATAACTAAGGCCACACTTTCAGATAATGTTATGTTTTGTTAGAGAACTTCTGGGGTTTCAGGATCCCAAACACAAACAATGAGTTTCTAATAATTTTTTTCATATAACTCATAGCTCTCAAGTCAGTGAAAAGGTATTTATCAAGAACTATGAAAGGTATGAGATTTTTATCCATTTACAAGCTGACCAAGTAGTTTGGTCATGGTTTCTCAAATGCTGGCAGAAGACAAGAGACTCCTGGATCAGAGACAAATTCAGCCTAGCCAACAAGTGAGTGTCAAGTTTACAACAATTCTTCTTCATTGGCAAGTCACATAGTGTGACACAGAGGAGTGACATAGATGGTGCTTCAGCACCTGCAATGGGTATTCAGAATGGCTGAGGAACACTGAGCACAGGGAATCTGAATTGTATGATAAGCAGTGTAAGCTGTGTAAGTCATGACAGACTCAAAGAGAATTACCTATCAACTGTATAAGGAAGAGACTTTTACCAGGTGGCCCAAGTATCTTATTATTTGGTACTATCAGCTAGAAAACCAATAAATATGCATATACATGAGCCACAACCACTGGGAAATGAGTTCTGTGGATCTAGAGTGTATCCTGACAAGATGCATTTGTAAACTATTCCAAGTACAGTTGACATTGTTACTTCTAGCAATCACCTTTCTTCCATGTCATAAATGACAGTTTATTTCATTGATTTGTATAGAAAAAAGATAGAATTAAAGGTGACAAAGCTCACATACAGAACAAACAAAAGCAGATAAATAAAAAAGGAAAATTGACCCCCACTCTTATTCATAGTGACCAATACTGGTATGTGACTTTCAAGCCTGTGCACATAACATGAGTTCCTACTTTTTGACTTTCAGCTGGGAACTGATAAGATTACTTTGCTATCCTGAGCCCAGAATGCAGAACTAGGAAGTTATGATCCTACACACTAGTCCAAACTGAAGGGTAATATTCATGCTGAGCAAATGTCCCTGATCTCATGCTATTTTCTCCTATTATGGTCCATTTACCCTGCCCTTGGGATGGGAAATTTCCTGGATATATAATGTTGAGTTTCTCCTCCCAGGTAACATTCATCTATTGATCTTGTATATTTAGGAAATGAGCATTTATATTGGGGTCTTTCATGCTGATAATGCTGAGAGATATTTAAATAAGAATTTCTTGCTAATGTTATTTTTATACTACTCAAGAAAAAACTAGATTATAGCTTTAGTTTTAGAATGTTTTCATTCACATCAGAGTTATGCATGAATATATATATATATATATGAATGTCTTATAACTCATGAAGTTGTAATTGTGATATAGTATGGGTTAGTATATACTTCATGCCTTCTGAGATCAAAATTCAAATTGCCACATGAATACGAGGATGCCAGACCTACATCCTTCTCCATCAGAGAGACAATTAACCAATTTTAGTCTTTGTCATCTTCAACATTTTTGCTATGTTTGATGTCACCCATGTACACTTTGAGGTAACCTATAACCTTAATTTCCAAGGCATTAATTTGGTGAGAATTTATATGATTATTTTATCATTTAAGTAAAATGGACTCTTGTGCATTATTTCTAAAAGACAAGTAATAAACAAAATTAGAAATCAAAGAATTACTCTAAGCCACATCACTCAGAAATAGACATAGTCAATATTAGGTAGTTAATATATCACGCTTCTCACTATATTTACAGAGTAGGATGAAAAAATGGACAAATATAATGTTAGAAAGAAACACCAGTGAGGAAACATTAAATAGTAAAAGATAGATTGGCAGAGCCTACCTCGTAAATGGATAATATTCCAAATGTTGTTTTTAATATGATGTATTAAAACTATATGAATTTAGCTGGGAGGTGGCAATGCACACTTTTAATCCCAGCATTCAGGAGTCAGAGGCAGGTAGATCTCTGAGGTTGAGGTCAGCCTGGTCTATAGGGCGAGTTCTAGGACAGCCCGGGCTGCACAGAGAAACCCTGTCTTGAAAAAATAATCTATATGAATTCAAAAGAAGAAAAAAGCAAGGAGATTCCCACCTTCAGGTTGAACACAGACATTTACCTTCAATATATCTTAAAGCAGTGGTTCTCAACCTTTGTAATGCTGTTTTTAATACTTTAATACAGTTCCTTATATTATAGTGACCTCAACCATAAAATTATTTTGTTCCTACTTCATAACTATAATTTACCTACCGTTATGAGACAAAATGTAAATATCTGATATGCAGGATACTTGATATGCAACCCCTGTGAAAGGGTTGTATGACCAGCCAAAGGGTCACAACCCATAGGTTGAGAACCACTGTCTTAAAGCCTAATTAAAATAATAGTGAATCACTATTTGTATAATGATAAAGTGGGGAAGAATCAATAGCATAAAATTTTGTGTACATAGAAATGAATATAGCTGCAGCCCAGTAGGAGGAAAAGGGTCCCAAGAGCAGGCAAAAGAGTCAGAGACACCCCCCACTCCCACTATTAAGAATTCTACAAAAATCAAGCTAACATCCATAATATGTCTACAGAGGACCTGGTGCAGACCCATGCAGGCCCCATGCTTGCCACTTTCAGTCTCTGGGAGCCCATAGCACCCATATTCTATTATCAAGATGTCAGTATTCAGTTTCTAATATGTTATCCAGAGTCAGTCTTAGGAGAGATTTAAATTCCTACCCTATAGAATATCAAGAAGCAGGGGTAGGTTAATATTTCCTAGTCTTGTTTCTTTGCGTGTTGCTAATTGGAAAAATGTCCATATAAATAAAAAAGAATCAATTCAGCAAGAAGGTAAGAGTAAGATAAGCAGGATATGCAAATTGGATGTAGGAAGTACTTGTTGATTCATGGCAGAAACACTAGCCTAGATGATTTTAACATCTGCCACTGCCATATGATCTGCTCCTGTCACTCTTGGTTCATAATTTTAATTTTTCGTTATATTATTTAACTGTTTTGACCCTGTCCTTAGAGTACTGTGTCTTTAAAAAAGCTTCATCTTTACTTACCTTATTCACCCCAAGCATGGCCATGCCATAGGAACTGGCATCCCTTGAAACTTTGTTCTAACTCACTGATGGCAACTCTGTAACTTCCTTCTTTTCCTGTTCCCTCAGTCATACCTGACTTTTCTTTAACTTCTTTAGTATCTAATATTTTCTCATCCTTCAGAGAGTCCACTAAAATAAAATACCTAATGAATGTACATACTAGAACTTGGATTTTCTTTCTTTCTTTCTCTCTTTCTTTCTTTCTTTCTTTCTTTCATTTATTTGAATTTTATTTATTTTTTATTAAGAAAAATTTTTTATTCATTTTACATACCAATCAAAAGATCCCCCTCTTCCTTCCTCTCGCCTCTCCAGTCTCCCCCTCCCAACCCACCCCTCATTCCCTCCTACAAGAAAGTAAGGCCTCCCATGGGGAGGTACATTTAGTAGAGGCAGGTCCAAGCCCCTCCCCCTGCATCAAGGCTGTGCGAGAGATGTCCCACCATAGGCAGTGGGCTCCAAAAAGCCAGCTCATGCATCAGGGATAGATCCTGATCCTACTGCCAGGGGGCCCCTTAAGCAGATCAAGCTACATAATAACTATCTTGCTATGCAGAGGGTCTAGTCTAGTTCCATGCAGGCTCCACAGCTGGTGATCTAAATTTCATGAGTTCCCACTAGTTTCAACCTGGATTTTCTTACTTTACAATAAACCTCTCATATCTACTCAAATATTTACTAATCTCTAAAAAGTACAGTTTGCCATTTTTTTGTTTCATATTCATAGTATAAAACTCTTTGCCTAAGACACACAAATGGAAAATAAACACAAATGGATGTCCAACACCATGCGTCATTAGGGATGTGTAAATTAGATTCATAATGACATATCACCACGTCTACTAGGATGAGCTTAAAAATGAAATCAAGTATAGACAAGGATGCAGAGTAGCTAGAATTCTCATCACTGTCTATATTAGTGGTGCACTTCTATTCTAGAAAATAGATCAGCACTTCTTTGTAAATATGGTTACCATACAACTTTTAAATATGTACCCAAGTGTGTTTATTTTTCTGTATATGCAAATACTAAAATATCTTTATTCATTACCACCAAAATAGACCACCAAATGACCTTCATCTGGAAGATGGACAAATAGGTTTAGTATTCATTTCAGAGGAAGTGGAAATTGGTTTTGTAGAAATTAGTGTTCTGTTAGCCTTCTCTTCTTTTTTTTTCCTTATAGATAGGTCTCATTTTATAGCCCAGAATGGAGTTTAATATACAATATTCCAATATCTACCTCCTGCATGTTAGGATTGCAGATGTGTGCCACTTGCTCAGGAATTGGTCAACTCTTAACTTGTCAAACCTTTCATCACTTCTATGAACCCAAATCCTTCAAGCAAATTCCTTTTCCTTATCATACTCTGGCCTGTTTTATATTTTAGGCAACCAGGAACCCTAACGATTCAAAGCCCAACCCAAATGTAACAACCTCCTTTAACACCTGTAGACCAAACATCTTCCAAACCATTAACACTCAAACATGGCATCTCTTTTACAACTTCATCTTCCTTACGACCCTGTCATTTCTATCTCTTTAACGTGTCAAACACCTGTCTGAAATAAATGCATATCTCTGTGAAATTACAGCACCAGACAAACCTGTTTAAATCTCATTCGTCTTTTGAAAACTAATTCAGCATCAGCTCTTGCCCTTGCTCCATCTTTTATACCTTGCAAGATTAAGCCATGCCTCACTCTAAACTTTTATAGCACAATTTCCCCATTTACCTAACCTTATTAATGCATTTGACTATTTCTATTGTTTAACCGTCATGTGTTAGAACTTTTTCTTAGAGCTGGAAATACAGAAATAAACCAGGTAGGCATCACCTGCTGTCTAGTGGGGAGACAGACAATGAACAAAATGATAAGTACACTGCATAGGAGGATAAATGGTGATAGGTACTAAAGAGGAAAAAGCAAACAGAGAGGAGGCTGAAAAATGCCACCAAGTATACCATTCCAGAAAAGATGAGCACAAAGGGGTATATGGAAGAGATGACATTTAAGAAAAGACAAGATGCAAATGAGGTAGCAGAACAAGTAGCTGTCTTAGAAAAGATCATTCAAGGCAGAGGAAACAGCATGTGCAAAATGCCAAAGTTTGAAACAGTCTACACTTGTTGTAGAATAATGGAGAATCAAAGTGAGAAAGGGAGGAGAAGAATAGCAGGAGAGGTAAAAGAAGTAAAATTGCGAAGAACCTTATTGATCCTGGTACGGACCTTGGCTTTTCTCTGAATTAGATTGGGAGTCATTGAAGAGTTTTCCATGAATGTAGTCTAACATAGCTTTACTGCGTCATTCTATATCCAGAGTAGACTATGGTATATGAATACAGAAAGAAGGAGGCAAGAGATTATCCTACTTTATCAAGACGTTGATGGAAATTGCATTGATTTTAAAGCTTCTTGAGCTCCTTTCAAAAGTAGGAAAAGCAACCAGGATAGCATATGAAAAGAGAGGAAAGATATGGATTGATTCAAAGACCATGTCATTAACATTTTGAGAAATGACTTTCCCTTAGGCAAGAATATAGAAGGCAGCAAGGAAAACGTGGAGGATAGAAGCTCCACAGAAAATCAGGGAAGACATGGAGATTTCTATTAGTTCTGGGAGCAAGGGAACATAGATATTGCCAAAAATAATTACCATGCAAAGGAGGAAAATTCTCGTCCTCCCATTAGAGATGAGTGCAAGGGGGTTGAGGTACTGGATATTCAAGCCCTATAGGGCCCCCAAGAAAGCCGAGAACTCTACATGAAGGACAAACTCCAAGGAAGAAACTCAAGACTAAAGAATAAAACAAGAAACAAAATAGAGAAAGAAATGTGGTGGCAGAAGAAGCCAATGGATTCCATTTCAGGAATAACTGAAGAGACAAGAGAGGGGTCTACCAAGAGACCATGTGTAGTGGGAAGTTTTCCTGTGTCCCACCTAGTCCTGTGGCCACTGGGTCCCAAGTAAACACACAGAGGTTTATATTAATTATAAACTGTATGGCCTATGGCTCAAGCTTCTTGCTAACAACCTCTTTCCTCTTAAATTAACCCATTTCTATTTATCTATGTTTGTCTGTGGCTGTGGCATTACCTGTTCTCTCACATCTTGCTTCTGGTGGTTGCTCACAGCATCTCCTCTGACTCTGCCTTTCTTCCTCTGTCTCTCTGCTTGGATTCCCCACCTGCCTCAAAGCTGCCCTGCCAAAGGCTGGCCAAGGCAGCTTCTTTGTTAACCAATGGTAGCAATACATATTCACAGCATACAGAAAGACATCCCACAGCACTTCCCCTTTTCTATCTAATCAAAAAGGAAGGTTTTAACTTTAACATAGTAAAATTACATATAACAAAACAGGTATCAAGCAATAATTACAGTTACAATATCTAGTCTATTTGCAGTTGGCAAAAATAAAGAAAATATTCTATCATCTATCCTATTTTGGGGAGTCTAAAATTTTATATTTAATTTACCTTTTGTCATAATTAAGGAAAACTATAACTATCTAGTCTTCAACTTCATCAAAGACCATAGAAGGATACACTATTACCTGAGTATACAGGAAGTACATTGTAAGCAACTTCCACAACTCTAGAAATGACTAGAGACATCTGGCTACCTGGACAGTCACCCAAATTTCCTCTGCATTGTTGGGGCATCCATCTTCAGCCTGCAGGCCTAGAGTCTCTGGCAGACTTTTTAGTGAAGCAGGAAATTTGAAGGATTGTCTCATCTATTGGCAAAGTTCATTAATCACTTCTCTCTGTGTCCCGCAGAATGTCTATCAGTCTCCTCTGTGAAGCAGGAACCTGAAGGATAATCTCTCCTTATTTTGGCAAAGTTCAGTGGTCATTTTCCAATGGGTCCTGTATGTCCAGTTTATAAAACATACTGTCATGCAGTCCAGGCAAGAGCAGTTTCTTGCCTAAATGGCTAACTTTGCCAAGAAGAAGATAAACTCCATATGGAGTGTCTTTGATGCCCATCTTCCTCTTTGAAGTAAATTGCTGCTGCCAGGAGCAGATGTGTCTCATTGTCCAGAAAAGTCTGTTTTTTAAACATTTCAAATGCCATATTATGTAGGTCTTTGAAGTGTTTGAAGATTGCCTATCTGTCTGAAATATATCTCTGCATATTTATAAAACCTAACATGACAATAAGTATGATTAATATAGATGACTATTAACTTGTATTTCTTAACTATGCATTACATTTTTAAATGAGCTGCATAAACATAATACCTTTAACAGGAGTAGAAATATACATCAAGTATAACAAAATTGACTTTAAATTTATAACAATAACCTAAAATCCATACCACTGTAAAGTATTTTGAGATTAACAATTTCTTTGGATTAAAGTAGATTTAATAATCTACCTTTTTTCATCATTTCTATATCATATCTTCCTTTCTTCTTTTAGAAAGAGATTGGTTATAACCAATATCAATTTGTAACCAAATCTCCTAAATAAAGACAAACATCCATAATCCATTTGGAGGGAATGTGGGTATAGTTTTCTGCTGATTGGGGGTGCTGGTAATCTTTGGGGGACCCTGAGAAAATGTAGGCTTATGATCAAATCCTGAATGGAGTAATCTGTGAGGCTGGATCATCTCAGCCAGCAGCCTTGAAGCCTTCTGGATGCAGAACTCAGGAAACTGCAACAGAGGTGCTCTGAAATGTTGGATCATCTAGTCCCTCTGTTCCCATTGGAGATTTTTTCAAGGGATCTTATTCAATCAAACCATATTAACCTGGAAGCAATCCACAGGTTCTCATCTTCTGTGGAAACAAAAGCAGAACCTCTTTTCCAAAGCAACATATCCTTAGACCCAAATTTTGAAGTCAAAATACCTTTAAAATATATATGTTGGTTTAACTTAGCAGTCTTTACAATCAAATGTCTTTCAGCAGTTAGCTCATTAGCAGTCAAAAAATTCAAAGTAAACACAATAATATACATAATCCAGACTCTCTGTGTATTTTCCATCTTTACATGGCTTATTTCTTTTATATTACTTTTACTGTCTCTTTAAAGACTTTATTTTTTTAACTATTTATTTCTTTATAAACTACCTATACTCCTTTTCCTCTCTCTTCCAAGCCTACATATATTTTTACAGACGCTGTAAACCATTTAGAGGTATTTTCCATCTGAATATGTCCTATTGTGTATCTGTAAACCTTTTCTGACCAGGAGAGTTTTGGAACTGTTAAGCTGCATGGCAAGGACCAAAGCTGCAGTTTTCTTGTTGTTATTGTTTGTTGTTTTCAATAGTCCCAAAGTAACACTAGAAAAAGAAGCTAGAGGTGGAAAACAACCAACGTCCAATCTTCAGGCACAATAACATATATCTTACCTAAACATGAAGTAAAGAAAAGAGTGTCTTCAGCTGGGCGGTGGTGGCGCACGCCTTTGATCCCAGCACTCGGGAGGCAGAGCCAGGAGGATCTTTGTGAGTTCGAGGCCAGCCTGGTCTACCAAGTGAGTTCCAGGAAAGGCACAAAGCTACAAAGAGAAACGCTGTCTCAAAAAACCAAAAAAAAAAAAAAAAAAAAAAGAAAAGTGTTTTCAATGTGACATAAAAATAAAATACTACATTCAGTGTTTTTCTCACTTTGGTAGAGATAAACGTGGTATGATAGTAATCCTATGCTCCATGAACACAAATGCAATATAACTATCAACACTGGAGGAAGGCAGGGTAACTGTAAGACAAGCTAAAAAAGTTTGTTGGTTTCCTTATATAGACAGAAGAAAATAAGTTTAGAATTGACAATCTAGAGGAAAACAAGAAGGCAAAACAATGTTATTAGCTAATGTAAAGTTGCTCCTGGAGAAGAAGCCAAAACCTCTGTGCCACTGGAATACAGAGGAAGTGATCTATTTGCATATGACCTTGAGAGCCTCTGAAAGTACCATAACAACAAGGTCAGAACTCTCTAAGTCACAACCCAGGTCAGCAAGTCAAATTCAAGAACACTTGAACAACTTGGAAAAAGTACCCTTGGTGAAGCGAGGAAATCACACTGTGCTAAGGAGAAAATGTATGTAAACTATTAGGAGAACATTAGCTAGTGTTTATTATGAAAGCATATGGAAGTGTGACAGGACCAGTTCTTCCATATGCTTCTAGGAGATTTAATATAAAAGATTTACAGAGGAGACAAAAGATCTGTTACATAGAAAAACCTAGACAGTCATTCAAAGTTCCTTTTCAATGTTGTGGCATCCTTCTTCAGCCTACAGGCCTAGACTATCAGGTAGACTTTTCAGCAGAACAGGAAATTTGAAGGACTGTCCTGCCTTGTATTGGCAAGGTTCATCAGTTGCTTTCTTCTGTGTCCTGCAGACTATCTGACAGACTCTTCTGTGAAGCAGGAATCTCAAAGGACTGTCCTGACTTGTTTTGACAAAGTTCAACAGTATTTTCCCTGTGTGTCCTGTATGTCTAGGCTGCACAGCACATTATCAGCAGTCAAAAGCAAGAGCAGTTTCTTTGACCAGTGGCTAAACTTGTCACAATGAAAGCAAACCCCATAAGGAGTTTCTTCAATGCCCACCATCTCTGAAGTAAATTGGTGCTGCCAGGAGCAGATGTGTTTCATTGTCATGAAAAACCTTAAGTTAACAAAGCATTTTAAATGTCATATTCTATAGATCTTTGAAGTGTTTGAAGACCATTTATCTATCTAAAATATACCTTTGTCTGATTTTGAAAACATACGTAATTTATCTACAAATTTGATTGTTATAAATAACTACTAATCTATGTCTCTTGATTACCCTAAGTAGTTTATAATAGCTTTCAAAAACTAGAATTTTGACTTACATTTTAAAATTATCTGCATAGGTACAATACCTTAAACAAGAGTAGAAACATATATACACTGTAACAAAGATAACTTTAAAATTTGTATCAATATACAAAAGTCCTTACAAATAAAATATATTTGAGATTAATAGTTGTTTTTTATTTAAAGTAGGTTCAATAATCTATCCTTTTATCTCATCATTCCTATATTTCCCTAAATGATAACAAACATCCATAACCCTCCAAATAATCAAAGACCACTCACCCCATCTCTTGGGAATGTGAGCATAGTGTTCTCTAGACTGCTTTCTGCTGTATGTGGACTAAGCATCCATAGGGTCCCAGAGAGAAAATTTGAGATAATGGCCAAATCCTGGGAAAACCAGCTATAACATTTGTTGATAGATATCACCTGTCAAGATTCAGATCTCCCCTGATCAAACCTGATCTGTATTAACCTGAAGGAATCCACAGCCTCTCATATCCTGTGGGAACAAAACTCCAAAACATTTTTGATTTCCATTTGACAAATATATTTTTTGTCTTCTTATTTAAAGTTAAGATATACCTAAAGTATCTAAGTCAGTTTAATTTTGCAGTCCTTCTCAGAATCTCATGTCTCCCAGCAGCTGTTGTCTGCTTATCAACAATCAAAAAATTCAAAATCAACACAATAACATACAGAATTCAGACTCCCTGTATATTTCCCACTTCTGTGTGGCTTATTCTTTTTTTAACATTACGTTACTTGTCTCTTTAAAAACTTTTTTATTTTTAACCTATTTATTTATTTTTATGACTGTCTATACCCATGTTCTTTCTTTTTTAAGCCTACACACATTGTAAAACACACTAGAACCTGTTAAGAGGTTTTTTTCCATCTGGACCCCTTTTACTGTGTATCTTTTATCCTTTTTTGACTATGTGAGCAAACCTTTAAACTGCTAACCTACACCTGGATCCCCCACAAAGCTCTCAGCTGGCTCTGCCCACTTTTTGCTTTCTGGGTCATGAAAGTCAGGCCTAAAGCTCACAGCCCACTTGGAGGTTTGTGACTGAGAATTACATTCAGCCTTCCCAGAGTTCTAGAATGCCAATGCTTTCACTGTGGCAGACGTTTTTACTTACTTTTTTGTTCCTACTTAACATAGTGCCTGCTCAAGGGCTCACCAGTAGACAGAAACTCTTGAAGGAACCATATCCTCTTTTTAAAAAAAGCTTTCTAAGGTACTATAGACATTCAAGAGCTCCACATTGGGCATCAAAATGTTGTTGGTTATTTTTGCTCCTTTGAGGGGCCTGCCACCCAGTTCCCAAATAATCATACAACATGGAGATGTTTTCTTATTATGAATACCCAGCCTTAGTTTGGCTTGTTTCTTGTCAGCTTTTCTTAACAAATTATCCCATCTACCTTTGCCTCTGGACTTTTTCTTTTTCTTACTTCTGTATATCTTACTTTCACTCTTAGTCTGTGGCTGGCTGGGTGGCTCAGTGGCTGGTCCCTAGTGTTCTCTTCTCCTTCCTCTCTTGCTCCTTCTTCTCCGAGATTTCTCTTTCTATTTATTCTTTCTGCCTACCAGCCCTGCCTATTCTTTCTCCTGCCTTGCTATTGACTGTTCAGCTCCTTTTTAGACCAATCAGGTGTTTTAGACAGGCAAAGTAACACAGTTTCACAAAGTTTAACAAATGCAACATAAAGGAATGCAACACATCTTTGCATCATTAAACAAATGTTCTACAGCATAAGCAAATGTAACACATCTTAAAATAATATTCTACAACAGAAAACAATCTAATTTTTTAGCACAAGAGGTTAATAGCATCAGGTAAAGGTAGAACGGCTGAATAGGACAAATGTGGGCTTAAAACTGAACAGACTTAATTTGAGTTAATTAAATTATAAATAAATTTCTCACCTTCTATGAGCTCCTAATTTTTCCTTTCTCTATAAGTTCAAATACACACACATGCATGCATATAAACATACACACACACACACACACACACACACACACACACACACACATTTACAATATCTTTATTAGCAAAAGTATGCTGTGGTATCACACATACCCAAGTCTTCCCCCCTCCAATACCCATTGTTTGTTTTTTATTTTATATCCTGGGCATAGTTTCTCCTTTCTCCTCTTCTCCCAGTCCCTACCCCTACCCACCTCTCTGTTCCCCCAATCCACTCCTCCACCGTTTCTGTTCAGGAAATGGCAGGTCTCCCATGAATATCAACAAAACATGGCATATCAAGTTGTAGTAAGACTAAGCTTCTCATGTATTAAGGCTGGCCAGTGTGACCCAGTATGAGGAGTAGGGTCCCAAAAGCCTGTAAAAGAGTCAGACAAAGCCCCTGTTCCCACTCTTAGGAGTTCCACAAGAGGACCAAGCTACACAACTGTAACATATATGCAGAGAGTCTAGGTCAGTCCCATGCAGGCTCCCTCGTTGTTGGTTCAGTCTCTGTGAACCCCTATGAGCCTAAGTTAGTTGATTCTGTGGGCTTTCTTGGAGTGTTCCTGACCCCTCTTGCTCCTACAACCCCCCCACCTTGACTTCTACAGGATTCCCCGAGTTCTGCCTAATGTTTGACTATGGGCTATTTCCATCAGTTGCTGGATGAAGCCTCCCTGATGACAACTGGGTTAGGCACCTATCCATGAGTATAACAGAATATCCTTAGGCATCATTACATTGACATTCTTTTCCTCCAGTCATGTTTGGTTCTATCCTAGGTCTCTGGGTCATCCATTCTGTGGGTCCTGTTGTTCCAGGCAGTTTCAGGAGTGGGCTTACTCTCCTGGCATGGGTTACAGGCTAGACTGGTTATTTGTTGACCATTCTCTCAATCTCTTGGCCACCCATACCTCAAGTACATCCCATAGGCAGGACAGACTGTAGGTAGAAGGTTATGTACCTGGGTTAGCTTCCCACTCCCACAACTTGAAGTCTTATCTGGTCATAGTAGATGGCCAGTTCAGGATATGTATGCACTATTGCTAGGAGTTTTAGCTGGGGCCATCCTTGTAGATTCCTGGGAGATTCCTTTGCACCAGATTTTTACCTGACTCCAAAATAGCCCACCCCTTTCCAGTCATTGCTTTCAGTACTCTCCTCCTCTGTCTGCTCCAAACCTGATCACTCATGTTCCCATCACCACCTGCCCCCAGTCCACCTGCAAAATCTATTCTATTTCCCCTTCCTAGGGAGATCCATGTGTCCCCCTTAGAGCCTTTCTTGTTACTTAGGCTTTCTGGGTGTGTATTCTAACATGATTATTATTTACTTAACAGATAATATCTACTAATAAGTGAGTATATACCATGTTTATCTTTCTGGATCTGAGTTACCTCACTCAAGATGATTTTTTTTCTAGTTTTACCCATTTGCCTTCAAATTTCATGATGTATTTTTTTCAACAACTGAGTAATACTTAATTGTGCAAATGTACCATATCTTCTTTATCTATCCTTTGGTTGAGGGACATCTAGGCTGTCTCCAGTTTCTGGGTACTACAAATAAAGCTGCTATAAACATAGTTGAGCAAGTGTCCATGTGGTATGACTGAGCATCCTTTTTGTATATTCTCAATAGTATAGTTGGCTCTTGTGGTAGATTGATTCCCAGTTTCCTGAGAAACCACCACACTAATTTCCAAAGTGACTATACAGGTTTGCACTCCTACCAGCAATGGAAGAGTGTTCTCCTTGCTCCACATCCTATCCAGCATGAGCTGCCACTTGTGTTTTTTATCTTAGTCATTCTTATAGTTATAAGATGGGATCCCAGAGTCGTTTTGATTTGCATTTCCTTGATGGATAAGGATGTTGAAAATTTCCTTAAGTATTTCTCAGCCATTTGAGATTCCTCTGTTGAGAGTTCTCTGTTTAGACCTGTACCCTATTTCTAATTGGATTATCTGGTTTATTGATGTCTTTATATAGTTTCTTGAGTTCTTTATATATTTTTGAAATAAGCCTTCTGTCAGATGTAGGGTTCGTGAAGATCTTTTCCCATTCTGTAAGCTACTGTTTTGTCTTATTGATGAATCCTTTTATTACAGAAACTTTTCAGTTTCATGAGGTTCCATTTATGAAGTTTGATCTTAATGGCTGCACTATTGGTGTCCTGTTGAGGAAGCTGTCTCCTGTGCCAATGCATTCAAGTGCTGTGGGATGTTCTGTATGGCAAATGTGTTGCTCTGATTGGTTAGTAAATAAAACACTGATTGGCCTGTGGCTAGGCAGGAAGTATAGGCGGGACTAACAGAGAGGAGAAAAAGAAAGAACAGGAAGGCAGAAGGAGTCACTGCCAGCCACCGCCAGGACAAGCCGCATATGAAGATGCTGGTAAGCCACGAGCCACGTGGCAAGGTATAGATTTATAGAAATGGATAAATTTAAGCTATAAGAACAGTTAGCAAGAAGCCTGCCACGGCCATACAGTTTGTAAGCAATATTAGTCTCTGTGTTTACTTGGTTGGGTCCGAGCGGCTGTGGGACTGGCGGGTGACAAAGATTTGTCCTGACTGTGGGCAAGGCAAGAAAACTTTAGCTACATTCAAGGCTATTTCCCACTTTCTCTTCTATCAGGTTAAGTTTATCTGGATTTATATTGATGTCTTTGATCCACTTGGAATTGAGTTTGTTCAGGGTGATATGTATGGATCTATTTGCAATCTTCTACATTCTGACATCCAGTGATGCCACCACGATTTGTTGAAGATGCTTTATTTTTTCCATTGTAAAATTTTGGGTTCTTTGTAAAAAAAAAAAATCAGGTGCCCATAGGTATGTGGATTTACACATGGATCTTCAATTCAATTCCATTGATCCACCTGTGTATTTTTATGCCAATACCATTTGGTTTTTATTATGATAGCTCTTTAGTAGAGCTTAAAAGTTCTTTCATTATACAGGATTGTTTTAGCTGTCCTGGGATTTTTGTTTTTCCATATGAAGTCCAGTATTGTTCTTTCAAGGTCTGTAAAGAATTGTGTTGAGATTTTAATGAGAATTGCATTAAGTCTGTAGATTGCTTTTGGTAAGATGGCCATTTTTACTATGTCAATCCTACTCTTATATCCATTTTGAAAGGATACTGAAATTAACATGCATAACCATATCATGACACTTTGGGAAACCACTTTGTGATCTGTCCTCAGTACTTAAAATAGGTAGCTCTCACTCTCAAAAGACTTAGTTTTTAAAAACTTCAGTTTTTCTTGTTAAATAATACTTGCTATTTAAGATAAATGTGAATGCTAATTTTAAGTGATTTCCATAGCTCCTGATACAGTGTTTTGCTATAGACCATTAAACAGTTATTACATTCCTTATGTGATTAAAGACACTTTTACTGTGTCGTATTTGTTGTTAGATCATGTGTAGAAACTGGATAAAAGGCCCATTATCAGTGCAAGATATTAGTACTCTATCTTTTCTGAAAAAGCATTCTGGGTATATTAGAATCAAATTTAATTAAGGGCATTTGCATCATTCAATTCTAGCAAAAGCAAAACTGTCATTTTGTCACATTAACTTCATTCTGTCACTTTAATGACCAGAACTCCAAAGCTAGGCTGCTTGGCCATGTAAGAGAATAGTGAAGAAGTTATTGGAAATAGTATCATCATTTAACTCACACTTGTTGACTCCCTACACTCAGCTCTCACAGTATTTACACAATCATAGGAATCCAATAGCATAGCTTTCCACAATTTAGTCCAGCTCCATGAAATTGGAAAATTGCCCACAGTAGACAAATACACAAAACAGGCTGATAAAGAGATATCAGAGGCTGGGTGTCGGTGGCTCATGCCTTTAATTCCTTGGGAGGCAGAGAGAGCCATGCGGCTCTCTGTGAGTTAGAGGCTAGCCTGGTCTACAGATTGAGATCCAGGACAGGCAACAAAACTACACAGAGAAACCCTGTCTTGAAAAACCAACAGAGAGAGAGAGAGAGAGAGAGAGAGAGAGAGAGAGAGAGAGAGAGATCAGAGGCAGTGTGATCTTTTTCTGGCTATAAAGTAAAAGGAAAATCAAAGAGCTGCCAGATAACAACCAATGACTACATCTAGCTTGAAGAAATGGCCATTTGCAAATAAGCACATTATCCTTACAGAGGCTAAAGTGCAATTCCCGCAAGAGCCAAATTTCCATTACTTATTTCTTTATTTTACAACTGTCCCCATTGTTATTACTATTAAACCAGAATCCATAGTGTGTGTGACTGATAAGATGGATTTGAACTTGAGGTCCAGTTTCCAATGATAAATGACAACAAATCTAGGCCTGTATGTCACGAACCAACAAGAAGTAATAAGGCTGGGGTAAATGGGAGGGTGCAAGAACAGCAGTGGTGCCACCTCGTTCTAGCTGATCTATTCTAGGTGGACTAACTGCAGTACTGCAGAGATGCAGGCAGTTTTTAATTGACCTTTGAACAATTCAAGTTCAAAATACTGCCTAAGCTAAAACTAGAAACAAACAAATGCATATCGCTATTTTATAAATTTTACATGGTGTCAAAAAGAGTATGGACAGAAGGACAGAAGTGGAGGGAGGGAGAGAGGAAGGATAAGAGGGAGGAGGGAAAGAAGAAGGGAGGGAGGGAATATTTCATGTAGACACATAGCAAAAAAAATGCTGTATGAAAGAGTCTTCAAAACAAGGCAACAATATATAATGAGGACAAAATTTGCACCATCTATAATTCCATATTTTTTATTATTTAGGCTGAAGTATCAAAGATAAACTTAAAGCAAAAATTTAAATAAGCAAGGTTATAAATAAATTCTTAATTTCATCCAATTAACTACACCAAGAAACCTCCATATATATATGAACATAAAACACAGTTTTGGTCTGGTCAAGAGAAAAAATTATTAAACCATATATTGCATTGATATTTTTGTCCTATATTCAGAATACCTCGGTGCTCTTAACTACTCTAAGGTCTTAACAGTTTAAATATTTTAACTCACATAGATACCTCCTGAAACTAATTTAATGTAAAAATTTCCAACTAACTCTGATTTTACTACTTTTGACTTATTCATACCAAGCTTAAAATAAAATAACAAAAAAAAATGTTTCAAGTGGCTTGGTTTTTATTCTTCAGGATTTGAAAATTGAGTTTCACAAGATATAGCAATACATAACTCAAAGTCCTTTTTCACATGACACAAAATAGTTTAAGGAAATTGCAGAAATTTTTCAAAGATGGAAGCAAGGCATGATGGTACATGCCTTTAATCCCAGCACTCTGGGGGAAGAGGAAGGCAGATCTCTGTGAGTTCCAGGCCACCAAGGTCTACATAGCAAGATCATCTCAATATGGCAACACTCTATCTGCAAAGGAAAGAATTGAAAAATAAAGTTGTTAGAATATCTGAGATGTAGAGTATTTGTGTGCATGTGTGTAGGCCAGCCGTCAACCTCAAGTGTCATTCCTCAGCCATCTACATTGGCTGGGTGACCAGTAAGCTCCAGAGAACAGTCTGCCTCTCCCTCCCTAGCACTAAGATTACAAGCTCACTACTTTAGTGTTTTAGATCACGCCCACCACCTGGCTCTTACTCAGGACCCCATGCTTCCATGGCAAATATTTTACCAACAGTCATCTTCCCAGTCCCCACGAAGTATTTTTAAGCACTTTATTTATTTATTTGTGGTTAATTTTTTTTTAACA
The DNA here is from genome assembly GCF_004664715.2 of Peromyscus leucopus. Lineage (NCBI taxonomy): Eukaryota > Metazoa > Chordata > Mammalia > Rodentia > Cricetidae > Peromyscus > Peromyscus leucopus. The sequence continues at coordinate 52,972,091 of NC_051083.1, forward strand.
GTAAAATCCAGGAAAGGTGAAATGGAATAATTTTGCTTTTATCATCCTCACCATGTAAAGATAAATAACAAATCAATCCTTGCAAAGGATAAGGATTCTTATCATTTCCACATAAATGAATTTTTCATAACTGAGTGATTTGGTATAAACTATTGGCCTGAATGAGCCACTTAGTATTTTATGCAACAGGACACATTGAAGTTCAAATACATTGCTATGTTTTAAAACACTTGTTTCCTTTACCTTTTCTCACAGCTAAACTTTATATTTTTTTATTTACTTTTATTTCACGTATATGGGTGTTGTGCTGGCATGTATGTCTTTGTACTTTGTACATGCCTGATGTCCACAGAGGCCAGAGAGGGTGTCAGAAACCTTACAACTGGAGATACAGATGGCTGTGAGTTGCCATGTATGTGCCGGGAATCAAATTCAGATCCTCTGAAAACCTGCTAGTGCTCTTGCCTGCTGAGCCATCCCTTTGGCCTCAAACTTTATATTTCATTGAGCAAACGCCTCCACTCAGATCACAGTAACCACTACTTTACCCTTCTGTGGTGGTTTGAATGAGAATGGTCCCCATAGGCTCATATGTTTGAATGTTGAATATTGGTCCCCAGTTAGTAGAGCTGTTTGTGAAGGATTAGGAAGAGTGGCCTTGTACTGTGTCACTGGGATTGGACTTTGAGATTTCAAAAGCCCATGTCAGGCCTAGTGTCTGTCTCTGTCTGTGTCTCTCTGTCTCTCTCTCTCTCTCTCTCTCTCTCTGCAACTTGCAGATCAGAAGTGAGCTCTCAGGTACTGCTGCAGCATATGCCTGACTGCCTGCCACCATACTCCATGCCATGATGATCATGGACTAACTTTCTGAAACTGTAAGCAAACTCCCAATTAATGTTTTTTTTATAAGTTTCCTTGTCTCCTCACAGCAGTATAACAATAACTAAGTCACCCTATTTCTTTGAATTTGACTATCTTCAATTCTTTATGATGAACAATAAAATGCAATATTTGTCCTTTTATTTCTGACTCATTTCACTTAAAATAGTATCACCCAGATCCATCCATGTTGTCATAAATAACATGATTTGTTTCCTTTTAAGAGATGGATAATATCCACTGTGTGTATCATATTTTCTTTGTTCATTTTTCTGTTGATGGACAATTAGGTTGTTTCTAAATCTGGCTTTTAAAAAATAATACTTCAATGAACACAAGTGTGCCACAATAGCTCTTTCAGTTCCTGGTATCAATTTCTTTGGATATTTATTCAAGAGTGAGTTTGCTTCAGGGTGTAGTAGTGCATACCTTTAATCCTAGAACTTGAGGCAGAGGCAGGTGTCAGTTTGAGGCCAGTCTGGTCTACATAGCAAGCTCCAGACCAGCTACCAATACACAATGATACTCTGTCTAAAAAAAATAAGAGTAGAGCCAGGTAGTGGTGGGACATGCCTTTAATCCCAGCACTCAGAAAACAGAGCCATGTGGATCTCTCTGAGTTCGAGGCCAGCCTGGTCTACAGAGCAAGATCCAGGACAGCCACCAAAGCTATACAGAGAAACCCTGTCTCAAAAAGCCAAAAAATAAATAAGTAAATAAGTAAGTAAGTAAATAAATAAATAAATAAATAAATAAATAAATAAATAAATAAAACAAGAGTAGGATTGCTGAAATAAATGCATATTTTATTTTTGATATCTTAAAGGAAGTAACACACTATTATACTATTATTCATAGTGCTTGTTTGTGCCATCACGTACATTTAATAACATGTTTTTTGTGGTGCTGGGACTGGAACACAGGACCTTGCACAGTCTGGCTAGCATTCTACCACTGAGCAATATATACAGTTTTCTGTTATCCACATTTTAGAGAATATCTACAATTGATATGGGATCTTGAATTGATGGTTTCTTTCTCGTTGCATTGTGTTCCCATTCTAGTTCTTTCAGTTCTGTTCAAAACACAGATATCAATGTTAACTTTGCTCTTCTTGAAGGTTATGTAGCTCTGTTTTTTTGGATACTTTCAACAATGATTCTTTTTTTTCTGTTTCTGGAAACTTCTGCTATGACATACATTAAGGTAGTTTTCTTTATATTTAGATTTACTGGCATTTGTATCATTTCTTTGTACAAGAATTGATATCTTTTATCATTTTATCAATATTTGAATTTTCTAACCAAGTCCTCTCCAAATACTATCTCTGTCCCTATATGTCCCTGTATGTTCTCTCCTCTGAAACTATATATATATATATATATATATATATATATATATATATATATAATTTCTACTTAATATATCTATTACTCTTCTAAATATTTTCTTTTGTCTATTCATGCTTCCATTTGAATATTTTTAAGTAATTCTACATTTAGCTACTATAATTCTCTGTTTCCCAGTATCTAATCTGCTACAATATTCACCCACTGAATTATCAATTTCCGCTATTAGATTTTTTATTTCTAGTATTTTATACATATATATTTTTCTGCTCTTTTCTGAAGGGAAACAGAGGAGCAATGGATATGGAGGAGAAGGGAGATGGGAAGGGCTGGGAGGAGTGGAGGAAGGGGAGCTGCAGTTGGAATGCACTGTATGAGAGAAGAATAAATAAAAAGAAAAAAGGCAGGGAGTCTTCTCCTGACTGAATGCCTTGGTCACCCTGGAATTTCTGTGAGCCGCATTCTCAAGAAATTCTGAGCAAAAGTCACAAGACTATACACCAAAACTGAGGCTACAGAATATTTCTATGCTGTAGGGGAGAAACTTTGAATCAAAACTGCATAGTATTCAGCAAGGTGGGAGCCTGGAAAAAAAAAACAGAGATTGCAAGAGAATATGAACAGGACACAGGCTCAAAGCCATGCAGGGAATGCTGGGAAGAACCACCCAGGGCTCTGACCAGCATTTGGCCTACAAGGGAAGCTTCTGTGACCCCACCTTGAAAGTGGCTCTCCATGGGGCATCACTGAAATCTGGGAGCCATACAAGTAATACTATGGTTCAGGAATTGTTTCTGTAATAGGCAAGCAGAAAAGAGACTTCATTAAGACTCTATATTACAATCCAGCTCTCGCCACTTCATATTAACCCTCCTTTATTTACTGTCCAGTGTCACTTAGCAGGAAAGTTCTGTCCTCTTCTGTTCTCATTTTTTATCCCTTGATTTTTTCCTTTGTTTTTCAATACCATACTAATCACAGTATGTCTCAGCACATTTGGCAAGGAATTAATAAAATTACCCCAAGATGTTAAAATAGAATATTTTCCTCATTAACATTAGCAGGCCAATAAAATTCATGACTTATGAAAAAAGAAAAATGAGAAGAATCTGATCAAGAATATCCAAAAAAAGTCAGGCAGTGGTGGCACACGCCTTTAATCCCAGCTCTTGGGAGGCAGAGGCAGGTGGATCTCTGAGTTTGAGGCCAGCCTGGGCTACAGAGTGAATTCCAGGACAGGCACCAAAACTACATGGAGAAACCCTGTCTCAGAAAAAAAGAAAGGAAGAAAAGAAAAGAAAAGAAAAGAAAAGAAAAGAAAAGAAAAGAAAAGAAAAGAAAAGAAAAGAAAAGAAAGAATATCTGTGGTGGTATTGTGTTCCCCAAAATATTGTGCACCCTAATAAACTTATCTGGGGTCAGAGACAGAACAGCCACAATATTAAACATGAGGATAGGCAGTAGTAGCACACGCCTTTAATCCTAGCATTCCAGAGGCAGAAATCCATCTGTTCAAGGATACAGCCAGGCATGGTGACTCACGCCTTTAGTCCCAGGGAGTGGTGGTAGAAAGCAGAAAGGTATATCATGCGTGAGGACCAGAAACTAGAAGCATTTGGCTGGTAAGCTTTCAGGCTTTGGAGCAACACAGTTCAGCTGAGACTCATTCTGGATGAGGACTCAGAGGCTTCCAGTCTGAGGAAACAGGACCAGCTGAGAAGTTGGCCAGGTGAGATTAGCTGTGGCTTGTTCTGTCTCTCTGATCTACCAGCATTGACCCCAATAACTGGCCTCGGGATTGATTTTATTAATAAGAACTTTTAAGATTCCTGCTACAAACATCCAATGTTTACAAACTACTTATCTGATAAGAGATTAATATGTAGAATACATTAAATCTCAAAAAAAAAAAACCTCAAGGAAAACGAGCAATGGATGAACTGAGGTCAAAAAGATAGCCCAGTGGGTTAAAGCAACTGCTGTACAAGCCTGACAACCTGAGTTAGATTTCCAGGACCCACATAAAAAGGTGCATGTGGTGATGCACCTCTGTAATCCCAGAACTCCTGTGGTGAGATGGGAGCAGAAACAACAAAATCAGCCCAATATTTCCAGGCCACCTAGCCTTCAGTATGAGCATAGTAGCAAAAACAAGAGGAACTCTGTCTCAACAAGGTAGAAGGAAAGACCTATCTCCTGAAAGATTGCCTCTTACCTCCACATAGCACATTTCACAGACATGCATATGTGCATACACATTACAGGTGATAGATAGATAGATAGATAGATAGATAGATAGATAGATAGATGATAGATAATTTTAAATGGATAAATTATCTTAACAGAAGATATTTTTCACAAAAGATACATTAATGACAAGTATATGAAAAATTTAAACATATTAATCTACAGTGTGCTATATTAAGAAGACAAAATGTTGATGAGCTTATGGAGACAAGAGAATGTTGTTTGGGAGTGGTAATTAATATGTGCATTATGAAATGACACATAGTAGTTCCTCAAAATTCTGAAAGTATATCTACCATGTGGATCCAGGTATCCCACTCTTGGAGATCCTTCCCAAACCGCTCTACTAACTGGAGCCCTCACTGGGACTCCTCTTTAATATCCTATTGTTGCCCTGTGCTGTGGAGATTCTGAAGCTTTGGATCTGCAGGACCTGCCCCTGCACATGCTCCAGCAAATTGCAGATGGATAGATCTTTGGGTGGGCCAACTCATTGGCATGGTTCTGAGCCTGGGTGGTAACTGGGTTGGTAGCCTGCCAGTTTTCCCCCATCCTTATCACCAGGGGGAGCTCTCCAGCACTGCCCAGGCTAGTTCACCCTATGCAGCTAGGAGCAAGGGGTGGGGCCAGTTCTCCTGCTTTCACATCCTCAGGGCCAGCTCACACACACCTATGACACCAGGACCAATTCTACTGCATTGCCCCAGACAAGGGTGAAGGGGCCACTCTCTCTAGTTATTTAGCTCTCATGACCTTAGGGTCAGCTCTCCCACCTGTGGTTGGTTGTTTTGGCTCTTTTGGGGGACCTACCACCCAGCTCCCAGATAAACCACACAGAGGATTATTCTTAATTATGAATGCCCAGCCTAAGCTTGGCTTGTTTCTTGCCAGATTTTCTTAACTTTAAATTATCTCATCTATCTTTTGTCTCTGAACTTTTCCTTTTCTATTCCTGTATACCTTTCTTTGTTTCTTACTCAATTGCTTGCTGTGTAGCTGGGTGGCTGGCCCCTGAAGTCCTTCTCCTTCTCTGGGTGCTTCTTTTCTCCTCCTCGATTTCTTCTTCTACATATTCTCTCCGCCTGCCAACCCGCTTATCCTTTCTCCTGCCCTGCTATTGGCCATTCAGTTCTTTATTAGACCATCAGGTGTTTTAAGCAGGCACAGCAACACAGCTTCACAGAGTTAAACTAATGCAGCATAAACAAAAGTAAAACACCTTAAAATAATAGTCTACAACACTCACCTGCCACAGGCAGTGAGGGGCAGGGGGAAGGAGGGCATCTGTCCCTCATCCATGCAACTGTATGACAGAAGAGGGAAAGGGCCAGATCTCTCAGGCTGGCTCACCCTCCCCTCTACCCGCAACTCCCCACCCCCATCAACAGGGTCAGCTCTCATGAGTGCTGCAGCTGGTGAGGGGCAGGGCCAGCTCTCCTGTTTGCCACAGGTGGTGAGAGGGGGAGGGCATCTTTCCCTCACCCACACCAGCACATGGCAGACAAGGGGGGTCAGGACCAGCTCTCCCACTCTCATGCCCTCAAGGCCAGCTCACCTGGACTACAGCAAACAGGGCCAGCCCTGAGGCAAGGTATAGGACCCGATCTTCTGAGTGTTGCAGCCAGTGAGGGGCAGAGCCAACTTTGTGCAGCCCTATGCTCTCAGCTTTCAGTGGTAATAGAAGCCCTGGGCATCAATACAGACCAGGGCTGCAGCAGGGTCATAGACCCAGACATGGGCCTTGGCAGCAGCCCAGGCCCAGACATCACCATGGTCCTGAGTGGCGAGCACCACTCCTCAGCACCTCACCTTCTCAGATCTGTCTCTCTCTACAGGGCATGAACCATTCTGTGTGTGTGTGTGTTGTGTGTGTGTGTGTGTGTGTGTGTGTCCCATACCTCACCATACATTTGCTCACTATAATAGTGCCTGACTGCTTGGTGTCACAAGGTGCTGGGTGGGCCCATGTTTTCTCTTCACTCCCCAGGGCAGGCCACCCAGGGCAGGTGTGTGGGTCTCCTTCTCCCACTCAGTCTTAATGGTGCTGAGCAGGGTAGGGTTTTCCTCACAGATCATTTTCTATAGTAAGATTAGTTTTTTTAATTTTTTAATGTTTTTTTATATTTTATTTTTTATATTTTGAAATTTTCATATGTGAGTATTGTATTTACATAATTTTTACCCTTCTTTCTACTGCCACCTTCTTCTGCCATGTCCCCCATATTCCCTCTCAAATTCATGACCTCATCATTCATGGGCTTTTAGCCTTCTGACTGGATAACTCTATTTTATTTAATAGGCAATTAAGTATGTAAGTTAGAAGTAAATTGCTTATTATCAATCTTAAACAGAAGCAAACTGTTAGTATACAATTTTATGGGCCTTCCCTAACATTATCAATCATTTCATCAAGGTCATCTTCTCTGTCTGATAGTTTATAACAGTTGATAGTATAAAATTTAAAAGTATTTCTTAATATGCAAGTTCATATACTATGTGAAGTAAGACAGTCTCAAAATGATAAATTTTTGATTACTCCACTTATATACAGTGTATAAAGTCTGCAAAATTGTGAAATTCACAGAAACAAAGTAATACTTTCCAAGGAATAAAAAGAGAAAGAAAAGGATGACCTGTTGTTTAAAATGTTTGAGTTCAAAACAGTCTACCAAGGAACTCCTACAGTTGATAAACATTATCAGTGAAGTGTCTGGATAAAAGATTAACTTTAAAAAAGATCAGTATCCCTTCTATATACAAACAATAAATGGGCAAAGAAGGAAATCAGAGAAACAACACCCTTCACAATAGCCACAAATAATATGAAATATCTTAGGGTAACTCTAACCAAGTAAGTTAAAGATTCGTATGACAATAACTTCAGGTCTTTGAAGAAAGAAATTGAAGAAGATATCAGAAGATAGAAAGATCTTCCATGTTCACTGATCTGTAGATTAACATAGTAAAAATGTCCATCTTACCAAAAGTAATCTACAGATTCAATGCAATTCCTATGAAAATTCCAACACAATTCTTTACAGACCTTAGAAATACAATTCTGAACCTCATGTGGAAAAAAAATCCAGGATAGCTGAAATAATCCTGTATAATAAAAGATCTTCTGGAGGTATCACCATCCATGATTTCAATTTGAACTATAAAGCTATATAGTAATAAAAAACTGCATGGTACTGGCATAAAAACAGACATATTAATCAATGGAGTCAAACTGAAGACACAGAACTAAATCCAGACACCTATGGACATATGTTTTTGATAAAGAAGCCAGAAAAAAGAAAGCATCTTCAACAAATGATGCTGGTCTAACTGGATGTCAGCATGTAGATGCATGCAAATAGATTCATATCTATCACTCTGCACAAACACAAGTCCAAGTGGATTGAAGATCTCAACATAAAACCAGGTACACTGAGCCTGATAGAAGAGAAAGTGAGGAATAGCCTTGAATGAATTGGTGTAGGAGACAACAGAGGTGCCAGGCAGGCTCCTGTTTGAAGCCTGCCTTCCTCAGCCACAAGGCATGGTGCAGAGCCATTGCTGTTGTTCTCTCACCAGCCTGGGGCTAGAAACCCTGGGAAACAGCCTCTTTTCAAAGAATGGCAATGCCTGGCTCTGCCTCCCGACTCCAGCCTGTTCTACAGAGAGAGATCCAGGACAGGCACCAAAACTACACAGAGAAGTCCTGTCTTGAAAAACCAAAAGAGAGAGAGAGAGAGAGAGAGAGAGAGAGAGAGAGAGAGAGAGAGAGAGAGAGAAGAAGGAGGAGGAGGAGGAGGAGGAGGAGAGGAGGAGGAGGAGGAGGAGAGAAGAAGAAAGGAAGGAAGGAAGGAAGGAAGGAAAGAAAGAAAGAAAGAAAGAAAGAAAGAAAGAAAGAAAGAAAGAAAGAAAGAAAGAAAGAAAGAAAGAAAGAAAGAAAGAAAGAAAGAAAGAGAAAAAGAATGGCAATGCAATATGGTGACATTAATTACCCCTGTGATGGTTAAAATTGACCTTCAACTTGACAGGATCTAGATTCACCTAGGAAGCAGGCCTCTGGGCATGTTTAGGAGGGAGTCTCTAGATTATGCTAACTGAAGGGGAAAGATTTGCCTGTTGTATATTTGATCACACTGTGACCCTGAGACTGCCTTATTTACTGGATAACCTGTTTCTAGTTGTGGTGTGCCCCAGACCTAGAACAAATCTTTAATCCAAGAGCTGTCTACTTGGATATTGTAAACAGGACTAAATAAAATCAACCTTAGGTCAAGAGGTGGAGCAAGCAACCAGTCAACAGGAAAAAAGCCATAGAGAGTGGGAGGAAGTTAGGAGAGAGAGAGGGAGAGGGAGAGGGAGAGAGAGAGAGGAAATAGAAAGGAGGTACATCTAGTTGAAGGAGTTTTTTATTGTTTGAGAGGGTGGAGTAGGAGGAAGCCCTCTTTCTGGGGTAACAGTGGAGGAGGAAGCAGCTGAGTAACTTCTCTGCCTCTCTGAGCTAGCAGGTTTTCACCCCAGCATCTGGCTCCAGAGTCATTATTGATAAAATAGAAAGATAGAGATTTAGTTAAAAAGAGCACTTGCTCTAAATGTGGGCACTACCACTCCTTGGAATGGACCCCAGAGCTGAAAAAAGAGAAAGCAAGCAGAATACCCACATTCATTTCTGTGTGCTTCCTGGGTGTAGATGCTGGGCAGCTACCTCACATTCCTGCTTCCATGACTTCCCAAGACTCTGTCTCAAACAAACCAAAAGAAAAAACATTTCACTGAATTAAGAAATGTTCACTCTACGCAAACTGCAACTTACTAGGATACTTGTTATTCAAAACTATATTGCATGTTTGTTTCTCAAATACAGAATCTGGAGTGTGTGTGTGTGTGTGTGTGTGTGTGTGTGTGTGTGTGTGTGTGTGTTATAAGTGTGTGACTAGAGATTATTTGGAGGATGAAGGGCACCATTGGGAAAATGGAAGATGGGGCCGGGCGGTGGTGGCGCATGCCTTTGATCCCAGCACTTGGGAGGCAGAGCCAGGCAGATCTCTGTGAGTTTGAGGCCAGCCTGGGCTACCAAGTGAGTTCCAGGAAAGGTGCAAAGCTACACAGAGAAACCCTGTCTCAAAAAAAACAAAAAAAAATGGAAGATGGACAGAGTATGGTAATGGGGGTGAATATGAACAAAGAAGTACAATTATACATGTGTGAAAATGTCATAATAAAATTTATTACTTTGTGTGATAATTGAAGAATTAATAAAAAGAAAAACATAAGCTATTTAGTACCTTACTCTGTTGTTGGAATTGTTAAAGAAATAGATCTTTTCATATTCCTAAACCTGGGACCCTTTTTATTTAGTCTTTTAATTATCAACTCTGATGTCACTTCCTCAAAGTAGATTTCCTTTTCTACTCAACCCAAAGAATCTAAAATAGTCTTGTTAATTTGTTTAATTGCTCATTTCTTTACACTATATATAAAGCTCATTGTAGGCAGGGACTCTGATGGGCTCATTAGATTTTAATTTACATAATAAATGCTCAACAACAATGATAGAGATTAAAATGAAAGAAGTGACTAATATTACAAAAATCTTTGAAGAATCATGTATCTAAAAATAATCATATATCTAATACACAACAAATTTAGAAGGCAGAATTTATGTATTCTAGAAATATAGATTCAGAATTCTGAAGGCAGTTTGAAATATCAGTATTTCTTAAAACATGGAAATAGAGCAGGAGCAAATTTCCATTTCCTATAGGTTACCCTTAAGATTCCTTCGTAAACTTAGTTACTTTTTCTCATTACACACTCATAATATATTGTAATTACAAGCCTCAAGAATCACATAGCATTACTTCTTTAGAAAATATAGTGAGGTTATCTGAGTGGTTTTTTGTTTTGTTTTGTTTTCTCTTGCAAACTTTTGGCATTGAGTGTGAATTATTTTTGCAATTGGAAAAAGGAATAAATCCTATGCTTTAAAGGTGTGAAAAAGAGGCATGGTTCACTAAGGAGAATGAGGATTAAATCTGATGTGAATAAATTTTATTGCAGTCTACCAAGCCAAGCAGCATAGCTGTGAAGAAAAATCCAAATGTTTGCCTTTCAGTTAATTCAGTTCAATGTGGACATTTTAAAAATATTTTCTCCAAATGCTGAGAACTGAGACCTGGACAAGCAAGAAATCTACTTGGTAAAAATTAACTTCCCCTTTCACTATATATACAAAGTGTTTTTCAAAGTGCTGGGATTAAATTTATATCCTTGGGTGCTTATCAAAAACACATATTCTTAAGTCCCATCACAGAATTCTCTTTAAGATCAGTCTAGTGTGGCAGATAGAGAACCACATCCTGGTGCAGCAGGCTTTCTCCAAGCCTTCATCTACCTCAAGATCCCCGACTGGGATGGAGGGTTTTTAAGCCTGTTTTTTTTTTTTCCTGCAAATGTAGTATTCTGTCTTCCCTTCAAACCCCAGGCCTGTCAAATGGCATTAGTACAGCAAATGCCAAAAGGAAAGTAGACACCAACAGAAACTCTGAACTCATCACAATAGATAACTCCTCGTATATATCAGAAAAGTGATTTTCACACATTATATTTTTGTCTAACTTCTTTAAAATGATTATTTGAGTATTCAGTAATCTTTCCTGTGAGCATTTATAACTTTTCTTATTCTTTAACAAATCAATATGATTTTTCTCTATAGCCTTGGGAGAGAATAAAAATTTGCCATCAGTTATCAACAGAGCATCCTGCCACAGTGATACTGTCTTCTCGATTATCTACAGAGTGCTTCCAAATGCTCATCAGTTCCTCTGTTGCCAGTGATTCTCAGGGAAAGGGAAAGGCTGGGCTTGCCCATTTCTCCCTGTTGCCATTATGCATTCTTTGAAACTCATGTGTTTGCATGTGCCCTGAAAGAAAACTAATGAATTCTATTTCCTTCACTGACGGCAATCGGAGCTAAGCACAGGCGTCAGTGATGCAATTGGCGTTTGATTCATCATGCCCACAGTTCTGCACCTGTGCCACTGCCAGCAGGGGCGAGGCAGTACAACATAACACTTTGCTCATCCGTATCCCCAGGGACAGGAGAGTGTACACGGGAAGGAAAACAAATTCCTGATGCAAATGATTTCTATTAACAACCAATGTGTACAGTTTAGATGAACCATTCCCTGACACCTTGTATTTTGTTAGAATGTCTACACAGCATTGTATAAATATCTGTAAGTTGTCTGCTCAGCAGAAGGATTCAAACTTTCAAGGTTGTGCAGTTTTTTCCCCTGGCTATCAACAAGGCCACCAGCGGTTTAAAAGCCAGGGCAGATGGACTATCACAGATTCCTGGACCAGTTCTCAAGATTTAACTAGAGATGCCAGCCCCACATGGACTCAGTAGTCTGTTCCATTTTCTTTGACACAGTAAGCAAAAAGGCTTGGCTGCCTTGCTTATTTCTGCTCCAGCAGGACAAATCTCCTATCCCTGCAACATCTCCAAAATAGAGTCATGATGGAAGGGTTTTGAAGGATACCAGTACCCAGCCACTGGCTGGTAGTCTTGCCCACCCCTCACTCTCACCCCATACATTAACACACCCGAGTTTCTCACAGAGACAAAAATTATTGTTCCTATTACCATGGCTAGACCTCCATTTCCTATGTTCTCTTCTTCCTCCACCCACTGCAATTATGATTAGGGACAAAAGAAATCTACTTGAGGGTTTAAGTTGACCTGAAATTCAAAAGATACAATGTTGCTTAAGAAACCAAACCAGTAATTTCAAATAGGAAAAATACAATATAAGAACTGATAACTAGGTAAAAGAGGTTGACTTCTAAAGTCTAAGTCTGGTACTCAAGAGTAATAGCATGGGAAAGATGAAGAACAGGCTTTCCCTCTGGGCCTGAAGGAAAATATGAAGGACCAGGTTTTTCCCATCTCAACAGTGTGATGGCAGCTGACTGGTAGAGAAGAGCACTGAGGCGCCGCAGGCAGAGCTGGTTCAGGATAGTGAAGAATAATCTACCCATCAAAGTACTACAGAAACCCCCTGGATGGTGAATACCACTTAGTCTCCTACACACTACTGGCAACAACATATTCAGAGCAAAGCACCCCAACTGAAGCTATTCCTTGCCACTGTGATGCCTTGCAGTATACCTACAGTGCCCTCTACTGACAAGGTTTATGCTATGCCTGCTGGCAAGTGAAATGACAAGATCCAGCTTGCAGATTATAAACAAAGCATACATTCTCACATTCCTATTCAGCATCATATTTGACACCCTGGACAATAAATTAAATGAATACCTGTTGAATCAAAAATTAAAACTGCCTTTGTTCCTTTAGGATATAATTGTCTACACGGAAAATCACAAAATAACAAATACATAAATAAAACCTTTTAGAACTAATGAAAATTTATGTATAAAATTACAGGATACCAGTTTAATATATAAAACCAACAGGTTCCCTATATATTTCAACGAACAACTGGAATTTGAAACTCAAAATACAATGTTATTCACATTAGCACCTAAAAATAAAATACTTGGGCACAAACATATATGTATACATATATATATATGATTCACGTAAGAAAAAACTATAAAGTACTGATTAAATAAGCCAAAGTAACCTAGAATTTTAAAAAATAGTCCATGTTCATGGATAGAAAAACTCAATTAGTCCAAGTGTTTGTTCTTCCCATCTTGATTTATATATTCAACCCAAAGGAAATCAAAATCCCAAGTGACTTTGTGTATGGTAAGAAACTTATTAAATATTTTATGTGGGCAACAAAAGATCTAACATACAATATTGAAGAAAATTAGCAGTTGAGAACTGACACCACATATATTAATATTGTGATACAAGGACTGTGTGATGCTGCAAAAGAATAGACAAAGAGATCAACGGGTCAAAATAGACATCCCAGAAATAGATTCATATATTCAACTAATCTTTGACAAAGGAAAAAACACTGTTCAATTATGAAAGGATATTCATTCTAGTCAAAGACTTCCCCATGCAATAAAATTCATTTTTACTCTGACTTTACATATTTTACAAAACTTACACTTCTCACAAAAAATGAACTGTAGCCTTAAATATAAATGCAACATAAATTTCTAGAAGAAAATATAATGCAGGTTTGGGGTTTAGCAGAAGTCTTTAGAACCAACACTAAAAGCACAATCCAAAAAGGAATACATTGGTAATTATTAAAATTAAAAGCCTCTGCCAATGACACTGGAGAGAATGAAAAGATACACCAAAGACTAAGAGAAAAAAGCTGCAAAATATCTATCGACAAAGATGCATTTGGGTGTATGTTAAGGATGATACTGATTGTCAAGCTGACAGAATATAGGAGCACCTAGGATACGAACCTCTGGGCATGTCTATGAGTTTCTAGATTGAATTAATTGAGGTGGAAAGATATACCCTAAATATGGCCAACACCATTCCACAGACTAGGATATTGGACAGCATAAAAAGGAGAAAGTAAGCTTAATAACATTCATTTCTCTCTCTGCTCCTCTAACTACACATACAATGTGACTAGCTGCCTAGTGCTCCTGTGGCTATGCCCTCCCAGCCAGGATGGATGATATCTTCTAACTATAAGCTTCTTTCCTTAAGTTACTTTGGTTAGGTACTTAATCACAGCCATGAGAAAAGTACCTAAGACAATGTGTTTATATTTGTATGCATATAGATATAACCAGATCCGGACATATACCAAAATATGCAAATAATTCTCAAAACAGAACAGCAAGAAAACCATCCATTTTAAAAATGGGCAAAATTTTGGAAGCTTCATGAGTTACAGGGAGTATATAAGCATATTAATGGGGTTTCAATACCATATATCATAAGAGAATTGTAAATTGTCAACAATGGGATGCCACTAAATATCTACTAAGATGGCTAAAGTACAGAAAACAGACACCACCAAATTCTGGCAAGGATATGAAGCAAACAGACCTCACATTCTTACTGGTGGGAGTTAAGAGAAATGGAAAAAGTCACTTTGAAAGGCAGTTTGACACCCACTTACAAACCTAAACACTCTTACCACATGACCCAACAATTAAATTACTTGGTCAAAACATGTCTATGAAAAACTTGCACATGTCTACAATACCTTTTTAATGATTGTTTAAACTTGGAAACAACCAAGATACCTTCCAGTAGGTGAGTGGAAAAACTATAGTGCAGCTAGCTACACAACAAAAAGAAATGACTTATTAGGCCTTGAAAAAGCATGGGCAAATGTCCATGTCTAGTGTGATAAGGGTTTATACTAGATGCTTCCATGGTATGGAAAAGGCAATCTATAAAAATGGGGGAAAGGTCAATGGTTATCCAGGATGTAAGCAAAAGACAGAAGACTAGATAAACAGCTGGATGTAGGAAACTTTCAGTAAAGTGAAATTATATGATTCTATATTTTTAGGCATATACAGTATGCATCCATCAAAATCCATTGAATTAAGCCATGCATAATGGTAGACATCTGTAATCCTAGCACTTGGGAGGCTGAGACAGAAAGATTGCCATAAGTTGGAAGCCAGGCTAGATACTAAGATTCTACAAGGAATATACAAACAAGGAATATACAAAACCAAGGATTAAACCTACATGTAGACTACAAACTTTAGCTAATGGAATATCAATGATCCTGTATTGATCTTAACAAAATTTCTCCACTAATAGAAGTTAATCATAGGAAACTTGAGGAGAGAAAAGTAGTATATAGGGATTCTTGGTGCTTTCTCCTCAGTTTTCCTGTAAACGTAAAAGTACTCTATAAAACAAAGTCAACTCAACTTCTTACAGAATATATAAAAATATCCATACTATGGTGTAGGGTGTTATATTAGTCAGCAGCTTTGTGTTGTTACATTCAAATACCTGAGTGAACTCTATAAATAAAAGAGGTCAATAGCTCATAATTCAGGACATTCCAAGCATGGCATATGCCATGCCTCAGTTCTGGTTAGAATCTCATGGAAAAATATTAGATGGCAGTGGCAAGAACATATGTTGGAGCACACAGTCACATCTTGTACAAAAGGGAAGAGAACAGGTACAAGCAAGTGACAGGCGTATCTTCTAGTAGGTCCCACCACCCAAAAGTTTTACCACCTACCAGCATTACCCCTGTAGGAATCATACATGTTATCACCATTGACCCTTGGAGGATATCAACCATATTAAATCCATAGTAGGTATGATAAAGAAAGAGAAAACTAACATTATTCAAACAAAAAGTAAACCATTCCCAGCTGAAAAAGCAAAATAAAGCTGCAGGAAAATCGGAAGTGCCTTTGAATTCCCAGAGGAGCAGGAAAATATGTAAGAAACTTCCACAAATAAGATATATCAGACAATGTGTCTACCTGTTTAAATCTGAATCTATTAAAATGATGATGCATGTAACCAATATATAGGTTGTAATTAACACTAACAAATGTTTTTACTAAATATAACATAAATAGAACACTAATTATGAATTCTGCTGTGGATTCAATAATTCAATAACTTTGGTACAAATTAGTAAATAATCAGTCTGCCAAAACTTATAACAGGTCCTTGATAACAGCAGACATATTTTGAATCAAAGAACACACATACACAGCTAGAATTCTTTGTGCTTATCATTTAAAATCTTGGAGGAAATACTGCCATCTTACTTCTCTATCCTCTAGAATTTTACCATATGCAGCTCCCACCAAGTGACAAATTATGCATTGTAAAGACAATATATGGGAAAAGTATCCAGTCTTAGTTAGGTATGTTACAATTTAAGGACACTGACAAATAATCAATTGTACAGAAAGAGAACAGAACAGCAAGGGTCTAGAAATTATAGTATGAAAAATGAATGGGATAAAAGAACATGGAACAACCATAAGGAGAAGGCAAAGGGTGGAATATTAAAGCTACTTTTAAAAACTTAAGGAACTCTATATTTTATTTTATTTTGGAGATGAGTGGTACACCATTTTTTATTTATAATGATTAAAATGTGAACATTTGCAAGTGATTTACTTTAATATAAGCTATAAAGTGGTCTCTTTACCATGCTACCAAGATGTACTGAGGCATTCTCTCTCTTTATCTCTCTCTCTCTCTCTCTCTCTCTCTCTCTCTCTCTCTCTCTCTCTCTCTCATTCTTTCTCCTCCCTCTATACCTTCTTCTCCCTCTATGACACTTTCTTCAATGATCTAAAATATAGTCATATTATAGCCAGTTGACTACAAGAATATAATCAGAATGATACCTACTTCTCTAGAGATATACAAGCAGGCATATTTGAGCTCAATTGAATAAGTAATAAACAGAATTGTTCCATCCTAGAAAGTATTAAGGTTCCTCATAATAAAAGTATCCCAAGAATTTACAAGATTATCTGGCAGGTTAGGAAAAGGGCCACCACACTGAATAGATAATTATGAATAATTTCTAACATCTCTTTTAATAAATACATGAAAATATCTGAAAAACACATTACAGTTCTTTAATTACAAACAAATGTTCCTCAAGGTCAAACAATACAGCAATATTTCCTTTCTTTTTATTAATTGTATTTATGATCATCAAGGAAATGCAAATCAAAACAACTCTGAGATACCACCTTACACCTGTCAGAATGGCTAAGATCAAAAACACTGAAGACACCTTATGTTGGGGAGGATGTGGAGCTGGGGGACTCTCCTCCACTGCTGGTGGGAATGCAAGCTTGTATAACCACTTTGGAAATCAATATGGCGCTTTCTTAGAAAACTGGAAATCAATCTCCCCCAAGATCCAGCTATACCACTCTTGGGCATATACCCAAGGAATGCTCAATCATACCACAAGAGCACTTGCTCAGTTATGTTCATATCAGCATTGTTTGTAATAGCCAAAACCTGAAAACAACCTAGATGCCCTTCAACTGAAGAATGGATAAATAAAATGTGGTACATATACACAATGGAATACTACTCAGCAGAGAAAAACAATGACATCATGAGGTTTGCAGGCAAATGGATGCATCTAGAAAAAAATCATCCTGAGTGAGGTAACCCAGACTCAGAAAGACAAACATGGTATGTACTCACTCAGAGGAGGATCCTAGATGTGGAACAAGGATGACTGGACTGCTACTCACATCACCAGTGAGACTACCTGGAAAACAGGACCCCAAGAAAGACATGGAGATCGCCCAATGACGGAGAAATGGATGAGATCTACATGAACAGCCTGGACATTAGTGGGGGTAATGAAGGGCAAGGGTTGAGGGAAAGAGAGTTTGGGGGAGCAGGAGATCCCAGCTCGATCAAGAACAGAGAGGGAGAACAAGGAACGGGAGACCATGGCAAATGAAGACCACATGAGAATAGTGTTGCTGGAGAGCTTCTCTCCAGATCCCACCAAGCCCCGCAGTCCCACAACCCACATATAAAATAATCACTCAGATGCTTATATTACTTTTAAACTTTATGGCCATGGCAGGCTTCTTGCTAACTGTTCTTATATCTTAAATTAACCCATTTTTATAAATCTATACCTTGCTATGTGGCTTGTGGCTTACCGGCATCTTTACACACTGCTTGTCCTGGCAGTGGCTGGCAGTGTCTCTCCCTTCTTCTTCCAGTTCCCTCAATTCTCCTCTCTCCTTGTCCCACCTATACTTCCTGCTTGGTCACTGGCCAGTGTTTTATTTATATAGAGCGATATCCACAGCAGAATAGGAAGAAGCAAAGTGCTAGAGAGGCCCACAGAAATCCACAAAGATACCCCGACAATAGACTGCTGTCAATGGTCGAGAGACAGCCCGAACTGACCTACTCTGGTGATGGGATGGCCAAACACCCTAATAGTTGTGCCAGAAACCCCATCCAAGGACTGAGGAATCTGGATGCAGACATCCATGGCTAGGCCCCGGGTGGAGTGCCGGGAGTCTAATTAGTGAGAAAGAGGAGGGTTTATATGAGCAAGAATTGTTGAGACCAAGGTTTGATAAAGCACAGGGACAAATAGCCAAACGAATGGAAACACATGAACTATGAACCAAAGGCTGAGGGGCCCCCAACTGGATCAGGCCCTCTGAATGTGTGAGACAGTTGATTGGCTTGATCAGTTTGGGAGGCATCCAGGCAGTGGGACCGGGTCCTGTGCTCACTGCATGAGTTGGCTGTTTGAAACCTGGGACTTATGCAGGGATGCTTGGCTCAGTCTGGGAGAAGGGGACTGTACCTGCCTGGATTGAGTCTACCAGGTTGATCTCAGTCCTCAGGAGAGGCTTTGCCCTGGAGGAGGTGGGAATGGGGTGTGGGTTGGGGGGAAGTGGAGGGAGGCAGGAGGGGGGAGAACAAGGGAATCCATGACTGATATGTAGAACTGAATTGTATTGTAAAATAAAATAAATAAAAAAAGAAAAGCAGCAAAAAGAAAAAAAAGTATTTATGACTTATTTTTTGAGTATTAATTTAGTTTATGTGTATGAGTGTTTTGTGTATGTGTGTGTGTGTGTGTGTATCACATGTATGCCTGATGCCCCATGGAGTTCAGAAGAGGGCACTGAATGCCCTGGGTCTATAGTTATAGATAGTTAAGAACCACCATGTGTATGCTAGTTATTGAACCTACGTCCTCTGGAGAAGCAGCTGGTGCTCTTAATCCCTTAGTCAACTCACCAGCCCCTATTTCATATTTTTGAAGGAATTTTCTTAAAATAGGAATCTCTTCCATAATGGGTTTAATAGAGGTAAGCTTCACAACTGTGAGTCCTAATTCTTACTTGTAATATCTTTGAACTCAGTTACAAATACAGGATCAGAGAAATTGCTGGCAGTTCCAAGTTTTTAAAAGAAAGGGAAATACAATTTCTCCAAGGAAAAATCATACAGAACCAACATAAGAAATTATATGAATAAGGGGCAACCCACAGATAATTTGTTTTAAAATCTTAATTGTTTTGTCAAGCACAGAGAGCTGAATTACAGACAGGCAATCAAAGGCAGTGATTATAAACCACTTATCCAGTTGGCATCATGCTAACAATGGGATCCCCTAGCCATCATGTAGCACTGATATTATTTTGACATTTTTATAAACAATGTGTGAGAGAAAGACGTCTTCAGATTTAAAGAATACATTAAGCTATTGCAAATACTGAACTGTCAAACTGGTTGGGGGAAAACTGCCTAAAAATGTCATATGATTGAAGGAGTGGGATGCAAAAAAGAGGCAGGTGGGCTTTACAGTAATACTTCTAAGCAAAAATTATTGCAAGGGATCAACGCTTTTATAATGGTTGACTTTCAAACCTCTACATACATTCCCAACTTCTGTTCATAAAGACCAGGCTGGTAAAGCCATCTCTCAATTACATGTTTCCAACTGTATGGCTCAAATGCACATCAAACTCAAGATATCTTCATTTAAATTCATCTCTGCATACACCTAGACACATTTTAATTTCAGCCTTTATAATCTCTAACATGTTGACTAATGTTATCAATCATTCAAGATAGACACACGAGTCACCATGTTCTATTTATAACAAAGACCACCAGCTGTCTACCATAAAACTCACCAGACCAGTAGCTTTGAAGTGAGAAAAATCAAATAATTCTCCCATTTAAAAATCACCCAAAGCTCTAACATACTAGATCTGTCACTTATCTCTCTAAACTCACGGTATGGCCTTCCAATCTTTATCATCCGCACTCATAAAATGCAAGAATCTTTTAATTCTAGAAACACTGAATTGTTTCTCTATACCACATTACCCAATAAAACTGTTTTCATTCTGCCTCTTTAAAGGGTAAGTTTTGGAATTACATATATTCTTATCTGTGTTTAAAAAAAAGAGACAGACTTGTTATTAAAGGATATTCATTGAAGCACTGTGTACATTGGTAAACAGTTGGCAACAAATCAAATGCACATCCACAAGACAATGCATAAATGAATTATGATATATTCACATAAACTCTAAGGCAATAAAGTAAATGATACATGAGTGTGAATAAATCTAAAATACATGCTGATGAAGGAACCTGTCAAAGAAGAATTTACAATGTATCACTAAAACACACAAAATAATATTTACTATGAAAATAAACTGTGCTTGGGATAATATTTCTGATGAATGAGGCAGCTAAATGATGGCAGGAAGGTGGATATAGGCAGCTTCAAACATGCATGTAGTATTTCAGTTCCAAGAAAGTATCTAAAGCAGGTGTTGCAACATAAAAGATATGGTGCAACACAGCGGATGGTGTTATACAGGAATGTTTGTTTTTTACATGCTTGAAATACATTCCAAGAATACATTCGTAAGCCTGCTGTTCTGTGTACCTGTAATTCCAGTACTGAGAAGTGCAGGCAAACGAGATGAGTTGCATAACTGATCAAAGTTTTGAAAACAAGAGACTGAGAGTGTTCACCTCTAAATGGAACATCTATATCACCCCTACTCCCAAGACTCCGGGAACAACTTGGAAGAGGAGGTAGAAGGATTGTAAGAGTCTGGGGAATGGAAGGAACATTGGAAATGCTGTCTTCTGGACATGACATGGGTAACACTCTTGTGAACTAATAGCAGCTAACGTTACCTGCACAAAATCTGCACAAGATCAAACCGTCTAATGTTCTAGCATAGGTAGAAGAGCTTCTCTCCTGGCCCAACTCCTAACTGAGGAGCTATTGGAAGCTGATGGTTGCCGGAAAAGGGAGAATCATTCTTCTTTTGAGAGTGTAGCTACTGACAGGTTTGTCATGCTCCAGTCTAGGACCCCATCCGCATGCACATATGGATATCACTAACTGGACGTAGTGGGTTGTCAAAAAAGTAAAGAAAAAGGAAGGGAAATAATGAAAGAGAGAAAGGGGGAGGGAGAGCGAAAGGAAGGCAGGCAGGCAGGAAGGAATCAAACAAGGAAGCACGAAGTTGGAAGGTGAACATATAAGGTGTGCTGGATGTTATTATGTCAACTTGTGAGACCAAAATGAGCCATCTTAGAAATAAGACCAAAATGCTTTCACCCTAAAATTAGGGCCTAAGATTTCTCCTTTTGGGAATAGGCCACTAGTTACTGAAACCAGTCAGTTCAGATTCCAGAAACCAGGAAGTGTAAAAGTACAGAGTCACAAGATAGTCACGAGGTAATGCCTGCCAGACTATGGAATGTCCTCTCCCTGGTTTCCAGGGTAACTGACCACAGAAATGCCCCCACCTGAGGGCAGCCAATGAGAAATGGTGGCAACCACTCCCTTAGAAGTAATTTCTAGAAGTCCCTAGAAGCGAGCCAATCAGAATTGTACCTGTACTAGCACCCCTAAATGATGTAACCTTGTGACTTTTCCCTTTAAAAACTGAGCTTGCAGACAGGTGGGCACTTCCTCCAGCCTCCACTGCGTTGGATGTATTGGACGAAGTCCCTGCCTAGGCTTGTATTGCTTTTGGATATCCAGAATTAAACCTTGCTTTTGCATTCCAGCATGCTCGTCTTTGGTGGTCTCTCTGGGGGTCACGATTTGGGCACAACAAACTTAATATAAGTTAGAGTCATTTTGGAAGAAAGAACTTTGATTGAGAAATTTAAATTACTAACTTCCATGGTAATAGCCTGTGGGTAAGTCTGTAGGGCATTTTCTTTTTTTATTTTTCTTTTTTAAGACATTTTCTACTCACTCCACATACCATCCACAGATTCCCCCCTCCTCCCTCTTCCCACCCCCAGACCTCTTTTCCAAGCCACCCCGCATCCCCACATCCCCCAAATCAAGGTCTCCCATGGGGAGTCAGCAGAGCCCAGCACACTGAGCCTAGGCAGGTCCAAGCCCCTTCCCACTGCACCAAGGCTGTGCAAGGTGCCACACCACAGACACCAGATTTGTAGGACATTTTCTTGCTTGAAAATTGATGTAGAAGGCCCCAACTCACTGTGGGCAGAGCCTCCTTTGGGCAGATAGTCCTGGACAGTATAAGAAAGCAAGCTGAGCAAGCCATGGGGAGGAAGGCAGTAGAAAGTACTCCTCCATGGTCTCTGCACCAGTTACTGCTCCAAGGTTCCTTTCAGTTTCTGCCCTGAGTTTCAGGGATGATGAACTACAAGCTATAAGATGAAATAAATTCTTTTCTCCTCAAATTGCTTTTGGTCATGATGTTCTATAACAGCAATAGAAACCTAAACAAGATATCTTGGTATGTGAGATTTGGAGGTTAAAAAAAAAAAAACGGGGCGCATATGATCATATCTCACTGTATACATATATGAAATTCTCAAAAGAAAAACAAGAAACAAGAAGTATGGTGAGCAGGACAATCATACCACAAGAGCACTTGCTCAGCTATGTTCATATCAGCATTGTTTGTAATAGCCAAAACCTGGAAACAACCTAGATGCCCTTCAACTGAAGAATGGATAAAGAAATTGTGGCACATATACACAATGGAATACTACTCAGCAGAGAAAAACAATGACATCATACGGTTTGCAGACAAATGGATGGATCTAGAAAAAATCATCCTGAGTGAGGTGACCCAGACTCAGAAAGACAAATATGGTATGTACCCACTCATAGGAAAATATTAGATGTGGAACAAGGATGACTGAACTGCTACTCACATCACCAGTGAGGCTACCTGGAAAACGGGACCCCAAAAAAGACATGGAGAAATGGATGAGATCTACATGAACAGCCTGGTCATGAGTGGGAACAATGAAGAGCAACGGTCGAGGGAAAGAGAGTGGGAGATCCTAGCTGGATCAAGAAAAGAGAGGGAGAACAACGAATAGGAGACCATGGTAAATGAAGACCACATGAGAAGGGGAGGAAGCAGAGAGCTAGGGAGGCCCACGGAGATCCACAAAGATACCGCCAGAAAAGACTGCTGGCAATGGACGAGAGACGGCAGGAACTGACCTACCCCGGTGATGGGATGGCCAGACACCCTGTTAGTTGTGCCATAAACCCCATCCAAGGAAGGTCTGAGGAATCTGGATGCAGACATCCATGGCTGGGCCCCTGGTGGAGCACTGGGAGTCTAATTAGTGAGAAAGAAGAGGGTTTATATGAGCGAGAATTGTTGAAGCCAGGGTTGGATAAAGCACAGGGACAAATAGCCAAACGAATGGAAGCACAGGATCTATGAACCAAAGGCTGAGGGGCCCCCAACTGCATCAGGCCCCTGAACGGGTGAGACAGTCATTTGGCTTGATCTGTTTGGGAGGCAGCCGTGTGTTGGTGCCGGGTCCTGGGCTTGTTGCATGAGTTGGCTGTTTGAATCCTGGGACATATGCAGGGACACTTGGCTCGGTCTGGAGGGGGGACTGGTCCTGGCTGGACTGAGTCTACCAGGTCGATCCCGGTCCTCAGGGAGACCTTGATCTGGAGGAGGTGGGAATGGGGGGTGGGATGGGGGAGGGGGAGGGGGGCGAGAGTAGGAGAACAGGGGAATCTGTGGCTATTATGTTGAACTAAATGATGTTGTAAAATAAATTTACTTAAAATAAAAAAAAAAAAAAAAAAGAAGTATGGTGAGCAGGAAGCCAGTGTTGGCTACACAACATAAAAACATAAATGTGCATTGCACATTATACAATGAATATATATATATATATATATATATATATATATATATTAGATTTGTGATTCTCTGTATCAGGAATCTTTTTTTTTCCTTTTTTTCCCCCCTCCCACGCGCTCTCCTTACCCCCAGCCCACCCTCCATTCCCACCTCCTCCAGGACAAGTCCTCCCCTGAGGACTGTGATCAACTTGGTAGACTCAGTCCAGGGAGGTCCAGTCCCTTCCTCCCAGACTAAGTCAAGTGTCCCTGCATAAGTTCCAGGTTTCAGACAGCCAACTCATGCAATGAGCACAGGACTTGGTCCCACTGCCTAGATGCCTCCCAAACTGATCAAGCCAATCAACTGTCTCACTTATTCAGAGGGCCTGATCCAGCTGGGAGCCCCTCAGCCTTTGGTTCATAGTTCATGTGTTTCCATTCATTTGGCTATTTTTTTTCAATAATTGAGTAAAACTGAAATTTATTATATGCCACAGTCGTCCTAGGGACCTCCATGCTATATATATATATAGCCTCTGTGGTTCTATGGGTTGTGGTCTGATTGTTCATTGTTCATTTTATATCTAGAATCCACCAATGAGTGAGTACATACCATAACTGTCTTTCTGGGTTTGGGTTACCTCACTCAGGATGATTTTTTCTAGTTCCATCCATTTGCCTGCAAATTTCATGCTTTCATTGTTTTTCTCTGCTGAGTAGTACTCCATTGTGTATATGTACCACATTTTTTTCATCCATTCTTCCGTTGATGGGCATCTAGGTTGTTTCCAGGTTCTGGCTATTACAAATAGTGCTGCTATGAACAGAGCTGAGCATGTATCTTTATGGTATAAATCAGCATTCCTTGGGTAGATGCCCAAGAGTGGGATGGCTGGGTCTTGAGGTAGTTCGATTCCTAATTTTCTGAGAAACCGCCATACTGATTTCCACAGTGGTTGTACAAGTTTACATTCCCACCAACAGTGGAGGAGTGTTCCCTTTGCTCCACATCCTCTCCAACATTGGTTGTCATTGGTGTTTTTGATCGTAGCTATTCTAACAGGTGTAAGGTGGTATCTCAGAGTCGTTTTAATTTGCATTTCTCTGATGATTAAGGATGTTGAGCATTTCTTTAAATGTCTTTCAGCCATTTGTAGTTCTTGTTTTTTGAATTCTCTGTTTAGCTCTTTAGCCCATTTTTTTAATTGGACTGTTCAGTGCTTTGATGTCTAGTTTCTTGAGTTCTTTATATATTGTGGAGATCAATCCTCTGTCAGATGTGGGGTTGGTGAAGATCTTTTCCCAATCTGTTGGCTGTCTTTTTGTCTTATTGACTGTGTCTTTTGCCCTGCAAAAGCTTCTCAGTTTCGAGAGGTCCCATTTATTAATTGTTGTGCTCAGGGTCTGTGCTGTCGGTGTTTTATTTAGGAAATGGTCTCCGGTGCCAATGCGTTCAAGAGTGCTTCCTATTTTCTTTTCTATTAAGTTTAGTGTAGCTGGATTTATGTTTAGGTCTTTGATCCACTTGGACTTGAGTTTTGTGCATGGTGACAGATATGGATCTATTTGTAATCTTTTACATATTGACATCCAGTTATGCCAGCACCATTTGTTGAAGATACTTTCTTTTTTCCATTGTATAGTTTTGGCTCCTTTCTCAAAAACCAGGTGTTCATATGTGCATGGATTAATGTCAGGGTCTTCAATTCGATTCCATTGGTCCGTATGTCGGTTTTTATACCAGTACCAAGCTGTTTTTATTACTATAGCTCTATAGTAGAGTTTGAGGTCCGGGATGGTGATGCCTCCAAGGGTTGCTTTATCGTATAGGATTCTTTTAGCTATCCTGGGTCTTTTGTTTTTCCATATAAAGTTGAGTATTTTTCTTTCCAAGTCTGTGAAGAATTGTGTTGGGATTTTGATGGGGACTGCATTGAATCTGTAGATTGCTTTTGGTAAGATTGCCATTTTTACTATGTTAATCTTACCTATCCATGAGCATGGGAGATCCTTCCATTTTCTGATATCTTCTTCAATTTCTTTCTTTAGAGATTTAAAGTTCTTATCAAAAAGGTCTTTCACTTGTTTAGTTAGTGTTAACCCAAGGTATTTTATATTATTTGTGGCTATTGTAAAGGGTGATGTTTCTCTGACTTCTTTCTCAGCCCTTTTATCATTTGTGTATAGGAGGGCTACTGATTTTTTTGAGTTGATCTTGTATCCTGCCACTTTACTGAAGGAGTTTATCAGCTGTAGGAGTTCCCTGGTAGAGTTTTTGGGGTCACTTATGTATACTATCATATCATCTGCAAATAGTGAAAGTTTGACTTCTTCCTTGCCAATTTGTAACCCTTTGATCTCCTTTTGTTGTCTTATTGCTCTAGCTAGAACTTCTAGTACTATATTGAATAAATATGGGGAGAGTGGACAGCCTTGTCTTGTTCCTGAATTTAGTGGTATCGCTTTGAGTTTCTCTCCATTTAATTTGATGTTTGCTGTTGACTTGCTATAAATTGCTTTTATTATGTTTAGAAATGTTCCTTGTATTCCTGATCTTTCTAAGACCTTTATCATGAAGGGGTGTTGGATTTTGTCAAAGGCTTTTTCAGCATCTAAGGAGATGATCATGTGGTTTTTTTCTTTCAGTTTGTTTATATGGTGTATTACATTGACAGATTTTCGTATGTTGAACCATCCTTGCATCCCTGGGATGAATCCTACTTGGTCGTGATGGATGATTGTTTTGATGTATTCTTGGATTCAGTTTGCCAATATTTTGTTGAGTATTTTTGCATAAATGTTCATGAGGGAGATTGGTCTGTAGTTCTCTTTCTTTGTTGCATCTTTGTGTGGTTTGGGTATCAGGGTAATTGTAGCCTCATAAAAAGAGGTTGGTAGTGTTCCTTCTGTTTCTATTGTGTGGAACACTTTGAAGACTGTTGGTATTAGTTCTTCTTTGAAAGTCTGGTAGAATTCTGCACTGAAACCAACTGGTCCTGGGCTTTTTTTGGTTGGGAGACTTTTGATGACTGTTTCTATTTCTTTAGGGGTTATTGGTCTATTTAAATGGTTTATCTGGTCTTGATTTAATTTTGATATGTGGTATTTATCCAGAAAATTGTCCATTTCTTCCTGGTTTTCCATTTTTGTGGAGTACAGGTTTTTGAAGTGTGATCTGATGATTCTCTGGATTTCCTCATTGTTGTTATGTCTCCCTTTTCATTTCTGATTTTGTGAATTTGGGTGCTCTCTCTTTGCCTTTTGGTTAATTTGGCTAGGGGTTTGTCTATCTTGTTGATTTTTTCAAAGAACCAACTCTTTGTTTCATTGATTTTTTGTATTGTTCTCTTGTTTTCTATTTCGTTGATTTCAGCCCTCAATTTGATTATTTCCTGGCGTCTATTTCTCCTGGGTGGGTTTGTTTCTTTTTGTTCTAGAGCTTTCAGTTGTGCTGTTAATTCATTGGTATGGGATTGCTCCATCTTCTTCATGTGTGCATTTAGAGCTATGAATTTTCCTCTTAGCACTGCTTTCATAGTGTCCCATAAGTTTGGGTATGTTGTACTTTCATTTTCATTGAATTCTAGGAAATCTTCAATTTCTGTTTTTATTTCTTCCTTGACCCATTGATGTTTCAGGTGGGCATTATTCAGTTTCCATGAGTTTATGGGTTTTCTATAATTTTTGTTGTTATTGAGTTCTAACTTTAAGGCATGGTGGTCTGATAAGATACAGGAGGTTATTCCAATTTTTTTGTATCTGTTGAGATTTGTTTTGTGTCCAGGCATGTGGTCAATTTTTGAGAAGGTTCCATGGGGTGCTGAGAAGAAGGTATATTCTTTTGTGTTAGGATGGAATATTCTGTAGATATCTATTAGGTCCATTTGAGTCATAACATCTGTTAGGTCCTTTATTTCTTTGTTAAGTTTCAGTCTGGTAGATCTATCTTTTGGTGAGAGTGGTGTGTTAAAATCTCCCACTACTAATGTGTGGGGTTTGATGTGCATTTTAAACTTTAGCAGTGTTTCTTTTATGAATGTGGGTGCTTTTGTATTTGGAGCATAAATGTTTAGAATGGAGACTTCATCTTGGTGGATGTTTCCCGTGATGAATATGTAATGTCCATCCTGGTCTCTTTTGATTGATTTTAGTTTGAAGTCTATTTTATTAGATATTAGGATAGCTACACCAGCTTGTTTCTTAGGTCCATTTGCTTGGAAAACCTTTTCCCAGCCCTTTACTCGGAGGTAGTGTCTGTCTTTGGAGTTAAGGTGTGTTTCTTGTATGCAGCATATGGATGGGTCCTGTTTTCTTATCCATTCTGTTAGCCTGTGTCTTTTTATAGGTCAGTTGAGACCATTGATATTGATGAATATTAATGACCAGTGATTGTTAATTCCTGTTATTTTTTTGGTTGTGTTGTGTTGTCCTTCTGTGGTGTATGTTGGTGTAGGATTATCTATTGCTTGATTTTTCATGGATGTGTTTAACTTCTTTGGGTTGAATTTTCCCTTCTAGTGCTTTCTGTAGGGCTGGGTTTGTGGACAGGTATTGATTAAATCTGGTTTTATCCTGGAATATTTTGTTTACTCCGCCTATGGTGATTGAGAGTTTTTCTGGGTATAATAGTCTGGGTTGGCATCCGTGGTCTCTTAGTGTCTGCATGAGGTTTGTCCATGATCTTCTAGCTTTCATAGTCTCTATTGAGTAGTCTGGTGTTATTCTGATGGGTTTGCCTTTATATGTTACTTGGTCCTTTTCCTTTGCAGCTCTTAATATTTTTTCTTTATTCTGTCTGTTTAGTGTTTTGATTATTATGTGGCGAGGAGACTTTTTTTTTTTGGATCCAGCCTATTCGGTGTTCTGTAAGCTTCTTGTATCTTCATAGGTATTTCTTTCTTTAGGTTAGGAAAGTTTTCTTCTATGATTTTGTTGAATATATTTTCTATGCCTTTGAGTTGGTATTCTTCTCCTTCTTCTATCCCTATTATTCTTAGGTTTGGTCTTTTCATGGTGTCCCAAATTTCCTGGACGTTTTGTGTTAGGACTTTTTTGTCTCTATTGTTTTCTTTGACTGACGAATCTATTTTCTCTATCGTGTCTTCAGCATCAGAGATTCTCTGTTCCATCTCTTGCAATCAGTTGGTTATGCTTGTTTCTGTAGTTCCTGTTCGTTTAGTCAGGATTTCTATTTCCAGCATTCCCTCAGCATGTGTTTTCTTTATTGTCTCAAATTCATTTTTCAGATCTTGGAATGTTTCTTTCATCTGTTTAATTGCTTTTTCTTGGCTTGATTTGATTTCTTCCCATTTTTTGTTCGTTTTTTCTTCCATTTCTTTAAGGGAGTTTTTTATTTCCTCTTTAATGGAGTTTTTCATTTCCTCTTTAAGGGAAGTTTTCATTTCCTCTTTAAGGGAGTTTTTTATTTCCTCTTTAAGGAAAGTTTTTATTTCCTCTTTAAGGTAGTTTTTCATTTCCTCTTTAAGGAAAGTTTTTATTTCCTCATTGAGGGAATGTTTTATTTCTTCTTTAAGGGCCTCTATCATCTTCTTAAAATCATTTTAGGGTTGATTTCTTCTGTTTCTTCTGTCATGGTATGTTTAGGTCTTGCAGGTGTAGAATCACTAGGTTCTGATGTTGCCATATAGGTCTTTATGTTGTTGCTTGTATTTTTGCACTGGCGTCTACTCATCTCTTCCTCTGTGTGGTGCAGGTGGTGTCTGTGTCTGAGAGTGCCTCTCTTGTTCTAATTTTTAGTCTTGGTTTAGTAGGGGTTCTTGGTTAAATTGGTGCTATTGGACTATTTCTTCAGGGGCAGCTGATTTCAGTCGGTGAATTATATACTTATGATTCTGGTGATCTGGTTTGGTGTCTGGGTAGCGCCTTCTTCTGTGTTCCCAGGTCACGTTTTGTTCATTTGTCAACTCCTCAGCTGATCTTGTTTCTTCAGACTTTAAACTGTAGGCATCTGAATCCTCTCCCAGATGGGTTTCAGCTGAGCAGGGTAGTCTCACCAACACCTCCAAGTTGTTGGGTTTCACAGGATCAGCAGCTGGGCCCTGGGTTGTCCTCAGAAGGAGTGTTCAGATTCGTTTTGGTTCTGACCCACGGAGATAGCTTCTTCCCCAGATGTTGGGGTTAGGGACGTCCCTGTTCCAAGCTGGGTCTGCTTGTCTCTGTCCCTGGGCCTGTCTACCTCTGCGGTCCGCCGCCGGGCCTGTATGTCCCTGTCAGCTGTCGCTGGGTCTGTCTGCCACCGGGCCTGAATTTCTCTGCTGGCTGCCGCCGGGACTGAATGTCCCTGTCCGCCGCTGCCGCCGGGCCCGTTTACCTCAGCGGGCCGCCGCTGGGTCCGTCTACCTCTATGGGCTGCCGGTGGGCCTGTATGTTTGTGCCGGCTGCCGCCAGGCCTGAATAGCCCTGTCTGCCGCCGCTGGGCACGTCTACTATACAATGTATTTTTAATTGTCCTTCCCTCATTTAGCACATTAAAATGGGCTCTCTTATATTTTTGGTTGTGAGCCTAGCCTTTAACAGCTGAGCCATCTCTCCAGCCCATGACGGGTAAGGTGACCTGCTAACTTCCCACGCAACCCAAGTCAGAAGCTCATTTTTTAATAAAAGGGGGACATGCAGGTCATGACGGGTAAGGTGACCTGCTAACTTCCCACGCCACCCAAGTCAGAAGCTCATTTTTTAATAAAAGGGGGACCTGCAGGTCCCTGGCCCCCGTTTTGGGTAACTGTTGCCTTGCTTGCGGACCTTGACCTTGATATCCTCCCAATGCTAATTCCCTGCCAGGTTCCACCCTCCTGAATGCTTAAGGGAAGTTCCTTGTCTGTGTATCCTGAATAATGGGCGTTAACAGCTTAGATGCAAGATTGTAAAACATCAGTAGCGAACTTCTGCCCTCTGGGGTCCTCCCATTGTGCTGTAAGCCTGTATTTAAGACCTCCTACCCCCTTCAATAAATGACATTCGACATTTAAAATTAAATATATATATAATTGAATGAATACTGCGAATGTAATCTATGAATACCACAAATGTGATTAATATCATGAGTGTAATTAAAAAAATAAATAAATAAATAATAAAAAATAAAATGGGCTCTTTGACCAGAATAATCATGAAGAAAAGATATGAGCTAAAGAACGTTTGCATAAATCAAGTAAAATAGTGCTACATATTGTTGGGATAATGAAGAAGCTTTTCAAATGCTCATAAGTCTATAAATTTTTATGATCTGTAGCAAAATAACTTTGCAATGGATATTGAAAGCACAGAAAAGAGACTGGGTTGATTGATTAGGCTTTGGTAATCCTTTTTGAAAAATTGTTTTGGATTCAGAGCATATCAGATGGGTGATTTTCTAATCAGTGTGGCTGGAGATGCAAGGCTATCCTATTTCTTTATTGAGTCTCCTTTCAAGTCAGATTTTGTGTTGTGTTGGTGGTTTTGTTTGGGGTTTGGGTTTGGTTTGGGAGTTGTGTTGTGTTTTGTTTGTCAACACTGAGTTTCAGTTTGTAGCCCAGGCTGGCATGAAACCTGTTCTTTTCGAGTTTTATATAACAGGAAATATACTGAGCCATAAGGTTTACCTATAAAATCTGTAACATTTAATTTCTACTTAAATCGCAGCCAAAGTGTTGCTAGGTTGCTGGAGGGCAGTTTTACATGAGACTAAATCTGTCTTTCCATGTCTAAATCAAATAATTTTAAAAGGTCTTAGTAAGGTTAATAGAAACTACTCAGGTAGAAATTTTATATTTTATTACCAAAAGCATATCTCTCTATATATAATATATGTTTGTGCACTCACACACAAATATATATATGAGAGAGAGAAAGGGAGATTTAATTGATTTTAGGTGCTAACAGGGAAGTTTATGCTAACCAATGCTAATCAAGTTGTTTTTGATTACTGAGTGTAAAGAGTCACGATAAACATGAAACAAGTATCTCATTGCAGATTTTTCTAAATAAACATATCTTGGTTAGTACAGTGATTTGATTATATCAATCACTAATGTTGTGAAACTCTATCATAAATTAGGAATATACTGAGATTCTGAGTGTTTATTGTGTGGGGGTCAACACTAGCTTAATTATAATCTTACCATGCCTTTAAATCATAGCTTAATTAGGGAGGAAAGGAGATTTGCAGAGAATTCTGAGAAATAAATCCAAGTTTGTAAAGTGAGACAAGATACAGAAATATCCCATGGTACAAACAGATGGAGAAAATGGCGAATCTTCTAGCCGCTGATTAAAACCATTACCTGCTGTAAATTTCAATTTTCTTAAATATCATTAACCTTGAAATTAACTGGAAACCTGAATATTATGTTTGTTCTGATTCACAGAATACTGCTTAAGAACATTAGTATGCCACAATTGGATCTGTAATTATTTATTAACCTCTGCACTGCCCATAATGTGCACTACAAAAATCCTATGGAGTTGCAAAATGAGTTGCTAAATAAATGTCATTGACTGCTTGTCTGTAAGCTATCAACCTCCAATTCCTCCAGGAATGCCAGAGGAGAGAGGTGATGACAACCAAAACAAGCGCAAGTGTTAGAATGGCTAATTTACTGTAACTCGTAGTTGATATCAGCATTTTGAAACTGCTCTTGGGTTTGCATTCAGAAAAATCTATGTCAAGCATATGTGTTCTCTTAGGAAATGGAAACACAGAGCAATGCAAAATTCTCCCGCTCTCTCCCTCATGTATAGTCTGCAATCAGTTGTCACATTATATAAACTCTGCTTCATCTCACGCTTGTCAACTTATTTCCTCCTCTCCCTTTAGGATGTCAATGGATTATTTCTAAATGCTCATTTTTAGTCAGTGTGTGTGTGTGTGTGTGTGTGTGTGTGTGTGTGTGTGTGTGTGTGCTTTGTTCAAGACAGCACTGTTTTAAATTGTGGGACTCATAAGAGTCCAGACATCTACATAATCATTAATAGGGAACAAGCTAATACATTAAAGAAGCTAATATTTTTAGTTAAATAATGGAATTTAAAGAGGCTATCAAACAGTACAATACAGGGCTGGAGAGCTGGCTCAGTGGTTAAGAGCAGTGACTGCTTCCAAATGATATGGGTTAGATTCCCAGCACTATACTGCTCACAATCATCTGTAACTCCAGTCCTAGGGGATCTGATGCTCTCTTCTGGCCTCTATGAGCACTGCATGAACATGATATATAGGCACCCATGCAGGCAAAATGCCCATATGAATAAAACGAAAATTAAAGTACAACATATAAATATATCTGAGCTCTTTCCCTTATTATAGGAATCTTAGCTGTGAATCTACATCAGGTAAAGCAACCTTTCCTCTACTACAAAGCATGCTACAGACATATTATTTTTGCTTTCTTCACTGAATATATCTGAGAGACCTATTAATATCGGTATATATAGTGCTTCCGAGTTCTTTTTAGTGTCAGTGATACACATAATATTCATGTGTTAAATAAATGAACATCCACTGAATTCTCTCTATAGATATAACTTCACAGAATTACTGATTGTGATCAAAAGTTTGCTTAGCAAACACAGCATGGGGATTAAAGGAATGAGATTAGGATTTTCCCAGGGGAACTCCATTTGCACTGATACCCTGAATTAATTATATAACTTCCAAAATCACTCACAATAATGGCCCAGGTTGGATGAGCAGTCATTCATCCTATAAAAGGAAAAAACACTGTAAGGCTGAGGTGCATGTGTCTCTCACACAGGTAAGTTATTCAACCTCTCATCAGAACCATGCTAAAGATGTACAGTCATTGTTTCAGTCTATGTACTTTCTATGCTCTGTGGGTGATTAGCGCTCCCCACTCTCTACTGTATTCTATAAATCTGTTTTTCATTAGAAAAGCTAACATATAACTTCAATGAAAAGACAAGACCCCATTCTTATAGTTTTATGAATAAGTGTGCTAGGACCTACAATATCCCCTCAGTGGATGTTGGTGCCCCCAAATTTTACCCACAGAAAGCTTTTTAACTATATATATTATATACATTTGTGCTAAGATACATGTATTTGTGGATGAGAGGATCCTTTGAATACATCAAACAAGAAAGCATATTTGATTTGCTTATGAAGTGATTCACATGCTCAATAGCAATATTTATGCTTCCACTAAAAAAATTTCAGGAAGTGAGGAAAGAAAAAGAAGGAATCTCAAGTTAATTCGTGAAAACTGTACCTGGAATGTAAAATCAAAAATGTTTAAATAGTACCCCAAAATACTAGGTATTTTTGAAACATAGGGTTCAGCTTCTGGCTTAGTTGGATTTGTTTTGGGAGCTTTCACAACTTTTATTTATTATTATAATCCTCCTTTTGAGGGAATGATATTACAAGATAGAAACATTAATTTCATAGTTGATCAGACTTGGCATGTAATGGCAATATTCAGAAGGGCTTCCAGGGCCAGAGGGTTGACAGGAATTTGAGAGCCCCTTTGCCTTGTTACAATCCCTTCTCCAATGCTTCTCATTTGCATTGAACTGGCCACTGGTTTTTGTTTTGTTTTAACCATCTTGGGTTAGTGATTCAGAAGCAACACCAGCAGCCTGTCCCTTCATAAATGAATGATGGCTACAAAGCAAACAAACCTGGGACCGGGAGCAAAATAAAGCTGAGAATGTAGGCAGTCCTCCTGCTACAATAAGGCTCTTGGAAATGGCATGACCCCGTAAGTTCAATTTTTAAAGGTCTTCTCTCCATTCTCAAAGTATGATCTTTATCATATACTTTAGTTTCTACTCACCTGTAACCCTCAGGGGTGATGAACCACAAATAACACATTGATAAATATGTTGAATTGATGGATAAGATTTCTTTGAGGTATTTGCCCCCTCCAGGGCAGCCATAGACCGAAGGAAATTTTCCAGCATCATGTCAACCTTTGAAAAACATAAAATTCAATAAAAAGTGGGCTAGATTTAAATAATAATTCTCCCCCATATTTCTTGTCTCCACAAATATTATGATAATTGTTCCCATATATGTTGAAATTTGGTGACAATTAAGAACTAGACGGAAATATATCAGCCTAATACATTTAGAAAAAACAAAGATTTCTGGGAAATTATTTCTCTAAAGTTAAACAAAATGGTAAAAACCTGGTAAACTATTACATTTCAATGCTACAAACTACGAATTGAAAACAGAGGAAAGAAACAGAATTATGAAACAAAACAGCATACCCTAGCATACTTTCCACTTAAGTTTCCTGTAACTGTCAAGACTTAAATTTTGACTTATAAACATCATAGAAATTATCACCGTTCTAATGTCTACAAAATAAACTTCAGTTCAAAACCAGTGAGAAAAAATAGAGTCACTTCATACTGATTAAGGAAGAAATCCATCAAGAAGATATTATGATTCTAAACATGTATGTCCTAAAACATAGGTGCAATTTCACTCCAGCATCGTATCACTTCAATCAGTTTACATTTTCCACAGGTTGACTTGGTACTAGAAAGTGATGACATGGGAAGTCAGACCAGATTTACCACGTAGTGCCAGTGAGGCCTTAGGGAGTCTAACCTGAGCTTCCATTTCTTTTCCTGTGAAAATGGAGGATATAAATGTTTAGAGTTACAAGGGGATATTTAAGTTTAAAGTCTAGAAATCATTCAGAACAATGCATGCAGTGCAGTAAAAACTAATGTTTGCTATTATTCTGTTTTAATTGAACTACTTTCTGTCAAAAACGTAACTTATTGAGATAGATTTTGACATCATTATAAGTTCCACTATGATCAAGGTGGTATAAAATTCACAAAACATCTCTAAACTATGCGAGTTGATAATAAAAAAAATTTACAAGTAAAGCAAATTCTTTTTCGGACTAAGAAATTACCTAAGAAAATTAGCTCTTTAACCTTTTTGATAAATGAAACTCAATATAGCTATATTACAAGTAAATAAATGCATATAATAAGAGGTTTGTAGTCACCAAATTGGAAGGTATTATTACAAAAGTATAGACTGTGCTCTGATTAGCCTTGAGGCAAAGAACTTAAAGTAGCTTAACTGCTTGTTACTTTTTCTCTACTTTTCTATTGATAAACATGATGATAAAAGAGAGTAAATTTGATTTACTCAGGCAAAGAGAACAGATGTTATATGTTGTAAATTTTGCTAAAAGCCTGTGAGATAAGAGAGTGCATTTACATGGCTGTCTAACTATTTCCAATTTAATTTATGTGGTACAAGTAGAAACATTAGAAAAGTTTTGCTTTCTCCTGTCCACTGCTGATTAAATCAATCTGAAGAATCTCCCACTAAATGAATCAGCCTGAAGACAGTGTTCTTTATGGCCTCTAATGTTACTCTGACAAGAAGTTCTTCTGAGAAGAACCAGGGAACAAACCAAGAAAACAGAAGG
The DNA here is from genome assembly GCF_004664715.2 of Peromyscus leucopus. NCBI lineage: Eukaryota > Metazoa > Chordata > Mammalia > Rodentia > Cricetidae > Peromyscus > Peromyscus leucopus. Next base: position 53,008,574 of record NC_051083.1, read on the forward strand.
TTACATAAAATGAATGAGAATAAAAATAATTTATAGATTAGACATGTATACTTTAGGGTTAAAACTATCAACTACCAGCCCTCAAGAGAAGAGAATAACCTATTCAGCCCAGTAAAGAGTGATTTGCTATATATAGTCTGAAAGGGAAGAGTTGGAAATTAGTAAAATGTAACAGAGAGGGAAAACATTTGAGAGAGTGAGTTGGTTTTATTATAATGTGAGCTTTATAAGGAACTCTGTTGTTCCCCAAATTGTCAACCTATAAAATTCTCCTCAAAGACAGGAATATAATCTGCAGGTTTCATAGCCACAAAAGATAAAAAGCATTTATTCTTCAATCCTTCAATTTAATCCCAGACAAAGAGGGGTATCCTCAACATTAAACATCCAAACAGAATCAGGTCAAGGGATGCAATAAAACAATAGTTATTTGATTTATAGCAGAAGTTTGATACTGTGATTTTATTCTGAAATCCTACGGGCATTTTAGAAACCTGGGTTTGTAAGTAACTTTGTTCCAGGTCTTAGTATAAGTAGTTAAAATATTGAAGGTGAATTTTATTATTAAATGTTAATATAGTAATGTTGATACAATTAAGACTTGTAGAATGCTTACTAGTCTTTAGATATGGAGTAAAACCCTTCACATATAACATTTATCTATTCCTTCACAAAATTCCTAGCAGGTATACATTCTTATTTCTGTTCAAAGATGAAAAAACTTTAGGGTAATAACAATTACGTAGCTGAAAATTGGAGAATTCCCGTGACTTCACAATTTTGTTCCCAGACCCTTGTTCTTCCTAGCCAATACCTTTAAAGGCCTATGAGACACTGAAATAGATAAATATAAGTTCAGGAGCCACACTTATCTCAGGATTTTCCTTTCTATGGTTTCAGTTACCCATGTTCAACTAAACCTCAATAATATTAAGTAGAAAATTACACAAATAATTCATGTTTTGAAGACTGGAGGTATGGCTCAGTGGTTAAGAGCACTCCACTGGCTGTTCTTCCAGAGGACCCAGGTTCAATTCCCTACTCCCACAAAGAGGCTCACAGCCATCTGTAATTCTGGTCCCAGGAGACCCAATGCCCTTTTCTGGTCTCAGTGGGCAGTGTATGCACATGGTGCACAGTCATAATTCAGACAAACACTCATACACATAAAATAAAAATAAATAAAATCTCAAAAAAGAAAAAGTAATTTGTGTTTTATTGCCCAGCTGTGAACCCCATGAAATACAAGATGTAAGCAAGATGTGCCCAGTGTGAAACAATGGTCCTATTTACTGTTACAGGAGTAACCAATTTCTCTCTACATGAATTTAAGGCCCACTCCCCAGGAAGGAACCCATTCCTGGTATTGTAAAACTAGTCAAAAATCCATGCTGGGGGAGATCATGGGTCCTAAGTAGGAACTGAATATTGTTGTTTAAATTGCCAGAGTGCCAAACCGCCTTCCAGATATTTATGTTTATAGCCATAGACAACTGCTACTTTCAGCCTTAAATAAAGCCCCTTTTTCCAGTAAACAGTGGTAAATACAGGGAGTCATGGCCATATATGGTTCTGAGAATTAGTGATTATTCAGCCCTGACAAGATATTTACTCCATACCCTCTGTGGAAGAGAAGACAGGACGCGTGTAAGCACCAGAAGATAGCGAGAAGGGCTATAAAATGCCATCTTCTGGGCACGATCTAGTCATTGCAGTCATGAACTCACAGCAGCTGCAGAACAAGAATCAGCCCATCAACGGTCAGACACTGGTGTAGGAAGTGTTCAGGGGGCCCCAGCACTCACTGCTAAATTATTTGCTTCTAATAGATTCAGGGAGAAACAGAGACATTGCCTTCAGTTGGGTACTCCCTAATGACTCCACCAGGCTCCAAAGGATAGTTCCATTGCAGTGCTCACACAAATAGCCATGGTTAAACTAAGTAGGTCATAAAACAAAATCCAAAGCCATGAATCCGGGAAAGACATTGGTAGGGGGCATTGATATGAGTGGGAGAAAGATAAGAGAGGGTGGGGAGAGAGTATTCAGGATATATTATATATGGTATGAAATTATCAAAGAACAAAAAATTAAACCATAAAAAGAAACTCGTGTTTTAATTGATTTAATTACTACATATTGTATTTATTGCTCACTTTATTAATTGCTACTTCTTACTATGTCTAATTTATGTATTGAACATTATGATAGATATGGATGTATAAGTGGGAGGGATACAAAAGAGGGTAGGGATACGAATAATCAGAATGAATTATATACATATAAAAATTGTCAATGAACAAATTTAATTAATTTTTAAAGTTTTTTAAAGTCACAAAAATTTCTTCCTTAACCTGAATAAAGGGGAAAAATCATAATATACAGGACTCAAAAGTATTTATTCTTTCAGGCACCCACTGGAGATTTGGAGCACATACCTTATGTGTAAGGGAAAGTACTGTGAACTTGTTAAAGCAGTGTTTCATAAAGAAGCTTTTTGCTGCCTCTATTTGCCTGACTTTGAGGTACAGGAATCCTGACACAAATGTGCTGGTAATTGCTCCCAGTGTAAAGTACAACTTCTGTTAATAATCTACAACCAAAACTGGATCCTTACTATAGAATAAAGTGGCCAACCAACAAAACGTGGATCAAGCAAAGTAATATAGCAACAGTCTAGCTGCTGAGAAGGGTGTTTTGGTTGAGTAAATCCCTGGTATAGGTCCCTCATGGATCACATCCTGAGTGTCATGTACTTCAGAAGACAACTTCTCAGAAGTATAATTTAAAAATAGATAAAAGTTCTCCACACTATTTCCTGGGCTCCTCTTGGTCTATCATAGCACCCTATTTTAACATTCGTCAAAGGTGGCATAGGATTTAAGCTCAATCTCTTTTGTCAGAAAACATCCCTAACTTTTTAAACTGCAAAAAAAAATGTAATAAAAAGGAAAATGGCAAGTAGGGCAGCAAAGATAAGAATGAAAAGGAAAAGGGGTCCCACGTAACAGAGTAAAGCAAAAATCAGGAATAAGCAAGGAGGAAATGTGACCCCAAGAGCACCCTAACTCTGCCTGGGCCCTGTTGGTCAGGCAGGGCTCCCAAATCAACTCGGCACTAGGTCTGTGTCTCTGACATTCGGACTGTTTTGAGGATCCATCTATCCTCCCAAAGTTCCCAATAGCACTAAGTAGACTTCAAAACCCTAGCAGCATGACACTTAAGATGTCTGTCTTAGAGCTTCACTATGGCACTAATAGGGGAAAATATTTGAAATAATAAGCTTTCAAATCACTTGATTCTAGATATTATTATATTTCTCCAGACTGACATTACCCAAATGGTTTTGTTTGAGATGTTAAACAATTAAATTAAATAGGAGAAAGAAATTTTACATATATCAGCTAAAGAAGAAACACAATATATCTCAATTTGCTGATGATATGATTATATACCTGGATAATCTAAGAGAATCCACTGAAAAACAGTACAAAACAGAGCATTAAAATTAATACTCAGAAACAAATAGTCTTCCTACATACAAACCCAAAATATAAGCCAGTACAATGGGGGATAAGATCCTATAAACAAGAGTAACAGAGAAGATAAAACACTGTGGAGGTACTTTAACAAATTAAAAAACCTATATGAGAAAAACTTATAAATCATCTCAAAAGACACAAAAATCACCTTGGAAAATTTAACAATATTCTACCAATGTTGTTTTTAGTTTGATTTGGTTTGTTTGCTTGTTTGTTTGTTTTGAAACAGGGCCTTACTATGTAGACCAGGCTAGCCTCCAACTCACAAAGATCCGCCTGCCTCTGCCTCCCAAATGCTGGGATTAAAGATGTGTGCCACCATACCTGGCTATACCACATTCTTGATTATAAATACATCACTTGTCCTAAAAGAGTCTTTAAATTTACCATAATCCTCATTTAAAAAAAATACAACAGATGAGCTGGCAAGATCGTTCAGCAGGTAAGGGCTCGCTGGTAAGGTTGAGGACATGAATTCAGTCCTCTGAACCCACGGTGAGCACTCACTGTTCTTCTAGAGGATCCATTAGTTCCCACCACCCAGGCTGGGTGTTTCACAACCGACTAGATTTACAGTGCCAGGGGCACCTGCATTCACATGCACATACTCACACACAAATACACACACATATACCAAGAGTTAAATATAATCAAAATAAATTCTCAAAAGCACCACTATTTAATTCTTGACATTTACAGGCTGATTCTAAAGTCTATATGGGAAAATGGAGCAAGAACAATCAGGAAAAGCTGTTGTGGTCTGACTACAAAAAGAAGTCCAAAGAATGGAGAACTGGAAGTAAAAGATGTGTTAGTAGCTCTGTGTGTGTGTTGTGTGTGTGTGTGTGTGTGTGTGTGTGTGTGTGTGTGTGTGTGTGTAGTCTATGTAGCATGTGATATACCAAAATGAAATACAAAGTTATGTGTTTAAACCCTAAACCTTAAATCATTAAAGTACTGAAAGAACATGTTAGTATTTAGTTTATAACTTCAGCATGGTGAAGGACTTCCTTTTTAAAAGTTTGTGTATATGCCACATGCATGCATGTACCCATGGACACCAGAAGAAGGTGTCAGATACCCTGGGGCTGGGGCTACAGGTAGTTGTGTTTAAACTTGGATCACTTCCCTAAGATATCTCACTGTGTATATACAAATAGTCCAAAACCCTAGAGGAAGGTCCTCAATCTTAAACATATGTCTATTCCCAACATTTAAATATTTATTGGCGGGGGGGGGGGGGGCAAGTGCCCTTACTTGCTAAGGAATCTCTATATCCTTTGTTTGTTTAAGATTTATTTAACTGTCATACATTCATTTACATTAGCTGTTCTGACTGAGGTGAGGTGGAGTCTCAAAGCAGTTTTAATTTGCATTTTTCTATTGTCTATAGATACTGAATATCTTTTAAAATGTTTTTGGTCATTTGTATTTTGGGCACTGTTTATTAATTTCATAGGCCCATTTATTGACTGGAAGATTTGGGGGTGGTGTTTAAATTTTGCTATTGTTTATATATTCTAGATATTATCTTCTTGTCTGAAGTATAGCTAGCTTATTTATTCCTGTTCTATAAGCTTTACTCTGCTGATAGTTTTCCTTCTTATGCAGACTTTGTCTTAATGTTTTTAATTAAAATATAATTACCTAATTTCCCACTTCCCTTTCCCACCTGCAACTGCTCCATGTCTCAACTTCAAATCTTTGGCCCCCTTCTCTTTATTACTGCTACACATACATGTAAATGCATAAGTATATAAGTGGAATCTGTTGAGCCCATTTGGCATTGTTGTAGGTACATGATTTCAGGGCTGATCTTTTGTTAATATATAACCAATTAGGGAGCTCTTCCCTGAGGAAGACTAATTCTCTCTCTCTCAACAGTTGTTAGTTACCTGTAGTTCTTTGTCTAGGGGTGGGTCATCTCAAGGTCCCCACCCTTTTTAGCAAGCCTGTTGGTGTTGTCATTGTTTAGATTTTGTTTAGGCAGCCATATTGTTACAGTATCATGGATGTCATTTCCTTGTCATTTATAAGAGATACAATTCTCACAGCAGCTTTCCTGGTCCTCTGGCTCTTAAATGTTTCTGCCCTCTCTTCCTCAATTTTCCTTGAGCCTAAGGTGCAGGAGGTATGTGGCAGATCTATCACCTGGGGTTAGGCACTCCATTATCAGCTATTCTCTGTAGTTTGACCAATTGTGGTTTTCTGTAATGGTTTCCACATGCAGAAAAGAGAAGTTTCTTTGACGAAGGGTAAAAGCTACACAGACCTGTAGGTATAAGGGTGAGCGTTCAGAATGCAGGTAGGAATTATGCTGGCATAGTAACGTGGTTACTCCTTCAAGAACCATGATCTCACTAGCTCCAAGTAGTTAGCTAGGTTTCCAGTAGCCAGCAATGACTTTCCTCCTGTTGAATGGGCCTTAAGACCAATTCAACTGCTGTTGGTTACTGCCCAAAGAGAGCCACTATCGCACCTTTAGGGTAACTTGCCATGCTGGTCATTGATGTGGCTCATAGGCATCACAACTGCATAGGACTATTGATTGCTTCCCTCCCTTGACAGATTGCATAGTACTTTCTCATACTATGGAAGGTAGACTGCAGGAAGGAAGCTTTCCAGTTAGCTTCAGGGGGATTTCAGATTAGACCCAGTTTGAGTCATCTGGGTTCTGTGTCTAAAGTGTATACTGCCTTCAGCAATAGGAACTTACCTTCATCCTCTGAGAGGTAACCAAGGGCAACAGCAATAGCAATAGTCAAAGTTGTTTTGGAAGATTTTTAATTTCATGTAATCTCCTTTTTCAGTTCTTGGGATTGTTTCATATACAATTAGAGTCCTCCACAGATCATTCTGTTCATGTTTTCCTCTGCTCTATCCATATCAGATTTTATATTAAGATCCATTTGAATTTATTTTTGTACAGGGTAAGATATAAAGATGTAATTATGTTGATATTCAACTTAACCTAGCACCATTTGTCAAATGAGTATCTTTTTTTCAACATACATGATTTTACCTTTGTCAAAAAACTAGGTGGCTGTAGCTGTGTGTCTCTGCATCTTCTTTTCTACTCCACTGGCACGTATATCTGCTTTTGTGCCAGCATCACACTGTCTCTGACACCTATAGCTCTGTAGCATAATTTGTGCTCATGGAGTAGAGTGATTCTAGCACTGCCAAGAAAAATGTGGATTGCTATGGTTATTTGGGGTCTTTTGTGCTCCATACAAATTTTAGGATTGTTTTTCTAGTTGGTGCAGATCTCATTGGAACTTTGATGGGTTTGAGTTGAATCTGTAGGTTGTTTTCAATAACAGACATTTTGTAATATTCTGCCAGTATATGAGAATGGGAGGTCTTACATCCAATAAAATATTCAATTTCTTTCTTAAATGACTCTAAGTTTTCAGTGTAAAGGTCTCCCACCTCCTTGGTAGGTTTCTTCCAAGGGATAATATTGTTTTTTGAATTGTTATAGATGGAATATCTTTCCTAATTTCTTTCTTGGCAAGTTTAGTATTGGTATATACAAAGGTTATTTATTTTTGTATCCTATTTTTATATATTGCTATAGCTGATAGTGTATCTTAGTCAGTGTCCTAGTGCTGTGAAGAGATACCATGACCATGACAACTCTTATAAGGAAACATTTCATTGTGACTGGAGGTTTAGTTCATTATTGTGGCAGGAAGCATGGTGGCCTGCAGGCAGACATGGTGCTGGAGGAGTAGCTGAGAATTCTATATCCAGACTGGCAGGCTGCAGGAAGAAAGTGAAACAATGAGCCTGGCTGAAGCATCTGAAATCTAAAGTGACACCCACCACAGTGACTCACTTTCTCCAATAAGGCTACACTTCCTCCAACAAGGCCATACCTCCTAATATAGTACAACTCCCTATGAACCTAGGAGGCCATTTTCATTTAAACCACCACACAGTGTATATCAAATATAAGCATTTTCTAGTGGCATCTGTAGAAACTTTTAAGCATAGGAACTTGTCAGCTGCAAATTAATTTGAATTCTTTCATTCATATTTATAGTACCTTCTTTCTCTTGTCTTATTGCTAAGACTTTGAGAGAGAGGGCATCTTTTTTTGCTTGTTTGTTTTGTTTTTGTTTTTGTTTAATTTTATAATTTGATTTAATTTTACATATCAGCCACGAATTCCCCTGTCCTCCCTCTCCCCCCACTCTCCCCCCAATCCAGCCCCCATTCCCATCTCCTCCAGGGCAAGGACTCCCCTGGAGATTCAGCTCAGCCCGGTAGATTTAGTTGACACAGGTCCAGTCCCCTCCTCCCTTCACCCAGGCTGAGCAAAGTGTCCCTGCATAGGTCCCAGGCTCCAAACCGCCAGCTCATGCACTGAGGACAGGTCCCAGTCCCACTGCCTGGGGGCCTCCCAAACAGTTCAAGTTAATCAACTGTCTCACTTATCCAGAGGGCCTGATCCAGTTGGGGGCTCCTCAGCTATTGGTTCATAGTTCATGTGTTTCCACTAGTTTGGCTATTTGTCGAGAGGGCATCTTTTGAGACTTCAAAAAATTGCTGTCTTTTTTCCCCATTTAGTATAATGTTGACTATAGGTTTGTTATATGTAGCCTTCAGAAAGTTGAAGTATTTCCCTCCTATTCCTAGTTTCTTCAGAACATTTTTCCAGTAAGCCATATTGAACATTATCAAATTTCCTTTCTGCTCCTATACATGATTTCTGTTATAAAGTCTATTTAAATGGTGATTTACATTTATTTGCTTAGTAGTTTGATTGCCACCTTCAAACCTGATTTTGGATATCTTTGTCAGTGAACTTCTTGGAAATAACAGTTGGATCACAATTTGTAATCTAATCAGTTAGGCTGCATCATTTAATTGGTGGGTTGAGACCATTTCCATCTAGGGTTATTATGGGGGGGGCTTTCTTATTCCCTATGATTTTGTGGGTTACTGTTCTGGTTAGTTAGGTTTGGGAAAGTTCTTTTCTCCTTCTGTTAATATTGGAGCTTTAGTATATACTGTGCTGGATATGAGGGATTCCTTCTCATCTATCCTATGTTCATGTAGTACCTTAATCAGATATGTTCTTAACTGTGTTTTCATGAATGAGACCATCTTTCTTTTACCACTGTGTACATTATTCATTTACATATTTTCTGCAGTGCTGGATTGATTGTCATGAATTGCTATAGCTTGTGTTTATTTTGTAATGTTCTTATTTCTTCGCCAATTTTAAGAGATAGCTTTGTTGGGTATAGTAATTTTCATGACAGTTATTTACTTTCAAAGCTTGAAATATATTGTTCCATGCTCTCTTGGTTTTCAGCATTGCTGACAAGAGATCTAATATTCTGCTAATATTTCTGCCTTTGAATATGAGTTGCTGTTTTCCCTGTAAGCTTTCAATGTTGTTTGTTTGCTTTGTATTGTTGACAACTTTTTCCCCCATTTTTCTTTCTTTTTTTGAGTAAAACTGAAATTTATTATAAGCCACAGTCGTCCTAGGGACCTCCATGCTATATATATATAGCCTCTATGGTTCTATGGGTTGTGGTCTGATTGTTCTTTATTTTATATCTAGAATGAACTTATGAGTGAGTACATACCATGACTGTCTTTCTGGGTTTGGGTTACCTCACTCAGGATGATTTTTTCTAGTTCCATCCATTTGCCTGCAAATTTCATGTTTTCATTGTTTTTCTCTGCTGAGTAGTACTCCATTGTGTATATGTACCACATTTTTTTCATCCATTCTTCCGTTGATGGGCATCTAGGTTGTTTCCAGGTTCTGGCTATTACAAATAGTGCTGCTATGAACAGAGCTGAGCATGTATCTTTATGGTATAAATCAGCATTCCTTGGGTATATGCCCAAGAGTGGGATGGCTGGGTCTTGAGGTAGTTCGATTCCTAATTTTCTGAGAAACAGCCATACTGATTTCCACAATGGAAATTCACAAGTTTACATTCCCACCAACAGTGGAGGAGTGTTCCCTTTGCTCCACATCCTCTCCAACATTGGTTGTCATTGGTGTTTTTGATCGTAGCCATTCTAACAGGTGTAAGGTGGTATCTCAGAGTCGTTTTGATTTGCATTTCTCTGATGATTAAGGATGTTGAGCATTTCTTTAAATGTCTTTCAGCCATTTGTAGTTCTTGTTTTTTGAATTCTCTGTTTAGCTCTTTAGCTCTTTAGCCCATTTTTTAATTGGACTGTTCAGTACTTTGATGTCTAGTTTCTTGAGTTCTTTATAAATTGTAGAGATCAATCCTCTGTCAGATGTGGGGTTGGTGAAGATCTTTTCCCATTCTGTTGGCTGTCTTTTTGTCTTATTGACTGTGTCTTTTGCCCTGAAAAAGCTTCTCAGTTTCGAGAGGTCCCATTTATTAATGGTTGTGCTCAGGGTCTGTGCTGTTGGTGTTTTATTTAGGAAATGGTCTCCGGTGCAATGCGTTCAAGAGTGCTTCCTATTTTCTTTTCTATTAAGTTTAGTGTAACTGGATTTATGTTTAGGTCTTTGATCCACTTGGACTTGAGTTTTGTGCATGGTGACAGATATGGATCTATTTGTAATCTTTTACATATTGAATCCAGTTATGCAGCACATTTGTTGAAGATACTTTCTTTTTTCCATTGTATAGTTTTGGCTCCTTTCTCAAAAACCAGGTGTTCATATGTGCATGGATTAATGTCAGGTCTTCAATTCGATTCCATTGGTCCATATGTCAGTTTTTATACCAGTACCAAGCTGTTTTTATTACTATAGCTCTATAGTAGAGTTTGGGGTCAGGGATGGTGATGCCTCCAAGGGTTGCTTTATCGTATAGGATTCTTTTAGCTATCCTGGGTCTTTTGTTTTTCCATATAAAGTTGAGTATTTTTCTTTCCAAGTCTGTGAAGAATTGTGTTGGGATTTTGATGGGGACTGCATTGAATCTGTAGATTGCTTTTGGTAAGATTGCCATTTTTACTATGTTAATTCTACCTATCCATGAGCATGGAAGATCCTTCCATTTTCCGATATCTTCTTCAATTTCTTTCTTTAGAGATTTAAAGTTCTTATCAAAAAGGTCCTTCACTTGTTTAGTTAGTGTTAACCCAAGGTATTTTATATTATTTGTGGCTATTGTAAAGGGTGATGTTTCTCTGACTTCTTTCTCAGCCCTTTTATTATTTGTGTATAGGAGGGCTACTGATTTTTTTGAGTTGATCTTGTATCCTGCCACTTTACTGAAGGAGTTTATCAGCTGTAGGAGTTCCCTGGTAGAGTTTTTGGGGTCACTTATGTATACTATCATATCATCTGCAAATAGTGAAAGTTTGACTTCCTCCTTGCCAATTTGTAACCCTTTGATCTCCTTTTGTTGTCTTATTGCTCTAGCTAGAACTTCTAGTACTATATTGAATAAATATGGGGAGAGTGGACAGCCTTGTCTTGTTCCTGAATTTAGTGGTATCGCTTTGAGTTTCTCTCCATTTAATTTGATGTTTGCTGTTGACTTGCTATAAATTGCTTTTATTATGTTTAGAAATGTTCCTTGTATTCCTGATCTTTCTAAGACCTTTATCATGAAGGGGTGTTGGATTTTGTCAAAGGCTTTTTCAGCATCTAAGGAGATAATCATGTGGTTTTTTTTCTTTCAGTTTGTTTATATGGTGTATTACATTGACTGATTTTCGTATGTTGAACCATCCTTGCATCCCTGGATGAATCCTACTTGGTCGTGATGGATGATTGTTTTGATGTATTCTTGGATTCAGTTTGTCAATATTTTGTTGAGTATTTTTGCATCAATGTTCATGAGGGAGATTGGTCTGTAGTTCTCTTTCTTTGTTGCATCTTTGTGTGGTTTGGATATCAGGGTAATTGTAGCCTCATAAAAAGAGTTTGGTAGTGTTCCTTCTGTTTCTGTTGTGTGGAATACTTTGAAGAGTATTGGTATTAGTTCTTCTTTGAAAGTCTGGTAGAATTATGCACTGAAACCATCTGGTCCTGGGCTCTTTTTGGTTGGGAGACTTTTGATGACTGTTTCTATTTCTTAGGGGTTACTGGTCTATTTAAATGGTTTATCTGGTCTTGATTTAATTTTGGTATGTGGTATTTATCCAGAAAATTGTCCATTTCTTCCTGGTTTTCCATTTTTGTGGAGTACAGGTTTTTGAAGTATGATCTGATGATTCTCTGGATTTCCTCATTGTCTGTTGTTATGTCTCCCTTTTCATTTCTGATTTTGTGAATTTGGGTGCTCTCTCTTTGCCTTTTGGTTAATTTGGCTAGGGGTTTGTCTATCTTGTTGATTTTTTCAAAGAACCAACTCTTTGTTTCATTGATTTTTTTGTATTGTTCTCTTGTTTTCTATTTCGTTGATTTCAGCCCTCAATTTGATTATTTCCTGGCGTCTATTTCTCCTGGGTGAGTTTGTTTCTTTTTGTTCTAGAGCTTTCAGTTGTGCTGTTAATTCATTGGTATGGGATTGCTCCATCTTCTTTATGTGTGCATTTAGAGCTATGAATTTTCCTCTTAGCACTGCTTTCATAGTGTCCCATAAGTTTGGGTATGTTGTACTTTCATTTTCATTGAATTCTAGGAAATCTTTAATTTCTTTATTTCTTCCTTGACCCATTGATGTTTCAGGTGGGCATTATTCAGTTTCCATGAGTTTGTGGGTTTTCTATAATTTTTGTTGTTGTTGAGGTCTAACTTTAAGGCATGGTGGTCTGATAAGATACAGGAGGTTATTCCAATTTTTTTGTATCTGTTGAGATTTGTTTTGTGTCCAGGCATGTGGTCAATTTTTGAGAAGGTTCCATGGGGTGCTGAGAAGAAGGTATATTCTTTTGTGTTAGGATGGAATATTCTGTAGATATCTATTAGGTCCATTTGAGTCATAACATCTGTTAGGTCCTTTATTTCTTTGTTAAGTTTCAGTCTGGTAGATCTATCTTTTGGTGAGAGTGGTGTGTTAAAATCTCCCACTACTAATGTGTGGGGTTTGATGTGCATTTTAAACTTTAGCAGTGTTTCTTTTATGAATGTGGGTGCTTTTGTATTTGGAGCATAAATGTTTAGAATTGAGACTTCATCTTGGTGGATTTTTCCCGTGATAAAATATGTAATGTCCATCCTGGTCTCTTTTGATTGATTTTAGTTTGAAGTCTATTTTATTAGATATTAGGATAGCTACACCAGCTTGTTTCTTAGGTCCATTTGCTTGGAAAGCCTTTTCCCAACCCTTTACTGGGAGGTAGTGTCTGTCTTTGGAGTTAAGGTGTGTTTCTTGTATGCAGCAAATGGATGGGTCCTGTTTTCTTATCCATTCTGTTAGCCTGTGTCTTTTTAAAGGTGAGTTGAGACCATTGATATTGATGGATATTAATGACCAGTGATTGTTAATTCCTGTTATTTTTTGTGGTTGTGTTGTGTTGTCCTTCTGTGTGTATGTTGGTGTGGGATTATCTATTGCTTGATTTTTCATGGATGTGTTTAGCTTCTTTGGGTTGAATTTTCCCTTCTAGTGCTTTCTGTAGGGCTGGGTTTGTGGACAGGTATTGATTAAATCTGGTTTTATCCTGGAATATTTTGTTTACTCCGCCTATGGTGATTGAGAGTTTTTCTGGGTATAATAGTCTGGGTTGGCATCCGTGGTCTCTTAGTGTCTGCATGAGGTTTGTCCATGATCTTCTAGCTTTCATAGTCTCTATTGAGTAGTCTGGTGTGTTATTCTGATGGGTTTGCCTTTATATGTTACTTGGTCTTTTTCCTTTGCGGCTCTTAATATTTTTCTTTGTTCTGTGTGTTTAGTGTTTTGATTATTATGTGGTGAGGGGACTTTTTTTTGGATCCAGCCTATTCGGTGTTCTGTAAGCTTCTTGTATCTTCATAGGTATTTCTTTCTTTAGGTTAGGAAAGTTTTCTTCTATGATTTTGTTGAATATATTTTCTGTGCCTTTGAGTTGGTATTCTTCTCCTTCTTCTATCCCTATTATTCTTAGGTTTGGTCTTTTCATGGTGTCCCAAATTTCCTGGACGTTTTGTGTTAGGACTTTTTTGTCTTTAATGTTTTCTTGACTGACGCATCTATTTTCTCTATCGTGTCTTCAGTGTCAGAGATTCTCTGTTCCATCTCTTGCAATCGGTTGGTTATGCTTGTTTCTGTAGTTCCTGTTCGTTTAGTCAGGATTTCTATTTCCAGCATTCCCTCAGCATGTGTTTTCTTTATTGTCTCAAATTCATTTTTCAGATCTTGGAATATTTCTTTCATCTGTTTAATTGCTTTTTCCTGGCTTGATTTGATTTCTTCCCATTTTTTGTTCGTTTTTTCTTCCATTTCTTTAAGGGAGTTTTTTATTTCCTCTTTAATGGAGTTTTTCATTTCCTCTTTAAGGAAAGTTTTTATTTCCTCTTTGAGGGGATGTTTTATTTCTTCTTTAAGGGCCTCTATCATCTTCTTAAAGTCATTTTTAGGGTTGATTTATTCTGTTTCTTCTGTCTTGGTATATTCAGGTCTTGCAGGTGTAGAATCACTAAGTTCTGATGTTGCCATATAGGTCTTTATGTTATTGCCTGTATTTTTGCACTGGCGTCTACTCATCTCTTCCTCTGTGCGGTGCAAGTGGTGTCTGTGTCTGAGAGTGCCTCTCTTGTTCTAATTTTTAGTCTTGGTTTAGTAGGGGTTCTTGGTTAAATTGGTGCTATTGGGCTATTTCTTCAGGGGCAGCTGATTTCAGTCGGTGAAGTATATACTTATGATTCTGGTGATCTGGTTTGGTGGCTGGGTAGCGCCTTCTTCTGTGTTCCCAGGTCACGTTTTGTTCATTTGTCAACTCCTCAGCTGATCTTGTTTCTTCAGACTTCAAACTGTAGGCATCTGAATCCTCTCCCAGATGGGTTTCAGCTGAGCAGGGTAGTCTCACCAACACCTCCAAGTTGTTGGGTTTCACAGGATCAGCAGCTGGGCCCTGGGTTGTCCTCAGAGTGTTCAGATTCATTCTGGTTCCGTCCCACGGAGATAGCTTCTTCCCCAGGTGTTGGGGTTAGAGGCGTCCCTGTTCCAAGCTGTGTCCGCTTGTCTCCGTCCCTGGGCCTGTCTACCTCTGCGGTCAGCCGCCGGGCCTGTATGTCCCTGTCAGCTGCCGCTGGGTCTGTCTGCCTCTGCAGGCCACCGCCAGGCCTGTATGTCTCTGCCGGCTGCCGCCGGGCCTGAATGTCCCTGTTGGCCGCCGCCACCGGGCCTGTCCCGCCGCTGCGGACCTACCTGTGTCTGCTTGTCTCTGCCACGTGGCCTGTCTACCTCTGTGGTCCGCCGCTGGGCCTGTATGTCTCTGCCAGTTGCCACCGGGCCGCCGGGCCTGAATGTCCCTGTCAGCCCCCGCCGCCGCCGGGCCCGTCTACCTCTGTGGGTCGCCGCTGGGCCTGTCTACCTCTGCGGGCCGCCTCCGCGGGCCTACCTGCGTCTGCTTGTCTCCACAGCTGGGTCTGTATGTGTCTGCCGGCTGCCGCCAGGCCTGAATGTCCCTGTAGGCCGCTGCTGCTGGGCCCATCTACCTCTGTGGGCCACCTCCACGGGCCTACCTGCGTCTGCTTGTCTCATTTTTCTTTATTAAGAAATTTTCTACTCACTCTGCATACCACCCACAGATCCAAGTTCCTCCCTCCTCCCACCCCCAGCCCTCTCTCCCAAGCCACCCCACATCCTCATGTCTCCCAAAACAAGGTCTTCCATGGGGAGTCAGCAAAGCCCAGCACACTGAGCCTAGGCAGGTCCAAGTCCCTTCCCACTGCACCAAGGCTGGACAAGGTGTCACACCACAGGCACTGGATTCCCAAAAGCCTGCCCATGCACCAGGGATGGATCTGGATCCCCCTGCCTGGGTTCCCCCCAAACAGTTCAAGCCAAACAACCATCTTCCATATCTGAGGGCCTAGTCCAGTCCCATGGGGACTCGGCAGCCACTAATCTACAGTTCACGGGCTTCCTCTAGTGTGGCCAGTCATCTCTGCACATCTTCCCATCACGCCAGCTCTCATTGATTGGATTCCTGGAGCTCAGCCTAGTGGATCTCTGCATCTGCCTCAGTCAATCACTGGACAAAGGCTCTATGATGACAGAGTATTGACTAGACCGGTCACCAGAGTAGACCAGACCAGGTACCCTCTGGACCACTGTCAGCAGTCCAAGGTGGGGTATTGTTGACATCTTAACTATGACATATTGTGAGGGGATCTTCTCTAGTTGTGTCCCTTTAGAGTTCTAAATACCTCATGTATTTGAATGTCTATCTTTTTTTCCTCTTACTTTTAGACATTTTCTGCTATACTTTTTATTGACTTCCTTTTTTAACTTTGTCTTAGCTCCTTCTTGTACCCCCACAGATTGCTATGCTTGGTCTCTTTAATGTACCCCAGAGTTCTTGCAGGTTTTGTTATGCTCATTATTTTTCCCATATACATATTTTTAATTTAATTGATTGATTATTTCTGGAACATGTTTGGCTGTTTTCCAGAGTCTCAATTTCTTTGCTGAATTTTTCTTCCATATTTTTGAATTTTCCCAATAAGTTACTGACCATTTCATTCACTTTTTAACCTTATTGACCAGTTCTTGGACTTATATTCTTCCTTCATTAATCTACGTATTTGAGCTCTCTATATGGTCATTAGTCCTGTTTACAGTAGAATTCTGAAGCCTTTTCCTAGCATTTTGCTGTCATTATCTTTTGTTCCCAGTGTTGAGGAGTTGTGAGCTTGCATCATAGTGAATTATTGCTCACATTTTATGTTTCTGTGTTGTGTTTTGCACATCTTTTGTGATGGGGCGTCCTCCAGTTTTTTTTCCAATCTTTACCGTGCCTTTTGTTTGTTTGTTTTATGTCAGTCCTCCTTGGGAGTTGTCTTCACTTGGATTTATGTTCACCACTGCTGTTTTGAGGAGAAGCCAACTACAATAACAAGTAAGATTTGAAAACATGCCTGGTTTTAACTTTCTTAAAAATTAATTAATTTATTTATTTTACATCCTGGCCCCAGTTTCCTCTCCTTCCTCTCCTCCCAGTCCCTCCCCCCACGCCCCTCTGTTCCCATACCCCAATCCACTCCTCCTCCATTTCTGTTCAGGAAAGGGCAGGTCTCCCATGAGTATCAACAAAACATGGCATATCAAGTTGCAGTAAGACTAAGTACCTCCCCATGAGTAAGGCTGGGCAAGGCAACCCAGTATGAGGAATAGAAGACAGAAATGTACTTATTTGTTGTCTCTATTAAGTTTAGAGAGCTGTGTTTGGATAGTAGATGGAGAAATTATCATCTGTGGGTTTTTTTAGAGCTAAATATATCAATATTTAGGTGGTGAGCTGAGAAAAGAATGAGAAACATCCTTGGCCTCAGTCTCATTCCCAGATCTGTAGCAGACCACCTGTTATTCCATCTCCTCATTCTCTGCCCTCATTCCCAGGGAACTAAGCAGAGCCTGGTGGAACACCCCACTTTCCTCTCTCCTGTGGAATCCTTTAGCCAAACTATCACCCTTAACCCATCCCCATTCCTAAGTGCCAGCTCCCAGTACCGAGAAACACATTTTACTTGGAACCACACCTATCAGGATCCTAGAATTTCCTACCAGGGAATACACAGTCATCACACTCTCCTAAGAATCTGAGAAGGGCTGGGTGGTGGTGGTGGTGGTGGTGGTGGTGGTGGTGGTGGTGGTGCACACCTTTAATCCCAGCACTCAAGAGGCAGAGCCAGGCAGATCTCTGTTGAGTTCAAGGCCAGCCTGGTCTACAGAGTGAGTTCCAGGAAAGGCGAAAAGCTACACAGAGAAACCCTGTCTCGAAAAACTAAAAAAAAAAAAAAAGAATATGAGAAGGCAACAGAAACCAAGGAACAAAACACTCAACCAACAATGACAAGACCAGATATCAGCACCTAGAGTTACAATCTTCCCAAATCCAGATGCTTAGATGCCAGTGTATAAACAAAGACAATTACAGTCAGAACAGTATGTCTCCACTAGAGTCTACCACCCTACCACAGCAGGCCCTGAGTACTGCAACATAGCTGAAGCATAAGAAAAAGACCTTAAAATAGTCTCTTTGCATATGATAGAGGTCCTTACAGAAGAAATGAATAAACCCCTTAAAGAAATCTATGAAAGTTCAGGTGGTGGTGGTGGTGGTGGTGGTGGTGGTGGTGGTGGTGCATGCCTTTAATTCCAGAATTTGGGAGACAGTGGTAGGCAAATCTCTGTGAGGAACAGAGTGAGTTCCAGGACAGCCAGGACTGTTTCACAGAGAAACCTTGTCTCAAAAAACCAAAAGAAAGAGAGAGGGAGAGAGGGAGAGAGGGAGAGAGAGAGAGACAGAGACAGAGACAGAGAGACAGAGACAGAAGGAAGGAAGGAAGGAAGAAAGAAAGAAAGAAAGAAAGAAAGAAAGAAAGAAAGAAAGAAAAAGAAAGAAAGAAAGAAAGAAAGAAAGAAATCTATGAAAACACAGTGTAAAAAAGGAATAAAACCATTCAAAACCTGAAAGTGGAAAAAGAATTAATAAAGAAAACCCAAACATCTGGAAATGAAAAACTTGGGAACTTGAACAGGAACCTCAGAGGTAAGCCTTACCAACAGAATACAAAAGGTGGAAGAGAGAATTAAGGCATTTAAGACATGATAGAAGAAATAGATACCTCAGCCAAAAAAATGTGAAATCTAAAAAAAAAATCCAGGGACAAAACATTCAGAAAATTTGAGCCACTATTAAAAGACCAAATCTAAGAGTAATAGGAATAAAGGAAGGAGAAAAAACTCAGGTCAAAGTCACATAAAATATTTTTAATTAAATTTATTTATTTATTTTACATCACAACAGCAGTTCCCCCTCCCTCTTCTCCTCCCATTCTCTCCCTGCACCTCCCCTCCACCCACCCTCCAATCCACTCCTCCTCTGTTTCTGTTCAGAAAGGGGCAGGCCTCCCATGAGTATCAACAAAACATGACATAAACAGATGCAAAAACATTAAGCAGAAAATATTTTTTTTTGGTTTTTTTTTTTTTGAGACAGGGTTTCTCTGCGTAGCTTTGCACCTTTCCTGGAGCTCACTTGGTAGCCCAGGCTGGCCTCGAACTCACAGAGATCCGCCTGGCTCTGCCTCCCCGAGTGCTGGGATTAAAGGCATGTGCCACCACCGCCCGGCCAGAAAATATTTTTTAAAAATCATAGAAGAAAATTCCCCTAACCAAAAGATGGAGATGCCTATACAGGTACAAGAAACATACAGAATATCAAATACACTGGACCAGAAAAGAAATTCCCCTCCATACATAATAATCAAAATATTAAATGTAAAGAACAAAGAAAGAATATTAAAAGCTGCAATGGAAAAAGACATATAAAGGCAGACCTAGTAGAATAACAACTAATGTTCTAAATGGAAATTCTGAAAAGCCAGAATGGCCTAGACAGATGTCATACAGACTCTAAGAGACCACAGATGTCAGACTAGACTACTATATCTAGCACAACTTTCAATAGCCCAGTGTACTATACCCAATCATAATAGATGAAGCAAGCTAGGGAGCCAGGTGGTGGTGGTGCATGCCTTTAATCCCAGCACTTGGGAGATAGAAGCAGATGGATCTCTGTGAGTTCAAGGCCAGCCTGGTCTACAAAGCAAGTTCCAGGACAGCTAGGATTGTTACACAGAGAAACCCTGTCTCGAAAAAATAAATTTAAAAAAAGAAGCAAGCTAGGGTAGTCTTTTTAATATCAGACAAAATAGACTTCAAATCAAAACTACTCAGAAATGATAGGGAAGGACAATACATATTCATCAAAGGAAAACCCACCAAGAAGACACTGTAATTCTTAATATCTATGTACCAATTCTGTAAAATAAACAATACTACAGTTGAAATCATATCTTAACCCTCAAATACTGATAGTGAAAGATTTCAGTACCAACTCTCACCAACAGACAGGTCATCCAGACAAAAACACTAAAAAGATAAATACTGGAGCTAACTGATGTTAATCAAATGGACCTAACAGATATTTTATGGGACATTTCACCAACACACAAAAGAATATACCTTCTTCTCAGCACCTCATGAAACTGTCCCTAAAATTGGCCACATACTCAAACATAAGTATGTAGATACAAGAAAATTAAAATAACACCCCACATCCTATCTGACTACCACAGATAAAAGCTGGATATCAACAACAACAACACAAACAGGAAGTTTACAACATGGAGAAGGCAGGAAAGTAGGGCATACAGAATGAAAGAAAGATAAAAGCCCTGAAGCAAAATGTAGATCAATAGAAACAGGTTAAATTAAGTTAAAAGAGCTAGAAGGACAAGCTTAAACTAAGGCCAAGCATTCACAAATAATAAGTCTCCATGTCTTTATTTGGGAGCTGGTTGGCAGCCCAAAGACAATTCCAACTACAAGATTCTACCACACTTTGAAAAAAAAGTTAAAATATTCCACAAAATAGGAACAGAAGAAAGATTAGCTAACTCATTTTATGAGGCCACAATTATCTCAACACCCAAATCATAAAACCCAACAAATAAAGAGAAATACAGACCAATTTCCCTTATGGATATAGATTCAAAAATGTGCAATAAAATATTTGCAAACTGAATTCTAGAAAATTAAAAATGTCATCAACCATGTCAAGTAGGCTTCATTCTAGAGATCTAGGAATGATTCAACATATGGAAATCAATAAATGTAACTTACAATATAAATAAACTAAAAGACAAAAGCCACATGGTCATCTCACTGGATGCAGAAAAGGTCTTTGACAAATTCCAACACCCTTCAACACCCCTTCAATAATAAAAGTCCTGGAGAGATTAGAGATGAGACATACTTTAACATGATAAAGGCAATTTACAGCAAGCCAATAAATTAAATGGAGAGAAACAAAATGTAATTTCACTAAAATTAGAAACAAGACAAGGCTGTCCACTCTCTTCATACTACTCAAAATACTGCATGAATTTTAGCTAGAGCAATAAGACACCTGAGGGGGATCTAGAAGGTACAAATTAGAAGAGAAGAAATCAAAGTATCTTTGTTTGTAGATGGTATGAAAGTATATGTAAGTAACCTTAAAAATTCCACTGGGCAACTCCTATAACTAATAAACCCTTTCAACAAAGTAGCTGTGTACAAGATTAACTCATGAAAATCAGTAGTCCTCCTATGTAAAAATGGCAAATTGTTTAAGAAAGAAATCAGAGAAACACCTGTCACAATAGCCTCAAATAATATAAACTATCTTGAGGTAACTCTAACCAAGCAAGTGAAAGACTTGTATGATGAAAATTTTAAGACACTGACAAAAGAAACTGAAGATATCAGAAGATGGAAAGATCTCACATGCTCATGGATTAACACAGTAAAAATAGCCACCCTACCAAAAGCAATCTGCAGATCCATTATAATCCCCATCAAAATTCCAACAGAATTCTTCGTGGATCTTGAAAGGACAATTTTTGGTGTCATATGTAAACACACACAAAAAAAAATGGATAGCTGCACATAGAGGAATAATCCAAATAGATCCACATTTATCGCCCTGTTCAAAACTCAACTCCAAATGGATCAAAGAACTCAGATATACTAAATATGATAGAAAAGAAAGTAGGGAATAGCTTTGAATTCATTGGCACAGGAAAAGACTTTCTGAACAGAACACTGTTAACAAAGGCACTAAAATCATCAATTAATAAATGGGACCTCATTAAACTGAGAAGCTTCTGTAAAGCAAAGGACACCATCATTTGGACAAAGCAGCAGCCTATAGAATGAGAAAAGATTCTTGCCAAGAATATTCAATAGATGTATAATATAAATATAAAATATATAAAGAATTCAAAAAACTAGATATCAAAAAAACAAATACTCCAATTAAAATGGGGGTACAGATCTAAACAGAATTCTCAAAAGAGGAAACTGAAATGACTGAGAAACACAGAAATGTTCAATATCCTTAGCCATTGGGGAAATGCAAATCAAAACTACATTGAGATTTCATCTTACAACCATCAGAATGGCTAAGATCAATAAAAAACAAGTGACAGCTCGTGCTAGTGAAAATGTGTAGTAAGGGTAACACTCATCCATTGTGGGTGGGAGTGCAAACTTGTAATAGCCACATTGTGGAAAACATTGTGGTTGTTCTTCATGAAGATGGGAATCAATTTACCCCAAGATCCAGCTATACCACTCAGGTATATACACAAAGGATGCTTCATCCTACTACAAAGATACTTGCTTAACCATGTTCATTCCTGCTCTATTCATAATATCCAGAAACTGGAAACAATGCAGATATCTGTTAATGAATGAATGGAAAAAGAAAATGTAGTACATTTATACAATGGAGTATTACTCAGCTATTAAAAAATAATAATGAAATTCAGCTAAATTGATGGAATGAGAAAAAAATCATCCTGAGTGAGGTATCCCAGACCCAGAAATACAAATATGGTATGCATTCACTTATATGTAGATATTAGCTGTTAAGTCAATGTGATAACCATGCAGAGAACAAAAGAACTTAGGTATAGAGTAAGGGACTGGGGGGACAGATAGATAGATTAGATAGATAGATGGATAGATAGATAGACAGATACATACATACATTCATACATACATACATACATAGAAAGAAAGATAGATAGATAGATAGATAGATAGATAGATAGATAGATAGATAGATAGACGAGAGAGAGAGAGAGAGAGAGAGAGAGAGAGAGAGAGAGAGAGAAAGAGAGAGAGAGAGATCACTGAGCTTACAATTAAAATGGTTTAAATGGATGCTGGGAAGATGGTTCCATAGCTTCAATGCTTGCTGCAAGAGCACAAGAAGATTAATAAGAAGATTAATTTGGATCTACACACCCCTCCCCACAAAAGGTGAACATTGCATGTCTGGGGTAAGGGGATACAGGCAAAGACATATCTGTGGAATTGGATGACCAGTCAGTCTAACCAAAACAACTAATTCCAGGTTTAGTGAGAGATTCTGTCTCAAGAAAAAAAAATGAGATGGAGACCAATTGAAGAAGACAACCAACATCAACCTCTCATCTCCAAACATGAGAGCATGCACCCCTACACATACGGGGGGGGGGGGGTTAAAACAGTAACTTTTGTTCTGTATTTTTAGCACAGTAAGATAAATATTTCTAGAAAAAATAATTCCCATGGCTCTTTGCCACCTATTAGAACAATTTTCCCAAGCTAGTCCATCATTTGTTGGTAAGTGATATATATCAGTAGTTGAGGTTAACTTTTATTTATTTTTTATTTAATATTTTTATTTTATAATTAACTTAATTTCACATATCAGCCATGGATTGCCCATCCTTCCTCCTCTCACCCCCCAACCCTTCCCCCCAATTCACCCCCCATTCCCACCTCCTCCAAGGCAAGATCTCCCCTGAGGAGTCAGCCCAGCTTGGCAGACTCAACCGAGGCATATCCAGTCTCCTCCTCCCTACACCAAGGCTGAGCAAAGTGTTCCAGCATAGGCCCCAGGCTCCAAAAAGTCAGCCCATGCACCAAGGACAGGTCTGGGTCCCACTGCCTGGGGGCCTCCCAAACAGTTCAAGCTAATCAACTGTCTCACTTATAAAGAGGGCCTGATCCAGTTCCATGGGGGCTATTTGGCCATTGGTTCACAGTTCATGTGTTTTCACTAGTTTGGCTATTTGTCCCTGTGCTTTTTCCAATCATGGTCTCCATATCTCTCTCTTATACAGTCCGTCCTCTCTCTTGCCAATTGGACTCCCAGAGCTCCACCTGGGGCTCGGCCATGGATCTCTGCATCTGCTTCCATCAGACACTGGATGAGAGTTCTATCATGACAGGGTGTTCAGCCATCCGATCACCAGAGCAGGTCAGCTCAGGCACTTTCTCAACCATTGCCAATAGTCTACAGTGGAGGTATCTTTGTGCATTTCTGGGGACTGCTCTAGTACTCTACTTCTTCCTATTCCCCTGGGGTCTACATTCATCATGGTATCTCCCTCCCTGTTCTCCCACTCTGCTCCTGATCCAGCTGGGACCTCCCACTCCCCTAAGCTCTCTTTCCCCCTACCCTTGCCCTCCATTACCCCCCAACCCCAAGTTTGCTCATGTAGCTCTCATCCATTTCTCTGTCATTGGGTGATCCCTGTGTTTTTCTTAGGGTCCTCTTTACTAGGTAGCCTCCCTGGAATTGTGAGTTGCAGTCTGGTTATCCTTTGCTTTACATCTAGTATCCCCTTATGAGTGAGCACATACCATGTTTGTCTTTCTGAGTCTGGGTTACCTCACTCAGGATGATTTTTTTCTAATTCCATCCACTTGCCTGCAAACTTCATGATGTCATTGTTTTTCTCTGCTGAGTAGTACTCCATTGTGTGTGTGTACCACATTTTATTTATCCATTCTTCAGTTGAAGGGCATCTAGGTTGTTTCTAGGTTCTGGCTATTACAAATAATGCTGCTATGAACATGTATCCTTGTATGACTGAGCATTCCTTGGGTATATGCCCAAGAGTGGTATAGCTGGGTCTTGAGGGAGGTTGATTCCCAATTTTCTAAGAAAGCATCATATTGATTTCCAAAGTGGCTGTACAAGTTTGCACTCCCACCAACAGTGGAGGAGTGTTCCCCTTGCTCCACATCCTCTCCAACATAAGCTGTCTCCAGTGTTTTTTGATCTTAGCCATTCTGACAGGGTTGGTGGGTAAATGCCCCCACAAAATGGCACCATGAACAGGGACTAAGGAAAAAAGAAGAAAAAGGGACTAAATAAAAAAGGGGGGACTAAAAAAAGGGGGACTAAAGATAAATGAATAGGGACTAAAGACAAAGTAATAGGGACCAAAGATAAAGGAAAATAATAGTTTTATTACAGAGTTTTTGGTGAAAGTCCTGAGTTAGCCCTGCCAGTGGAAAGGCATGCTGGTGTTATGGAAAATATATATATTTTATATATATTATTGAGAGGCAGGGGTTTTGTCCTTGAGAGAAAAGGAAAGCAGACTGGAAGGATGTCCGATGCTGCAGTGAAATTCTCTTCTGTCAAAATTTTCTATCTTCTATTCCTTTCTCAGTTTCTATCTGTGAAAAATAAGTATAAGGTATAGGGTAGTAATATAGTGTAAGAAAAACTTATAAGTGTAAGATTGTGTAGGAAAAAATAAGTAAGGCAACTAGACAGAAAAACTCTTCAATTTTCTAACTTTGGGGGCTATGAAAGCAAACTGGGAAAAAAATCTTTCTTTGGGCTTTATGGGTAGTAAAAAAAGCTCTTCTCAGAGCTTATGGGGAAGAAAAAGTTTCCTATGGAAGCTTTTGACCTGGGGACAGCTGAAATGCTAAGTCCAAGCGGCAGGAGAAAGTGATTTCTCCCTGAGGCAAAAATGGGGGTGTAAAAAGTCAAAGTTTAAAGTTGGGAAGTTTTGGGAAAAGTTGGTCTTTCTCTCTCCTGGGGGGGAAAAATCTTTCTCTTAAATTATAAAGCTTTTCTTGGAAAACTTGGGGGGAAATCTCTCTAAAAAGCCTTAGTCTTTCTCAAAAGCTCTCTTAAACTTAAAAACTAAAGCCTTTGTCTCAAAAGGGCAAAAATTAGAATCACCTGAAGATATTAGTATGGGGACCACCTGTGATTAGCTCTAAGGGAAAACAAAACTCTTAAGACAGCAAAACCTCTCTAAGTTCTTTCAAGCTTTAACAATCCTCCCTGCAATGCATGAGGCAAGGACAAGTTCCTAAAAACCTCTTCTAAGCTCTGTCTCTTCAAGCTAGTAAAAGACAGAGGGTCAGAGTACCCTGAGGGAAACGCTTGGGAGAGTGGGTGAAGAGCTACAGAGAACCCAAAAGGGCAGGAAACTTTACCTGAGAAAAGCAAAAAAGCCAAGCTTTTCAGTTACAGCCAAGCTGAGGCATCAAGGGTTTTGAGTGAGCATTTCAGAATGAAAAGGTGCTCCTAATCGTCCTAATGCAAAGATCCCCTGAAGCAATGCAAACTGTTAGCATTGTATCCTTGCTTCTGACGAAAACCCAGAGGCGACTGGCCAGCGTTTCTGAGTTGGAGTGCATTTCGTGGATACTAGGGTTCCTGCAGTGTTAAACTTGCTGGAGCACAGAGCTGAGGCAGGAAGGTGCAGGACCCAGGGGAAGATTGCTAATGAACAACAAAGCTAAAGCAGTGGGAAAGGCACAGGCACAGTTGTCTACTTTCCTACAAGTCCAGATTGAATAGGTCCACAGCTGCAAAAAGAAATCTGAGAAAAGCTTTCCTATCAGAGAAAGGACCTTTCTGGGAAAACAGTAAAGCTGAACTGTGTCTGAAGCATTCGTGCTGCTGAGTCAGAACGCTGTCTGGGGAAAGAGCCCAGCCAGGGCAGAACAAAACTATCCAGGAGTAAAGCTTTCTTTTCTGTCAGAGAAATCACCTCTTTGAGAAAAGCTTTGTTTCAACTGACTCCTGATGAGATGAGGGAGAGTAGCCCTGAGGGGAGAATGCCTCTGGCATAAGCTCTGTCCTTGAGCACCCAGACAAACAAACGGAGCCCACTGGGGGACTGGGCCAGGTAAAGGCCTGTTGAGGCAAAACACCTGTCCTAATGGGAGTTTAGAAATGGCAAAAACCTCCCTTGTTAGATTTTCAGTCTGTACGCAAACCACACAGACCCTGAAAGCAGAAACGGACAAAAGCCCCTACCTTCAGTAGCAGGGAAAGCCACCACTGTAGTGTCGGAAACTGTTTCTGGGGTAGAGGGGATAAATTGAGACCAAACTGGGAACTGTCTGGGAGAAAGACTCTGAAGAAACAGAGAAGGGACATAATCCTCCCCAGAAAATATATGACCTGAAAAAAGGTGCTAGAATTTGAGGCAGATTCGGGGGGGAGAAAAAAAAAGCCCCTACCTCCAAAGGCAGCTAACAGAGGTACAGAGCCATAGACAGATACCTGAAGCTCTGCATCTGGGGAAGGAAGGAGCAAGCAAAATGAGAATAAGATCAGTGGGAGAAAATCTCTCTGAAAGAGCTATGGAAAAGCTGTTGCACATGATCTTGTTTTTCCCTGACTGGCTAAAACAAACACAAGCCCCGAGGAAAGTTGCTATCAGAAATGCCAGCCTCAATGCGTGCTAATGAGGCAGGTGTGGTTCTGATCTGGGGCCAGTGTCAAATGAAGGAGAGACACCTGTTGAAGACAGCTGAGGAGAGAATAGGAATCTCCCAATGTGCCATAGCTGAAAATGTAAAGTGCTTGTTCAAATCTCCTGTTGCAAAGGCAAGAGACTTTGTTCTAACCTCCCAGGCAAGTCTAGTAAAAGAGAACCAGTTGACTCTCAGACCCGAAAAGAACTATGGGAAATCAATGATATAAGGAAAATGATATAAGGGACTGATATTATTATGGACTGATATAAAGGAAATGCATTCTGGGAAAGGTAGTTTTTCTGCTAAAGATGGCGACATTGCCCTGAAACACTTTTGTCAGCTCGAAAATAAGTTCATGGTAAACTTAAAATACAGTCTTTAAAAGAATAAGGAGGAAAATCATCTAAGAGTTTTAGTGTCAGTTCCAATGAAAAATTGAAAGGATACAGAACTAGGTGCTTCGCGGTTTGGGGGTTGGTAAACTGCCTTATTTACCGTAATAGCTGTGCAAAGTTTTTACGATAGCTGGATGACAAAATGCTACCTTTAAGAGCAAACAAGCCACTTTAAAATCCTTAAAACAAGGGAAAGCAGTTTATACACTGAACGTTGTCTTAGATATGAAGAAACTTATGTTGAAATTAAAAAAGTTCTTTGCCTTTTGAACAAACTGCCTGCAATGAGTAATTTCTTTGCAAATCTAATAAGGAGACAAGGAAACGGGCATTCAAACAGAAATGATTGCTTTATAGATGGGAAACAAACTTCAGAAAATCTAGCTGTCTTACAAAAGAGTTGCTTCACCTGAAAGTTCCTTATAAGAAATCAATGCTAAATATCACAGCTGCTAATAACATCAGGAGTTAAAGCTAATGAAATGAAAATACTAAATCCTGAAAATTCTTTTTCTCAAAGTAAGCTAATGAAGGATATATTTCATGAAAGAACATCTATGTTCTTGACTCCTTTGAATAGTAACAGTTTTGGTGAGAATATTGGAACTAATAATCAAGTCAAAATGTTTCAACAAAGTCAAGACGCTATTCCACAAAAGAAAGCTGCCAAACTTTGTGGGCCATATTAGAGCTCACTCCAATCTTCCTGGTCCCTTAGCTGAGGGTAATGCAATGGCTGAGCATTATCCCAAGTGGAAATGGCTCAACAGTCACATGATCTTCGTCAAAATAGCAAAAGTTTAAGATGGAAGATCCCTGCTCAGGATTATGGAAGGGTCCCGATCCTGTGTTAATATGGGGTCGAGGACATGTTTGTGTTTTTTCACAAGAGGAGAATGAAGCTCAGTGGTTACAGGAGCATCTGATAAGGAGCTTGGAACTAAGAAAAGTCAGCTCCAATGACATTTCCTATAAAGGAACCAAAATGAAAGTGGCTCGATTAGTATTTCTGAGGTTTTGTCACTGGTGAATGCAAACAGTGAGGAAATAGAGTTCGGAGCTGTGCCGCTTTTGGTTTTACTAGCTCCTTTAGAAAAATACTTTATATCACCTAATAGCTGTGCAGTATTTGGTGAAGAGCTTTACAGCAGCTAAATATGGTAATTTCACCCTCAGCGTGAAGTGAAGTTTTTCAGTAGAATGAACCAAAAATACTGCTGTAATAGAAACGTTTGTCTGAATTGAAGCACTTAGGGGAGCTATTATGAATTTGGGTGAAGGGACAGCCTCTAGTTAAAAACCGTTTACCACTGACAGTGCATCTCTGCCAGTTCCAGAAAGGCTGAGAGAACTCGGCAACTCTGGGGTGTGGCTTCGTCCCGAGAATGTTACAATCCCCTAGCAACAAGTATCACAACTCTATAATGACAACACTCACTAAATCCCAGTGCTTTATAACAAAGCTGACTATAAACTCTAAACTTCAGAAATGATGTACATACTTCCTGTTTATTTAAGAGAATCTTTCTAATAGAGATGGTGATAATAATTAAGAGTAAGAAGTAGAAAGATGAAAATAAGATATGTGAGTTTGTAAAAATTCTCTTGTTAGATCTGTGTTAAGAAATCTTTAGGTATTTGCTAAGTTAGATATATGCTAATGGTAGCCCTATATAAGCTTGTAAAATAGATCTATAGAGTTCCTTTAAGAATATAAGCTTGCAAGAAGTATCTAAGGTAGTCTTAAGACATGTAGTAATAAGTTTGTAAGATGCTAGTTGTAAATGTAAGTTTAAATAAGAATAAGATGGAATGAATAATAAGAAATATATTTGCTAAAGTAGTTCTATAGTTTAAGGAGTATAAATAAGTAGATGTTAATACTTTATATGTGAGTTTGTAAAAATGTGTAGATGTTGAATGTGAGTCTAAATGGTTTGCAAGGCAAAATATGTTATATGTGAGCTTGTGAAAAAGTGTAAATGTTAAGTGTGAGTCTATTAATGTATATGGTGAAAACACCTGAGGCACAGGAGATAGTGTCCTAGTAGACTGCAAAGTAGGCAGTCTGAATGGTTTCAAAAGCTCCAGAAGCCGCTAAGAAGCTAAGAATGGTGGATGCCAGAACCAGCTCAAGGCATCCACAGCTGAGATCCGTGGAAAATCGACGCAACACAGAAAAACCTGAGCTAACATCAAAAACGGTGCGGTTTAGAATACTACTGTACCTGAAAAGGTCTGTGGCTTGAGAATAAAAGTTCAGAGACGCTTGTTTGAATAAAAATTAACTGCAAAAAGTTTTGGTTGAAAAACGTCACTTCATATTTGGAAGTGAAAGCCTGATACCAGAATTTTTCTTGTTTGAACTTTTTGAACTTAAAATGAGATAAAATTACAAAAAGATTTTGGTTATGGATTTCTCATATTTGGAAAGCTAGTGCCAGAATTTATCATTTGAATTTTAAGACTTAAGAAATGAAATAAACAATAGAGATTTCATTGCAATGGGACAATTTTGAGTTTATTCATAGTAATGACCTAGGAACTGTTTGCTGGAATTGGGTTAAAAATGGAACTGTTTAAATGAAGAAATTTATTTCTACCTAGAGTCCAAGATACAGTTTTGTGTATGCATATATGCTTTATTAACTGTTGATTCATGAATTGTTTTGTGGAACTGTTTGTGTAAGAATGGAATTACTTATGGAACTGGTTTTATGTTACAAATGGAACTGTTTAAACAGAAATTTGGGTTTTATAACTAGGCTTGAGATTTTGCTTAAAAAATTATAAAAGGGAGAGTTAATATTCTTTAGTCTATTTAATTTAAAAAATATTTTCTTTGAGTGGATTAATGTCATGTTTTGTTAGTAAGAAATGTAAATGGGGTATACTAAGAGACTACTTTCAAAGTGTGTTAAGAGTTTTATTAAGAAACTGCTTTTGGATGTTTTGCTAAAAGTTTTCAAAGTGTTAATGGTTAGATTTAAAATATTGCTTTTCAATATGGGTTTGTAGGAATTGTATAAGTTTGGGTTCCTCTAACTAGGTTTGAGTTTTTGTTTAAAAAATTATAAAGAAAAGGAGTTATGAGATTGAATTATGTTCACAGAAACCTATTGATATTAATGCACCCTGGTTTTGTGGAGTTAAGGAAATGTGTAGATGTAACCAACCATCTTATTAAATAAGAAACACAGAAACAATGTAAAAGAGAAAGCCAAGACGTCAGAACTCAGAGCTAAAATCTCACCCTTCCTTCTGCTGTCCCAGCTTCCCGAAAAGAGAGCTATTTCCTGTGTGTAAGTCATTTTTTTCTAGTCATTCTGCCTTCTCATTGGTTGTAAACCCAAACACGTGACTGCCTCGTCACTGTCTGAATGTACAGCCCCCTAGGTCTTAAAGGCATATGTCTCCAATGCTGGCTGTATCCCTGAACACACAGAGATCTATGGGATTAAAGGTGTGTGCCACCATCGCCACACTCTTGCTATGGCTCTAATAGCTCTGACCCCCAGACAACTTTATTTATTAACATACAATCAAAATCACATTTCAGTACAATTAGAATACCACCACATTTCCCCTTTTCTATTTTAATAAAAAGAAAAAAAGAAAAAGGTTATAACTAACAAAAGAAAAACTATATACAAAAGTACAATAACTATATACAATATATACAAGTAATAAATACCTAAACAGGTATTTGACAAATCAGAGAAAATAATTCCATTATCTATCCTATTTTGGTAAATCCAAGATGTATCTAATGCACTTTCTATCCTAATTAATTTTCAACTATAACTAACTAATCTTCAACCATAACTAACTAATCTTCAACTCCCTCAGAGACCCAAGAAGGGAATAATATTAGCTAACAAAAATAAAAACAGGAAGTGCATGCAAGCAACTTCCAAAAAATTTGTGAGTTGACAGAAACAGCCAGCTGCCTGGACAGTCACCTGAGGTTTCTCCGCAGTGTTGGGGCATCATCTTCAGCCTATAGGCTTAGTGTATCTGACAGACTCATTTGTGAAGTAGGATGTACACAAGGTCAACAGTTCAACCTCACATTGGGTGAGAGCAGTCCATGTACCAGAAACACCTGAATTCCACTAGTGTCCTGTCATGATTCAGGATTTTAAATTCTGGAAATTGTTGACAGTTTTTTAATTCAGCTGTTCATTCTTCTTGGCTGTGTATATATGGCTTCATCTCAGCATCCCCTTCTTCTCCACATCCCTCTATTAAATGCCAGTCTACTTTATAGAGGCATGAGCTTTCAGCTGCTGTTCCATTGTACAACAGAAGCCATCGGCCCTCTGCCTGTTAAGCTGCCTTCGAAGAAAAGGGCACCGTACCTTTTCCGGATTCGAAGGCCACTTCAGGGATGGGGCCATATTGTCCTGGCCTCAGAAGATGCCTTTTGATAAAGCCATAACCACACTTGTTTTGGCAAGAATCAGTAGTCCCTTGTTTCGTGATCTGTCTGTCCATTTTGTCCTGTTGATTCGAGGATACTTTGTTGTCCAGTGGCTAACTTTTGCCAGAATGAAAGTTGACTCCATATGCAGTTTCTTCAATGCCCATATTTTCTCTGAAGTAGATTGGTACTGCCAGAAGCCGACATGTCTCAAAAAAGAAAAATTTTCTAAATTATTAAAACATTTTAAATGCCATATTCTGTAGATCTCTGAAGGGTTTGAAGATGACCTGTCTAAAACATCTCTGCTCAATTTTTAAAACATATCTAATATGACTACAAGTTCTATTGTAATGTCTAACTACTAACTTTCATTTCTTTATATCCTAATAGTTGGTAATAATAACATTCAAGGATCAGAAATTTGCATTACATTGTTAAATGAATGTTATAAATACAATTAGAAATATACATATAGCATTTTCTAACAATATCAGTTTCAAATCTGTATACAATATAAAACAATCCAATCCAATGTAAAGTATTTAAAACTAGTAATTGTCTTTTTCTTTTCTTTCCTTTTTTTTTTAAACAAGAACCTTAAATCTAATCTCCTTTGCTTAACCTTTTTCCTAACCCTTGACAATAACTTGTAACCAACCCCACTAAACACTGAAAATTATCCCAGACCCAAAACCCATTAAAAAAGACCAAAAAACCACCCGCCCCACACCACCTCTTTGGGAATGTGGGCGTTGTATTCTTAAAATTGCTTCCTGCTGGGTATGGGCGAAGTTTTCTTTATCCTGAAAGAAAAATTTTAGGTTAATTGTCAAATTCTAGGAGAGGTAACTATATCCTTCATTATCCAGTCTGTGTATAATGCCAAAGTTCAGGGTTTATCTTAAGTCCTTATTCAAGTAGTCTTTGAGACTGGATCATCTCAGCTAGTCATCTCAAAATTGCTCTGAGCACATTGTAGTTCAAAGCTGATATGTGGATGATGTTTGTCAGCTTAATGATATTATTATTGTCCACGTGGAATTGTTGTTGTTGTGGGGCCCCATCTTCTTCCTGGAGACTTCAGTTGATGTTAGGCCTGGCCGTGATTTCCTGCAGAAAACTGATAAGAGACTCGAACACAAAGACATATATATGCAGGTAATTGAAGCCTTTTGTTTTTTTAGGATTAGTTAGTACTCTATATGACCATTCATATCTTAACAAAGTTTAAAATGTATAAATATCTCTCTATATATATTAATCTTGTAAATTTTGATATAAAATTTATACTTTAAGAAAAGTTTAAAGAATCAGAATAGAATCAAAGAGTTGAGATTATTAATAGAATAGTCCCTTAATTAATTTTGCTTTTGTCCTGTACCATAGCAGAAGATGGCTCTTTTATTCTGGCATGATACAGGGAGTTTGCATTTTCCTTTTAACAACATGCTTGAATTTAAAGAAGGAGAGAACCATTCTCCAACTCCAAAGTCAGCTTTAAATTTTAATTGAACTTTAATTAGAAGACCAATAGTGTTAAATCTTTAGAGAAAAGCAGAAACAAACATTTAGGAAGACATAAAATTTTTTAGATAATATATACCCATACACCATTTCACTCTGTTTCTTGGGATAGATGATTTGTCCCTTTTCTTCAGTTGTCTCATTTGTCCAGTGTTCTTCAGATTCCTTAACCTTCATTCTCCTAAAAGACAAAAACAAAAACCTTTCCCCAAGACTAATTTTGGGGATGTTTCCTTTTGGCAAGTTATTATCTGATTAAATGAAAAGCCATGTGTTATTGATACAAGTTAGTTTAAATAGGATGTTCATGCTGGTTGATGAACTATCACCTCCTCTAATTAAGAGGTCTCTCTTGTTCAAATAGAGCCTTTATCAATTTTGATGGTACCCACAGCTTATCTTCTCCTGTAGAAACAAAAGCAAAACCTCGTCCCCAATGTAATACATACCCTGGTTTCCATTCTGAGGTCAGCACATCCTTAAAGTATATAGGCTGATTTAATTCTGTAGTTTTTTCTATTATCCAATGTCTCTCTGCAGCTGTTGTTCCTTTCTCTTTGGCATTCAGAAAATTCAAAGTTAGAAGAGCATTATGCAGTCTATTTCTGGGGGGTTTTGTTACCCATTTCTGTTTATTTAGCATATCCTTTAGAGTTCTGTTTGATCTTTCTATAACTGCTTGACCTGTAGGATTATGTGGTATGCCTGTAATATGCTTTATATTGTAATAAGCAAAAAACTGTTTCATTTTAACGAGACATATGATGGAGCATTGTCAGTTTTGATTTGTGCAGGTATACCCATGATGGCCATAACTTCTAGCAAATGAGTGATTACAGAATCAGCTTTTTCAGAACTCAAAGCAGTTGCCCATTGAAATCCTGAATAAGGAGGGGAATGGACCTGCCTGGACTGAGTCTACCAGGTTGACCCCGGTCCTCGGGGGAGACCTTGATCTGGAGGAGGTGGGAATGGGGGTGGGCTGGGGGGAGGGGTGGGCGAGAGGGGGAGAACAGGGGAATCTGTGGCTATTATGTTGAACTGAATGGTGTTGTAAAATAATAATAATAATAAAAAAAAGGAATTGAAAAAAAAAGAAATCCTGAATAAGTATCGATGGTGTGGTATACATATTTCAATTTTCCAAATTCTGCAAAGTGAAACACGTCCATCTGCCAGATTTCATTCTTTTTTTTTTTTTTTTTTTTGCTCTGACTCCCGGGCAACTTTATTTATTAACATACAATCAAAATCACATTTCAGTACAATCACAATACCACCACAGAAATGTTTAAGTTTGATGTGAATACATCGAAGTTTTTCCTATGTTCTGTTAACAAGAAAATTCAAATGACTGAGTTAAAGTTGTAAGATGGAGAAAATTGTTAACTATATATAGCACCATATATGCTAATTCAAATGGTTCTGTTAAGAGTTTGCTTTGAGTTGTAAGACTGAGAGAATTGTGACTATGTATAGCAATATTTATGTTAACCTGTTAATGGTAATGATGAAGCTAAGGGATTCTTTAAGTTTGTAGTCGCCTTAAGAGTTTTGGTTTAGAAAGGGCTTGAGGCAGCTAAGACTGCTGTAGTCACCTTGGACCTAATTCAAAAGAGAAATGCCATCTATATCATCCTCTACTCCCATACTGGGAGGTGTAACAGCTATGGAGATTGCTGTAAGTCATTAATAGTTATTTTTTTATATATTAAGAAGGGGGCCCTGTGGGAGCCCGTTCTCGGGTTCCTCGTGGCTTTACCCAGCAGGTCCACATGGAGGATGATTAGGACCATGGGCCTGAGTGCAGGTGTCTGAGATGCTCTGCACTTGGCTGTGCTGGGGGAGGAGGTCTTTTGCTCCACCCTTTTTCATCTCTATAAAAACCGTGGGCCAGAGACAGTCGGGGCCCATTGGAATAGGTTCCAGGCCCTCTTGAGGCTATCCTTTATTTTCTATCTGTTTATCTCCACAATAAATCCTTCTATGTAATATTTCCTGCTGCTCACACTCAAGAAAACTCTGGGGAGCTGTGGGGTTGGTGGGTAAACGCCCCACAAGCAGGATTCATTGAAAGTATGATACCAGCCTCATCAATACAGTGAGTTCTAGGCCATCCAGGGTTAAATAGTGAGACCTTCTCAAATAAAAGAAAAAAAATTAAAATTAAATTTAATCAAATCAAATCATGACTTGGGCTGATTTGTTTTACTTTTGTTCAGTACACATTAGCTTATGTTAGAAATTTTATACCTTTTGAACACTTTTACCAGTGATTCATTCTGAATTCTCAAAGGTTCTTCCTCAGCAAGTTTTATTATTTGAACACATTTTAAGATACTGCATTGAACTAGCTGCATGAAGTCTATACTGCATACAAAATCCCAAGCCTTTGTTAGCTTGCTGTTATAAAAATTGTAATGTGCAGAGCAATAAAGAATTCATACATCAAGTACATAAGAGATCAATGTCTACCAAAAAAAGAAAAAACTTCATAAGAACTTTGAACCTGGGAAATGGTACCTACAATATTCTTGAAAACATTGTTCTTCTACACTTTACTCAAGTGAAAATTTTCTAACTCCCCTATGACCCTAACATCAACTAAAGGGCTACAATAAAACACTAATAAAATGAAATAAATTATTCTTATCTCATCTTTAACCACTTCGAGTATAACTTTTGAGAAGGAATTTTCAACCTGAATTAGTAAGTAGAGAAACAGGGAAAATTTTTGAGCAAGCATTAAGGATGTTTCTACCCACACATTTCTCAGTTTCCTTGTATGAAATGAATATAGAATACCTTCTTTGCCTACCTGACAATGGTGTTGAGAATCAGTTAGGGAAGTGAGTTTTGAAACCTGTAAATTATTTTCACCTTTATGTGAGTGTATGATGTTCATGTGTGTGTTAATGCTCATGTATGACATGCCACAATATACATAATGGAGGTCAGAAGCCAACCTTGGGTGTTGGTCCTCAACTTCTATCTTATCTGAGACAAGGTCTCTTACTGGACACTGGTATGCTAGGCTAGATTCCCCACAAGTTTCAGAGGATTCATCTATCTACACCTTCCATCTTACCAGAGGAATGCAGAGATTACACTACTACACCCAGCTTTTACAGAAGCTCTATATATCCAAACACAGGTCTTCATGTTTATATGGCAAGCACTTTATTCACTGAGACATCTCTTCATGCTAAAACCTATAAAATATTTGACAATATAATGTTGACATTATATTAATTTCAGAATTAAATGCAGTTTATTCCAGACAGAGGCAAGTAGGTTAGTCATCAACAAAATTTTTGCATTAAAATAGTCCAACTTCCTTAAGAAACTGCATTCATACCTCAATAAACACATTAAATTCTAAGACAATGGTTAGTAAGATAGTAAACAGAACTATGTGTCTGGACCAATCCTAAAGCATATTTAAAAATTTCACCAAAGTAATCAAGGTTTGATTTGGAAATATCTGAAGAGAGTTTTTATGTATCCAATAGATAAGAGGAGAGGTACATACTTTTCTAGAAATAAAATTAAAACCCTCACTTTTAAAATGTGAGCAATAATAAAGATATCAAAAAGCTGTAAGTTGTACACAAGCTAGTACCTTATAAACTACACACTGTTCTGAGTTCAGACTGCCAATATCTAATGATATCTTTCTACTTGCTGAAAACTGTGGTAAAGTTCATGATCATTTAGGAGTCTGAACATTTCAATTGGAAACAATTTATTTTAACTGAGCCAAAAAGTCTTGAATGATCCCTTAATAGTAATTAGATACCATTGGCTTCAACAATGTTTCATTCTAAACAAAGGTAAGGTACTTGCTCTTTCCCTGTCTTTCAAGGATGGATGCAAGAAGATTCTGCTTTTTCTGAAAGCATGGTATTGGGAGACTAGGATATACTTCTTCTATGAAGAGGTCTTCTAGAATATCAATGTCAACACTGAAAATAAAAGTTTCAAAGTTCAACTACTCAATGAAAAAAAAATCCACAGGTTCTACTAAGGGAACACAGAACACAATCTAAGAAATTTAGAAGTCACATTATAAAAATGGTTGAACACCCAAATTAGACATTCATACTGAGTCTCCAGTTTGGTTATAAAAATCAAATAAACTTACTTCAAGATTCTCAGGGTTAAAAGATTTACTCCTAAGAAACTCTGTACCTGAAATTGTTATTGTTAAGAACAGACTTTAAATGCACTAAGTATATTCAGAAAACTAAACAGAAAAATAACAACACTAATTGGGCTGACCCTCCTGCCTCTAGAAAGTAAAGATATATGTTTGACAGGTAATTAAATGTAATATTCAAAAATGAGAGTGAAATCAGCAGAGAAACTCTGCAGAATACCAATGGTAGAGTAGCTTGTTTCTCTCGCCTTCTTTTGACTTTCACATAATTCTTTCCACTAAAGCACTACTAAAATGGACATCTTGGTCACTGCCAAAAGAGCTTCTCTTTACAATTAATGTATATTTTGTATGATGAGGCAATATTATGTTGAAAAAACATGGGCTTTAATATTGGGTGGACACAAGCCCAGATTCTGACTTTGTCACTTAGCAGTTCATAAAGCTGAGTTATTTAATCTCTCCAGTTATAGAGTTTTTCCTCCATAAAATAAGGACAACAATATCTTTTTTGCAAAATTGTTAAAATCAGAAATTTTCTAATTGTTTATATAACTCATTTACAGTGCCACAGCATTGTATAGTCACAATAAGTTTGCATATACATATACATACACACACACACACATATACATACATATATATATATATATAGTATAAGTGTCAATCTCAGAAGACACCCCTGAAAAAGAACACCATCATTGCAATGATAATAGCTATTATTTTCCTGAAAAGGATATAGTTAACTTCTATTGGGACTATTTTTAGTGCTAACAGCTTTCAAACACAGATGTAACTTTTACTCTTAGCACTAAGGCCCATCCACAAGCACAGTTAATCCATATCAGTCTTCCCTTTTAAAAGGTTGTAATGGTATCAGGCATTGAAGGTTTTGATTGGATAATTCAAAGAATTTCCCACCTGCTGTGATTCTGACTGGTCAAGTGGAAAAAATAAACCAGATATATGTGAGTTGACCTACAAAACTCATTTTCCACCAAAAAAATGGACAGTAGAATTTGCAAATAAAATAAAAGAGAAATATTATGTAACATTCACCATTTAAGGGTTCAGAAAATGCTAGTTATTTTTTAACTCTGAAAATCATCATAAAATATAAATACATTGAAATCTCTAAAAAAAAAACTATTTAATAATTACAGAAAAATTTAGAGATTTATTGAACATTATAGGCCAATGAATAAGTCTTCTTGGGTTTAACAACAATAAAAAAGTATGGCCTATTTTTGGTGATTTCCTTCAGTTTGAGCATGGACAAATTTTCTCTCCACTAAGAATGGATTCTTTTATTCTCAGTTTCATTCAAGTAATAGTGGACTCAACTTTTCCTTAGTATTGTGGGATACCATGCTGTGGAAATGGCTTCAAATAACGAGCACTGGGAGGGTGGCTGAAATGCTGCTCATGTTTACACTGGCACACAGGCACAAACAAAAGCTCCAGCACACCAGCAGTATTCTGTTGATCTGCTGATTTTCTCCGATATGGTTCCTGCCGAGACACAATAACAAGGGAAAATAACAAAAAGTCAGCTAAAAGATCTGTTATGGGGACAGTGAGCAGCACCTTTTTAAAATAAGACTATAATATGCTCATATAGTGCTGAAATTCAGCCAGACTCCTCAAAATAATTCATAAAGATGAAGTTGCAAGACTATTGAAAATATTCCCACAGGGAACTCCACTGGTGTACACATGTCAAATAATAGAGTCCCGTCTAAAGAAGATGCTGATTGTCTATGCTAGCCCTTCTATCTGCCCTTCTTATCTAGCACTCTCCTCCAGGGTATTGTTAGAGGAAGCTATAGTAGGTTGTTTGGCCATAAATGGACACAGCTTATAATGGATATATTGTGCATAACATGAATATGGTCATTTTAGGACCTGTGTATATCATGACCATTTCCCCTTTTGTGAAATGGTCACAATCTCTGATTAATTTATGAGACTTCCTGTCAGTAGGCTCAAGTCGATATCATATGTAGAACTGATCTTCCCATCTGAAAAAGCACTAATTTTGTGTGATTCTTTATCAAGGATTAAAGTTCTATAACCTGTAGAAGAAAGAAAGGAAAGACCTAATCTGGAATTTTCTTAATTAGTCATAGTGATTTTTATGTCTATAAATCATTTTGTAGCCCAAACTCAACATCAGTTACCATAATGGAAGACAGAGCAGATTTTGTAGTTATTTGTTCTGACATCATAGGAATTAATCAATAGCTGTCACTAGTACTGATATGGACATAACAAAAAAAAAATTTAAAAAAACCTAGGCATAGGGAGATGGCTGGCCTTAACCCTCAAATTGTTAGGTGATGGAATAAAAGTGAAAGCAACACAAGAAGCAATGTAATGAATTTAATGACACTCAAATAGCTTGGTCTCTGCTGGATGCCACTGGCCTCACTCTAAACATCCTATTCATGCTACTCACAATACCAGTAGCATCATTTTTACTGACAATTTTCAATTTGCCCTGACTCTGGGCCAATTCTACCATCCAATCACTCTAACTGAGAGTTGGAACAAAGGTAAGTCAGTGGCTTAAAGTAGCAAGTGCTTTTTATTTATATGTTCTTCTTCCTGTACCATCATGACTTTCCCCCTCCATACTACCTAACTCCTATTTACCTTTCTTCTAGATATGTAGTAGGTATAAGAAAAAATCAAAGAGAAATGAAAGGCTAAGAAGAGGAGAACAATCCAGTAATTGGTGGTCAAT
Source organism: Peromyscus leucopus (assembly GCF_004664715.2). NCBI lineage: Eukaryota > Metazoa > Chordata > Mammalia > Rodentia > Cricetidae > Peromyscus > Peromyscus leucopus. The sequence goes on from NC_051083.1 coordinate 53,048,543, forward strand.
AACACCCAATACCAGAATCTCTAGTACCATTCCATCAAAGACCCAGAAATAAATTTGTCAATAAGACTCTGCTATAAAATAGTCTTGACTTTACTCGACATGATTTAAATTCACATATTCCTAGATAGGAAAGCAATGAGACCCAAAGGAATTGAAGTTTAGTAAGAATAAATAGGTTGATATGTGATCTTTTCATTGCAGCTGATAGGAATCTAATACAATATGGCTCAAATGAAGCAAATGAGAGTTTTTTAAAAAATATTTCAACTCAAAGTTCATGGAGAATATAGCTTTAGGAGTGGTTCGAACTGCAGGCTGAAACAATGTCCTAGGGATTCCATTTCTCCCTCAGTCTCCATTCTTCATGTCTGTTTTCCTCTGGAGATCCTTTCCTATCCTTCAATCTACCAGGACATATATCCTGGAACGAGAAAAATAAAGTTTCATCTTCTCAATATTTGCAATGAAATATGAAGGTGTGTATGTTCTACTCATCAGGGCGAGGTCACATACAATTCCCTATCATAAAGGAAAGTATAGAGAAACATGGTCTGAGAGTTTTCCAAAGGAAAATCAAAGCGCTATGGCCTAAACAAAAAGGAGAGGGCACAAGTAAAAACAAAACAAAAAACATCCACCATGTAGGACTACATATTTAAGTGGAAAAATTCATCTAGACATACATAATTTTCCTAAAATAACAGAAAATGCTATGCTTTCCAGTGGCTATTTTATTTCTTTAGCTAACAGTCTTCTAAAGTTTTATCTGATGTGTGGCTGGCTACCCTAACAGCTAGGTGTAGCTGTTTGACCAAGATTGGGCTGATGGATATAAAAGAAAGTCTTATGTGCAACTCTCAATTCATCTCAAAATAAAGATGTTTCTGTGGATAACTTCTATCTCCCTTCTCATTGAGAAATAGCCACAATATAGCTTCCTCCTTGGACCAAGATCCAGAAGCCACATATTGAAGACAGCAAGGTTCATTCAGTAGCCTGAATGGCTGGTGTTTTCTTTTCACATTGATGTGACAAAACACCCTGACAAAATCAAGCTAAGAAAGGAAGTGCTTATTTTCTACCACAGTTCAAGGGTGCAGTCTGTTGAGCTGAGGAAGTCTTGATAGTTAGGATCTTGAGAGAGATGATCTCATCATATCAAAAGTTAGGAAGCAGAGAATGATGAATACTAGTGAACAAATGCTGGGTTTCTCTTTTTATGTAGTCCAGGACCCAAGCCCAGGGAATGGTGCTGGCCACTTTTAGGATGTCTCTTTCACCTCAATTCAACTATGCAAAATAATCTCTAAAAGGCAAGAGGCTAACAAAATCAAGATAATTCCTTACTGCTGGGTCTGGGGCTTTGTCTCCTAGGTGAGTCCAGATCCTGGCAAATTAACAGTCAATACTACCCACCCTACATGGTGAAACAGAAATTTTCTTTCAATCTGAATTACCTTTGGAATTTTACCTGAGAGAGAAATGAACATCTTATATCTATCTTCTGTCTTATTTAAGCTACTGTATTGGGGGATGTACATTTTTTGCTTAACCTGTACCCTAAATAATTATGAAAAGACTCCATATGGAGAATTATAGAGGAAATTGACACAAGTATGCTAAAATAATGGAACTGTACTGCTTTTTGAGTTCATATATATTTTGTGTAACTACAATATTTGGATATATAATAAGAACATGTTTCTTAATCTAAGACTCAGTGTTCAACCCTAAACAGAACATAGCTCTACCACTACCAGACTCAGGGAACATTGTAGAAGAGGAGGTAGAAAGAATATTTGATCCATCAAATGAGGAGGAGTACAGTGAAATGTAGTCTTTTGAACACAGTATGGCTATTACAATCATTATCTCACAGTATATGAGGTTACCACCACGAGAGCCATACGAGATCAAGTCAGCCAAAATCCCAGCATGGATATGGTAAATTATTTCCACATCCCACCTCATACTGAGAAGCTATTGGCAAGTGGTAGTTGCTGGAAGAGTGAGAATCATTCATTATGGACTATATAGCCACTGATAGGATTTTTTATGTTCTAGTGGATGGCTTCATACCCATTCACATACAGGAATCTCTAACTAGACTTAGTGGGTTATAAAAAAAAAGATGTGAATTTGGGAGGGGCATGTTGGAAAAGATATAGAGTGAGTTAAAGGAGAAAATTGGGAGTAGATATGATCATATTTCATTGTATACATGAATGAGATTTTCAAAAAATGAATTTTTAAAAAATAGGAAATAAATTTAAAAAATAGAACATCTTTCTTATATTAGATTCTTACACAAGTAACAGAATAATAGTTATTCTTGTTGATAAAACTAGATGTTATTTTTATTCTGTCTTCCTATTTTTATTAATTATAAGTTTTCTAAAATTAACTTATGTTTGAAGTAAAACAGGGGCTTTTATCAATCTTATAAAACAGAAGGAAATGGCTTTTCCAAGGGAATTCTGTCTAGAAAATTAAGATGCCATAGTAACGATCAGTGAACAAACATATGCTCTTTGATCCCATGATAGACTGCAAAAAAAAATAGGACAAATTTTGCTGACTTCAACATCTAAGCTCCCTTCATAATGTGACTTTGCAGCTCTTCCCATCAAAAACTTCAAGTCTTTGAAGAAAGAAACCAAGGAAGATATCAGAAGATGGAAAGATCTCCCATGCTCATAGAACAGTAGAATCAACATAGTAAAAATGACCATCTTACCAAGAGCAATCTACAAATTAAACACAATCCCTATCAAAATTCTTTATAGACCCTGAAAGGACAATACTCAACTTCATATAGAAAAACAAAAAACCCAGGATAGCTAAAACAATCCTGAACAATAAAAGAACTTTCAGAGGTATCACCACCCCAGATTTCAAGTTCTACTACAGAGCTATAGTAATAAAAACAGCATGGTATTGACATGAAAACAGACATCTTGATCAATAGAATAGAATTGAAGACCCAAATGTATATCCACACACGTATGGACACCTGATTTTTATCTTTAATTAATGTACAATTTTGGAATTTCTTTTTTTTAATTTTATAATTTAATTTAATTTTACATATCAGCCACAGATTCCCTTGTTTTCCCCCCTCCTTCCCCCCCTTCTCCACCCCCCCTCCTTCCCCCCAGCCCATCCCCCCTTCCCACCTCCTCCAGGGCAAAGCCTCCCCCAAGGACTGAGATCAACCTGGTAGATTCAGTCCAGGCAGGTCCAGTCCCTTCCTCCCAGGCTGAGCCAAGTGTCCCTGCATAAGCCCCAGGTTCCAAACAGCCAGCTCATGCACTGAGGACAGGTCCCTGTCCCACTGCCTGGATGCGTCCCAAACAGATCAAGCCAATCAACTGTCTCACTTATCCAGAGGGCCTGATCCAGTTGGGGGCTCCTCAGCTATTGGTTCATAGTTCATGTGTTTCCATTCGTTTGGCTATTTGTCCCTGTGCTTTTTCCAATCTTGGTCTCAACAATTCTCACTCATACAAACCTTCCTCTTTCTCACCAATTGGACTCCTGGAGCTCCACTTGGGGCCTGGCCGTGGATCTCTGCATCTGGCTCCTTCTGTTGTTGGATGAGGTTTCTAGCACAACAATTAGGGTGTTTGGCCATCCCATCACCAGACTAGGTCAGTTCAGGCTTTCTCTCAAACATTGCCAGCATTATATTGTGGGGGTATCTTTGTGGATTTCTGTGGGCCTCTCTAGCACTTTGCTTCTTCCTCTTCTCATGTGGTCTTCATTTATCATGGTCTCTTATTCCTTGTTCTCCCTCTCTGTTCTTGATCCAGCTGGGATCTCCCGCTCCCCTAAGTTCTCTTTCCCTCGACCCTTGCCCTTCATTTCTCCCACTCACGTCCAGGTTGTTCATGTAGATCTCATCCATTTATCTGTCATTGGGTGATCCCTGTGTCTATCTTGGGGTCCTATTTTCTAGGTAGCCTCCCTGGTGTTGTGAGTAGCAGTCTGGTCATCTTTGTTTTACACACCTGATTTTTTTACTTTTAAAAAAGCCAAAAATACACACTGGGGGGAAAAAAACATCTTCAACAAATGGTGTCAGTCTAACTGGATGTCTGCATATAGAAGAATGCAAATAGGTCCATATTTATTACCCTGCATAAAACTAAAGTCTAAATTGATCAGAATCAACAATATAAATCCAGATAGGCTGAGCTTGATAGAAGAGAAAGTGGAAAGTAATCTTGAATATGTTGGCACAGAAGACAACTTGCTGAACAGAACACTGCACAGGCACTAAGATCAACAATTAATAAATGGGACCTTGTGAAACTGAAAAGCATCTGTAAGGCAAAGGACACTGTCAATAGGACAAAACGACAGCCTCTAGAATGGGAAAAGATTTTCACCAACTTCACATCAGATAGAGGGCTAATTTCCAAAATATATAAAGAAATCAAAAAACTAAATATCAAGAATACAAAAAATCCATTTTTTTAAAATGGGGTACAGATCTGAACAGAGAATTCTCAATAGAGTAAATCCAAATGGCTGAGAAACACCTAAAGAAATGTTCAACATCCTTAGCCATCAGGGAAATACAAATCAAAATGACTTTGAGATTCTATCTTATAACTGTTAAGATGACTAAGATCAATAACACAAGTGACAGCTCATGATGGCAAGGATGTGGAGCAAGGGGAACACTCCTCTACTGCTGGTAGGAATGCAAACTTGTACAACCACTATGGAAATCAATATGGCAGATCCTCAGAAAACTGAGAAGTGATCTATCTCAAGACCCAGCTATACCACTCTTGGGCATATACCCAAAGGATGCTCAATCATACCACATGGACACTTACTCAACTATGTCCATAGCAGCTTTATTCATAATAGCCAGAACCTGGAAACAAACTAGATGTCCTTCAACAGAAGAATGGATAAAGAAGATATGATACATTTACACAATGAAATATTACTCAGCTGTTAAAAAATGACATGATTAAATTGACAGGCAAATGGATGGAACTAGAAAAAAATCATCCTGAATGAAGTGATCCAGACCTAGAAAGACAAACATGGTATATACTCACTTATTAGTGGATATTAACTGTTAAGTAAATGACAATCATGTTAAAATCCACAAACCAAGAAAGCCTAAGTAACAAGGAGGGCTCTAAGGGGGACACATGGATCTCCCTGGAAAGAGGAAATAGACTAGATTTTGCATGTGGACTTGGGGAAGGTGGGGATGGGAAAAGGTGGGATGGGGGGAGATGGAAAAGAGAGAGTAGTAGATGGTATGACTGAAATTAGAGAGCATTTGGGGATGTAGAAACCTAGTGCAATGGAAACTCCAAAGAATCTATAAGAGTGACCATAGCAAGGACTCCTAATAACAGGATTTGGAACCTGAACTGGCCATCCTCTGTAACCAGAAAAGCTTTCCAAAGGTGGGACTGAAACACCAACCCACCCACAAAACTTTTGGCCTATAATCTATCCCACCTTCAAGATATACTAGGACAATGGAGGCACAGAACTTGTCGGAGTAACCAGCCAATGAGTGGTCTAACTTGAGCCCCACACCATGAGAGGGAGCCCATACCTGACACTATCTGGATGACCAGAAATTGGAGGCTGGGTATGTATTCAAGAAATACATAAAGCATTTTTAAATGTTCACAACAGACAAAATGGAAAGGAAATCAGAAATGTTCTGAATTAGAAATCAATTGAGAATTGATATGGTTCATACACCTTGTTCTACAGCTGAGGAAACGGGGACAGAAAGGTGAGTGGCTTTCTTATGTTTTACAAGCCTTGTACCAACTCTAAAAAAAAGTTCCACTGCACTGTGAATGCCTCTTGATTCTAACCCCCAATCATATGGCAATTTCAGAACCTTGGGGAAATTGAGTTTAGGAATTTTAAATCAAAAAAACAGCCTGACACTTAGTAAGAGTTCAACATATGAAAATCACAAAGAGCTAAATGATGTAATGAGCTCACAGCTAGTCCAAGGAGCTCTCTATAAACATGGGCTCAATTCCAAAATTGCACCCTTATGCTCTTCCTCTGAAATACAGCAAAAAAAACTAAAGTAGACACAATTTTGGAAGTGGGGAGGATAGATGCATTCTTATTGGCAATCAGAGATAAAAAGAACTTTGTTAAAGCCTTAGATTTCTTTTCTGTGCCAAGCACTCCTAATGGAAAAAATGTGCACAGCTGAGATGAAAATCCTCTAGAATTATGCATTCAGTTTATTGCTATAAACCAACCACCGCAAAACTCAGTGGCTTAAAACAACAACAATTTATCACTTCATGCAATTCTATACATTGACTATGTAGTTCTTCTGCTGATCTCCATAGGACTGATATTTGATGAGCAGCACAGCTATGGACTGGTTCAGCCAGAACACATAACATAGCTAACTTGTCCCTCCTTGTGGCTCTTAATATAAGCCCTCCTTGTACAATGATAGTCCAGGGAAGCACATGAAGAGAATGGAGGTTGTGGAAGCCCCAAACCACGTTCTATTAGTCAAGTAAAGTTATATGAGCAACTCACACTCAACTTTTTGATGAAAAAAAGCAAATTTCTGTGCTACCCTTTCTTTTTTAAGAACAGACACATATTGTATATATTTTTCAAGTAAAAAGTCTTTATTGATCTATTTACTTAAAACCATATATCATTAGCCAAATTTCCTGCTTATACAGCTGTTCTCCTTGCCTGCCTAGTCTTGTGACATTTTTCCAACTGTCATGCAATAATCACATATGAGGGCCCCTTTACTGGCTACACAGCTCTAACAAAACATAATAATACAAACTATCTCTCAAAAGAAAAGAAAGGCTCTCCCCAAGTATTTAGTCAACAAACCCACTACAACTGCCCATAATTTTACATTCATCTCCCCTTAATTCTCAGATTACTCCACCCTTTCAACCTACTAATAGCAACTCTGATCTGTGTTCAACTATTTAGTTTTCTGATATAGCTGAAATGAGAATCCTCTGAAATTGTACAACTAAATACTTCAACTGCACCTAACTTATTTTTTTTATTCTACAGAAGCACTGTATTTGCTTTGCTGTGATTGTCAAGTGTCAATAACCTTCCTGAATAAGATGCTTCTTCATCCCAAGATGTTTTAAACCTCAGCATAATCAAAAATATAACCAAAGAAAAGTATTAAGAGTTTTTCAATCTACAAGATTTGAGATTTGAATCTCAAAATGGATTGTCATTTTTTTAAAGGAAAAAAACTTTAGGTGAAGATCTTTTTATACATGATAAACAGAAAGCTCAGGTATAAAAATTGATAAATGTGATTTTTTTTTTGCTTTGGTTTTAGTTTGGGAGACTTTGGGTTTGGTTTGGTCTTGAAATTGTCTTTCTTAGTCCAGGCTGGCCTTAAACTTGACATACTCCCATATCGGCTTCCTAGCTATTGGGGTTACAGGTATCTGGTACCATCCCTATACTAAATGGAAGACTTACTGACATACCACACTGAGGATGCAATTAAAATATAACAACCATATATAGTGTTTACTAAGTACCAAGTGTCATTCTAAGTACTTTACATGACTTAAGTCATTTGGTACTATTTTAGGATGAGGAGAATAGCGTACAAAATAGCTATGACAGAAATCAATGTTAGCTTCTAAGTAGCAGAGCCAGTTTTTGAACCAAAGCATCCCTGTCTTGAGGATCTAACTCCCTAATCACAGAGTCCTACAGAAGACGGGAAAAACATGAGAAAATATTTATGAGGGAAATTTAATACCTTGAGCAGGTTAAGGTTTCTTGGAAATAAAAAAAAAAGAAAAAGATAAAACTATACTAGACAAGGTCTGTGAACAGACAATCTACCAGAATGGTCTGCAAAACATGAGAGTGATTGACTACTAGCCAATATAGCAAAGACAAACAAAATGATCATATCTATTGGTATTGTATGCCTGCTTGTTGAAAGATAAATTGTTTATATGCTCTTCCAAAGTGATTTGAATATGTAGATATATTCAATTGTAAGTATTTATATATGCATACAGTTTTAGCCAACCATTTTACTTGTAGTAATTTTCCCATTAAAAAAATCAGATAAGGGGTAGGTGTGGTGGTGCACACTTCTAATCCCAACACTCGGGAAGCACAGGCAAGCAGATCTTCATGAGTTCAAGGCTAGCCTGGGCTACATACCAAGTTCCAGGCAGGCAGATCTACACAGTGAGACCCATCTCAAAAACAAACAAATAAACAAAACCAGAAAGAATCAGATGAGAACTTGTAGTTGTAGGCTAATGAAATTTATTAAACCATTGTTTATAGTATTTGCCAAAATATGACAAAATAAAAGACATATCTTTCCACTTAATGACATAGAAAAAGGATCATAAGATACTCTTAAGGAAAACAGTAGGTTTATAAAACTGTACAAGTAGTATAATCCCAGTATAAAATTTACATATATATTGTATATGCTTACACATTATATACACTCTCTAAGTGTTTAGAAACTTTTATAAATGTTATATTTTAGTTTCCATATTACTTATCATATATTCATGTATCACTTTTATAATCTTGTAAATCACCAGTAGCCTCATTTCTAGAAGTTTAGAGAACTGAAACCTTTCTTATACAACATGATTCTTTCAAAGAAAATCTTCACAAGGAGACCTTTTGTTCCCTATCTCAGTAAACACTTACATGACTGATTTTGATAGAAATATGGGGAGCACATGAACTGTTACCCAGTAAAGGCTGCTCATAATCATTGGGTCATGACTTCATGACCTCTAACACCATATCCCCTACTTGGTCTGCTTTCTAATCACCAGTCATCTGAGAGCTGAAGATAAACATAGATATGACAAATCACAGCTGCCCAGAGCTCATCAGCCAATTCAATTCAGGAGATAAAATCAGCCCAGTAATATATACTTTAAAATGGGTTTGGAGGGAGACAATGAGAGCCCAAGAAAAGTCACTTCATAAGTGCAGGCAATTAGCAGTCACCACATTGCAGGCCTTCTTAAGCAAAGATGTCACATGCTTAGAGCCAGGGACAGTGAGAAGCTGCAGAGTGTCTTCACCTGCTGACTGATGAAAATGACTGACGCTGGGGCGCCAGCTGAAAAATCAATTATTCACATCTACTAGGCAGCTGCCCCCTACACAGTAAGCAGCAGCAGGTCGCAAGAAGGGGAGATTGTTGTGGTTTGTTGTTAACATGCACTATCCATTTCTCTGGACTTGGAGTTCAACAACAGCAAAATCAATAGGCCGCTCCAAACCAAAAAAAAAAAAAAAAAAAAAAAAAAAAAAAGGTTGAGCACCACCTGCATAACAACTAACAATGCTGCCATATACTAATGGCAATCAGCCCTTATCTCACCACCGTTCTCTTCCATATTAGAAGTCTATTGTATCTCCTAAAGCGATAAGAACCCAGAGGTTTGTGACATTCATAATTACTAAATTACTTCTTCTAAAAAAGTAATAATGGACTATAATAGACCCATTATCTGCTTTTCATTATTTCATCCATGTCCTCTCAGTGTCTTGTGTCCTGTTGGTTCAAAAAGTCCTCTTTATGTATGTAAGACTGTCTTTTAAAAGACCAAGCATGATTAGATTAAGAAGCTCCAAAAACACATGATCAAGGAACTATAAATCTTCTTTAGTCAGATTATTTATGTTTGGAGTGCATTTTAGAAAAGTGTTTATTTGTATGGTTCTAATGTCTGCTGATACTTATAAATAAAACACCTTGTGGGAAAATGTTGGGATACAAAGTAGTACAGACAATTTATAAAACCATTTGGCAGTTTCTCATAGGTATTTCTCATAGGTATAGTTTCTCACCATGTTATTGGCATCTCTCCCCCAGATGAAATGAAAATTAATGTTCACATAAAAACCTGAGCATGGCTGATGACAGTAGCTTTATTCATAATATCTCCAAAATGTAAATAACTAAATTTTCCCTCTCTAGTGGATGGGGGAATGGATAAAATATTGTGCATAAGCAGATTATAATATTGGTCAGTAATAACTAGGGGGAAACTCCTGATACAGACAAATGGATGAATGAATCTAATATATTAGCCCAGCAGTTCTAATATAGGGGTCGTTACCCCTTTGACAAACCTCTATCTCCAAATATATTTACATTACAATTCATGACAGTAGCAAAATTATATTTATGAAGTGGCAACAAAATTAATTTTGTGGTTGGGGGTCACCACACTATGAGGAACTGTATGAAAGGGTCATAGCTCTAGGAAGATTGAGAACCACTGTACTAGACTAAGAGATGAAGGGCAGACTCAAAAGATACATACACTATGATTCCACTTACATGACATTCTTGATAAGCCAAAATTATAAGAATGGAAAAGAGACCATTGCTTAAGAGGCAATGCAGGCCTGGGCAGCTGGCAGGAGTTATTTAAAACAAAACTGTTTTGTATCTTTATTGTGGTGGACGTTTATGATTATATGTGTTTGTGAAGCTCCACAGAGATATAGCCTAGCAAAGTAAATTTTACTATATATAAAGTATACTTCAGTTTTCTTAATTGAAAAAAAAACTAAGGTAGGTAAAAGAACTCCAGGAATGCTCACTTTGGCAGCACATATACTAAAATTGGAAAGATTATACAAATTAGCATGGCCCTTGTGCAAGCATGACATGCAAATTCATGAATCTTCATATTTTTAAAAGGAACTCAAGGAATTCATCTACAGCACTAAACTACTTTATTGCTCATCCCAGTACATTTAGCTTGTGTTTCATCATCTTTACTTAGCCTCATTCTCCCTGACACATCTGCAGCTGGAGCAGACAGGATGCTCCAGAATGTATTTCTCCTTGCAGACCTCTATTGCTGTGGACAGAACGTCCATCCAGGACCTAGAGAAAAAAATTTAATAATTCATGGCTGTTCAAGTTTTAAAGACTTTCCCCTAAGAACTTCCTGAAAAAGTTAGAAAAATACAGGCAGATCTGTGGTGTAGAGTGATGGGCAAAATTTCGGGAATTGGGTGGAATTTTACCAAATTTATCACTGCTTCCACAGATGATCTTCAACAAATGCTTCACATTTTCTATCATCAAGGTCTCTGGAGGGAATAAAAACAACAAAGCCCATGTCAAATGATTCAAGAGGCTTCTAAAAGTGTGGGCATAATGAAGGAATTCACAGGAACTGATGAAACACCAGACGTTAGCAACAATAGGAATCCTTTAATGCAATGGTGATGGTGCTAGAGGATGAAGTGGTACCTCTGCCTGGGATCCTTAGTACTTACAAGTACAAGACATAGAGCTATAGAGGGAGGATTTCCTGGCAGGGACTATGATCATGAAAGACGACCCAAAGGCAAAATCACAGGTCCAAGTTGAGAGACAACAGGAAATAAAAAATCTGCCATTTCTCTTCTGCGTTACCCCAGGTTCTTACAGTTTCTTCCAATTGGCCAAATCAAATACAAGACCAGCTGGCAATGGAAGCTTCAGTGATGATAGCCTTGGTGGTCAGGCTCTAGGATCAAGACCAGAAAGAGAAAGAGATCAGATCCTAGAAGGGATAAAATGGGAAGTGTTAACTAAGAATAGCAAGGCCTTATTATTTATCAGTCATGTGGTTTTATAACATTTAAAATTCTTTGGTTAAGCACTTCCCCTCCATATTCTTCAGGAACCCCACCTTCACATGAAATGATTCATAATTCCTCAAAAATGTGATTAGCTTCACCCACTGGACTGGACTTTGTCTTTGATCCAGGTAAACTGAATTTTACTCATGGTGTGTACTCTGCATCAGAATGACTTGAAGATTGCTAAAATAATCTTTTAGAGGGATTATTGGCCAAGATGCTACAAAGGAATAAACATATGAATGAATCTTTACTTTTAGAGCTACAGAGATGAGGATTCCAGATATTTATTCCAGAAAAGATTGGAGCCATCTGGTAGGACTTCCTTCCTTCCTCTAACATCTCAGGTATAGAATTATGGATACTGATACAAACATAATAGAGCATGAAGCAGAAAAGTTTACAGTCATTTTAATATCATTCACTCTGTATATAATGTATATCTTTCTTGACTCAATAACTCTGTAAGAAGCTAAAAATAAAAACATTTACACTTACATAATAGTATATGTATATATTATATTTTATGTATATATTTAACAGAGCAAAACCACAAGCTCCATGGCAAACTGGATCGTTTCCAGATGAACAGTGTTTCCAATCCTTAAAGCACTGCTTAGGACTGACAAAGTATCACACCTACTTTGATATTTTTCCCCACAGTTTCCAAAGTGAAACTCTTTATTCTTCTCTTCAACTCAGACAACTCTTTTTAATCTGTATGTATTTCCAGCTACAATAGGAATAAAAACCATCACAATGCGAGAATGAGAACTGTAAGAGGGAGCATGTCAAATACAGCCTCAAGCAATGTAGCCCTGTGTTGTCCTCAGAAGTCCACACACTACATTTGGCTTGGCACTGGTGCTGCCCAACAATAAGCCCTCCAGCTCTCCCACTGGGCTCACAGTGGTGATCATGTCCAGAGCAGTTCTTGAGAGGATGGAAGTAGTACCTGGCTATCCATTCTGTTAAAACATTAACACTCTCTGTCCATCAGGTATTGAGTTCTTAGGCTGATCTGCAAGAGTAACAGTGCATTAAGCATGTCATCTAGTGCATGCACATAGAAAAGAAGGAGGTAAAGGGTGTGGAACTGTAGATACCCTTTCCAATTGGGGTCTTCTTCCAATTTAAGGGCTGTCAGGTTTACATAGAATCAGATAACCAATGTAGTCATTGAATGGTTAGGTGGCCAGAAATCCTCATGTTACTTGACAATTTAAAGACTGCTAGAATTAAAACACAGCCAGATAACCAATGGCTAGTGTTGTGCCACACTGACTTCTAAGAAGCTAGTTCCATAGTGTGAGGAACTATTTGGTTTATTTGCCTCACAATTGCATGGCAGAGGTTCTGTGGCAGTGTTCACAGAGCTACATTGAATAGATTTTTGTTTATTATCAATGTTGTTGTTTTATTTTTAGACAGTTCCATACTACGTACAATGCAATGCACTGTGATCTTATTTCCCACCCCTATCACCATCCCTCTGAACTCCTCCTATTCCTCAACCAGTCCCCCACACACACTTTCATGTACATTCTCTAGTGGAACACACTTTTCCTGAATATATATTAATTGGATACATTAGAGTAGCTTACAGGCTGTGACTGTAGTCTGGATAGTACAACAGTGGCTATCTCCCAATAGAAAGGCCAAGAATCTGATAATTGCTCAGTCTATGAGGCTGGATACCTCAGCCGGTCTTCAGCATATGTTGGAATCCTAAAGAAGTAGGTTCTAATATCAATGCCTCAGCAGCAGGGTAGATGAACTTACCATAAAGAGTGAGGGCAAGCAGGCAAAAAGCAAAAGCTTCTTTATTCCATGTTCTTTTGCGTAGGCTGATACCAGAAGGTATAATCCAAATTTAGGGTGGGTCTTCCACCCTCAAAAGATCTGATCAAGAAAAATCATTCATGAGTGTTCCCAACTGGTTAGATTTTAGCTGATTCCAGATGTAATCAAGTCACCAACCAAGACCATACATGCCATTCCTTTCTCTCTTTGTTGGCCTACTAAATATGTGGAGTATGTAAAGCCCTCCAGTGGCCACACTACTAAATAAAATGACAGCCCCTCCTGTGGTACACATCAATTGTCAATAGTTCTCAGAAATATGGACTATTAACCAGGTCAGTGTAACACAGGCCTTGTTCAGACAACCATAACTGCTGTATGTTCATGTTTGTAACAACAATTTCATAACCAGTTGGCAAAATGTCAAAGCACTAATCCCCATCCTCAGCTATTATTTTATTCTATCCCCTCTTCTGCTATGTTCATGCATTAGAAGTGAGATAGATGTCCCATTCATGGTTGAGCACTAAGCAGTCCTGTATTTCTCAGCACTTTGAGCAGAGTAATCATTGACTGCCACAAAACAGAGTGTCTCTGTCCAAGGCTAAGAACTTTCCTGGTCTCTGGGTATGATCATAATTACTTAGAAGGCAATTTGATATCATGGCCATTTAGGAAACTGTAGTAACAGATTCATCCCTAGGGCCTATGACCTCCCCAGCCATAGGCTTTTATCTGGGTTTTCAGTACCTAAGGTGTTCATTCCCTGTCAATGAATGCATTTCAAATCCAGTCAGAAAACAGTTGGTTACTACCAAAACAGTCATGTCACTATTCTTCCAGTGGGCATATCTTTTCTGGAATATTGGTATTAGAGCCTCAGGGACCACAGCTGGATAAAAAATGTTAATGATTGTTCTCCACTAACAACACTAAATAGCACTTTCTGATGCTAAAAACACTAGCCAGCAGGGCTGAAGCTGCCAGCTCAGCTCCAGCTTGATTTTTTTCAATATCCTGTAACCAAAGAATGTGATATCTTCAGCAACAAGATCTTACCTTTCCAGCCTTGTGGACAAACAAGAACAATGACAATACTCTGCGTTATTTTGGGGAGTCTCTGGTCAATAATTCATAAGGAATTATCTTTTACCTAATACTGAAATTTTCACTTACAAACTATAGTTTCTGAGAGCAGCAGTTTACATCCATACATGATAAGAATGTTCCCAACTGGTTTCCAATTATATTTTTCTTAGCTTACATAGTAATAAGTTTCTATATTGTTTTTTCATACATCCTTAGATTTCTACCCTACTCCACCTCACCCCCATTATCCTGCCCCATCTCTGTTTAAACCTTTCTATATATAATAGTACCCCATACTGTTATATCCCATGTATTCCAATGTCCCCACTGCATTAATGCCTCCTCTGATGGCTTCTCTCAAGCTTCCTGAGTTCTTCAGACACTCACTCCAACTTACCCTCAAAATTCAAAACTTAGAAACTAGGATACACATATAAGAAAGAACATATATCTTCCTGTGCCTGGGTTTCCTTGCTCCATATAATACTATCTATCCCTTTTCCTAAAACTTTTATAATTTCATTTTTCTTTAGTGGTGAATAGAATTCCACTTCTTATGTGCCATGTTTCCATTTTCTACTCAGCCAGGAGGCATGCTGGTGCATGTCTTTATTACCAGCTCTTGGGAGGCAAGGGCAGGCAGATCTCTGTAAGTTTGAGGCCAGTCTGGTCTACAGAGCGAGTTCCAGGACAGGCTCCAAAGCTACACAGAGAAACCCTGTCTCAGAAAAAGAAAAAATTCCATTTTCTACTCATCATTTAATAGACATGTAGGCTGATCCCATTCTCCAGCTATAGTAAATAGAACAGCAACAAACATGGATGTGCAACTATCGATATAGTAAGACACAGAATTCTTTGAATATATCTAGTCAGATGTTAATATCACAAAAATTACTACAATTCTGTTCTTGTAAGCATTACCATTTTTGTATGTGAGTGGGTGTGTAGCATGTATGTGTGCATATGTGATTACATCTGTGTACACTCCTGTACACATGTGGAGAAGAGAAAATATTAGCTTTCTCCTATCACTCGCCACTCTATCTCAAGACAGATCTCTTACAGAACTTATAGTTGCTTTTTGTTTAGCTACATGATAGCTATGAAGTCTAAATTATCCTCTTGTCTCTGCCCCAGTGCTGGAGATAAAGGTATGGGCAACCGCACCTAGCATTTTTAGGCTTTTTTAATGCAAGTGCTGTGGATTCAAAATCAAGTCCTCATGACTTCACACTAAGCATTCTTGCCCACTAAGTCATATCACCAGCCTCTATTCCCTTTTTTTAAGTTGCTTTCTCTTGCATCTCCAGCTACTCTCTTCCTATCTTCCCTGTCCTGCCCTTATAATGATCTGTGGCTCTCAAAAATTATCAATTGGTAAGATACTCACGGGTAGCTAGCCTTCCCACAATTAGCTCTTGGTTTAAAAATCAATTGTCTTATTTTTTTTTTTGCTTGTAAGCCTAAATCATTTCTCTCTAATGGCCCCATAAAATGCAAATGACTGAGGAATATCTGAATTTGAGGCAAAAGTTGTCAAACCCTGATAATATCACACTTGACAAAATAAATTGTTTCTCGAAGCAAAGACAGTAGAGAAGAAGTAACTCTCCATCACTTCAAACTTTCTCAATGGGAGAACTAAAGTTATGTTTGATGTCTTCCAGGAAGTTCCCTCCTTCCAAAAGCTATCATCCATTTTATGTTATCCCATTTCTACCTATGAAGAAGGTTCTAGTTAAGTCATTGATTTAATTTCAATAATTATATTGAAATATCATTTTGTAGACGTTTATCAAATGTTCATCACAGATCCCTTACCTCAAAATTTATGCTACTAATTACACATTTTCAAATTACTGTTTCTTAATTAACCTCTAACTCTGGTGATAGTTTCTCCTACATAATTATTCTGTATTTCAGTATTATTCCATGTAATCTATCTTAAATAATTTTAGAAGTAAATAATCTATAAGTAAATGTCAGTTAAATATATTTTGAAGACCTTTATAGAAAAAACAGAATTATTCTGAGTCTAGGATTCAACATTAAGCTGGATGTTCATAATGAGATAACCCAGAGCTTGAAACAAGCCACTATGTCAATAAGCTGTTACCAGCTTGCTCCATAGAACTAGGCACACCAGCAATTGAAGCTCACACAAGCTTTGGAAAGCTCCGGCCCAAACTAAATTATCAACTATCTCCCTTGAAAGACATCTCCATCTAAAATGGTATCTCAGCTTCCCAACCAACTTCATACTGCTCATACTAACATTTTCAAAATGCAAGAAGATCATCATAGATCATTTCTTGTCATGTTGGATGCTTTTTGAAAGAGATAGTAAGATTGGCAAATGGCTCCTAAAAAATCTATTAAATAAATCTATCAACAAAATGCAGAATAAGCGTGAAAAATAATGAAACCATTGCTGAATGAGGCAGATGGCTTGGCAACCCTAAAAGACTAATATCAAAACAAACATTCATTTGAGTCTTCATCAAGCTTCACTAAATTAGTATGTGAATTCAAACATTTGTCTTTCTACATTTCTTTCCCAGTGATAGGGACTGTATGAGGAAGGACCACCAGTAAGAAGAGCAGGAAATGTTAACCAAAGAAAAGAGTACTTGTGAGTGATGCTGACACTAAGCCTTAGAGTAGTATAATAGAAACTATTGGAGACCTTCCATCTATACCTCAAAGACCTAAAGACATATTTAAGTTCTTTCCTCACATGTAATTATCCATAATTAACACCCCAAGTTTTTCAAACTTTGCCACCATAATTTTTTGTTCTGAAGTAGAATAACTGCCATGCTGTTGGTGAATTGATTTACAGTGATAAATGTACTCATAAGCAGAAAAAAATGCATTTTTAGGCTACACAAAAGTTCTCAGAGAAGTGTATGTAGTGGGGAGAAAATGTATTGGACTTGTTCATAAAATAAGAAATACAATCATATTAAAAAAACACATCCTTCCAAGATTTCAACATTTAGAAATATGGCCACTAAACTATGCAAAGAATATAGTAAAGATATATGTTTGTATCCCACAAAATTCACTTAGACTTCCACATTCACACACACAAAAAAAAATGTTCAATACATTAAATGCTTATAAAAGATAATAAAGTATAACTCATAGTTTAAAGGGGAAGCTACTGTAAAAGCAAGGATTTGCTATTCACTCTGGAAAAGTTCACGATAAACTCCTTTTGAAGTGACTCATCATGAAAATAGAATATATTCAAAACACATCAACAGACTGTGTGAGCAGCATTAAAGGCAAATTAGAAGACTGGTTTTAATCTCCTTTGGGGGCTGTCAATCAAAAGTATTCCTATACCTTTCTAGTTATCACATAGAACTCATAGCCCTAATGAAAAGAAACATAATGATACGTAAGCATATTCTAATGGCACATGATATAAAGCTGTCCTCAGTGAATTGGTATTTCTAATTAGATAAGAACCAAACTACTTGGGAGGCAGAGCCAGGCGGATCTCTGTGAGTTCGAGGCCAGCCTGGGCTACCAAGTGAGCTCCAGGAAAGGCACAAAGCTACGCAGAGAAACCCTGTCTCGAAAAACAAAAAAAAAAAAAAAAAAAAAAAAAGAACCAAACTACTTAGAAGCCTCTTCCCAATATTCAAGTTGAGTTCATGTGCTATAATCTGGGACCCAAAATCTGAAATACTCATCAGGTGACTATTTAAGGTGACTGAATTTCCAATAAACATGGAGGCAATTCTTACAATATCATTTTGATATACACCTTCCTGAATTCCATCTTTTGCACAATTAAATGAAACTACCTATTTGTTTTGTTTAGAAGTAATAAAGAATCTATTTTGTCTTTCCCTGAACTGAAGACAACTGGGTAAAAAAAGAAGAAAGAAAAGAAAAATCTTTCTTCACATTTTTTTTTTGTGTGTGTGGGGGGGAGAAGCAGATTATGGTATTTTTGTTTGTTTATGGCCTTTCAAACAGGCTCTCAGTCTATGTAGAAGTCATGCAGGCTTGCCTCAAGTTTGTATTCCTCAGATTCCAGCTTCTTAGACCAGAAAAGTGCTAGAATTATAGACATGTTTTACCGCACTTGATTATTCATGCTCATCCTAAGGCGTTTTAAAATAAAGTGCATGTAACACTGAGATATTTGAAACAATTTAAATCTAATTGGGAAGTATTTATATATGTTCTGGCTCATCCACTTCATACAATGACATTTGTGATGTATCTTAGTGGAATGAAAAAGCAAAAGATAGAGGTCATTTCAGTGCATGTGTGTAGCAGTCATTAGCCAAATTTTTGTGGTTTTCTCATTGTCTCACCAGATAGTATGATGGAGCTTCATGGCCCACATGAATAGTAATTTGGGGCAATAAGTTGTAAGTAGAAGTGGTATTTGTCACTGCAGACCAGAACCTTTGATTTCTGGTATAAAAGCCTCCAGGGCTTTTTTCCATTCAGTCACAGCAACTTCCAAAAAACAACTTCCCATTAGCTAAGTACAGTGCTGAGAAAACGGCACTGTGGAGCAAAGCACTCAACATGTCTGTGACAACTTGAACCATGAGTGTACTGCTTAAACCCCCATTGATTTGAAGGTTGTGAATTATATCAGCGTGTCCTAACATATTTTAACAATAATAAGCTATGTACATTATCACTCATGGAGAAGTTTTACTCAGAAGCAAATATACTAGTATGTTAATGTAGGGTAAATATCCTTAGGTGAGTCATGGATAAATCTTTATCAACATTCTGAAGTGCCCATATTTTCACAATGCCCATATAACTTCATAATTGGAAAAATACTTTCTATGCTTCTAAATGGTAAGATATATTATAGAGATAAATTCCTTTCATTGGTTTCTATATTTTCCAATTAATAAATTATACCAACTTCTACTATACAGCTCTCCCATGAAATGAAACACACTTTTCATAGTATCACTAAAACTTCTGTTTGTTATTTTTTGTGTGAATTCCAGGACAGCCAGGACTACATGGAGAAACCCTATTTAGAAAAACTAAAAAATAAAAATAATAAATGAATAAACCCCCACATGACCTGTCAAATGAAGAGTTACCTCCTTATTTTAATTTTTAAGTGTCTAAGGCATCCTCTGCATATAGAATTATAAGTAAAAGCCTGAAATTCAAAAGGGTTTCTTGTGTTAGCTCTGTTTCTTATGGAACATGGAACCAATAAAGGAGGCATTAATAGATAAAAGCCTTTTCCTCTAGATACCAATTGTGTTACATCGATTACAATGTAAAGCTTAAGTGTATAGAAATTCACTTGACAGCTACTAAACAAGACAGCATGAACAAGAGTAATCTAATATATACTAATTTCAGCACAGAAAATAAATGTTTGTGGGAGGGGGAATTTAAAGTGGCATTTAAATATAAGTACTGCTGTAAGTATTATTTCACTGTAAGTTCCCACTGTTTCATACAATGCTGTGCACACAGTAAGTAGTCAAGTGGTTTAGTGGAAAGAACATTACATTGAAAGGCATCAGGCCTGGATTTTTGCTCCAGCTTCACTAATATGTAATTAGCTATGTTTTAATCTGTCGTTTTTTCATTTCCTCATCAGTAAGTTGGTAATGGAATCTACATTGTCTGCCTCAGATATAGATAGTGATACGATGAAGGCAATGAATGTTTTATACAAAGTTATAAAGAATTCTTCAGCTGATAAATTTACCTTCTTTTATATAACCTTGATGTACAAAGAAAAAACTGTCTGATTTCATCTTACCTTCACTAAGATCAATAATAATCAAAACCTACATGCTTCTATAAGTGAATCTTGGGACATGAACTACTTAGATGTTAATAAATCAAAGATATGGAGGTCTGCTCTTCATGGTACTTGAAATTCCTACTTGCTACAATTTTTAAAACAGTCTCTTTGCTGAAAATCAAGCCAAGGTCACTACTTAGGGTTTTGACAATTAACATAGTACTTCATTTCTTCTGTCAAACATCCACTGCAGAAAGTTATAGCTTTTTTTCCTTTAACATAGAGTATTGTTGCTAGTAGATCCTAAATAATCTGTTTTCATCTTTATCTGGAGTGACAGAAAGACACTGGAAAGGGTTAAAGGTAACAAAGACTGCAAAGACATCTGGACTAAAGTCCAAGTAGGCCAGTGATACTTAAGTGCTAATTCCTTGAAAATGTTCACCAAGAGCTTCTTCACTTTAGACAAAGAATCATCAAAGTTTTTCTGATGACCCTGAATAGTCAAAGCAATTTTGGAAGTATCACAAATTATACTACAGAGCAATTGTAATAAAAACCACATGGTACTGGCACACATAAACATACAGAGAGAGAGGGGGGAGAAGGGGAGGAGAAGAGAGAGAAAGAGAGAGAGAAAGAGAGAGAGAGAGAGAGAGAGAGAGAGAGAGAGAGAGAGAGAGAAGACAAATTAATGGATGGAGTAGAGTGGTATGGCATGGCATGGTGTAGCATAGTGTGGAATGGAATAGAATTGAATAGAGTGGAATGAACTCTCTCTGTTAAGTAACAAAACGTACATTGGAAAACAGATTGCCTCTTTTAAAGGTAGTTCTGGAGGGGGGAGATATCTATTTATAGAAAGCTGAGATTAGATCCCTATCTCTTACCTGGCACAAAACCAAGTCAAAGATATAGATGTTAGAAAGATGTTCAGTGATTGATAGTGCCTGCTACTCCTGCAGAAGTTCTGGTTTTAGTTTCCAGCACATACATGGCAGCTCAAAAACCATGCAGAACCCATTTCCAGAGGATCTGATGCCCTCTTCTGGCCTCCACAGGCACTGAATATCAATATGGTCCACATTCACATGGGTAAAACAGACACATAAAAAAAATTTTAAAAAATGAACCAAAAATATTAATGTAAGGCCCAAAACTTTGAAACTACTAGAGGAAAATATTTCACACTACGGGATGGGCAATAACCTTCTAAAACAGGACACCAATAGCTCAGAAAATAATAGCAGAGAATGACAAAAGGTCTTGAATCAAATTCCAAAGCTTCTGCACAATAAAAGAATCAATTAGAGTAAATGGACAGACTGCAGTTGGAGGAAATCTTTGTAGATATTTATTCAGTCAATGATCTATAAATAGCTCAAAAATTAAACAGCACATAAGCAAATAATAGAATCAAGAAATGGGCAAATGAATTAAATGGACATTTTCCAAAAATGTACAAATAGACAGTAAATACATTTAAAAGGTCCACCCATCATATTTTTCATCACATTTCATCAAGACTGAAATGACACTATTTATAGGGAAATGGAGCTTGAGATCATCATGTTAAGTGAGATAAGCCATATTCATACAAGTTACATGTTTTCTATATTAGGAGGAATCTAGGTTTTAAAAATACTAAGACATGAAAGTAGAAAGTGAAATTATTTGTGTAAAGAAGAGAATGGTTATAGTGTAGGAAGTATAATATAGGGTAATATTGGGTAAATGTGACCAAAATATATGCATGTGTAGAATTATATCAATGAATCCCATTCTTTTGTACAATTAAAATATGCCAATAAGCTGGACATGGTGGTACATGCCTGTAGTCCTACCTACCTGGGAAGCTAAGACAGGATCATTTGGGCCCAGGACTTTTGGGCTATTCCCACCAGTGTATGCACTATATTTGGTATCAATATGGTAACTTTTGTGGAAAAGGAACCATCAGGTTGCCTAAATGTCCAGGTTGCAAATGGACAGATTAAAATATGCCAATAGAAAGAAATTCGATAGACTTTCAAAGTAATATAAAACTCAATGAAAATAAATAGTTCTTAACAAAATCAACAAAATTACTAAAACCTTAGCTATATTAGAAAAAAGAGAATACTCAAATATGCAAAATTGGAGACAAAAAGGGAGACAAATGATACTACCAAAGGCAAAAGGATCTTAGACTACATTAGAGACATATATGCCAACAAATATGATCCTACACAAATTACTAAGTTGCTGGACACATTCTTCTTAATAAGACAGAATCATGAAGACATAAAAGTCTGAACAAACAATAATAAGAAACAAGACTAATCAATAAAACACCTATCACAAAAATATCTTATGACCAGATAGTTTCATACTGAATCCTACCAAACTTGTGAAGAACTAATAATAATTTTTTCTCCAATTACTCCAAAAGATTAATAAAGGCATTCTTCCAAACTCATTATATGAAGCTAAATCCTTAATGAATATTAATGCAAATTCTTCAACACAACCTTCAAATCTTCAGCATACCAAATGCAATTGAATATCAAAAGTATTGTTTACCATGATAGGTGGGATTTATTTGAAAGATATAAAGATGGTTCATAAGCAGTCTAAGATACACTATATCAGCAGAATCAAGTACAAATGCCGTATAAACATCTCAACAGAAATTAAAATCATTTGATAAAATTAATCTCCCTTTTTTAATAAAAGTGCTGAATTAATTAAGCAAATAAAGAATAAATGTCAGTATAATATATACCACATATAACATGTCAACAGCTACAATTATACTCAATGAGAAAAATCTGAAAGCTCTCTAAGATCTAGAACAAGACCATCAATATATCACTAAAAGTTCCAATGAGGCAAGAGAACATTAAATTGTTTGCAGATAAGTCTTTTTACTTATTCTTTCACAATTTATACATATATAGTGTATTTTATTATATTTTCCCTCCCCCCATTATCTTCTATTATCCTCACCACAAAATCCCTTCTTATTCTTAACAAGCAGTCTTGTACATTAAAATAACTCCTAAGATGCCACTAAAAACCACAAAAACTACATACATTTTTTTTTCAGCAAAGTTGTAGGATATAAAACCAACATACAAAAATCAGTAGTTTTTCTTATACCATGGGACACAGTTAAAGTTAACTGGTGTTCTTCCCTTTTCATCTTGCCTGGCTGTTACATGATGCCCAAAGTGAAATAGCCATTGGTTAAGGTGGAATATAGTAAAGAGAGAAGAAATTTTTATTTCTTTGCCATATGCTTAAACATTAAATGGTCCATTAATTTTCTCAGCATTTCTAGATTTTTCTGAAATTTCCTGCCAAATATAATATCCAGCTGATGCAATTGTGTATAGAGAAGAAATTGTGCTTTTAAAATAATCAAATTAGCCTAAATTTATTGAGTTCTCAGGATATAATCCCTGCTGGGCAAGAGCAATGTTTCTTCTAATTTCTCCATCATAATCATGATTTAGAACAATGTATTCTTACCAAGCATGAAAATAACTTTCTTTTCAGTTAGAGTTTATTTTTCAAAATAATTATACTGATGGAAAAGTCTATTGAATCTTAATTGTATCTTAATGTTCACCATAAAAGTTAACACTTAAACTGTTGGAAAATATTTGTATAATGGAAACACATTTAATTTGTCTTAAGTCCAAAGTTCAAATTATCAGACTAGCTTAACTGAGACCTGATTTTACAGATTTTCATGATCAGCTAAGAATTTAATAAACTATGTTTTCTTTCTTTCTTTCTTTCTTTTTTTTTTTTTTTTTTTTTTTTTGGTTTTTTGAGACAGGGTTTCTCTGTGTAGCTTTGTGCCTTTCCTGGAACTCACTTTATAGACCAGGCTGGCCTTGAACTCACAGAGATCCGCCTGCCTCTGCCTCCCGAGTGCTGGGATTTAAAGGTGTGTGCCACCACTGCCCAGCCTATGTTTTCTTTCTAAAGGACTATCACACAGATCATTTATACAGTTTATATATATATATCACAGATAGGAGTTTCAAAATTTATGATGGAAAGAAAGGATTTCCCCACTTGAATGGCTTCTCTGGCTAAGCAGTTATCACACATCTAAATGCCACCAACTTCCATCTCAAAATCCAGCCAACACAACTGGTAGTACTAGAGCAGACAAGAACACTGCCTTTGGGGCCATTTGAGATTCCTCTCATTGAGAATTCTGTTTAGATCTGTTCATCATTTTTAATTGGATTATTTGGTTTTTTGAGATCTGATTCCTTGAGTTCTTGATATATTTTGGATATTAGCAGTTGGTAAAAATCTTTTCCCATTCTGTAGGCTGCCATTTTGTACATATTACAGTGTCCTTTGCCTTACAGGAGCTTTTCAGCTTCATGTGGTCCCGTTATACAACCAAACAGTTTAGTGCTCAGGGAGTCAAAAAGGGCTATTGGGGGGACTTATATGAACTGGTTCATATTGCAATGAGAATTAAACTAAAATGCCTCTTTTTTTTCACTGTACATGTTTGCATGTAATGCTATCAGCAGAAGAGTAACCCTAAGGACAAAGCCCTAGCTGAAGATATGCCCTGGGACATAAGAGGAAGGGAAGAAAACAGGTTGCCTGATCATGTGATTTTTTCCCATTCTGTAGGCTACCACTTTGTCTGACTGATGGTGTCCTTTGCCTTACAGAAGCTTTTCAGTTTCATGAGGTCCCATTTATTAATTGTTGTTCTTAGTGACTGTGCTATTGATGTCCTGTTCAGGAAGTTGTCTCCTATGCCAATGCATTTGAAATTATTTCCCACTTTCTCTTCTGGAAGGTTCAGTGTATCTGGTTTTATGTTGAGGTCTTCAATCCACTTGGACTTGAGTTTGTGTAGGGTGATAGATATGGATCAATTTGCATTCTTCTACATGCAGACATCCAGTTAGGCCAGCACCATTTGTTGAAGATGCTTTCTTTTTTTCCAGTGTGTATCTCTGGCTTCTTTATCAAAAATCAGATGTCCATAGATGTCTGGATTTATGTCTGAAACTTCAATTTTATTTAATTGATCAATATATCTGTTTTATGCCAATACCATGAAATTTTTATTACTATAGCTCTACAGTTCAAATTGAAATCACGGATGGTGGTATCTCCAGAAGTTCTTTTATTGTACAGGATTGTTTAGATATCCTGGATTTTTGTTTTTCCATATGAAGTTCAGAATTGTACTTTCAAGGTCTGTAAAGAATTGTGTTGGAATTTTCATAGGAATTGCATTTAATCTATAGATTGCTTTTGGTAAGATGGACATTTTTACTGTGTTAATCTACAGATTGATGAGCATGGAAAATCTTTCCATCTCCTGATATCCTCTTCAATTTCTTTCTCAAAGACTTGACATTTTTTGTTTTGCTTAGTTAGAGTTACCCCAAGATATTTTATATTATTTGAGGCTAGTTGTGAAGGGTGTTGTTTCCCTGATTTCTTTCTCTGTTTGTCACTTATATAAAGGAGTATGGTGATATTTTATTTGTATTCAAATGTTATTTGTATGTTAATAAATAAAGTTGCCCGGAGGTCAGAGCTATTAGCAAGCCATAGGAAAGCAGGGCAGTGGTGGCGTATGCTTGTAATCCCAAAACTTGGTAGGCAGAGCTAGGTAAGTCTCTGTGTGTTCAGGGATACAGCTAGCATTGGATACACATGCCTTTAATCTCAATACCAATCAATAGAAAACCTGGAGGTCTATACAGACAGACTGTGACAAGGCGGTCATGTGGTTGGGTTTACAACCAATGAGAAGGCAGAACAGAAACACTATAAAAAGACAGACACACAGGAATTAGCTCTGGTTCAGAGAGGTAGGACCACCGCAGGAGGAAGGGTAAGATTTTAGCTCTTAGCTCTGACCTCTTGGCTTTCTTCTTTGCATTGGTTCTGTGTTTCTTATTTAATAAGACAGTTGGTTACAGCTACAAAGGAGGGCTACTGATGTTATTTTTTTAGTTAGTCTTGCATCCAGCCACTTTGCTAAAAGTGTCAACTGTAGGAGTTTTCTAGTGGAGTTTTTAGGACTTATATGATAGTCATAACATAAGTTATGACACTTATGTATACTATCATATCATCTGCAAATGATGATACTTTGACTTTTTCCTTATTATTATTTTCTCTTGATTTCTTTCAGTTGTCTTACTATTGTAGCTAAGACTTTAAGTACTATATTGAATAGGTATGGAAAGAGTAGACAGACTTGTTTGGTGGAATTGCTTTGAGTTGCTCTCCATTTAATATGATGTTGAATATAGGCTTGCTGTAAACTGCCTTTATCATGTTGTTATGTCCCTTGTATTCTTCATCTCTCTGGAACTTACCCATGAGATTGTCCTTGTTAACATTCTGCTAGAGCAATCTTGTTTTACTCAGCCTGATTGTCTTACCAGGCTAAGGCTGCTATCACTCTGTCCTGTATAATAATACTCATAAACATCCTGAAATGTTTTAAGTTCCTTTTTCCTCTACTTCACCCAGTCTTATCTAGAAGTGCTCTGACCATAAAGTATTATGTGTGGTCCCATTTGTTATTTTCCATGTACTGTTAAATTCATTCCTTAATCTATTGTCATCTTTCCAACATGTCACCCTTCCACATTTCCCGGGAATGAGATGCCCAAAACAGCCTGTAATCCCAGACCCAGGGGACCCGGCACCCTCTTTTGTCCTCCACAGGCACATGCACACATGTGGCATACATTCACACAGG
Source organism: Peromyscus leucopus (assembly GCF_004664715.2). Lineage (NCBI taxonomy): Eukaryota > Metazoa > Chordata > Mammalia > Rodentia > Cricetidae > Peromyscus > Peromyscus leucopus. The sequence goes on from NC_051083.1 coordinate 53,075,623, forward strand.
CACAGACATACAAATAATGTTTTAAAACATAAAGATATAAAATCTGTTGGGGGAGACCAGCTCCCACCTTTTCTAGTGTTCTTATGAGAGAAGGGTAAGAAAATATTAGGTAGAAAGAGAAACCTAATTGATGAGAAGAAAGACAGAAACACAGGATAGCTTCAGGAGGGTCTGTATCACAACCCAGCAGTCTTTTACATTTATTCAAAAGGTTTTTATAACATGAAAAGGGGAGAGGAAAAAGACCTCCCCCTTGCAAGATCAAAGTACACTGTACAGCCAAGCATAGACCCTTCCAAACACCTGGTAAACATGCCCATGGTCAAATTATCCCACTATGTAATCATGCTGGGTAAAACAAGCTCAGATTCTCTGACCCTGAGTAATTTGGGCCTCTACAAATTCTCCCTTCTTATTAATATAAATCTCAAGTGGGGGTCCAGAGCTTAACTCTATGCAGCTCTAAATCAGCTTTCCCACTAAGAGCTTGCAAACAGCTGCAATTACCATAGCAATACTCCTACTCCCTAGGGCTGCCACAGCTCCCAGTAAAGAAGTAGAGGATGATAAAAATAGAATGTCCTTTTTTAATGACTCTAAGATGACTACAGCAGTCTTAGCTACACAAGCCCTTTTTTAAATCAATGAACTCCTGATGCAACCACATCAAACCTAAAGACTCCCTTAGCATCACCATTAACATTAACAGGTTAACATAATTCTTGTATGAATATTACCATAAAGAATTACAATTCTTACAAATTTACATCCAAAAGCAAACTCTCAATAGAACTACTTACACTTTACAAACTTTAGCAAATGTCCAAAAGCAATCTCTTAAAAGAACTATTTATAATTTCTTGCTAACAAAACATAGGGTACATTAACACAAGTTAGCATTAATCCACTCAAGGTACAAGAAAAACTTTTTTAATTAAAGAGACTGAGGAATATTAACTCCCTCTTTTCTTTATAATTTTTAAGCTTCGTCTGGAACCTGGGTAGAAAAACAAATTTCTCTATTTCTATACAAAACATTTCCATTTCTTACATAAACAGTTCCATTTCTACATAGTTAATAAAGTCTATATGCATTAGTGAATTCAAAGCTGTCCCATAGCAATTGAATCACTCCTGTCCATCCCATTTCTTAAGTCTGAAAAGTTCAAAAAGACAGTTCTGGTACCAATCTTAAAGTTCCTCTGAGTGCTCAAAATCAGGGCCTGGTTCATCAGCTGCCCTGAAGTCTTTGTATAGCTGTCATAATGACTCTGAAGCAAATAATTCCAAATATGAGGATCACCATTACCAAAACTAATTGCAGTTCCCCTGAATTCAATAATTCAGTTCAAATCAGAGTATCTGCACTTTCACTTTCAACTACAGCTGTCCTTTGCAGTCTGTAGCCTTCCCTTGGGCAATTTTTGCTCCAGAGCAAAAGCTATTAGCTCCATGATAGCTGGCTGGTGCAGAGTCCTCTCAAAAGACACCTCCTTACATTCAGCAAACAGAAACTGCATAGATTTGGCTGTTGGCTCGAATAGCAGCAAAAGCCTTTGTCCCAGTCTGCTTTTTTTTAAGTTCTGGTCCTGAGGCCAAGGACTCTCAACCACCTCTCGCCCCAGAGGCTCAAGGCTCCTCCCCACTGCTATGAGCTGCTGCTTCTCATTTAGTACCCTGATCCCAAAGGAAACCCAGCTGCTATGAGCTGCAGTTTCCATGGGTCCCATTACCTGCCCTGCTAGTGGCCCTGAGCTTAGTACCCCAGTCCTGGAAGCCTCCGTGTGCTACTCTGCTTGCATGGCCAAACATAACTCCCAGGGTAGCCACACGGCTCTGTCTCTGCCTCACTCCGTTGCTGGGAGCTCAGACTGTGTCAGTCTCAGCTGTGTATCTGGCTGCTTCTGCTCTTGCTGCTGACATCTCTGCTGGGCACTCACTGCTCTGGCCACTGGGGTCTGAAGTCTCTGCTGAATTCTCCAAACCACTGCTTACTGTTCGCCTCTCTCTCATGGAGTGGCTCTTTCGTGGCAGAAAGCATGCAGAACCCCTCTGTTTTCCCTGGCTCTTGGTGCCTGCTGCCTGGGAAGCTATGACGCCCCACGGGTCTCAGCCACTGATACCTGGCTGGGGCAGCCACTCATGTTCTGCTGCTGCTTTCTGAAGCTGGCAGTTTCTGAAGTGGCTTTTCATTTTTGGACTGCCAGGTTTGCAGTGCCTGCTCAGTCCTATGTGCCCCAGGTCCCACTTGGGAAAATCTGCTCTTACCCTAAGTGATTTTCTTATTAAACCTTCACCATATCCCTGGACCTAAAGCTTACTCTACCCTAACAAACCTAAGCCTACACTTCTCAAACTAAAAACTTCACCAAACTTTTTTACATCTTTAGAGAAAGAGAAACAGAGAAACATAGACAGAGACAGATAACTGCTGCAGCCTAACTTTGCTTTGCTTTATATTTACAATTTTACTCCTGAAGATTAGAATTCCACTGCCTCAACTTAATTTGTTAATTCATAACCAGACATGTCCCCCTGTTTCCACAATGTCCCAATGTCCCCTCCCTCTCTTATCTTTCATATCTAAGTCCCTGTTCAGGTGCCATCTTTAGGAGACCAGCTCCCATATTTTCAAGGGTTCTTATAAGAGGGAGTAGGAAAATGTTAGGTAGAAAGAGAGACCTAGTTGATGAAAAGAAAGACAGAAACACAGGATAGATCAGGAGGGCCTGGATCACTACCCAATGGCCTTTTAGATTTATTCAAAGGGCTTTTTATACACTACCAAGGGGAGAGGCAAAAGACCTCCTCTTGCAAGATCAGAGTATACCATACAGCCAAGTGTAGACCCTTCCAAACACCTGGTAAACTTGCCCATGGTCAAATCATCCTATTGTGCAGCCCTGCTGGGTAAAGCAAGCTCAAATTCTCTGACCCTGAGTAATTTGGGCCTCCACAATCTATCATTTGGATTTATTCAAAAATGTGAAATGATTTTTCTCCTAAAATAAAGCTACCTAAAGGCAGAAAATACTGAGTTCAGATGAAAAAACACTAGCATCAGGTATGCTCCTAAAACAAACTATAGAATTACAAGCTGGGGAATTTTTTCTATACTCAGAGGATAAAAATGTAGGAAACACAGAATATGAATGTAGGAGACTACATACCTAAAATATAAGCTAAATGTCACCTTGCTCCTTACAACAAGGCATAATTGGTGGCTTACATTCTGCTACTTCTATGACCTATGGAAGTTCAATGCACTCTGTTCATTTCTCTATGCTTTCAGGGAACCTTTGCTCTAATTTCAATATTTTGCTTTTCTTTATTGCCATATCAGACTGGACATAGAACTCAATTCCTTTACCAGCTCCCATTTGAAAGTTCACTTATTTAGTATGTTAGTACATTCAAGATTAGTTAATTTTTGCCTTTTCAATGTATTCCTCTATTTTTTTCCTTTTCCTACCAGTTATCTTAACCCCCTTTCTTTCAGTATTGCTTATTCATTTAGTACTCATTCAGTCAGTAAATACCCATTATGCTGACCATAAAACAGTGGTGCAGGCAACCAACTCCTTAGCTTAAGAAAATTGTCCTTCTAGTGGAAGGTATAGAAGATAATTAACAAATATATAATTCCAGGTAGCATATTAGTCCTCCAAGGTTCCATGACATACTATTACAAACTTGGTGAGTGACTTTCTGGAAGCTAAAAGTCTGAAATAAAGGTATTCTCAGAGCCAGGTGGTGGCTTTGAGGTTCTAAAAGCCCATGCTTGCTGGGTGATGGTGGTGCGCACCTTTAATCCCAGCACTCCAGAGGCAGAACCAGGTGATCTCTGTGAGTTAGAGGCCAGCCTGGTCTACAGAGCGAGCTCCAGGACAGGCATCAAAACTATACAGAGAAACCCTGTCTCAAACAAACAAACAAACAAAAGTTATTCTCAGGTTACTATCCCCCCCCCATGGCATTAAGAAAGTATTCATCCTTGCTTCTAGCTTCTGATGGTGGCTTTTGAACCTTGGCATTCTTTGGCTTATGTCAGCAGGGATGCCTCCCCCTTCCTCTCTGTAAACCTCCCCATATCATGCTTTCCTTTTAATGTCAGGAAACATTTAGATTTAAAACTCATCTTAATTCAGTGTGACTTCATCTTAACTTGATTATATCTGTAATCCAATTTCCAAACAAGATCACATTCATAAGTACCAAGAAGTGAAGATTTTGTTATGAGCTGAGCATGTGTTCCTCCTTCTCCCCAAAAGTCATATGCTTAAGTCCTTACCATTAATACCCCAGAATATGGCTGTATTTGGACACACAGTCTTTAAAGAGGTAGTTAAGGTTAAAAGAAGCCATTTGGGGAGACCCTAATGTAGCACAAATGGTATGGTTCTGTGAAGAGGAGATTATGACACAGAGAGAACACTATAAGCCATAGAGAGAAGTTCAAAAGCAGTGAACCTTGCTGGCACCTTGATCTGGGGCCTCCAAATCTCTAGAAGTGTCAGGAAATAGATTGATGTTTAAGCCACTCAGTCTGTGGTATTTGTTATGGCAGCCTTGGAAAGCTAATATCCATTTCAATATACTTTGGGAGGGCTATAATTCAACCCACAATAGATAGTGATTAAATGTCAAGAAAGCCTGTAAAGCAAAGTAGGAGGATAGTAAGAAAAAAAGACTAGGCAGAAGAATTGAAGTTTCTTGATCTCTACTCACAAAATTTCTTACACAAAACTATCAAAGTATGTCATAGCACCTATGTTCTGGCTGGAGGTGGATCTGATTTTTCTGGGGAAAAAAATGGTCAGAAAAGAAAGTAAACAAAGATCATTTCCTTTTTGTTGACAGCTGAGTAGTATTCCATAGTGTATATATACCATATTTTCATTCTCCATTTGTCAGTTATATTAGATTGTTTTCACTTAGTAGCTATTGTGATTAGAGTAGCAAAGAACATGGCTGAGCACATATCTATGTGATAGAATGTTCTGTTAAATTATGTGAACAAGCTGAGCATGGTGGTGTATGCCTGCAAAACCAGAACTAGAGAGGCTGAAGCAGGAGGATCATAAGTTTGAGACCTATTTGGGCCTCAAGCTACCCCATCCCAGAACAACAACAAATAGTCAAATGAACAATAGTTTTGTCCAATTTACAAATAAGAGGCTTATGAGGGCACAATGGCTAACTTAAACTCAAATAGCTAGAATCTACATCCTTTAGCTCCTAAATACATTTCTCAGCCACTGTGGTACATCATGCCCCACTTCTATATAGATTATAAATAAGGATTTGCTGTGTTGAAATGTTCTTTGAGGTTAAAATGTCTTTAAATGTAAGGGTTTTATGTAACTGAAGATCAGATAAATATATGTGTATGTATGTTTATATGACACATATATCACACATACATATATATAATACATATATATTATTTGTCATGGATTTGTTTTCAGACATGAAAAGAATCAATAGAAACACTCAGCATATAATACTATGAATCTATTTGGTTTAGCTATGGATAATAACCTAGTAATCTTTCTCCAAAGCTAATTCCTTGTCAGATACTTTGTCCTTCTATAAAGCAAGTGATCCAAAGACACAAGTTCCCGTCATAATCTCAGCTGTACGGAAAAGGCAGCTATCTCCAATGAAAGCATTTCAATAATCAACTCTATAACGCTAAAATGTGTTTATTAAATAACATAGACTGAACTAGAGGCCCTGAAAATGTGGAGGCCCTGGAGGACACTGGTCTGATTACATTCTGCTGAAGAGGCATGAGACAGGTCAGAAAACAGTGAAGCCCCTGGCTTAGCAGGTACACCTGAAGAAGCCAAAACTGGATCCTGCAAGAATAGACTAGTCACTCCAGAAACAGAACCAAACAGAAATTCCATACAGAAGACCTGCAAAGTGGTCCAGCTGCTGTGAAAAGTGAGTCCTAATTAAAACAAAGGCAAGGGAAGCACAAGTGGAGGCTTTCCTGCTGGGAAGTGGCAGAGCACCAGTCCCAATCCCAAACTGGAGACCCAGAGGCAAACCCACCATTCCCAAGCCTTCCCACTGAGTAACATTTACAGCTAGTCCATTCTTGCTGTTGGTAGAAAGCCTTTATAGATATCTTGAGAATACACTCGATACAGAAAGAGGCCTGCTGTTTGGCTTTTTTACTGCTAAGCTATTGATATTTTAGGAGAGTAATTGAACTTCTCAGTACTGACTTGTTTTTTCTCCATGAGCTAAAATTCCCCAAAGATTAGTGATTTTGGGGGGCATATGCAAAAGTAACTTTAAATTCAGTGCCTAACTGGCATTTGTATTTATCAGGCTTTGAGAGAGAAGGAGGCAGCCTATCATGAAATTATTCTTCCAGTTTAAATCTGTCCTTCCTTCATCTTACACACAGGTACCCCTCTACATCTTGACATTTTTTAATGAGGACAAAAAAAGTGGAGATTTAATTTTTTAGCTAACAATTGACATTTCTCAGAGAGAACTACCACGATCTGCTTGCCTATACCTAGAAGTTGCTTTTATCCCACACAGTCCAGCTGTTATTCCCAGGTTGCTGAAATAATGAGCACCATTAAATAACAGTCTTGAAATGAACCATCATAGCTCATGACCACATTTGATTCAGTACAAATTAATGAGTCATTCAGAAGGGTGGGGTCCCTTTCCACCAGTGTCTCCACCCTCCAGTACTCACAGTGCCCCCTACCAGCAATAGTAGGTTATTAAAGTAGCTGGGACAACGCAGGCCAGTACATCCCCTAGCAAGCCCTGACAGTAGAGATGAATCACAGACTCACATCTCACTCGTTTCTTTCCTTAATATCACAACTACACAGTGGTCAATGTTTCAGCTAATGAATGGCATAGTGCGTCTTAGAGACTATATCTTTCATCTATATAGACCACTATTAAAACTTTTAACATCTTTGTAACCATTTGACCAGTTATCTTACAGCAGTGAGTTCACAGCATCCAGTCATCAACTGTACCTTAAGCACTACCTATTATGTGGTGGCCCTATGGTATAGATTATATTCGTACTGATTTGCTCCCTGACCTCTCACAGCTTACCTTTAGTGAGTAGAATGTGAGTTAAACACGCAATAACAACAACATGGGCTATGCAGTGGCTATAGAGAAGGTAAGGGTGGTGATAGAAACATACATTGAGGGCTTCTAAACATAGTAAAGGGCTTTTTACAGGAAGTAACATCTAAATTAACACCTGAAACATGAGTAGAGACCATCAGATGATGGTGTATTCCAGTCAGATATAATGTCTTAGGTCACATTTCAGGCAGCAGGGTGGGGGATGACAGGTTTTAGTAATTGAAAAATGTGCAGTATGTCTGAAGCATGGAGTTAAAAGGAGCCACGTGTTTAGACTTCCTTAAACTATCATTTAGTCCCAACTGTCCTGAGTGCTTTCTCCAGTCCAATGCTTCAGAGAAGACTTACATTCTTTTATATATTCAATCTCCCCTTATCAAATAATTCAGTCTCATAAATTTTAAACATGCTCAAATTTCTCCCGTTAAAAAGTCCTGCCTCATATCCTCCAAGTAGATGGTGATTTCCATCTTCCTCACAAGAAAACTTGAATCAACTCATGCGCACTTGTGACCTCCACCTGCTCACAGCCCAGTCATTCCCCACTGTGTAGTTTATACTAATGTCACCAATGACAGCCATGTTCCTGCACCAAAAATGGCAGTTTTCCATCTTCATCTTCTTTAATGTCTAAAAGCACTGACCATTGTGAGCCAACCAATTTTTAACATTCTTTGCTTGACTTTACACCCACCTCTAGCTTTCTTCTAACTTTTACCTTTGCTCTTTCTAACTCCCTTTTTCATAGAAAGTCATTAAGTGTCTAAATTCTTCTGTGGTTGGTTTAGTACCCTTCTCTTTCCTTGGTGCAAACTCATTACTCCCTATATAAAATTACATCACTGACTTTGATTGCTATTTTAGGCAAATAATGCATAAATTTATATCTTCAACCCCAAGAGTTCTCCTATGGGTCTCATTGTTATGTGTGTACATATTTCCCTACTTAGCATTTAATCTGGGTGTCTCAAACACAGTTCAAAATCTGTTTGTTCAAACCTGAATTCATATCCATCTGCAATCTTCCTTATACACATAACCACACATTTAAAATAATGATCTTCAAATATTTCCTATCTTGGCAAATGGTACTATCATTCATCCATTTTTTCAAGCCAGAATTCCAAGAAGCATCTTTTACAAGTCCCCCTCATTCCCTGCTTCTAGATTGTTAGAATCCAATGAATTCCACCTTGAGCATGTCTCTTGAACTCAGACTCTTCATCACACACCTGCTATCTTCCTTGCCAAAGCTCTCATCACCTCCTACCTAGACTAGTACAGTGATCTAGACATGAACTGCAGTGTCTTTCCTCTTATTTGTCACAATAGATTGATCTTTTCAAGGCACAAACCAGGACTTCCAAGGCTAGCCAAAATGGAATAAGCCTACTAGAACATATCCTATCAGCTACAACCAAAATAATACACTATATATAAAAGGCAAGATCCTGAGAACTCTGCAAGGACTATAATAGTAGGAGAATTTGGAAATGAAGCTAAAGCTTAAGAAAACAACCAATGTGATAGTAGGTTTCCACATTATCGCCCTCTCAGCTCCATCTCTGAGTATCAATTATAGAACTGCAGGACAAGCAGGTAGCAAAACCTCCAAGAGCAGTTCTGTGATTTTTTTTAGATTATTATTTGATTACAACATTTCTTCCTTCCCTTTCCTCCCTCCAAAACCTCCCATATATCCCTCTCTTCTCTCCTTCAAATTCACAGCTTTTTTTTTACTAAGTGCTATTGCATTCATTCGTGTGTGTGTGTGTGTGTGTGTGTGTGTGTGTGTGTGTGTGTGTGTCCCTAAATATAAACTATTCGGTATATCCTTGAATAGACAACCAGAGCTTTGGGCTCTTCTAAGTGGAAAACTACAGAAAACAGAAATAAGTGCAAAGAAAATATTTTTGGACAGGCACCTGGCAACCTGAGTTCAATCACCAGAACTCATATGGTAGAAGAAGAGAAAAGACTTCTATAAGTTGTATGTATGTAAATACACAAACACTAAACAAATGTAAAAAAATTAAAGTATTTTAAATAAAAATTATTTAACTTTCAATCAAAACAAAATTGTAGTAATCCATGAGTCTATGAGTTACCTACAGTTTTCTACAGTTTGTCTCTCTATACCCTTCCATTTAAGATCAACAATAAAGACTTGTTTGAATGTTCCATGGCATCAGATAATGATCAACCTTTGGAAAGACTATGTCAGTGAGATCACAAACCTATTTTACAACCTTCTCTAAGACTTCTCATGGTCTTTCTGAATAATAAAAAATGAAAAATAAACTTTGACTCTAACCTGGGAAATAATGAGAAGACAATCTATCAGAAATAAAGATTTTAGTGAGCCAATCAGTCCCTGGCAAGATGTGTCCCATTTACTGATTTGTCTACCACTAAAGCCTAGTGAAAGACATTTGGGAACAGTCAGGTTTAATGGGAAGGATGTGACAAGACAAGATTGAATTTATCTCAGATACAGTTAGGCAGCCATTGTCAATTTCATGGTCCTGTCTTTCCCAATCTACACGTTTCATCAATGTTCAAATAGACTTAAAAGTAAGATGCCTAAAATTTTGACTTCTATCCAAAATGCTAGACAACCAGAAATTAATACATATTATCATTGCATAAAAATAGCTCCTCCTAAATCATTTTAAAGAGATGGTGATTTTTCAGGTTCTTGTAACATTTCTGTCAACACTGTTACTTGCAATAACTTCATAGAAGCCTAAATCTATCACATTCCTTTCCTTATAGAAAATGCAAATCTTTCTAAACATTCTGATTTTTACAATTGTGAAAACATAGCATACTGTCTGCCATTCTACAATGCTTTAAGTCATGCTGTATGGTAGAAATTTTAAAAAGAAATACCACCACTTTGCTGATCATTATCATTTTTCTCTTCTGATGGTCCTGGGCATCATGTCAGATTACACCTGGGATACACTAAAGCTACTTGCCATTCTTCTAAGATTTCATGATTAGGAGCTGAGGTAACAGACAGCACGATGACATTGTGGACAATTGAGTTGCTGGATTTGGAGGCAGAATTGAATGTTGATTAGTGTCTGTTTCCTTTTTTGGAGAAGAAAGAGGATGTTAAGGTGTTCTTTTTCTTGCTTTTCCCAGATAAATGAGAGAAAAGGCAGCGTGGCATAGCTAACAACTCTCTCTGTTCCATTACTTCTGGCCTAGCATCTGAGAGCAGTAAATGATTTCACTGATTAGAAAATGAATCTTGAAAATTCAAGAGCTGCACAAAATACTGGCCCAGAATTGTACAGGTATTTGAATGAATGCTGGAAAAGAAATTCATTTAAAATTACCAGTACTATTAAAGATGTGTGTTTCGGTGCAATGATCACCATTACTAATATGGTTAGAATGCTCTCATAATACTAGATCATTTTGATATTCACGTATGTTTTTGAAAACTGTAAATCTATCTCCATTCATGGTGATTAATAAGGATACATGCCTTTTATTACTGAATAGAGGCCCCTTTGGGGTTGAGAAAGTTTATATCTCAATTAGATAAAGGGTTGAAAAGAAGTTGTGAAAGTGAAATGGTAATAGTGATGACTATACTTCTGTTTCTATAATATATGAGATATGATAATATGGAGAATGAGCTGCTCCCTGGGTTTAAGGTAGACATTTTTAGAGGTACATTAACTTCTTCAGTCTACTAGTGTAGCATTTAGTAAATTGGATCCCCAGGCCAATAAAAAGCACTGTAATGGTCAGGAACAAAGCAGGAAATGAGAAGTGCATTATCTGCTATGTTCAAAGTGGGTACATTACTCCCATGAAATGTGGCCCGATGATTATATAATACTAAGTACTGAGAATTACTAATTTGGAACCAAAAGTGTGACACACACACACACACACACACACACACACACACACACACACACACACGTGTTTGGCACACTGAGGTAAATAATTAGACCACAAATGCTCAACAAGAAATGGTCAAAACTAATAGGTTTTCTTTCTATCTTATCTCTATCAGTTATATCTTTTGGGAAGAAAAATCCATGATCAGGATTTCTTCATTCACTTGGACCCAACAATGAAAGAACAAACTATATATAAACACCACTTGACAAACACAGCCACAAACAAAATTATGTGGGCGTTTCTCTGCTTGCCCTGCTAAAGTTGAGTCACACGCCAAATCGTAGTTATCTTGTGATTTGTAAATGAGCACAAGATAATATAAAATAAAGATCAAATAGAGATCCACTGAATCAAAAAGACAGAAGGGAAAGAGCTAATGAGTAAAAACATGTTTGTGACAGTTTTGATGGCAAGGTTGTAACGTAGTCTGAGGATAGCGGCCCAAGTAAGCAAAAGCAGGGCTGGCGATAGAGCTGTGCGGATCAGTGCTAGTGGAAGATAAGGCTTTAGAGCCCACTTTTGAACTCCTGCCACTTATAAAATAAGGATTCTGTGATCCAGAGCCTCCAACAACTTGTAAAAAAAGTCACACTGTTGATCAGTTACAGTGAGTAGACTAGAAGATCATATTGAAAATTTTCTCTTTGGCATTAAATAACGGCAAGAAAAAGCATAAACTGAGGGTATTGTTGACTACGCGTGAAGTAGCTAAGCTATTCTTCTGATAATTTGAAACACTCTGGCTCCTTAAACACTCTGACAACTCCTTCAAAGGTACCATTTTATACCAGAAAAAGTCAAAATTCCATGAATATAACACATCTCTACTTACTCCTAATTTGAAAACACAGTTCTAATGTATTAGTAAATTTCCTGAAATGAACTCAACCTGCTATGTGAAAAGTAGTTCCATGCCTTTGTTGTTGCACTGTGTATTGAGTTCAGGAAAACAAAACAATGCTCTTCAAAAAACATAGCTAGCAGATTGTATTATTTAATACTCCTGATAGACGATAGTCATTTTTGCAAGTGGCATCTGGCCAAGATTTGCAGGTCTCAAAGAGTATCTCAACTGTATTCAATCATTGCATCTCCCTCGATTAAAAAACCATATTGAGATTTCTAGAACCCACAGCAATCAATCTGCTTGATTAATGAGATTTTTTTAAGCTTTTTGTTTTCCTGGCACTGGCTCTCAAAAAAATGAGATGCTCATTTCCTCCTCCATTTGTGGTTGCTAGGAAAGTGAGAGATTTGGTGATAAATATTTATTATCTCCCAATTCCTGTCTCCCTTATGGTGGGGTTATTGCTTTATTCAGTTCCAGAGCTAAGGAAAATGTATGCCATGTCATTAATAATAAACAAAGCTGTAGTGTGTGTGCAATAATGAATTAAGCTCATCCCAGCCCATCTGTGCATTACCATTCACAGGCATCTTGTCAACTGAAGGTTTTGCAGAATCCACAGGTCCTCCATCCTCTCATTATGGAAGTAATTTGTGGGAGGAGGCGAGGTAAGCCATAAAACATTATTATACAAAGTTAGTAACCTCTTTTCCCAAAGAAGCAGCTGGCTGTGAAGCAGAATTCTAGCTTTTGTTGCTTCAGGTCTAAAGCAGGGGGTGTAGAAAAATCCACAAGGCTCAATTGATCTTGGAGAATCAACAGAGCAGCCTCCCATGTAAAGTAAGCATCTGTGGAAAGGTACAAATCAGTCTGGATTTGTTCACTTTTCCATTTCTTCACTAATTTAGAATGACTCCCTCAATGTGCTGTCAAATCTTTTCCAAATGCCCCCTTGTAAAAGATTTCAGTCATAGCATTTCTACTATTTCCCTCCATTAATCATTCCCTAGTAAACATCGCTGTAAGGTTCACTGTTCTAACAATAAAAGGTTGTTCTCTTTTACTTAAAGGCCTCCATACTTACTTGACCTATCCTTAGCATGACATGTGACCTAGATCAGTACTTCTGATTCTGATTCAGTTGGTCTGAGATTTGGCATCACTATCAAGCTGCAAGCAATACCAATGCTGGCATCTGCAGGCTTCTTTTTGAGAAACAACATCTTCAGGAAGCCATCTCCCTGCCCTTGCAATTTCAGTTCGTCATGTAAACGGAATAAATGGAGAAGCCTATATAAACAAGATAACTTTTAAAAATATTTTACACAGATGAATTGGATGTTTCCATCTAGAATTGCCTCTCAACTATTTCTCCATATATTACAACATTCTGTAACCCCACAGTCAGGGAAGTGCCACAAACTAATAAATACTGAAGTGCCCTTATAAGTGGTACTGCCATAAGAGGGTTCTTCTAGTGTTTGTTTACAGAATGCTTTCTTTTCACCTAGTTCACAAGATCCCTAAAGCAACAAGAATCATGTACTAATCCCTTACTTATCAAGCTGTCAAGAAAAAATCCAACCAACATTTCTGAATACCTACCATATGACTGATGCCATGCTGAGCCCCAAAGATGCTAAAAAAAAAAAAAAGAAAAAGAATTTAACAGAAAGGGTAATGTTCTACCTGAATCACTTAGACATAGCATGTTTTAGAAAGGTAAATAAATACAACACTGGGCAGGCATGATCATTTTGTGATATAAAGATAAATATATTAATTTCAATTCTAGTCTTTTAAATTCAAAGCATGTCCTATGCCCATACAAGTTTTTAAATTCTTTTGAAACTGCTTCAGTCTGTTTATTATAGAGAAATAAATGACAGCAAATCAAATGACCACATATGAACAAATGAGGAAAATGAAAATAACAAAAACTGTACTCTTAATTCTTGAGAAGATTTGACAGCTGTAATATAGATGCATTCTATACCACTGAAGTGGAAAACTTCTAGAAACAATCTATCTAAAAGGATGTTTTCTTTTACTTGTTACTTAGCAGTCCAGTCACACAAGGTTAAAAAATATAATTTCCATATTCCTTATCTAAGAGGAGGAACTCAATCAAGCAAGACTCCTCTCAACCTTCATTGGGATGAAAAGAAACAGATGTTAGGAACATCTGTCCTACTTCAAAATAATAATAATAAAACCACTACTGTGATAGCAAAGGCAGCTCTGGGTCACTCTATGAGACTTTCCTCAAAACAGAAAAGTGTTTTAAAGACAGTTATTGTGGTTAAAATCAAGAATGATACAGCTCAACATTTTAATTATCAACCTGAAAACCTAACTATTGGTCTTCTCTATCCTATCCCACAACATTAGCACTGATATTCCAACTGAAATTTTCTTATTTGCCTTTTGGGGAACTGAAAAAATGCCTGAATACTTGACATTTTTGGTGCAGCAACAGTGACATCCAGTGGGTAGCAAGATTACCCCAAAATTCTTCCTAAACTCAGTAGAGGGTTAGTGTATTCCCAAAACTGTTGCTGGCTACCATGGCTGTACCATATGAGAATTATTCATTTTTTTACTCCCTTGAGATAACAATCCATTTTGTCATGACAGGAGTTAGTAGAGAAAGAAAAGTTGCATCTTGTCTAACTGGCCAAGATATTGCTATAGTTTCATCCAGAGTCAATGCCGCTTGTTCCAACAATAAATAAATAAACTCAGAAAGTTCTTATTTTGTAAGCAATATACTTTCAATATTTGATTTGCTTCTTTTTTTTTTTTTTTGAGACAGGGTTACTCTGTGTAGCTTTGTGCCTTTCCTGGAACTCGCTTTGGCCTGGTCTCCAAAGCGAGTTGCTTTGCTTCTTAGTGAGTTATTTAATTTATACCATTTGATCACTTGAAATATTTCCAATTACCAAAAACTTCCTAAAGTTTAAGGAAAGAAACTCAAATGTTGAGTTTTTTATATATATTTTCATTATGCATATATATACAAATATATATTGTATATATAAGCATATATTTGCATGTATGTTGCATGTGTCTTATATGTATATATAATAAGCTTGCATTTTGTGTTGGGTTGGTAGTTAATGGAGTTATATAAAACAAATACATTGATTTTCAGATCTTGTTTTAGTCATCTGTTTCTCAAGCTATTGCTTCCATTTCAATGTTAAGCCTTTAAATATACTTCAATATAATTTCTTGGAAACAGGCAACATAGAAGTTTAATCACTTTGGAGAAAATAGTTGTTTCCCAGATACGAATTCTTCAGGCTTATTGGGAAGAAGCTAATTGCCTAGACCCTGGAAAGCTATCAGAAGAGCTATGGATGTCACTGAAATTCCTTGGAGGGTAGAATTAAATTTTAAGGTGTTCTGTGGAAGAACACTGTTACTGCACCAAAAATGTCAAATACTCAGGCTTTCTTTTTCCCATGAATTCACTTCATCAGCCCAAATGGTAGAGGAGGGGAGAGCAGGGACTCTGAAACAAATAAGAAACGCTCAGTAATTTATCTGGATACACCTCAAAAAAAGTGATCCATCAACTATATGATCAGATTTACCACATACACTATCAAATTTTATGTACTTTTAAAGTCAGTAGGAAGGCTCAAATTCTTGGGCTCTGCTATTAACACAACACACTTTATAAGGCATTAGAATAGGCCCATTAAATTTTTTAGACAAACTAAAACATTGTAATATATATATATATATATATATATATATATATATATATATATAATTAAAGGTAAATAAACTTAGAAAATGCATGAAAGTATTAAACAAAATGAGAGCCACTCCCAAGATATTTAATCTGTTGAGGTCACCCTGCCTAGCATCATAGCTACCAGCTATGTAGCATGGGAAATATGGTCATTCTGGACTGATGTATTTTAAGTATAAACTGTATAGCAGATTTAAGACAATAGTAAAGAATATAACATCATTAAATCATATAGCAAAATAAAAGCCATATATGACATGTCTGAAGCTAACGTTATATTCTCTGGGTAAATAATGAAAGCTTGAGCCAAAAGTAGTCAAAGATGCCCAGTTTATCAATTCTGTTCAATATGGTATGCGAGGTCTAGAGAGGGCAATTACACAAAAGAAAGAAATGACATCCAAATCAGAAAGGAAAAAGCAAAACCATCCCTGTGTACAGATGATATGATTTCTATACACACACACAAAAAAAAAACCTAATGTCTTCTCTAAAAACCAAACGTTAAAACTAATAAATCCAACAATCAGTATTCCTTCTATATATTAACAATGAACTACATAAAAAATAAACAACATTTATACACACAAACAAAACTCTCTTTTGCTAGGCATGGTAGTGGATGCCTTTAATCCAAACACTTGGAAGGCAGAGGCCAGTCTGGCCTATAAAGCAAGTTCCAGGATAGCCAGGGCTATACAGAGAAACCCTGTCTCAAAAAACGAAAACAAAAAATTAATTGATAAATCATAAGAAACAAAGTACATACTCAAAAAAACAACTTGAGAATAAGTCTAACAAAAAAATGAGGGCTTGTAAGATAGTGTAGTGCATAAAGTCAAGTGTCACCAGCTCTGACAACCTGAGTTTGATCTGCAGGATACACATGGTAGAAGTAGAGAAATGACCCCCACAGGCTGTCCTCTGACCTGTGCATGTACGTGTGTGCGCAATATGTAAAAACTGATTAAGCAATTTTAAGTAAAAGATCTATACACTTTAAACTATGAAACACTGAAGAAAAAGTGAGGAAAGAAAAGTAAGTAGAAATACATCCCACACTCATGGATTCAAAGACCGTTATTTAAATATTCATACTACCTAAAGCAAGCTATAGTTTCAGTATGATTCCTACCAAAGTATCAGTGATATTCCTCACATACATTAAAAAAATAATCTAAAATCCTTATGGAACTATATATAATAGATCTTAAATAGCTAAAGCATCCTTGAAGAAGGTGGAAGTTGAAAGCATCATACGACTTTAGTTCAAAAGATATCATAAAGCTATAGTAACCAAAACAACATTAACTGGGGTGGTGCATACCTGTACACTTAACACTTGGGAGACTAAGGCATGGGTATTGACATGATTTCCAGGCTATCCAGGGCTACCCAGTGAGTATGAGGCTAGCATCATCTAAACCCTGTTGTCCCTGCCCCCAAAAAGAAAAGAGCTGTATAGTGGTATTTGCTCTGCCCATGGCCTTGGGCTATACACCTGAAGGAGGCAGTGCTTCTTGCCATTGTATGTGACCTCTTAAAAGGAAAGGGAGAGGGATCATGAGGGCCTTTCTCCCTGCTTCCTGCTTCCTGGTGTGAATGAACTGCCAAGTGAATTTGCTCCAGGTCAGATCAGAGGATGACTTCAGTCTACTGCTGTCTACTCGGTTCTATATTCATGAGTGTATTTCCTCAAGTTATATCTTAATAAATTCCTTAATATTTCTTAAGCAGATTCCCATGGATTTCGTGCATCATCTGATGCCCAACGGTCATGTACAAGAAGTACCTCCTCCTTCAGGTCATATAGCCCGAGGTCATGGGGTGAGCAAATACCACTACAACACTGTATCTTCAAAATCCAGATCTTAGCTTGACTCTTGTCATTGGCATAGCCACATATTATCACTCACCTGGCTAAGAAATGTCTGACAACAAAGGGGTTTGACTCTGACATCCCTAGTGAGGGTTCCTTGGGCTGGCCAAGGAGCTGTCCAACTTCGTAAGTCAATTAAATAGTAAGAGAGAAAGCATGGCACGAAAAGATTGGACCCAAACTCATGACTTCACACACAAACCCATATAGTGACTACTTTCAGAGAAGACTTGGCAAAGGAATCATAGTGCATTGCTCACAGGACCACTAAGGGAAGACAAGCCCCGGTACCCTTAAACACATTGAGAACATTATATAGGGTGAAATAAACAAGGTGCAAAAAAACAAATACCATATGAACTCACTCACATGTAGAATCTGAAAAAATATCTCATAAACATACAGTAAAATGATGGTTGCCAGAGGCAGGGTTGAGATGGAGAGTAGAGAGATGTCAGTCAAAGGTTAAAAATTTTCAGTTAAATAGAAGGGATAAGTTCAGGAGATCTGGTATACAATATGGTGATTATAGTTAATAATATATTACATACTTGAAATGATAAGAAAATGGGTTATAAAGTGTTTTTACTACAAAAATGAGAACTATGTGAGGAAATGCATATGTTAATTAGCTGGAATTAGTCATTTAATGATGCACACATCATTCAAAAGATGATGTTGTACACAGCAAATAGAAACAACTTTATGTCAATACAAAAATAAAAGTTAGAGATGCAAAAATAATTAATATCTTGATTACATGATAAAATGACAGGATGTCAGATGTTCTTGGTTAAATAAAATGCATTATCAAGATGACTTCAGGGGCTGGGAATGCAGTTCAGTGGTAGAGCACTTACCAGCACATGCAAGACCACAGGTTCAATACACAACATGGAAAGAAATTACATTATATATTTATTCTCATTTTAAGGTGGCTACTAAAATTGTTTAAATGCAGATGTGCTATGTGTTACACCCCTATTAGATAGCATTGCTCCAAGTAATATATATGGATGAACATATATTAGTTTATAAAAAAATCTTCACAGATATTTAATACACTGTTATCATCTAATATATTTATCTTCTCCTCACTTGCCCTGGGGATGTTTCTTGATTTTGAAATTCACATGAATTATTTAAGTATATTTAAAATTAAAATTAGTAAATACAATTTCTGCTGCACAAGATAGAGAGGTATAAATCAATGGTTATAGATACATATCACAAAGCAAAAGTAACCAAAATCCAGTTCTAGGCCTGCCCTTTACTAGTTGGACAATGACAAGTAAGTTATTCAAGTCTTTTGTGTCTGTTTCCTTAAATGTAAAATGGAAATAACAATTGAATAAGTGAACAAGTTGAGGATTACTACTCATATTAAATCATGACAGAGGCTGTCAATTACAAAACATTATTAGGTAGACATCTGCTTTATTCTTTGTTGACAGCTTAACAATGAATAATGAACATGTGATACCTCCAAATATGCTGGGAACTTTGAAAAGCATTGACTATACATACCTTTCAAATTTTAGTTCACTCTTCAGATAACAATTATATAATAAGCTTTCCTGAGGAAATACATTATTTGCAATGTTGGCTAAATTCATAATCTAGTCTTTTTTTCTATGACATCATCTTTTCCCTTTCCTTTAAGTGCTATATTATAACACCTAGATTTTCCTATCCTCACTACTCAAATATAAAGCTCATCTGTTTAAACCCTCACTATTCCATGTGGGTCTAAAATGCAGTTCCTACCTGATTTCCCTTCTGATCCAAAACATTCCTCCTTCCTAAGCACATACACCCCCTTTCAGTTCTGGTACAAGTTTCCTGTCTCTCTCACAAATCTCTCCACCCACTTCAGCCTGCCTTGTCCTCCTTTCCAAATCTTCACAGTTCTCATTCATCTAATTAATGTTTCTTGTCTTCTTACATAAAAATCAGGATCTGAAATAAAAAATGAGACAATGTGACCATCAGAAGATGGAAAGATCTCCCATGTACATGAATCAGTAGGATTAATATAGTAAAAATGGCAATCCTACTAAAAGCAATCTACAAATTCAATACAATCCTCACCAAAATTCCAACATGACTCTTCACAGAAATTGAAAGGACAATTTTCAGCTTCATATGGAAACACACACACACACACACACACACACACACACACACACACACACACAAACCCACAATGGGATAGCTAAAACAATCCTGAATGATAAAAGAACTGCTGGAGGCATTACCATCACTGATCTCAAATTGTGCTACAGAGTTATAGTAATAAAAACAGTGTGGTATTGGCACAAAAACAGACATGTTGATCAATGGAATAAAATCAAAGACCTAGACATTAAGTCCACATACCCATTGTCACATATTTTTTTATAAAGAAGCCAAAAATACACAGTGGAATAAAAGACAGCATCATCAACAAATGGTGCTGGTAAAAATGAATATCTGCAAATAGAAGAATGCAAATAGATCCATACTTATTACCCTGCACAAAACTCAACTCCAAATAGATCAAAGAGCTCAACATAAGATCACATATACTGAACATGATAGAGGAGAAGTGGGGAATAGCCTTGAACTCCCTGACACAAGAAAAGTCTTTCTCCACCCCCTTGCCCAAGGTGGTTGGCTCAGGGGCCTGAACTGACCATCTTGGCTACCATCCAGGCCCACAACAAAGCCTTGGGTTGACCCACCCTAGCAACTACCCCATCTAGGATCTGCTGGAGCTGGTGAAGGAACTGGTCCTGTGGAACAATACCCACAAGATCTCCAAGACTCATGGCAACCACGGGATATCCCAGAGGAGTTCTGGTGAGGATCCAGTGATGATGGTGTACCAGAAGCCAGAGGCCTTGAACCAGACCAGTGACTCATTGCAACAAACATTTGTCAGTAAAACTGATGGGACAAAGGGGTATACTATACGGCAGACTGAAGCCTCCATTTCCACCAGGACAAATGAAGAGGTGATGGAGAAGCAAGAAATAAAGAAAAGCAGTAAGATTTTTCTGTTGTTGTGGGTTTTGTTTTGTTTTGTTTTTGCTTTTGCTTTAGTTCACTTGCTTGCATACTTTAATTTGTTTCCTTATATGGGGGAGAGTGGCAGGGATGAGGGGAGGATATGGAGGGACCGGGAGGTGAACAGAATTGGGGTGCATGATGTGAAACTCCCAAAGAGTCAATAAAGTTAAAGAAATAAAAAAATTTAAAAACGTCTTTCTGAACAGAATACCATTAACACAGGCACTAATATCACAAGTAATAAATGGGACCTCATGAAACTGAGAAGTGTCAGCACCACAAAGGACACTGTCATTCAAAGCAACAGCCTACAAAATGGGAAAATATTTTTACCAAGTACACATCCTACAGAGGGCTAATATGCAAATATAAAAAGTACTCCAAAAACATGATATCAAGAAAACACAAACCCAATTAAAAATGGGATGCAGATCTAAACAGAATTCTCAAAAGAGGAAACTCAACTGGCTGAAATGTTCAACATCATTAGTCATTGGGGAAATACAAGTCAAAACTATGAGATTTCATCTCACATCCATCAGAAGGGCCAGGATCAATAAAACAAGTTATAGCTCATGTTGGTGAGGATATGAAGTAAGGGGAACATTCTTCTATTTGCTGGTGGGAGTCCGAACTTGTACAGCCACTATGGAAATCAATGTGGCATTCCTCAGGAAGATGGGAATCGAGCTACTATAAGATCCATCTCTACCACACAGACATATACACTAAGGAAACTTCATCCTACTATAGAGACACTTCCTCAATTATATTCATTGCTGCTCTATTCATAAAAGCCAGAAATTGAAGCAATCCAGATGTCCATTGACAGATGAATGAATAAAGAAAGTGTGATACATTTATACAATGTAGTATTATTCAGCTATTAAAAAATGAAATTCATAGCTAAATGGATGGAAATAAAAAAAAAACATCCTGAGCAAGGTATCCCAGAACCATAAAGATAAATATGGTACGTATTTGCTTATATATGGATATTAGCTGTCAAGCCAATAATAAGCAAGCTACAATCTATAGAACAAAAAAGAGTGGGTGTAGAATAAGGGATTGGGGGTACAGACAGATCTCATCAGGAAAGGGAAATAGAATAGTTATGGATGGACAAGGAGGGGAGACTGAATTGGGCTATCAAACAGGGAGAGAGAAAGAAGCGGGGACTGACGGGAATAAGGGAAGGGACAGTTAAAATCAAGGGGCATTTGAAGGGCAATATGGAAACCTAATACAGTAGAATCTTCCTAAAATACATTCATATATGAAGGCCTTCTAAATAAAATCATCAAATAGCAAGAGAGACAAAGCCCTAACTGGACATCTCTCATGATCTAATGAAGCTTCCAGAACTGTGAATGGGTTATGTGCTAATTGAGTTTTCGGCTGAAGGGGTCCCATGGGAATATCCACACAACCCAAACTGTTGCCAAAGCTATAGGTGGCTCTCCACAGACTGTTTCCAAGGCCTCCTTGCTGAAAATAGCACCTACACAACCCATTGAACATGGAAAAGTATAGCTGGTGCCCACACAGAGCCTTCACACCTACTGGCTAGTGTTCATGGTACTAGAAGGTATTCTGCATGCTACCAAAGGAGGGAGAAAGGTAAACACCAACCCATTTATAAACCCTTTGATCAACAATGGTGTCCTGCCTGCAATACACACTAGTGAAATGATGGCACAAAGCTTGTGGGAGCAACCAATCACTATCTGGTTTGACTCAAGATGGAACCTATACCCAGTGCTGCTTAGGTGACCAAGAACCTGAGACTAGACAGTCCAGGGACCTAGGAGAAAACCAAATACTACTGTTCTACTAAAGAAATATAGCAATAAAATGACTCCTAATGATAATCTGCTATACTCATAGATCAGTGCCTTGCTCAGCCACCATCAGAGAAGCTTCTTCCTGCAGCATTTGGGGAAACTTATAGAGACCCACAGCCAAATATTATGCAGAGAGTGAGAAACCTTGCAACACTCAGGCCCTAAACTGGATGTCTCTCTCAAATTCCTCCCCTTAGGGCTCAGGGAACACTATGAAAGAGGTGCCTGAAAGAGTGTAAGAGGAGGCTGGAAAGATGGCTTAGTGGTTAAGAGTCCTGGCTGATGCCATCTGTAATTGTAGTTCCAGAGGATCTGATGGCCTCTGTATGCACATGGTGCACAGACATATATGCAGGCAAAACACCCATACACATAAAAATAAAAATTAATAAATAAATAAACAAACAAATCCTTTTAAAATGAGTATAAGAGCCAGAGGGGATGGAGGATACAAAGGAAACATGGCCTTGTTCTGTCCTATTGGATTGTTTTGTCTTGTTTTATCTTATATTTTGTTACTATCTCTTAGATGCCTATTTGTTTCCTAATGTGAGACAGAAAGAGGGTGGATCTGAATGAGAGGGGAGGAGAGGTGGGGAAAAACTGGGAGGATTAAGGGGAGGGGATCCCTTAATTAGAATATATTGTATGGAATAATCTATTTCAGTAAAAATATTTTTTTAAAAATCGCCAAAGAAATGAGTGTCATGATACATAAATCAGGGAACTAGAAAATTCATTTAGTCACATGCTTGTGCTTTGATTCAAACTATTAAGCATGTCCTTCATGCCATAATAAGCACTCCAGTGTCGATCACACTACTAAATTTGTAAGGAGACTGTAAGTGCTGGTTGAATAAATAAATATAAGCAATTGTTTTGTCACTTAGATCCCATCTTTATCCCACATTCTCTACCACTTTGGCCTCCCAAGATCCAACTTTGGCCACTCATTATTACATAGAACAGAAGAAAAATAACCTTATTTATATGACATAAGCCACACCCCAGCTCACAAACCTATTGTGATATTTAGTGTTAATTCTCAACTGACAGGCTCTAGGATCACCTGGGAGACAAGCTTCCCCCAGGCATACCTGTGAGGTACTATCTAGGTTAGGTTAGCCTCTGGGCATACTTGTGGGGCTTTATTTTAATTGTGCTGGGGACTCTCTAAATGTTAGTAGCATCATTCCCTGGCTGGGTTCTTGGTCTATGTAAGTAGAGCAAGGGAACAATGGAAGAGCACGCATTCATCCTTCTCTGCTTCCTGATTGCGAATGTGATGTGAGCAGTTGCTTCAATTCCTTAATGCCTTGACTTCTTCACCATGATAGACTATTTTTTTATTTTTATATTATAATATATTTTGATAGAGGTTGTCTCTCCCTCATCTCTTCCCAAATCCTCCCTATGTCCCCTCCAACTCCACACCTTCTTTTTCTCTCTATAGAAAACAAATAGGCAGATAAAAACAAATAACCAGAATAAAATAAACAAAAAATTAAAAAAGCATGAGACACACATACACATAGAGACACAGGACTGATACACATATGAACTCACAGGGACTATATATAATCTTTAACTGTGAGATGAAATGAACTTTTTCCCTCTTAAGTTGCTTTGTTGGGATATTTTATCAAAACAATAGAAGAAACTAAGACATCTACCAACCATATACTATGAGGCAAAGTGTCATGTAAGTGTAAGATACTGACCCATAGGTCTTCACTTCTTTAAGACTCAGAAACTGTCTCCAAAGTCTGAAGTTCATGGCTGTTCTAAAAAGTACATGTAGTTCAAAAACACAAATATACTCACTGTTGACATTTTCATATAGATTTTTATCTTAATCACATATATACATACACACATACATATTTTGTCTTCTAAAATAAGGTCATAAGAATCTCATAACTAGAAACTGGAGAGATGGTTCAACAACTAGCTGCTCTTCCGGAGAACCCAGGTTCAATTCCCAGCACTAACATGGCAACTCATAACTGTGTGTACCTCCAGTTCCAGGGGATCCGATGCACTCTTCTGGCCTCTGGTGGTACTGCATGAATGTGTACCCATTCATACAGACAAAATAACCCATATATATAAAACTATCATTTTTTAAATATTAGCCAATAATCAAGAGGTAGTATGGGAAATTGAGGTCCTTTGCCTAGTTTTTAATGTAGTTTTTTAAAACAAATATCATGCATTCTGTCTCATTATAGGCTCCTAGATCCAAATCTTCAGAGGTTAGTACATATATTGGAGTAACTGCAAAAACCAGCAAAGAAAAAGGAATCATTTCTGGGGTAGGGGTAGGAGATAATACAGAGAGGGATGGTAGGATACAAGTGATCTATCATGAAATGAAAAAAGGGTCTCTAATTAGGGAGGGAGATGGAGACAAATACAGAAGGAGGGAAGAGGGTAAAATAAAAAATATCTGAAAAATTCATAAGGAATCATACTATTAACTATTTACCTAAAAGACTATAATACAAATAAGTCTATGAATAAATATACATATATACTTTAAATGAAATTTTCTCATCTGGGCTGACAATGTTCCCTCCAAGAACCAAAGATCAAAACTCCCAACACCAGGCATCAGAAGTCCTCTTTTGAGGTATTGGTCAGGATTATCCAGAGATTCTCAAGATATACATATTACTGCTATTGCCCTTGATTGCTCCTCAGAGGTGGAAAGTAAGTTCCTATTGCTAAAAATACTATTCCTTTCAGACACAGGGCTAAGAAACCCCTGAGCAGGAACTGAGGCCTCTTCCCTAAGGATTGATTTTCATGGTACCAGATGGTACCATGCAAGCTTCCAAAGGAGGGAGGCAACCAACAGTCCTACCCAGCTATGATGCCTGTGAACCACATCAACAACCAGCATGGCACAATAACCCTAAGGTTACAATAGTGGCACACAGACCTTGGCAGTAACCAACAGCTCTCTATAACTTACTACCTGCTCAATGAGAGGGAAACCATGCCTGGTACTAGAAACCTAGCCAACTACTCAGAGCTAGTGAAGTCATAGATCTTGGAGAACAACCCATAACTACCACTTTACTAAAGTAGCATAATTTCTAATAATCTAAACATTTGTCCTTATACCTGTTAAAGATCAATGCACATGAGTCTATTTAATGGGTAATAGGGATTTACTAAGGTATAAATTGAGAAAATACACTCATGAATACAGAACTGAGTAAACAGCTGAAGTCGTCCTCTATTCTGTCCTGGAGTGAATGCACCTGGCTGTCCGATCATGCCAGGAAGAAGGAAGCAGGAAGCATATGACCTCTCTCCCTTTCCTTTTAAGGGGTCATTTACAAAGGCAAGAAATACCTCCTCTTTCAGGCTATATAGCCCAAGGGCTGAGCAAATGCCACTACATTTCCCCTTTTTGTCTAAATAAGAAGGTCCTAAACCTAATGCAAACTATATACAATAAGAGTGATAATTAAGTATTGTCCAGGAGAAAGAAAGGGTAATAAAATAAACAAAAATGGAACTACAACCAACAAGAACATCAAGTAAGAAACATGCTAAGTATCCAGACTATAGGTAAAAGACAAATTGTAGAGATTACTTCAAATGCTGTCCTATCCAGAAGAATCTAACTCTAGTATCTAATATGTTCTTAGCTAAGATACAAGAGGATTATAACTGCAACTATAAAGCTGCATTGGCCTATAGCAGGGCAGGATGGAGCCAGGCAGGAAATCCAAGAGAGATAGAGTCAGAGAGATGCTGCAAGCCGCTGCCAGGAGAAGCAAGACGTGAGAGAACAGGTAATGCCACGAAGCCACATGGCAAAACATAGATTAATAGAAATTGGTTGGGTTAAGTTGTAAGAGCTAATTAGCAATGAGCCTGAGCCATAGGCCATACAGTTTGTAATTAATATAAGCCTCTGAGTGATTATTTTATAAGCAGCTGCAGGACAGTGGGTGGGAAAGGTTCATCCGGAGAAACTTCTGGCTACATATACCCACAAATAAGGTTAGTCTTTTCCCCTCATCAAGGAAATTTCTCTTTGCAACAGATAGAGATAACTACAAAATACCACAACCAATCAAACTGCAGAGCTATGGAGCCCAGTCCCAATGTGTTCATATACAAAATACCCCCACACCTGAAGCTTAGGGAACATTATAGAAGAGGGGTGCAAATTTGTAAAAGCCAGCAGATCAGGGAGTTTGCTGTGAGATTGTATTTTGTAATAATGACAGACATTATACCCACAAAGTGTCACCAGCATGATGTGTGGAGGGGGGAAGACCACAAGGCCTCAGCCCTACGCAAAGAGCTACAGGTAACTAAGGAATGCTGAGAATGGGAGAAATATTCTTCCCAAGGGAAGAGCACAACTGCTTATTCCAATACCACATGGTTAGCCCAGAAAACAACTCTCTCTCTCTCTCTCTCTCTCTCTCTCTCTCTCTCTCTCTCTCTCTCTGTCTCTCTCTCTGTCTCTGTCTCTGTCTCTCTCTCTGTCTCTCTCTGTCTCTCTCTCTCTGTGTGTGTGTGTGTGTGTGTGTGTGTGTGTGTGTGTGTGTGTGTGTGTGTGTGTGTGTGTGTGTGTGTTAGTAGTTTGGGTTATTATTACTGTGATAAAACACTATGACCAAAAGCAATTTGGGGAGGAAAGGGTTTATTTCATTCACAGTTCCATATAACAGTTTGCCGTGGATGATTGATTGATAAATAAAACATTGATTGGCCAGTAGCCACACAGGAAGTACAGGCGGGACTAGCAGAGAGGAGAATTGAGAGAACAGAAAGGCAGAGAGGAGGAGAGGCCAACCTGCCGTCCAGGGAGCATCATGTAAAGGCATCAGGTAAAGCCATGGAACACATGGCAACATATAGATTAACAGAAATGGGCTGAGTATAACAGTAAGAGCTAGACAATGGTAGGCCTGAGCTAATGGCCAAGCAGTTTAAAGCATCTGTATGTTTATTTTATAAGTGGGCCACAGGACTGCTGGGGATTGGCAGGACCCGGAGAGAAAAACTCCAGCTACAATATTTCATCATCAAAAGCAGTGAGGGTAGGAAACTAGAGGCAGTTGATGCAGAGACCCATAGAGGAGTGCTGCTTACTTGCCTGCTCTCCATGGCTTGCTCAGCTTATTTTCTTATAGAACCCAGGACTATCATCCCAGGAACAGTCCCACCCACAATGGACTGGGCATTCCTCTATCAACCACTAGTTAAGAAAATGCCCTACAGGCTTGCCTAGAGCCCCATTGTATGGAAACATTTTCTCAGCTGAGGCTCCCTTCTCTCTGATAATTCTAGCTTGTGTCAATTTGACATAAAACTAGCCAGAACAACTAACCTCTTGTCAACTTGACACACAAACACATCACTTTTCAATTATAACCTTTCCTTTCTCATTTATCCCCACGATGGAACATTAATATTGATATCACAATATGGAACATAAATAAAAAGTCCCACAATCCCTACAAATTCAAACACATTAAAAATTCAGTCTCTTTAAAATATCCAATCTCTTTAAAAGTCCAAAATCTCTCTTTAAAAGTTCAGAGTCTTTAAGCTGTGGGCTCCTGTAAAAATAAAAAATTTATTTTAATACTTTCTTTGAGAGGGAAAAACCAGGGTACAGTCATAATCTGAACCAAGCAAAAATGAACTCCAACAGTGTAAATAACTCAATATCCAATTGTCTGGAATTCATTTACAGTCTTCTGGGGCTTGGGTCACTTCTCCAGCTCTGTTCCCTGTAGCACACACAGCTTTGACTGGCTCCACTCCACTGTTGCTGCTGTTCTTGGCAGGCATCCCATGGCACTAGCATCTCCAAAATGCTGGTTTTTCTGCTGCAGCTTGGCTGTACTTTCACCAATAGCCTTTCCTGGGCTATCTTTGGGGACTCCAGCCCTGCCACACAGTGCCAGGCCTCAGCTGCTCTCCATGATTCCTTCATGACTTCCAAGCCAGTACCACCTGGGAGACTCTTACACTACCAAGTTCAGCTACCAGCACAAGGTACATCCTTAGCCATGTCTGCAACAGCATCTGTGTGCTGACTCTCAGGAACTACTTCCCAGAAAATCATCTCCCCTCAATGATGTTGGTCTCTTCTTAATCGCCACTAATTTCTTAGCTCCAGCTGACCAGCATCGAGTATCCCATCAAAGCAAAGGTTTCACTTTAGTAGTTCTGGTATCATGTTAATCACAGATGATTATTCAGTCCTAGCTAATCAAAACCACAAAATCTTAATTTAAAATAACAAATGGCCCCAATAGAGTCTGTAAAGTTCCCTCTGAAACTTCACAAGCCAGGCCTCCATCATCTGCTCTGCTCTCAACATTCTTATCTCCCAAGCTCCTACAAAACATCCCATTGAGCTCTCAACATTCAATGGCTTTTCTAGCTCAAAGTTCCAAAGTTCTTCCACAATCCTCCCAAAAACAACATGGTCAGGTCTGTCACAGCAATACCCCACTATCCAGATACCAACTGTCCTAGTTAGGGTTACTATTGCTGTGATGAAGCACCATGACCAAAAGCAACTTGTGGAGTAAAGGGTTTATTTCACTCACAGTTCACCATCAAAAGCAGCTAGGACAGGAACTCACACAGAGCAGGATCCTGCAGGCAAGAGCTGATGCAGAGACCTTGGAGGGGTGCTGCTTACTGGCTTGCTCCACATGGCTTGTTCAGCCTGCTTTCTTATAGAATCCAGGGCCACCAGCCCACAAAAGGCATCACCTACAATGGGTCAGGCCCTCTCCCATTGGTCACTAATCTTAGGCCATACAGCCAAATCTCATGAAGGCATTTTCTCAGTTGAGGCTCCATCCTTTCTCATGACTCTAATTTGTGTCAAGTTGACATAAAACTAGCCACTATAAGAAGTAATATTATACAGACTGAATAAGTTATATTTAGAAATAGATCTGTACATCTGTGTGTGTGTGTGTGTGTGTGTGTGTGTGTGTGTGTGTGTGTACAGATATCCAAGTAAAAACAATAAATGAATAAAGAGGTCATGAATTTGAAAGAGAGCAAGAAGGGATATATTGGAGCGTTTGAGAAGAAGGGAGAAATGATGTAATTATATCATAATCCCCAAAACAAAAGAAAAAAAATGGACATGAAAGTAGAGGATGCTCTAGTTTGGGAAGATTAGCAGCAGTGGAGGGGAACAAGAAAGGGTAAGGAGTGGAGGATGAATATGATTAAAATATATTATGTACATGTATAAAATGTCCTAAGGCAACCCATTATTCCATAAAATAAATTTATGTTGATAAAGTACATTGAAAAATAATTGAGACTGTATTTTGAGACATTCGGGTCTTTTGCCTAGTTCTTTAATGTAAACTTACATATTACAGGTGCCTCCACATACACAGGTATAGGGCTGACCACTGGGGCCTTGGTAAACTGTTCACTGCTTGGAGATACTCAACTAGGTGTGAGGCCTTGTAAAGCCTTCCTTCAGCCATGCTAGAATGTGATTGGTGTAGTCTTGCCGGTCTTACGCAAGCAATCATAATTTTGAGAGTCCGTGGGCACAAAAGCCTGGTCATGACCAGAAGACACTGTTTTGTTGGCAGTCCTTACAGTTCTTCCAGTCCTCTGGCTCTTAGAATCTTTCTAGCCCCTCTTCCATTATGTTCTCTCAGACTTGGATGTAGTAACTATGTTACAGATACCCCATTTAGGGCTAGGCACTCCTCGGTTGCTACTCTCTTCACTTTGAGCAGTTGTGGTTCTCAGTAATAGCCTCCACAAGTTGCAAAAAGAAGTTTCTTTGATGAGAGAGAGGTTTTCACTCATCTCTGCATATAAGTACCATATCAATTTAGTAAAATGGTAGTACTAGGTTTTCCTTTAGGGTCTTTGATCTCTCCAACTATGGGTACTTGGCTAGTTCTCCAGTACCAGACATGAGCTCTCTCCTATTGAGTGGAATCTGAGTATAATCAGACAGCTATTGACTGTCCCCAAGATATTAGTGCAGCTATTATACTGATGGACAGCTTATATAGCACTATCCAGCATTATGAGAGCTAGCCATCATCAGGGAGGCTTTCAGGTCAGTCCCAACTTGATTTCTCCAATTCCTATAACCAGTATGTGTGTTCCAGCAGGTAACCAAGAGCAATAACAATAGTGGATTATTGTTTGGGGGTTGGGGCTCTTAGACCTCCCTGACCAACAACTTGAAGGAAGATGTCCCTTTCCTGGCACTGGGCTTTTTGTTTGGTAGGCTATGGCTTCTGGTGGGTAGCATTATTCCCCTCCATATGGGATGACTCCAATCAAAGTACATGTTTTAAGAGAGCTTATAGAGTAGTAGGTTTCCGAGTAGTTTTCAAAATTGATACAGTATGTGTAATATTGCTAGAATGAGTCTAAATGTCTTAGAACAGCATTACAGAAGTGTTGATACAACAGTGAAATTCATCATCTCCACATAATACATTGGAAAATTATCAGTTATGCAGAATGATTTGGCAAACTAAAGCCCCATGGATCTGCACCATTCAATACCCTGCCAGTAACAGATATAGCTCTTGATTTGCTTGGGAGATTGAACATTTCGGACTGCAACTCCTCATGAATTTGAAATAGATTAACAAAATATCTTTTCTTCTTTTATCAAGACTGGAATTTGTTGTTCAAACCCATCCTAAAGAATCAAAGGAAATAAGATACATTTTCTTCTTTTATTTTGTACTCCACTCAGAAACGGTTTCTTTTGCAGAAAAAGTGGAGAACCACAACTCTTAAGTAATCAAGATGTGCTCTTGAGGAGCAAAAAGCTCCTGAAGTCTAAAAAGCAGTGAATCTAGCACACTGTGAACAACTCACAAGTGTATTTGATCAAGCCTTTGAAAAAATAGCTGCCCATGTGTAGCTGATGACGATCACTCTCTGAAAAAGTAAAACCCCTAATAAAGACTTGTCATTTGAAATAGTACAAAAGTCAAAGTAAAAAAAAAAATCACTGTTGCTTTAAAAATACTTACCATTCTCTTTTTCCAAAAGATAAAAGTTTTCTCATGGTCACCTTGGAGGCCTGGAAATGATGAAGTCAAGAAGTTCAACGATAGCAGTCTATCTGATAAGACTTCAGTTTGTTAGATTATTAAATAATCTTATATGGATGTGTGTGTGTGTGTGTGTGTGTGTGTGTGATGAGTTTGTACACATAATTGTGCACGTTTGTTGGGTTCAGAGGCTGACATCAAATACCTTTGTCTATTGTCTCCACCTTCCTTTTTGTGACAGATTTCTCAAAGAATCTGATTTTCACTATTCTGGCTAAAGTGGCTGGGCCCCCCACCCCACTACCCCGAGATCCTCCTGTTTCCACCCCTCTAACACCGAGGTCACAGATGCATCCACCACACCCGACTTTTGTTTGGGTTCTTAGGCTCTGAACTCGGGTCATCACAGTTGCTCAGTAAGCACTTAGTCCACTTAGTCATCTCTCTATCCCAATACTTAAATGTGCTTCAGAAATAATACTGTCAGGTAGCCATCGCCACAACAGTGCTCCAGAAGAATCACCTATGCAAATTCAAAGACACTCAATAGTCTTATTTCTAACTCCAGGACAGCAACATTTCACTGATAGAAACTGTGTTCAAATCTCTATTCATGGCTATAAATTAGGTCCAACTCTGTTCCACATGGCTCTGCCCTTCCTGCCTGAAACACATTCTTCTCAAGGTGAGAAATAGAATTCAAAGAGGACAAAACAAATGATCTGAATATATTCAAATATTTTCCTGAATCATTTTTCATTAACACCTCCAAGCTGGGGAACTTCCTCTACTCTATTTTATTCAGTGTTGGGGACCACAAATTAAACTGCCAATAGATTGATAAGCAAGGGGGAAAAACACACAAATTTTGTTAATTTTTAATTTTTAAGTACACAAGGGCTTCATAGAAAATAAGTGAAAACCAAAAAAGTAATTGATGTAGAGGCTCATATAGCAGTTAAATAAAAGGCAATAAATTATGGAGAAGAGATAAGACAAGGGAAAGAGGAATTGGACTCCGGTAAATGGTGAGAGCACGACTAGGAAATATATGAGGGAGACAAATAAAGATAAGGGTTAATTAGTAAAGTTTGTTTATACAGACTCATCTCAGCACCGGCTCTCTAGCTCCAGCCATAAGTGTCATATAGATATCCCACAGTCACTTATTCTCTGTAATGTGACCAGTTGTGCTTCTCTGTAACAGCCTCCATCTGCTGCAAAGAAAAAGAAGCACCATTGAAGAAGTGTGATCTAGGAAAGGAGTTGTTTTTTACAACACCTTCACGGAGAAATTTTTACCCAGAATTGTAGGCATCTAAGGGAAGGGCAGAGAACTTGTTCTGCAGCTGTTAACACTTTTTTTTCTTTTTAATTGGAAATAAATATTTTCATACAATATATTCTGATCACAGTTTTCCCTCTCCCAACTGTTGATTCTTAATTGCCTTCTAGTCAAAATAATTCTATGCCATTGTAGAATGTCCTGCGACAGAATATTCCAAATTCCTTTACTTCCTGTTCACCTAAACAAATTTATTGCCCACTCAAAAATTAAACACTGAAGAAGTAAGACTGCTTATTCAATCCATTGAGTCAGCCCAGGGATTTTATAGTCTTAAAAGTGACATACTCCCTTTGGAATATCTGAATCAAATAAAGCCCTATCCTTTAAAAAGTATTTTGTCCTTCAGGATGTCACAAGAGATAATTTCCCATGCCATTCTAAAGACTATTTTACTTGGTAATATGACACTAGCAAGCCCAACAATTTGATAAATATCATGATGCTATTGTAATATAATCTATATTGTTTTATATTTTTGTTTACATGTTTAAAAATTGCTGGTCCAATGTTATATAATGTTCTTCCTAAAATTATCAATATACTTTTAGTTTACAATTATCTATCAATATCCCTATTTCATGATTTGAAAGATCTTTTAAATATACTTTATTCTTTAAGAATTTTTTTATATTTTTAGTGAAAATATACTTACATTACTTCTCCCTTCTCTTTTCTGCCTCCAGCTTCTCCAATGTCCACTCCTTTCAAACCCTCCTATGCCCCCCACTCTCAAATTGACATACTCTTTTTCTTTGATTATTGTTCTTACATATATATGTACAAATATATAAATACAACCCACCAAGTCCATTTTTTGTCACTTGTGTGTTTATGGTTTCAGGGCTGACCACTTTCTATTGAATAATCAATAGGAAGCTCATCCTTGGGAGAGGCTAATTTTCCCTCTTTCAGCTGCCATTAGTTACCTGTAGTTTTTTGTTTGTTTGGTTGGTTTTTTTTGTTTTTTGTTTGTTTGTTTGTTTGTTTTTTTGGTCTGGGAGCAAGAGCCCATGATAGTGTCCTTCTTCCACATTAGCACAAATATTGATACTGTCATTTGTCAGTCTTCTTTAGGTGGCCATTTCTAGGAGACACAGTCTCACACCAGATGTCTTGGTCCTCTTACAATCTTTTGATGCCCTCTTCCATGATATTCCTTGGGCCTTAGGTATGGGAGCTGCATTGTGGATTATAGGCCAGGCTTCCTGCAATCCATTGATTTCTGCAATGTGTTCAGTTGTGATTTTCTGTAATGGAAAGAGAAGTTGTAAAGAGAAGCTTCTTTGCCCAGTACCAGATGTGAGAAATCCCTCATTTGAATTGTTGGTCAGAGTAGTCTAAGTAATTCTGTTGTGGAATATTACTTTAACCATGTAAAGATGTATTTATGTGTTTATGTAAAGGTTTGTTTATGTTGCAGAATATTACTCTAACTACGTAAAGATGTGTTGCACTTGTTTAATTATGTAAAGATGTGTTGCTGTTTTACCTTGCCTGCCAAAGGCACCTGATTGGTCTCACAAAAAGCTGAATGGCTAATAGCTAGGCAGTAGAGAGATAGGCAGGGCTGGAGGGCAGAGAGAATAAGTAGGAGGAGGAATCTACTCTCAAGAGAAAGAGAGAAAGGGTGGAAAAGAGGGAGATGCCCAGGGCCAGGCAGGCAGCTGCCAGCCAGATAGACACAGAGGAAGCAGTGAAAGTAGGACATATAGAATGACAGAAAGGTAAAAAGCCCAAGGCAAAAACATAGATGAAGAGAAACAGGTTAAATTAAGTTATAAGAAAAAAAAGGTACAAGAGCTAGTGGGACAAGCCTAAGCTAAAGCTGAGCATTCATAACTAATAATAAGTCTCTGTGCCTTTATTTGGGAGCTGATTGTTGGCCCAAAGAAAGCCTGCTACGTAACTCCTAAAACAATATTGGCTATTGCTGTTGCCCTTGGTTACTGCTCAGAGATTGAAGGTAAGTCCCCATTGCTGAAGATACCAACCAAACACTTAGGAAACGGAACTCAGTGATTTGAGCTGTATCTATTCTGAAAGCCTTCTTCCTCCTTTTTCCTGTGGTCTAGTTTTGATAGTACCAGAAAGTATTATGCAAGCTGCTAAGTGAGGGGAAGCAATCAGTAGTCTTATCCAGCTGTGATGCCTGTGAACCACAACCATGACCAGCATGTCAAGATATTCCTAATGCTGCAATGGTGGTACTCATATGTTAGTGGTAACCAACAGCTGTCTGATTGGACTTAAGGCTCCATTCAACAGGGGAAATTATGCCTAGTACTAGAAACCTGGCTAACTACCTGGGGCTAATGAGGTCATGGATCTTAGAGGAAAACCTACTACCAACACTTTACTAAACCAGCATAATTACTAACTACATTCTAAAACTTATATCCTCATATAACTGTAGCTCTCACCCCTCATCAAAGAAGCCTCACCACCAAATCCAATTTGTGCTGTCCTTATACTCAGAGTGTAGGGTCAGCAACTGAAACATGTTTGATCAAGGGCCATGCCCTTAAACAACACTGAGTCTCCCTCCCGTAAAAACCATCAACTGTCCATACTCCGTCAGCTAAGAGTGGAGGCTTGTGAGCCCCTCCACCATCCATTCTAGAATATTGGTTGTCTTGGTCTTGTATGAGTCTTGTGGAAGCAATCACAGCTGCTGTGTGTTCATAAGCATAGCCAGCCTGTCATGTTCAGAAGACACTGTTTTTCTCCAGTTCTTGATAACCTCTGGCTCTTATAATCTTTCTGCCTCTTCTTCTATGATGGTTCCTGCGTCTTTGGGGAAGGGAGTGTGATAGCAATGCCCCATTTGTAGCTGAGCACTCCACAAACAGTTATTCTCAGCACTTTGACCAGTTGTGAGTTTCCATGATAAGCACTTAGCACTGCAGAAACTTCTCTGACAAGATCTGAGAACTGCACTAATCTATGAATATAAATTTTGTGAATGTAAAGAGCAGTTTGTACATTTAATAGGTTTCTTCCTGGGACCTGTCAGCTCCCCCATGGGTTCACGGTCAGATTTAAAGTACCAGGCATGTGTTTTCTTCTGTGAAGTCAGCCTTAAATCCATTCAGAAAAGTGGTAGACTTCCCCTGCAGCGCTTATGCCACCATTGTACCCATGAGCATAAAATAGAGGTTTCTATACAGCTTCTCAAACATCTTTAGTATTAGTTACCAAGACCCTGTTCTTCACTCTACTCTCATCACTTTCTCACTGAAATTTTCCTCCCCAATATTCCCCCTTTGCCTTCACATCGCCTCTGTTCTACCATCTCCCCTCCCTTCAGATCTCTCTTCCCCTTCCCCACCAATGGCCCCTTTCTACTTTCCTGGAATCTACAGTTACTCCACGTTAAACACACAAATTTAAGTGTTTGACACTAAGGTACACTGATGAGTGATTACAAAAGACTTGGTCTTTCTTGATCTGAGTTACTTCACTCAGTATAATGTTTTCCAGTTCCATCTATTTATCTACAAATTTCATAATTTTAATTTTTCTTTGCTGCTAAATAAAATTCCAGTGTGTATAGATACCATATTTTCACTATCTATTCCTTATTTGATGGACTCTGTTCCACTGGCTACTATGAATAGAGCAGCTATGAACATGTCTCTGTAGCAGAAATTAGGGTCCTTTGGGTATATGACCAGGAACAGTATAGCTGTAAGATTTTTAATAATCGGCTTATACTAGAGAAATGAGACATTTAAATTTGTTAGTAATTACTATACCATCTTACACTTTTGTGTTTTGTTTTTCTTTTTTTTCCTTTTATTAAAGATAGATTCTTGAACTAAATTGTATTATAAAATAAAAAATAGATTCTTTTCTCATACAATATACATAATTATAGTTTCTTCTCCCTCTACTCCTTCTAGTTCTTCCTCACTTCCACTCTCATTCAGATCCACTCCCTTTTTGTCTGTCATTAGGAAAGAACAGGTTTCTAAGGGATAACAACCAAACATGACAAAATAAAATACAATATGAAGAAAAAATATTCATATTGAAGTTAAACAAGTCAAACCATCAGAGGGAAAAAGTCCCCAAGATCAGGTACAAGAATCAGAGACATTGACACACTCAGGAGCCCCATAAAAATACTAAGCTGAAAGCTATAATATAGTTTGAATTTTCTTTAGGCCTTCAACAAGCTCTCAAATAAAGACATGGGGACTTATTATTAATTATAAATGCTCAGCCTTAGCTTAGGCTTGTCCCATTCGCTCTTTTATCATAATTTGACCTATGTCCATTCATCTGTGTTTTGCCTCAGGGTTTTTAAACCTTTCTTTCATTCTGTACGTCCCACTTCCCTGCTTCCTGTGTATATGGCTGGCTGGACCCTGGTGTCTCTTTTTCTTTCTCCCCTTCTTTCTTTCCCAAGCCTAAATTCCTCCTCCTACTTATTTTTCCTGCCCAGAAAGTCTGTCTATACCTCCTCCCTTGTTATTGGCCATTAAGGTTTTTATTAGACCAATCAGGTGCCTTAGACAGGCAAGGTAAAACTGCAACACATCTTTACATAATTAAACAAATACAACACATCTTTGCATAGTTAAACAAATATTCTGCAACACTACAATATATACAGACGACCTGGTGCAGACCCATGTAGGACTTGTGCTTGCTGCTTCAGTCTCTCTGAGTTCATTTGAACTTTGATCATGTTGAGTCAAAGGTCCTTTTGTTCTCCTGGTGTCCTCTATGCCCTCTGGCTCTTACACTCTTTCTGCCGCCTCTTCCATGGGGTTCCTTGCACTCTGGAGGGAGGGATTTGATGGAGATATCTCATTAAGAGCTGTGTGTTCGAAGGTCTTTATCTCTCTCAGTGTGTAATGTCTTAACTGTGGGTCTCTGTGTCTGTTCCCATCTGCTGAAGGAGGAAGCTTCTCTGACCTTCTTATTCTCAAGATTTTAAATATATATTTATACTGATGATAATATAATTCAAATATTATATCAACATCTGCTATGGGTCAATTTCAACCCCCCTCAAAAAATATGTTAAAGTCCTAAGTCCCAAGACCCATCATAGGAGTTTATTTGGAAATAGGGTCTTTACAGATAATGAAGTTAAGATGAGGCCATTATGAGTCGTACTTCATTATAACTGATTAATTTTTAAAAAGGAAAATTTGGACTTAGAGACAAACACCAATAGAGGAAAGATGGTATAAAGATGCAAGGAAGTTTCTCTATAAGCCAAGACTTGTAGCCTGGAGACCAGCAGAAGCTAGGAAAGAGCCATGGGGCTGATTCTTCCTCATAGTACTTAGAATCAATTCTGACAACTTAATTTGGGCCATCTAACTTACACAACTGTAAGACTATGTATTTCTGCCAATTTGGGCCATCTAGTGTGGGGAATTTCATTAGAGAAATACCAGGATACAGATACTGCACCAAATTTAGGGAGCAAATTGTATTTTCTAAGTTGCCAGGAAAGGTAAATATTAATAATAAGTCCAAATAGTGTGCCTGTTTAATTTTACTGTTATGTTCATTATATTTAGTGGTAACATAATTGATCACATAGTCAAGGGTCCCAGAAATGACACTGAAATAAGTATTTGGCTATTTAGGAGTTCCAAGGGGCAAAGACAAAGTCAGTTTGAAGCAAGTATTGAAGCAGAAGCTAAATGTTACTACAGCCTCTTTTATAACCGCTTAATATGCCGCATATTTTCATGTCTTTATTTTGAGTGTGGTATGCTTCTCCTATATTCCTGTTAGAAGGGAAGCATTGTGAAGGTGAGGGTATTATCTATTTTTCTCACCACTGTATCGCTAACAGTATAAGTATGCCTGGCATATAACAGGTATTAAGTCATTATTTTTCCAAATAATGAAATCAATCTTCAAGCAGGAGTCAACTAGTTTAAAAAATTCTCTTAATTTGGCTACAGTTTTTCGTTATATATTCAATTCCTCATTTGACCCACAACTGATAAACATGGTTGGTTTGTTTTTGTCCTCCTCAAAGGAGACATTATAACAGGAAAATATGCACTATGCTGGTTCCCCAATCATGAGCTGCCAGAGCAGTTTTCCCATAAGGAAACTCTCAAGAGAGTCAATTATTTCATTAATGATCTCAGCCTGCAATATTCCTGGGAGGGAAATTCTTTCAAATGGACACTAAAGTTTCGAGTTAAAGTTGGGAATTCACAGAGCCTGAAGCCAGATTGCTCTTGGTTGATGGAATGCTGACTGATAACAATTAAAAATGTCTATGTCAGGCCGGGCGGTGGTGGCGCACGCCTTTAATCCCAGCACTCGGGAGGCAGAGCCAAGCGGATCTCTGTGAGTTCGAGGCCAGCCTGGGCTACCAAGTGAGTTCCAGGAAAGGCGTAAAGCTACACAGAGAAACCCTGTCTCGAAAAACCAAAAAAAAAAAAAAATGTCTATGTCATAGGTTTTTCCATGAAGTGAAGTGATTATTGCTTCCTTCACAGGGTGCTGTACTTTGTAAATGGACGTATATGAAGCACCAAGAATTGTGTGTGGCAATGCTAAAAGTCTGAGCACAAATCTAAAGACTATCACTAGTATAGCCCATGGAAGAAAGAGAGTTCTGGCAAGACAAAATATATGCCAACAATGATTTTTTGAGTGTTTCCCATATGATTTCTGACTTTACCTAAAACTGTCATAAGCGAAATCATTGAGGCTCTTTGCTTCAGAGTTTAGAGAGGAGCTGAGGGGTGTTTTTTTTTTTTTTTCTAGTCTCTAGAGACTGCATAGAGACCATTCTATGTTCAATGTTAGCATTAATTGAAGCAGTATTTAGCAGTCCAACACATGGTTGAGTAAAGCATGGGGAAGATTAGATGATAGTATTTCAAGGGGAAATTGCCAATGAACAGAAATAGTGAACAGGCAGTGTGACCCAGGGTTTAACTGCAGTGTTTTTAAAGAGGCAAAGCCAGACAGTCCTTGTTTTCAGCAAGTATTCTCCTGAGAGCCAGCTCCTTACCTCCAAGCAGTGCTGTAACAGCTGAAGTCTTTAGCCTTTGAAAGCCAAGAAATTGCTAAAAGGCAGGTTGACTAACAAATCCTTAGCTCTGTGTTTGTCATTTCTTTCACTCAGATTCTGTGGTGCAAATCCTGCCTGGTGCCAGAACGAGGGATTACACTAAGTTATTACAAGTGTTTATTACTATGGAGATTCCAAGAGGAAACGGCCTGTAGACCGTAACTCCCCCTTTTGTCACAATGAAAATGAATCCTATATACTGACAATAATATGGCTAATAATTATCCAATTTGAGGATGATCCAAGTCTCCCCACTGCTCGTGCCTGGCATTTAACCATTTTATCAGGCTTCATAGAGGTTATGCATTGGCTCAAACTGTGAAGTTCAAATGAATACATTCTGGTGCTTATTAATGAGAGGACGCGGGAGCCAGACCAGAGCCATGACAGGTTTCAAATAGCCCTGCCAGGGAACCAGGCCTTAGTTTTGGTTTTACTAGAACTGGCTGGAGCTGAGCAAGCAGTTCTGGGAAGATCACAACTCAGGGGCAACCAATCAGCAGGCCCCACGGCCTTCTGCTGGCTCAGCAGATGCCTCCCAGCCTTCTGCTAGCTAAAGATAGCTTTTCCTACCCTCCCATCAAAAGCCCCTAGACACTACAGCCTCCAACCAATAAGCTCCCAGACTAATCTCTCCTCCACCAATCAGCACCAGATTAATCCCTCCTCCCTGGAATTCCCCTAACTCCACTAAAAAGGAGCTTGCAACCCCCCTTCCAGGTCACTATTTGCCACTCCAACCTGTTGGAAATAAATGCTCTTGCTAAATTCCATACATGACTGTTGTTGGTCTTTCTTGGGGGCTTCTCTCAGACCCTAACAATTGACAGCTCCAAAGAGGTGTTTAATAAAAGTTATTTCTTGAATTCTTCTTTGCTCCGTTTATGAATTGAGATGTGACTGTTACCACAAAATGTCAGATTGGCAGTTTTACATATGACTCCCCTTGACCGTAGCTGTTGCAAATAGTTTTAGGCCTAAACATTAAAGGAGCTTAGCTATCTCCAGCAGTATAAAATTAGGAAATAGCTTACTGTTGCTGCCTTCAGTTTTCTTTCCCTCCAGCACTTCCTGAATAGCCTATGCAGTAACTGTAGCAGAGATGTGGCACCTAACAAGTACCAGATTTACATTAATTCATATTCACAGATGCATCTTGTGTTCATCTCCCCAAGTCTACCATCTAACCTTGCTGTGAACATCTATTCCTTTTTGCTACATGACCTAGAAGGTCTACAATCAAGACCACTGCTTTCTCAGCTCCAACCTTGCTTTACGTGTCATTTAAATCCAATTTATATATTATTTATTTTTATATTTTATTTTATATATTATTTCTTCTTAAGAACAGGCTCACTGTTTTCTGACACACCACCAAGTAATCCAATAATTGGATTAGGCATGCATGGAGAAATAGCACTGATAGTATTATGTAGCTATCTAAGGTGAGACTTACAGGAATGGCTGTGTGTGTGTGTGTGTGTGTGTGTGTGTGTGTGTGTGTGTGTGTGTGTGGAGTTCAAGTCGTTCCATGACATCTGTATGCTGAATAACAAGGAGTGCTGGTGGGGAATTCTATCCTATTTTGAAGCCTCAGAAACAAGGGAGAGGGGAGGAACGGTGGTGGAAGTACCACAGTCTGAAAGGATGAAGACCATAGACTTTAACATCCAGAGGTAGATCAAAACAGATGTTCCACTGCAAGAGGACAGAGACAATTCGTCATCCCTCTGCCTTTTTCTTCTGTCTGCTCCCTCATCAAATTGGGTGCTGCCCATGCACACTAGTGAGGCTGTATCTTCTTTACTGGATCTACTGATTCAAGTGCCAATCTGTTTGGAGTACACCTTCACAGACACAGTAAGCCATAATGTTTTACCAGTTCTCTGGCTATCCCTTACCTCAGGCAAGTTAACATAGAAAGTTACCCATCACATAAATTAATTTGTATTACATTAAAAAAAACAATGTCTAGAAGCCAGTAGTAGAGAGGGTGTTACTAGCACTCAGAGAAGTTAATGTGCCTATTTGACAAGAGTTTCTTTGAACAGATGGGAAAAGGAACTGAGAAGAAACTGGATTCATAAAACTTACCAAGATTTAAAGAATTATATATAGTAATGTCTTAAAATTAAATATATATTCACTGAATATACTAACCAATATGCTACACTCAAAGAGAATACAAATATTAGTTTCCAGTGATGCAGATCAAGGCATCATTTAGAAAAAGAGTTTTTGCAACTAGATAAAATTGTTTTAATCACCTTAAAAGCATCAAATAGCTAAACTCACGGACTAAACTGTGGAGGAAGGACTATCCAGAGAGTAAAGTGGAAATGTAGTGCCAAGCTATTTCTTCCCAGAGTGCATTTGCTCAAATTACACTATACACGTAGGTCTTGGTTCAGAAGGGACATCATATGAAGACCCAGGGTCAGCCAAGTGTAGGAAGCACTATAAGAAAATTCAGAACAACAAGAAAAAGACAAGATTCTAAAAGGATTGGGATCAGGATAGCATAACCTTTTATAACAAGACACACATGAAGTAGTGTCTTCAAAATGCAAAGAGGAAAATTATTTTTCAATTAACAGTATGAAAGATAACTCTAAATGCAGCCAAATTAAAAATCAATTCTGTATTTAGAATTATGTCTTTTCAGCCACTTATTTCTTATGTTTCTTTTCTTGAAAAGTTACACGGGGAAATCTTTTCTAATAAAAAGAAACTTTAAAAAAAGCATAGAATCCATGAGACAGTAGATGTAACACAGACAGGTTAGGGGAAGGAGACTCTGATCAACTATACAAAGGGCCTAAAAATTCACCAACAGAGCAAGACGATGGCCGTCAGGAGGAAAACCCACAGCAGGGGTAGCAACAGCCAATTTTCTGTTTAGAATATAATTGTAATAGGTATACAACAAATACAATAGAGCACATAGAAAAAACAAAGTTTAAAGGTGACAAAATAGATCAATTGTAACTTCAAAAGAAACAACCAGCCATATAATGAAAGGCAGCAACAGACACAATTTGGCTTAGTAGTAAACAATATTGGAATAATCATAATAATGTAAATACTCCTGAGTTATGAAAATAGGAGCAAAACTACATGTAAATGAGAGAAGGTTGAGTGTATAGAGTATGTGCATATATAGGTCTGTGTGAATGATAGGACAAAATTTTTAGTTACCATAGCAAGAAATTAACAGACATATAAAAAGCAATGAATTTTTTAAAATATCTTTTGTCTCAGAAATTGCATTTTGTTTTTTGTTCATTTGGTTGGGTTTTGTTGTTGTTGTTTTGTTTTGTTTTTTGTTTTG
The DNA here is from genome assembly GCF_004664715.2 of Peromyscus leucopus. NCBI lineage: Eukaryota > Metazoa > Chordata > Mammalia > Rodentia > Cricetidae > Peromyscus > Peromyscus leucopus. Next base: position 53,118,872 of record NC_051083.1, read on the forward strand.
TTTTGTTTTGTTTTGAGACAGGGTTTCTCTGTGTAGCCCTAGCTATCCTGGAACTCACTCTGTAGACCAAGCTGGCCTCAAACTCAGAGAGATCTGCCTGCCTCTATCTCCTGAATGCTGGGATTAAAGGTGTATGCCACCATCACCCTGGCGCCCAACGTGTTGGCAAGAGTTTCCACCTAAAACCTGAGTAAAAAGATTCTAAAACAGAGCTAAAAACAGTTTCTAGTTGTTTCTCTCAAGTTAGTGGCAGCCTGCGTGTTTGAGCTCCTATGGCGGGTTTCTGGCGTGTGCGCTCAACCTGCAGTATAGCAGGAATGAGGCCTCTGCAAGTGGCACATTAAGCTGCATGGTGGATTTAGCCTTTGTTAGTACAAAACAAAAAGAGGTTTCTGGGCTACACACTGCTTTGATAGAAGCATAAACCCACTATTTCTGAGAGTTGATGGCTCCCAGAGCTGGCAGAAAATGAACCACCACCATGTTGGGAAGCTGAAGTGGGTGGAGTCAGCAGCCACAGCACCTTTTCAGTCTTAGAATGCTGCAGTTTAAAGCAATAGGCTCAGGGTAGTATAAAAAATAAACCACATAAAGATAGCTACCACACAGAGAATCTGTATTATATTGTCTTTGATATTTGTAATCGGAAAAAAAAACATTTGATTGTAAAAGCTGTTGAGTTATGCCAAATGTACATTTTAAAGGTACCTTGACTTCCAAATTTGGATATAAGGATATGTTGCTTTTGGAAAAGAGGCTCTGCTTTTGTTTCCACAGAAAGCCAGAGGCTATGGATTTGTTCCAGATTAAGATACATCAGGTTTAACCAGCCAAGACCCCATGAAAGGTCTCCAATGACACCATAGCCCAGATGATCCAACATCCAGAATTGTTTCAAGACAACTGGCTCAGATGATACACCCTCATGGACTACTCCATAATCCTAAATTTTCTTTGTGTCCCCATAAGATACAGTGCCCCCCTCCAGCAGGAAGTAGTAAGAGAAGCTATGCCCAAATTTCCAAATATACCAAGCTGGCTTTGGAGATGTGTAAAAGTTAAAACCTTCCTCTCTAAAAAAAAAAAGAAAAGAAAAGAAAAGAAAAGAAAAGAAAAGGGGAAGTGCTGTGGGATGGTCTGTATGTCAAATTTCTCTGATTGGTCAGTAAATAAAACACTGATTGACCAGTGACTAGGCAGGAAGTATAGGCGGGACTAACAGAGAGGAGAAAAGAAAGAACAGGAAGGCAGAAGGAGTCACTGCCAGCCACCACCAGGACAAGCAGGATGTAAAGATGCCAGTAAGCCACGAGCCACGTGGCAAGGTATAGATTTATAGAAATGGGTTAATTTAAGTTATAAGAACAGTTAGTAAGAAGCCTGCTATGGCCATACAGTTTGTAAGCAATATAAGTCTCTGTGTTTACTTGGTTGGGTCTGAGCAGCTATGGGACTGGCGGGTGACAGAGATTTGTCCTGACTGTGGGCAAGGCAGGAAAACTCTAGCTACATCGCCCAGCACATTTTGTTACTTTTAATAGTATTTTATTAATTCCTTGAGAATTTCATACTGTATTTTAATGATATGCACCTCCATCTCCCAATCCATCCTCAACCTCCCTAATCACCTGAATTCAGACTTCTTATTTTTTTTATGCTATGGAGTATAATTTGTGTTATGCAAATACTTTTGGATATGGGGCCATCCTCTGAAGTATAGTCAACCTACCAGGGGTCATACTCTTAAAGAAAAATGACTGACGCTTCTTCCAGAAAAAATCTTTTTTAATTTATAAATACAGGCCATGAGAAACAGCTGTAATTGTTGGAAATGATCATCTGTGGGCAACAGACCAGTCTATAAGGAGAGAAAACAGAGGATGCAATTGTTTTTATTTTTCTTTTTCATTATAAACCATTTAATAGTCTTTGTTTTATAAACTATGTGGGTATATTATGTTGAAAACAAAAACTTCATCAGAGCGGGGGGCTGGACTGATAGCTCAGCAGTTAAGAGCAATGGCTGTTCTTGCAGAGGCCCTTGGTTCAATTCCCAGCACCCACACAGTGGCTCACAACCATCTATAAGCCCAGTTCTAGGAGATACAATGCCCTCTTCTGGCCTCAGTGGACACCAGCCATGCAAGCAGTACACAGACATACATGTAAGCAACATACTCATACACATAAAATAAATGCCTTTTTAAGTTTAATTTGAAAAATAATTCAAAAGAAAAAGTAGATATACTCCATTTCAACTTAGTTTCTTAAGGAAGAAAATAATTATGTATAATACATTTCAGAAAATGGTGACTTCTAGGATTAGATTGAGTTTCATTTTTCTTTTGCTTTCTGTTTCTTGTTTTAGGTAGGCAATGGTAGCAGAGAAACTATATGGTATAAATATAGAACATTCTTCTAAGTTGTATATTTAGTTATTACATGGAACCATGACAGTAACTTAATAAGTAAAATTTATCATTCTTTGTGACAAAAGGGGAAACTATGACTTGGAAAGATGACATGACTTATCCTTGTCCACAAAGCTAAGGAATAACAGAGCTAAGATTCAATACAGGTTTGTAGATTGGTCTGTCTCTGAAGCCTACGCCTTCACCATCCATGCTATCCCAGGTCTCAGAGACACAGCCCCACCTTACAATCTCCAAAGTGTCACCCAACAGCTCTTGCTAGGTCCTGTCATTTCTTCTTGATCAAACCTTAAAGTTAAGCAGGAGATTTTCAGCCAAGTATTAAGGAAACAAAATAACTCTAAGAAATGTTTTCAAATTCTTATGTTTTGTTTGTGCTATCCAGAGAGTTCTTTCCAATGCCCTCACTGATAGCATTGCTATGAGAGGATACCATCAAACCAAAAGCGACTAGAAGAAAGCAGTCAAGGAAGATAGGCGAGTCTCCAACTGTCAGGTAGGGCTTGTCTCAGTAACTTCTTTGCCCACCCCTGAGCCCCCAGTAATCACATTCTAACCACATCATACCATACCATATGAAATTGTATCAGGTCTTAAGGGCCCTTGACTGTATACTCTACTTCTTCCCCGCTACTTGGCTTATAGAATCTCCGGGATAGCATCTTCCCTAGCCCATCCAGGTAGAAGCAAGCACTCCTCCTTTGGCTTCTATATCAGAATCCATATAACAGTGTCACACACACTTACAATCTTGTCTGTTTCTGACTTAACAAGCTATATGTACCCTAATGGCATGTGTGTGCATCTCTGCATGAATAAATATTTGTGTGTGACTATTAATTTTCTTTCATAAAGGAAATGTCATATGATAATATCATTAAAGAATGTTATATGGCATGCTAATCATGATGATCCTTAAGGGATTGAATCATGTGCTATCCATTCTTTCTGTGCTTCTAAAATTTCTGTAATAATCATGTACTACTTTGGTAACCAGGAAAAGACACCATAAGGTAACTTGACTACATTAAAATAATGTTCATCTGAGATATAATTTCAACAGTAAAAAGGAAATCTGCAAGTGTTCTTGTGCCATACAGAAAGGGAACTCCCACAAATCAATAAGACACAAGTAAAACAGTACAAAGTGGATTTAAGTAACAACTTTTAAAGGAGGAATTGTGAACTGATTATACATCTCAGTGATAGAGCACTTACCTAGCAGGCATGCGGCCCTAGGCTTAATCCCAAGCACTATAGTAATAAAAGGCACACTGAATAACCAAAGAATATATTTCACATATATACATATCTCAATATGTACTTTAAAGAGCTTAAAGTCATTAGTAATTCAAAAAATAGAAATTAAAGTTTTGATGAGCTATGACATCATTTTGGCAAAATAATCAATACCAAGTCCTATAATACCAAGTGTTGCAAGGACAGAAAGAATCAAGAACTCTCACACACTGATGCTGAAGTATTAACTGACTCAACCACCATTTTGGGAAACAGTCTGGTGCAATCTGCCAATGTGCAGAAAAATATGTTTCTTTAATCAGGAATACACACAAAAAATAGATATATATATGGACACACATAAAAAAGTCCATTGGTTATAATTACCCCAAACTAGAAATTGTCTCAACAATGGAAAGGATATACTATGACATTACTGTACAATGAAATGTTACATGGAAATGAAAACTCCTGAATGAGAACTATACAAGAGTATAAATGAGTCACAGAAACACAATATGGAGCAGAGAAAGCACAACCAATACAAACAATATGATTTTATAATTAAAATCAAGTTCCAAAGAGTAAAAACTACCATTCTTTAGGGATGCTAACAGTAAATAGAACTACAAAAAGGGCTGGAGGTATACTTGATGGTAGACAACTTGCTTGGGATGCATGAAACTCTGTTCATTTCCCATCACTGCAAAATAATTAAAATAAAAAACACTAAACTAATCAATAATGAAAATTCTGTTTACTATACAAAATCAAGATGGTAGCTATATCTGTTAGGGAAGGAATGCAGTTGATGGGAAGGGACATTTGGGAAGCTTCTGAGATACAACTAATGCTTTCTTTGTATGGATGGCAATTAACATGGGCATATGCTTTATAAATTATAAATATACAACTAGAAATGTATGAATTGTTTCTCTAAGATGGCTCTTAATACTAAAAAGGTCCTCCAAGCTGGCAAAACAGCCATTTAAAATTGAGTGTTAGTATGAAACCTAAAAGGATGATTCTAAACAAAATCGATGTGAATCCCGGTGGGCTAGAAACTTATCACTGCTCTTTGATCTTTATCTCCTCCAAGAAGCTATTGCCATTTGCTCTTCTTGAATTGCTAATTTCTTGCTTTACAACAACTTGGCTAAGACCTGGGATTCAACTCTTCTTAGTACCAATAGGTACACATAGCCTAATACAAAACCTTTTCCAGAATTTGAAATTTCTGGCCTATGGTACCTAAAAGTCTGGCTATGACCTATTTGGAATATCAAAATCGAAACAAGACCCACTTTATTTTAACTTTGTGGTTAGACCTTGTGACTGGAAGACTAGGTTAAGAAATTGGGTTCTATGATTGGAAAAAGCACAGGGACAAATAGCCAAACTGGTGGAAACACATAAACTGTGAACCAATGGCTGAGGAACCCCCATGGACCAGGCCCTCTGGATAACTGAGACAGTTGATTAGCTTGAACTGTTCGGGAGGCCCCCAGGCAGTGGAGCCAGGACCTGTCCTTGGTGCATGGGCTGGCTTTTTGGAGCCTGGAGCCTATGCTGGGACTCTTTGCTCTGCCTTGATGTAGGGAGGAGGGGACTGGACTTGCCTCGGCTCAGTCTACCAGGCTGGGCTGACTCCCCAGGGGAGACCTTGCCTTGGAGGAGGTGGGAATGGGGGTGGATTGTGGGGGAAGGCTGGGGGGTGGGAGAAGGGAGGATGGGGGAATCCGTGGCTGATATGTGAAATTAAGTTAATTATAAAATAAAAATATTTTTAAAAAAGAAGGAAATTGGGTTATAAAAACCTACAGACTCTAGGGAACAACCCGTTCCTTGCCTCTTCCAGGATTTGGCAGCCACCATCATGCCCTGGTTTATGGCTACATTGCACCAATATCTGCCTATATCTTCATTTTATTATCTCGTGTGTGTGTGTGTGTGTGTGTGTGTGTGTGTGTGTGTGTGTGTGTGTGTGAAATCTCCCTATGTCCCCTCTGAAGAAGTTTGCAATGATATTCAATGCCCATCCAGGTAGTCTTAGGTGATTCCTTTTTAATTATAATTTTTCCATTAATTTACAAAGTAGCAGATTTCTGTGGGCATTTTCATGCACACTTAGTTTTGGGTGACCCCTCCCCTCCCCTCATCCTCTCCCCTATCTCTCTATTCTCCATTGCTGCTTAAACCCTTCTACCTCCAATATTACACTTCTACTTTCAAATCCTATGTGTTCTTTTACCCTCCCTGCATTATCATCCCTCTGCTTTTTAGGTCTCTTTTTCTGTTATTGGTCAATTCCTAGTTTCCTGCCACAATACATAAACCTACATTAAATACGAATATATTACAAATGGAAGCTAGGATCCACGCATGAGAGAGAACATACGGTATTTGTCTTTCAGACCCTGTGTTACATCACATTTAAAACATTTCCCTAATATGATCAAGGAGTGAGAGCCTGGTATCTTTAGGACCACCATCTAGTACCACTATAATATCCAAATATAAAGCCACCCATGCCCAGTGACACTGTCCAACTGCTTACGACGCCAACAAGTCACCCAGTCTTCTTGCAGTCTATCTATAAATTGCCTACAATGCACCAATACATCATTTTTAGACTTCTACACCAGCATCAGTCTCCACATATCCTTGATATTAATGTATCTCATTCTCAATGTCGTATGTTTATCCTACAACGTATCACTGCATTGTTCCATTATTTGGGTATATAAAAGTAAGAATTTTAGTTTTAATTAAAATTTTCATACAATATATTTTGATCATACTTTCCCCTCCCCAACCATCTCACAAACCCCTCTCCTCCCTAACCACCCAACTTCATGTTCTCTTTTTCTCAAGAAAAAAAAAATCAAAAACAAAGTTTTAAAGATAAGAAAAAATAAATGTAAATAGCATCAGTAATCCTTCCAATATCCAAATGAATCATCTTGGTAACTCTCTGGGTACACACATCCCATTACTGAAACCCCTCTTGCTCTATGTATTTCTGCTCCCTAAAATTCCAAGGAGGAACTTCAAGGACTGTTGCTGGTGACGGGAAAGTTGAATGGGTCCCAGACTCTCCACTGTAGCTTCACTCCTGGCAAGTCAGACTGTGTCTTTCTGATATATTTGGGGGTTTGGGAAATGATTTCAATAGGGAAAATGTTGCTCTGCAAAAAAAAAAAAAAATGACAAAAAATAATAATAGGTTTGAAAGGCACTTGTCTGGAGCACTCTCTTTTGGTGTGAGCCTCTGGGCGGCCTTTCATGCAGGTGGCACATGACATCACTCTGCCCCAGCTGTTCCTTATTAACTCAGCCTCTCGGCAAAAGATACAGTCTTACAACTTGACTTTTTTAAGGAGACAGCCCATTTTGCAAATCAACCAAACACATTAAACACAGTTCGAGCACAACATTCCATAAAAATAAATTTGACAAATAAATTCTCTGTGTTCCTAGTCTCTGTTAAGACAAGGAACAATGTGAAGGTCTGAAGGACACTAAGCCTGGCAAAAAAAAAAAAAAAAAAAAAAAAACAAACAAAAAAAAAAGCATCTCTATTTGAACAGAATAATGGAAATGCCTGCCAAGTAGACTGCTTCGGACTGCTCCTCCAGTGGGTCAAAGCATAAGAATCACCCAGGAGCCCTAACCCTTGCAGAGACCTCTAAACCATCTCCCACATGAGCTGACTTTGTGAATATGTTCTTTGCCTGCTCGTGATGCCTAATTAGGCCCTGACCACGAGGCTAAGAGGTGGAAAAGAAAAGCCAGGACGCCTGCAGGCTGCCACTTTAGTTCACAGCAAAATGACAAGCAGCATGTGTGATCCAAGGGGAAGAATCTGACAGTCACACTTCAATCTTTCAGCCACATTTTTTTTTAACATGAGGAGGTTGTGGCATCAATAGTGTCATCTTCTAATAGAAAGGACAACTGCATATAATGCATAATTGCTGGTCTAAATGACTTGTTATTTTGACTGCCTATTCTAAAATGTCTGTAATTGCTGCCAATGAGACTTTGAATAAATGATAAGTCAGCACGGGCAATCACTGGTAGAGACATCGCAAAGCTTTGGAAAACTTAGTACACATTATTTTGTCATGTGTCAATTTCACCGATTCCTGATTATGATCACTAGGCATTTGCACTGCTTTGTTGAATATATCTCCCAACTGTGTCCCACTTAGGCAACAGAAGGAGTACCACACGTAGGTGTATAAAAGAAAAGGCAGTTTATTTTCAAGGGCAATGAGCAGACGCTGGCAGAGCCTGATAAATTAGTTTTATAGAATTTTAGCTTGTGCCAAATCCTGGTCCTTTCTGTAAAGCAGAACAAAGTAAGGAAAAAGCACACCTCGCTGAGAGTTATTGCCATCTCTCCAAATAAACTCCCCCCCCCCATATGCTTGTTTGCCAAGTCTTAAAATAACAAATCACTTCTTTATAACAAAATTGTCTCCCTGGAATAATAGGCTTCAGTGTGAATTCTGATAGAGCAATAGCTCCTCTAAATGACAGCAAAGGCTTGCAGCAGGGATGTGAGGCACATCTATTTCAGGGCTTCCCATTAGTGTGAAAAGCAGTTCGGTAAGAAATGAAGTCATTTCCTGACTCATTGGGATGCCATCTTTAAACTGCAGTTTTCAGACTAAGGATACAAAGGTTGAGAAAATGTGTGCCGAGCCTAAAAGAGGTGAATCATCCCTTAAGGACACAGGAAACCAACTTTTTTCATGTCCTTCAAATATGACTAGATCATATTACATGGAAAAGGGGGGCAGAGTAAGAGCCCCCATCTATTCTTTATATGATAAGAAGGCTCTCCATCCTTTACCTTCTGTTAAAGCCAGTTCCATAAAGAATCTACTGGTATAAAACTACATTTGTAAGTGGGGAAGTAAAAGAAACAGCTCAATATTTAAGAGCTAGAAACATCAGATTACAAGGAGAAGATGGATTTGAATTCTGTTAATTTTATATGTTTCTACACTAAGTCAACAAATAGTTGGCTGAGCAGTTAAGAACACTTGCTGCTCTTGTAGAAGACCCAGGTTCAGTTCCCAGCACTAACATGGTGGCTCTTAACCATCTGTAACTCCAGTTCCAGGGGATCCAACTGGGCACTAGGTCTTCATGTAGTACACAGGTATAAATGCAGGCAAAACACTCATATACATTTTTTTTGTTGTTTTTGTTTTTCGAGACAGGGTTTCTCTGTGTAGCTTTGTGCCTTTCCTGGAGCTCACTTGGTAGCCCAGGCTGGCCTCGAACTCACAGAGATCTGCCTGGCTCTGCCTCCTGAGTGCTGGGATTAAAGGCGTGCGCCACCAATGCCCGGCACTCATATACATTTTTAATTTAATTAATTTTTAATTAAAAATAATATGTTTATTGAACTTTAGTATTATATAGATGACAAGAACCAACTGAATGGATGCTTATTAACTTTTAGCTGATGTCTTAGTACTTTTCTATTTGCTGTGATGAGACACCATGACCAAGGCAACTTTGAAAAGAAAGCACTTAATTCAGGGACTCACAGTTCCAAAGGGCTGGAGTCCATGACCATCATGTCAGGGAGCATGGCAACTAGCAGGCAGAGATGGTACTGGAGCAGTAGCTGAGAGATTATATCTGATCCACAGACACAAGGCAGTGAGAACCAACTGAGAAATGGCACGGGCCTTTGGAACTTCAAAGGCCACTCCCAATGACACACCTCCTCCAACAAGGCCACACCTCCTGATCCTTCCTAAGAAGTTCCATTGACTGGGGACCAAGCATTCAAACATGTGAGCCTATAGGGGCCATTCTCATTCAAACCACCACATTCTATTCTATGACCTCCATCGGCTTATGACCATATCATAATGCAAAATGCATTTAGTACAACTTCAAAAATCCCCAGTCTCTTACAATATCAATATAGTTTAAAAGTCCAAAGTCTCTTCTGAGACTGAAGGCAATCTCTTAACTGTAACCCCCTATAAAATCAAGATAAAAAAAATCTAATTACATACTTCAAACATAGAATGATATTGAATATACATACCATTCCAAAAGGGAGGAAAGAGGGCATAGTAAAACAAATACTAGACCAAACCAAGACTGAAACCCAGTAGGGCAAACCCGAAATCCTGTAGCTCTATGTCTGACGCCAAAGGGGTTAGATGGCTCTGCCCTTCCAGCTTTGTTGACTGCAACATACTTCTCTTTCTTGGGTTGGTTCCACTCCCTGTCTGCAGCTTTCCTTGGCAGATAAATATCCCACAACTCCAACATCCCGGAGTCTCCAATGCAATCCAGGCTTCCCATTTACAGCTTCACCCAATGGCCTCTCAGGGTCTCAAAACAGGGATTCCCCTGCCACACACATGGTATCAGTGGCTCTCCTTAATCTTGGAGGAAGGTTCCACATCCTCTTCACTCATGTATCCTTCATGACTCTAAAGCCACATGGCCAATGCTACTAAGTTCTGTTGCTCACTTGAGTGGGAACCTGGCCCTCTCCTTGAATTACATTTGTATAAGCTTTGGGGTTGTTTTTGAAAGTTTTATGAACAGATAATTCCTTAGTCCTTTTCTTTTCACAGGTTGCAGGGTTAGCTGGGTAGGGCACTGCCCCAAGGGTGCCACTCCCTTTATTTCCATTTCTCCTTATCTCTTGAAGCACAAACCAAGATTCCAACATTAAATTTCCTAGTGTTGTTTTTCTCCTCAAACTGTACATTCTGTGTTTCTTTTTGTGCTGCTTGCTCCTTTTCATGTAGATCTGCACTAAGAGTGATCACTAATAACCATATGACACAGTAGGCTGTCTTAAAATCTCCTCTGGCAATGTAATTAGTCCAAAACACTTCCATTTAGCTTCAGGCAGATTCTTAGCACAAGGGCAAAAAGCCACATTCTTTGTGAAAATATCACAAGAATGGTCTCTATCCCAGCTGCTAATATTGTTTCCTTCTGAAACCTCTTAAGCTGGTCTTCATAGTCCACATGGCTCTCACCACTACTGTCTTCCATGTTCCTACTAGAATGTTCCACTAAGCCCCACTTAACAATGTTCACCCACTTTCCTAATCCAAAGCCCCACAGTCTTCTACATTTCTCTGAAAAAATAAAAAAAAAAAAAAACAGCATGTTCAAGCCTGTCACAGAAATAGCCCACTCCCTGGTACTAACTTTTATTTTAGTTAATTTCCTATTGCTGTGATGAGATATCATGACCAAGGCAACTCATAAAAGAAAGCATTTAATTTGTGGGTTCACGGTTCTACAGAATTGGAGTCCATGACAACCACGGCAGGAAGCATGGAAACAGGCAGGCAGGCATGTTATTGAAGCAGTAGCTGAGAGTTACAGCTGATCCATAGGTATGAGGCAGAGAGATTACCGAGAAATGGCCTGAGCTTTTGAAGTCGCAAGCCTACTCCCAATGAGACACCTCTTCCAACAAAACCATACCTCCTAATTCTTCCCAAGCAGTTCCATCAACTGGGGACCAAGTATTCATATATATCAGACTGTGTGTGTGTGGGGGGGGGGGGGGGTATTCTCACTCAAACCACCACAGCCGAATTCTTATAAAATATTAAAAATGAAAGTAAGTGGCTGGTGGTTGGGGGAGTATCAGAAAAATTATACAGAACCAGAGACAACTCCAAAGAAAAAAAGGCAAATTGGTGAAGAAGAACTATCCAAAAAATTTAAGTAAAAAAGAAAGAAAGAAAGAAAGAAAGAAAGAAAGAAAGAAAGAAAGAAAGAAGAAAAGGAATGGAGAATAGTGAACCACAGTTTCCTCAAAATTATTAGTGTATAAATAGCAAAGTATTCTATTTTTAATGAAGTTAATATGACAAAGACAACTCTAGAAGGATGTATTCCCCAACAACTAAGACTTATTGACTGTTATCATCATGTCTGTCACTAGTAAATAAATAAATGAACATAGTAAGATATTTGCATTGACTATAAATCTTATGATTGCTTTATAGGATAAGTACTTCTACTGTGCCATTTGAACAGAAGAGAGAAAATGGGGCTGACTAGTTAAATAGCTTGCATAAGCTTTCACAATTCTAAGAAGGAAGAACAGGGATGTGTTCCTATGAGCTTCTAGTCCCAGGCCTTTATTGCTATACACATACAGCTCCACCTACTCAAGACAGTGTGGTTCTGTCCTCTGAAGTTGTGCACTTCCTTAATCTATGCATCTTTAATATTGAACACTTACATTTTTTCATGTTTGTTGCATTTTGATGCACAAAATGTCTTCCGAACTAGACTACAAAACATTGCATACAGTACTGTAAATAATACTTCTCTGTAATCCCCACAGTACTTATCACTGTTCCCTACTCATTATATAAGATCTAATTGGAACTTCAACAAAGAGATAACTTTCAAAACAACTATTCCAATAATTTTGCAATCAAACGAACTCTACCAACATCCTTTGCTAAGCAGCAGTCATCTTTGGAAATTGTTCAAAATTTAAGTTGAGCAAAGAAATGTTAATGCTTTTTATCTCATTCTATTCCTTTTGACTGATGAAACCAAAAATAATCACTTTGCATCTCCAAAGTGTTTCACCCCCATGAAAGCAGGGGGAGAGTGAGCCATCACTAGCGCACAAATGTGTTCTGCTGAAAGCAATCAAATAAATCAAGCAACCCCCAAAATACAGTTAAAGCCAAGTGACTCAGAAACAGCTCATGTTTTAGTCACTTAGAATCCAAAGTTACTCTGAAACATGAATATTTTTTAAGGCATTACTCATTTTGCTTTCTCTGATAAAACTAAAATAATCCAATACAATTATCTGAATGGTTATAATTTAAAGATTTAAAATGCATGCTCAAAACCTAACATTTCAAATTAGTGCCACTCTTTAGGACAAACTCTAACTAATAATAATGATCTGGTATAAAAGTATCCTGGAGAAACTAATTTGCTACCATTTTCTTTTTATTAAGCTAATCGAGAGAGAGAGAGAGAGAGAGAGAGAGAGAGAGAGAGAGACCATGAGACTGTCCTAGTGAATGCACAGCACTGTAGAAACTGTGTATCCAAAAAATCATTACTCAAAATTGAAAGTCACTTTCCTTTCTCACCTACAAAAGCATTTATTCTCATGCTGAAAAATTAAATATGATTCAAGACCTTTACTTAAAAATAATTGAGTTTCACAAAATCAATAAACTCAAACAATTTCCAAGTGACCTTATCAGTAGCTCAAGGATGACAAATAGGTTTAATCATACACAACAACACCTGCTGGTTGGTAATAGAGATGTGGATGCTGTGTTGAGAAAGATTCTGAGGCCACATCCAAGAGAAAACGTGTTTAGATCAATCAGCAAGATCAACAATATGTGTGAAAAAGGAACTATTCATATCAAAAAATTTTCATTAACTGCCATAATTTCTTAAAAGTGAAATACAAGACCTCAATCTGGATATGAGTCATGGATTTAAAGGTGCCATTGGGTTGTTTGGCTCATTTCAATAGAAAATTCATTGGTAAGAAGTGATTTAGATGTATGGAGCTATAATTGAATAGAAGTAAAGGAATAGGAAAGGAACTGAACATTTGATAGCTTGATATATGCCAAGCACTGAATATATTAGCCTTACCTCAACCATATGCTCCCATGGCCATATTAAAGACTTTTATCATTATCAATAACAGTGCCCCTGTGTTATCTTAATCATTTAACTCTCTACCATGTCATATCTTTCTGGTTTACCCCACCATGTGCCCATCCTTCCAATACCCTGTCTACCTCACTAATATATCCAAGCTATTGAGTCTTTCCATGGTTTCACTGTCTGTCATCTCTACACCGTGGTCTCTCTCCTATTGACTTGCTACTGATTTGTCAATCACTCCCTTGCATCTGCTCTCAGTTCCATTGCTCCTTCTTTATTCATCATAATTGCCTAGCAATTATAAACCCAGTTGTCTGTTCACTCCAGGCCTGTAGCCGTGCAATAGGAACATGGCCATAGAGCTGATTACTCATATTCACAAGTGATTATCTCAATCAGGTCCTTAGTAAGGTTGGCAGTCCTATATTTCCTTTATCCAGAGTCTTCCACTAGACATTACTCATTCCTTCTTCTGTCTTCAAGCCCCTATGTTTCTTCCTCCTTACTTACTCTCCATTGATGGCCCTATTCCCTGATTAATAGAAAACAGAGAAATAACCAGAAGGAAATTCACTCCATTGTATGCCTCTCCATCTACTTTTATCACTCCCCTACTTTCATCTTTTTCTGTATGCTCTACCTTTGTTTATGATACAAGGGATAGGTTGTTCATTCTGTGGTCACAAACCAAGTTCTCCACTTTTGTATTAGATCCTACCTCTCTTCATTAATCAGACATCTCCCCATAAATCATGCCCTCTCTCTTATCTCCAAGTAGCCCTTTCTACTAAATCATTCCTACTAGCACTCAGACAACTATGTTTACTTGCCAATTCAGGACTCCACTCAAATATGCTTCCATAGCACGTATCTCAAACTTTTCAGGTTTCAAACTAAATTCCTCATATTGCCCCAAATCCCAAGTACCCCATACTGTTCTCTATCTTGGTAAATAGCAGCCTCTATCAATATAATTGCTCATTAAAATAATTCAGCATCATCTTTGAATCCTTTATTCTCTAACCTTTCATTCCTGATCGATCAGTAAATCCTTTTCACTTTAACATCTAAATCCAGCCACTACAAAAATTACTGTTCATAATCCATAGTCTTAGACACACTTACAGGATTTTGCTCTAATCTTAGCCCCACTACAGTATTATTTTGACATAGTGGCTAGGAACATACCTTTAAAAAAAAACTCATGTCATGTCATTTTCCTGCTTGAGACCCTCTAGTGCAATGACATGGGTCGTGACCCCTTTGGGAGTTGAAAGAGCCTTTCACAGGAGTTGCCTAACACTATTGGAAAATACAGATGTTTACATTACAATTCATAACAGTAGAAAAATTACAGTTATGAAGTAGCAATGAAAATAATTTTGTGGTTGGGGTCACGACAACATGAGGAACTAACTATATTAAAAGGTCAAAGTATTAGAAAGGTTGAGAACTAACAATTTAGTGCCTTCCTATCTCATTTAAAATAAAATTTAGGGCTAGAGATATGACTCAGCCATTAAAGGCTAGGCTCACAACCAAAAATAAAGTGAAATTTAGTCTTGCCAAGTCCCTATAATACTCTCCCTATAGATGCCACTCTAACTTCAGCTCTTCTTATACTCCCCTCATACCTCCACTCGAATCACAGTAGATAGATTCCTTTGCTTTCTTTCTTTCTTTTTCTTTTTTTTTCTTTTTTCTTTTTTTTTTTTTTTTTTTTTTTTTTTTTTTTTTTTTTTTTTTTTTTTTTTTTTTTTTTTTTTTTTTTTTTTTTTTTTTTTGAGACAGGGTCTCACTACGTAGCTTTGACTGGCCTGGAGCTCACTACATAAGCCCTGTTGGCCTCTTACAAAGACCTCCTTTACACTGCCTCTGAGTGCTGGGGTTAAAGTTGTGAGCCCCCATACCCAGTCTCCTTTTCTTTAAATGCCACCTTTCTCCTTCCTCCTCAAAGCCTTGTCATTTGGTAACCCCTCTTCCTAGAGTGATCTTTACCCAGATCTGCTCTGTCGGCTCCTTCATCCTTTTACAGGCTTGGCTCAAATGTCATCTTTCCAGTGAAATTTTCTCTGAATAGCTTATTTTAATTTTTAAAAATATAAACAATCAAACAAATTAATAAATAGACTGTTGCTGGAGGGCTTCTCTCCAGGTTCCCCAAGCCCCGCAGTCCCACAATCCACTTATAAAATAATCACTCAGATGCTTATATCACTTATAAACTGTATGGCCATGGCAGGCTTCTTGCTAACTGTTCTTTTATCTTAAATTAACCCATTTCTATAAATCTATACCTTGCCACGTGGCTGGTGGCTTACCAGAGTCTCTACATGCTGCTTGTCCTGGCGGTGGCTGCAGCCCCCTCAGCCTTCCGCTTCCCCAAATTCTCCTCTCTCCTTGTCCCACCTACTTCCTGCCTGGCCACCTACTTCCTGCCTGGTCACTGGCCATCAGTGTTTTATTTATATAGAATGATATCCACAGCAATAGACCAACATGCTCTTTTGCTGTTTTCGTCATCAGGAATGCTATATATTTTACATTTGTCTTTCTACCTTCACCAGAACAAAATCTCCAAACAAAATAACCAGAATCCAGAGCACTGCCTAATACAGAATAGACTATAAATAATTGCAGAATTAATGGAAGAATAGATTTATCTCATTTTGTTTTCATCTAAGTCTACCACAAGACAAATATTATACTTGTTTTATTGATTCAGAAAGTAACGCTCAAATGGTTTAAATAAGTTGCTAACTACCTCATCTAGAGAATATAGAAATCAAGATTTAAGCACGCACACATAAACACTTTCAAAGTCTTTTATTTCATAATCTTGAAGAATCAAGTATTTATACAACTATATGTGAACTGTACCAGTGAATAGCCAAATGAAAGATGAATGGAAAGGTCTTTTTCTGGAGTTTTTCAACTTATAAATAAAATAGAAATTAGTCATTTTATAACTATTAATATAAGTATTGAATATCAGACTTCTAAATGTCTATAAAGATATCTATACTTTATGTGACTGTTGATAAAGATCATACCACCAACAATTTTGCCAAATACATAAATACATATACACATACATACATGCATTCATGCACTCATACATGACGTACCTACACCTGAATCTGAGCAAACCTCTAAACTAGGGATTCTCGAACTCAGCACTGATGACATTTGGAAGTGGATAAAACTCTTCAAGGTGGAGACTGGGGTTGTTCTGTACATGGTAGGATGTCTATCACTATCACTAGCCTGTACCTCTTAAACTAGATATTGATAATACTACTTATTCCATTGTAAAAATCAAAAATTTCTCCTAAGAACTGCCAGTGTCTCTCATGGAACAGAAAATTGTGCAAATCAGTCCTAGTTAACCACTGGTCTATATGCAACTATCATTCCATATGAGAAACAGAGGACAGATGAATGTGATAAATTAAGCCACATGGATCCAATCACCAGAATGTACTGTGAGAATCTGCACAGATCAAATGATACACAGCATTTGACGAATACATTTTGATGACTAAGTTTCTGGGATAAAAGACAGAAATGGAGGGGGTGTTTTAGATGAAAATATGCTTAGAAGACATGTATATTTTAACTGAAAAAAAACCTAAGCTATAGGATTCAAAGATGTGCCACTCTTTGGTAAAACCATAAATACATAGGAAAGAGTAATTACTGTAAAAGTCCAATAGGGAGGAGAGGGTAGTTGAAGTTGATATGGGACACTTGGCTAGCCTTGGGGCTCCTAAGGTGACTGACGAGGTTCTATTTCTTGACTTGGGTGGCATTTAAAAGAATGCTGACCTTATAATAATTAATTATGCTTTATGATTGTCTTATCTTCTACTCTATGTCTATGTTTTTCCAGCAAAAAACGCATAAGTAAATGAAAACATAATAAATAAACAGAAGAATTTGTCTTCCTTTCCACTTCACTTAGGTTTGATTTCTGTGAGAACTGTCCTTGAGAAGAGGACTATGAATTTATAGAGTTCAGGTTGATGTTTATGTCCCCTCAGCCCAGAGGTGTAAATCTTCATCACTGCTTCAAAAATGACTTTGGAAGTCATAGCAGGACTTATTCCAACCCAATACAAGCCATATGTGTGATGTCCATTTCTTGGCCTACTCCTGAAGGGATGTCTCATGTCAAATCAACAAATACCTACCAGGGAGTCTTGTGATCTAGGCTGTCTGCCAGGCACAATGAGGGGAGCAGAATGCAAAGCAGTGAAGTCTTGGCACGTGTGAACAAAGCCCAAAAGAAGTGCGTAGGCTGAGTAGAGATTTGTGAGACAATGACTTGTAGAAGAATTTGCAGGAAAGGGGAGGGGGGACAGAGAGGGAAAGACAGAGAGAGAGAGAGAGAGAGAGAGAGAGAGAGAGACCAACCGACCACAGGTGTACCTCCTTCCTTGCAAAAGATCTGCTCCTGAAGAGTTCTGTGGTGATTAAATTTTTATAAATTTAATTATATTTTCTCATTGACTTACATTATAATCAGAGAGTGGCTTTATCTACATTTTGGATTAATCTTCAACTGGCAGTGGCTCCCAACAGTTTAAGTTTCCCTGCTTCTCTGTCAAGTAGTTAATAGTTTATAAACAAACATTTAAAGGCACTATTTAAAGAAACCCTTGAGTGAATCCTTTTGAACAACAAAGGATACTTCGGCAATATTTATAAATAATCATTAGATCAGAAGCTTATCAGGGTTCCTTGAAATAAAGCAGACCGGTATACAGACTCCAGTAGCCTTTCATTGAGTTTTATAATTTTACTGTAATTAAATCTCTAAACCTATTTTATGTGCTTTTTAGGGCATCTGGCTTTATTCCCCTTTTTAATAGCATTCAGAAGATCATTTTGTACGGACACTTAGAGGAAACACTACTAAACATAGCTCGTATCACTGAGTTATGTGATTCAAGATGACCTTGGCTTCTATGCCCATATGAACAATTATGAAATAAAAAAAGCAATGCTACTAAATGTAAAAGAGAGGTGATTTGAATTGACCGGCTGATCTGCTTGCAACAGAAGACGCTTAGGTTGCTCACTTTAGCATTGTCTTTGGAAAAGCAGGCTGCCTGGAAATTTCAAGAAGGTTACTGGAGAGCTAGAGCAAAGGATGTAGCTTATTAGCTCTACCTATTCCAGCAGCGTCACCACAATTCTCTCGCAACATCCTTTACACTACGTGAGTTGCCTCCTTTTCATCTATTCTCCATACCCCGCATTTGATGCTCACTCAGACCTCACAATGTTATTTCCCCAATAAGCTAAGGAAAGATTACCCTCAGTGTCAGTAGCTTGAAAGCCCATTATACTTCGTATCAATCAGGTTACATTTGGGTCTAGAACACAGAAGAGGATTCCTAAACTACCATAAAATAGCAA
Source organism: Peromyscus leucopus (assembly GCF_004664715.2). Classification (NCBI taxonomy): domain Eukaryota; kingdom Metazoa; phylum Chordata; class Mammalia; order Rodentia; family Cricetidae; genus Peromyscus; species Peromyscus leucopus. The sequence continues at coordinate 53,137,645 of NC_051083.1, forward strand.
AACTCCAGGGCCATTGATGCTTCTGTAGCCGGTTTAAGGCAAGTTGCCCTTGCACTTTATCTTGACTGCAATTTGTAGACAAGTTTTAAGCTCACTCTACTGGTTACACATAGCCAAAGGGATATGATTTATGAAGGGTTTTACTCTGGCTAGCTTAGTTCTGTCTGATTAAAGACCCCCATTTATTTTGGAGTAAATGGATAAAGGTTAGTTCACTGTTTTGCCTTCAGTGACATGAATATAACTTATTATTGGTTTATTTAGAAAATATACTGGAAATAAAAACTGGAATGCAGTACAGAAGAATAAATCAAAGATGAATTTTGGTGTAGAAGGAGAAAAGGATGCTCCTGCCAAATCAATTCCATTCCATGAGTGATAGTGCTGCTTCTCAAGGAACAAACTCTGTCTCCCACACTGTAATCAAGAATCTCCATCCCTAAGGCATTTATCTGAATATAGCAATATGACTGCATAGTTATAGTTCTATACTACATATGGCATTCTATACCTGTTGACAAACATTCCATTACAGCCATTGTGGTAGACAAAACAACTCACACTCTTTTATAAACCCTGACACTTGATTGAGGAGTAGGTCCTATAAATTCCATCTAACCAAAGGAATATGGTGGAAGTCTTTTCCAGATGTAACAAAAGTTCCTAATCAGCTGAATTCATTGTTGCAAGGGAAGATCACATCTGAGTGTGATACTGCATTCTGTAATCCCTGATAATAGAGGAGGATCATGATTTAGAGGCCAACTAGGGCTGCATAAGCTAGCTCCTGCCCGAAAAACTGGGGAGGAGACCCTGAGTGTGCCTGACCTAATTACATGGTGTGTTTAAAAGGGTCTGGATAGAGAATTAAAGAAATATTTGGCTGACTTTGAAGAAGCAACCTTCCATTAATGGACTTAAAGAAATGGGGGCTGGAAAGATGGGTCTCAGAGGTTAAGAACACTGGCTGTTCTTCCAGAGGTCCTGATTCAATTACAGCACCCACATGGTGGCTCACAACCGTCTGTAATGAGATCTGGCTCCCTCTTCTGGCCTGCAGGGATACATGCAAACAGAACACTGTACACATAATAAATAAATAAATCTTAAAAAAAAAAAAAAAGAAATGGATTCTGCCAATAACCATGTGATCTTAGAATGAATATATCTTTCCCTAGTGAGTTCTTGAGATGAGAGGTCAGCCTAGATAATGCTTCAATTTCAGCCTTACAGGACCCAGAGTAAAAAAATCAACTAACTTTATATGAAAACTTTTGATCCACATAAACTATAATACAATGCATGACTTTTGTTTTAAGACTCTAAGTCTCTGAAAATGTATTACACATCAACAAAAAGGAAAGATAGCCATAAAGAATCAACCATGGGGAATCTTAAGCCATGAAAGTAATGGGGGCAATAAAACCAAAAATTAACATAAGTTAAAACAAGCATTATCATTCTACTTTTCCAGAACTAAAAGCAAAGGCTCTAGAATGGAGCTCTTATATTCATTTCAGAATGGTTTTCCCCATCCAGCATTGCTCACTGACTATAAACCACCATTCTGTAACATTTTTAGGACACTATCTCATGTATCTCAGGCTGTCCCCAAACTCACTACATAGCTGAGATGACATTCAGCTTCTGATCATCCTGCCTCCCCCTCCCCAATACTGGGATTATAGTGCCAAGGATCCAACCCAGGGCTTTGTATATATTGAGCAAGCACTCTACCAACTGATTTACATGTCCAAGCTCCCCATTCCGTGTCTTCCTTGCAAAAAGAAAAACCCACATGTACAGCCCAGTCTTTAAATGCAAAGATGGGAAGAAACTAAATATGCCTCCAAACAAGTAAAGTCATAAACTCAGTAGACAACTGAGAAGTGGAGATGAGAGAAAGACAGACAAGCAGACAGACTAGAGCCTGGTGTGGACTTTTGAAACCTCAAAGCCCACATCCAGTGACACACTTCTTTCAACAAGGCCACATCTACTCCAATGAGACCACACCTCCTAATCCTTCCAGACAGTCCACCAACCTGGGACAAGGCATTCCTATAGGGTCATTCTCATTCAAACTACCACAGCATCCACAACTATATGAGGATTTAATGAAAGAAAGAAGTCTGTTCCCAGTGTATCGGGTAGCCCGGATTTGCCTGCATAAGGATGAATAAATAAATGAAGGTCATAAGGAAAGAGTTTATCATCGCAAAGGAGTAATAAATGTGAGGGATGTGTACTTTATATGCAAATCAAGGATGAGGGGCAGTAACAAAAAGTCTTAATGCAAGAATCCAGAAGAGTTAATGCAACCACAAAGCAGTGGTTTGCAAAATGTGGCCCTAGGACCAGAAATAGCAGCAACACCTGGACTTTGCTTGAAGATGTAAATTCGCTACCCCAGAGTGAATCAGAAATTCTGGGGAAGGGCCTAGCAATAGATTTCAAGGACCAAGTATGTAGACAAATGAAGCAATCTTATGGGGTTAGATTATAAAAGAAGGAAGATCAGCAAATAGTCTTAACACTACATATTAAAATCAGCTGCCAAACTATAACACTGAAAATGTTCAGGTGGGCCCCTCATCAGAAACTCCACCCTACTTCATGTGAAGTAGGGCCAGGCATCCAAATTATTTGCTAGCTCTCCACATGATTCAAATGTGAAGCCAGAGTTTGGAACCCGTGATAGAAAAGGTGAGTTGGAGTGCGAGGACATCACTCCAGAGAGCTATATAAATGACCTCTTAAAAAAATGGACTCTTCCTGATATGGTGTTCCACTGCCTCCAAAGTATTCGCACATACATTCTCAGCTGTCAACACTGCTATGCTTTTGCACAAGGCAAGGAAATTGCTTTTATTTTGGCAGTACAGAAAAAAAATCAGCAGCAGCTGGCCCTTTTCACAGCCCCTGCTCACCCTCTGAGCTGGTGTATGCAGCGGCAGCACTCTGCTTTCCTGACCTCAGCCTTCGCAATGCTCCTGAGAGACTCTGAGGAAGAAAAGCTGCAGTTTCTTGTACTTGTAGTTGTAGCAGTCATCACAGGGTCATTGTCGTACTTGGCCTCCAAACCTCCCTTAGGACCTAGCATACACAGGCAGCTAATCTAAGAGGTCCACACAACCCGTCAACAGCTTGGAGACACTCCATTGCTATGTAAGATCTTAGAGAGAATGGCAACACTGTATCAAGTCCAGCTGGGAGAGACTTTAAATACATGAAGCTTTCAACTGTTTGGGAATCAGCACTGTGTCTAGAGCCCAGTGATAGTCATTTAAATGTCCACACAACTACAATTTGCTTGGGCTAGTGAGTAAAGAGTAACTGATGGAAACAGATGCAGAGATCCACAGCCAAACACCAGGCCAACCTCCTGGTCGGAGAGAGAGAAGAGGGATTCTATGAGCAAGGGCATCAAGATCATAATGGGGAAATCTACAGAGACAACCAAACCGAACTGGTGGGAACTCATGAACTGTGGACCAATACCTACAGAGCCCCCATGGGACTGGACTAGGCCCTCTGTATAGGCGAATTAGTTGGGTAGGTTGATCTGCTTAAGGGGCCTCTGGCAATGGGATCAGGACCCATCACTGGTGCATGAGTGGGCTTTTTGGAGCCCAGTGCCTATGGTGGGACATCTTACACAGCCTTGGTGCAGGGGGTGGGGCTTGGACCTGCCTCAACTGAATGCACCAGGCTCTACTGACTCCCCATGGGAGGCCTTGCCTTGGAAGAGGTGGGAATGGGGGGTGTGTTGGGAGGAAGGCTGGGGGCGGTGGGAGGAGGGAGGAGAGGGGCACCTGTGGTTAGTATGTAAAATGAACAGAAAATTTCTTAATAATAAAAATGAAAGTTCAAGCCCAAGTACACCTTAGAATACATAGCTCTGTGTAACTTACAAGTTTTGTATATATACTTCAGGCTTTTGCAGGTATATCAGATAGAAATTGCTCTATCACTAGCTGATCCAGCAGTGACATCATTGGATAGAGTCACAAAACATGGATGACACCTAGGAACAAGCAATAATGCTTTATCCCAGAGACTTGAGATGCAATACATAATAGATGAGAACAATGACAGCAACAAGTTTTCCACTGGAAATTTCAGGTTTTAAAAAGCTCAAGATGGTTATGATGGCACAGGTGGTAGGATATGCTGAAGAGGCTGAGCCAGGGCTGCACTTTTAAGGCCTGGTATGGTGGCGCCCACCTTTAATCCTAGCACTCGGGAAGCAAAGGCAGGCAGATCTCTGTTGAGGCCAGCCTGGTCTATATAGTGAGTTCTAGGCCAGCCAAGGCTACACAGAAAAACCCTGTCTCAAAAATTAATGAGTATGTAAAAAGGAAACGCAAACAAACATTTCAAAAACTGTAAGCATGTTGCTTCAGCAAAAATGCCCAAGGGCAATCAAGGAATGAATGTTGGGCAGGTGGAGTATCAGGTCAGGTCTTGGTTTTTGTTTTTGCTTTTGTTTTTTCCCCAAGAACTAATTAAACCAGTTCTCAGGTTGGAACTGCTCTCTAGAGCAGTGGTTTGTGGGACTGATTTTGCCTGCCATGGGACATTTGGCAATGTTTAGAGGCATCTCGGTGTAGAAGGATGCTACCACTGTCTAGTGGGAAGGGCACAGGATGACTCCACAACAAAGGACCATTCAGCCCCATGGCATTAGTGGCAGGACTGTGAAACTCTAATTTTATGATAATGCCTCCCCCATGAACAGTAGAGGAGGACAATCCTGATGGTTTCATTTCTATGAAGTCCTGGACTCTTCCCTTTGGTTTCCCCAAGCATCACAGAGGAGACAGATAAATTTGTCTTGACATAATCTCACCCCTGTGTTTCAGGGAACTCCCCTGCATTTCAGGGAACTAAATGTATGAATCACACAGGACACAAAACTCTCCAGGCTCCCACCAGATAACTTCAGGAAGAAAAAGTAAAGCTCCACAGCCTCCCTGTAACAACTCATGTCAACACATGTCTTCTTCGTGGATAAAATATTGAGCAGAATCACTTGAAGTTGCCAATATTTGATTAATTAGGGCCTTCAAAGGGGCAATTTCATGTGGTTCAACAAAAACTATTTTCATTATGCTGGTGCTGAAGGTTGCTTAATCATGTTGAACTGCCTCAGTTTCACTACCTGTGAAATGAACTAAGCATTCCTTCCGTCCAGGAGCCATTTTCTTGTGTTGACTCTTCAGTCATTGCTCACATGGTGGTTTTTAGTGACAACAATACCTGATCATCAGCTGTTTGGTAGACAGATCCTATTTCCTATCCATATGCCCTACAAGGCATATGGATAAAATAGTGTTGGTATTTCTCTCTCTCTCTCTCTCTCTCTCTCTCTCTCTCTCTCTCTCTCTCTCTCTCTCTCTCTCTCTCTCTCTCTCCCTCCCTCCCTCTCTCTTTCCTGCATTTTCAGTTATAATTTCATTTTATACTGTGAAAAGGTACTGTGATACTGCTATGTGTACAGGGTCTTAGTACTTGAGCAAATCCAAAAGCCCATCAAGTCTTGTTCTCTTGGGTACTTTGTATCCACTTTGACTGATACTGACTTTGTATTCATTTAAACAACCTGACCTCTAATTGTTTCTGTACTCAGTAGGAGGAACTTACAATTAGAAAATGCCTGTGACATGCCAATGTGCTTCAGGCTTTCTCCTAAGTTATCAATTTAATCTCATATACAAGGCTGTGAGGAAGGAATGCAATAAATTTTTGTAGAGACCAAGAATGCCAAAGTGGCCACTAGAGAAATACATTGCATGGTTAGAAGAGAATTTGTCTTTCCTTCACCATAGTGAAATTTCTACTTACAAAAAAATTATGATGTATATAATCTCAAGATATCAGCATCATCTTCTTTTCTCATTTCAGTATTTTAAAAAAAATGGCCAATAAAACTGCCTATGAGCTGTTTTTTTTATCTTGCTATATCCGTTTTCAGCTGAAAGTATTATGTTGCCTTTCATTCAGCTTTCATAAAAAAACATAAATTCACTGATTAAAGATGAAATCATACATATTCTTGTCTTCCAAAAACACTGCCTAATGTACTTAAAATTCTTTTCATAAGGGGGTCGAGGAACACACAATGGAGACAGTCTATGCAGGTGGAGGGGTGAAGTGTGGCCACCTTGTGGCTAATTGCTGTGGGGACAAAGACAGAATGACCTGCAGCCCCTGGCATCTGCAAACTTGCTTCTTAACTCTGGATTTCTCTCTGAGTGCAGTAATTGGGCATTGACCGAGCAGAGCTGTACTCTCCATCATTGGAGGTAGGGAAGCAGCTCGGCTTGGGAGAGTTCCACAGTTGCTACCTTCTTCAAGTTGCACAGCTTATGTTGTTGGATGCAGTCTCTGGGGAGTGTTTAACAGCAAATTCAATTTCCTTCTCATAGCTCTAGGGATGTAAATTCTAAAATAGCCATGAGTGATTTGCTCATGGTCTGAAATAAGATTATGCTGTGTACAAATGTGTAATGTGGCCATCCTAAAATAAATTCATTAACTTCTAAATGTCAGAAACAGAGAATGATTGTGCCTCAATAAAAAAGGGACTAGTCTGGGGGAATAAAAAATTGACTTTCTACCAACTATACTCATCAACTAGATGTACGAATTTAACTCTTTCTTCCTGTTTGCTTATGACTAAAACAAGAGGCAACAAAATTGGTAGATTTTCACATGTTTATTTTAACAGTGGATCCGTTTTTATTTTCAAAAAAAAGTTTCCAGAACCTACATGCACCAATGCCATCAAAAGGCAGAAAGGCCACATACATCCACCACTACTCTCCCTTTCCTATCCCTCACTTCCCCACCACCCTAGTCCCTTTAAGCCACCTCCACTGACTCCTGGCATCAGCCAATAACCACTGGACAAACTGATTTGCAGGATCCTTTGTATCCTAAGCATCTAAATAGACAAAGATTTTCAAAGGAAAACATTTTGTGAAGATGCTTTGTAGACATACTCCCAACCTCTTGGCTTAGAAAAGATTAAGCTCATTAAGTAATTAGAGAACAATTCAATTCTCTACATTAAGCCATGTGCCTCCAGTGCAGAATACAAGAGAAGGTTCTCTGAAGAGCACTAGATGAATTGCTCTTAAAAAGTACCTGAAGTGCTGTGGCCTAAGCAACCTTACTGATTGTCTCTCCAGCTTCCGTCCCCACTGACATGATGGAGGCTTGCTGCTGGCTGTGCAAAGCACACAGGTAAGACCTATCATCTAGTGATCGCCACTCAAAACTGGGCTCGTGCCTCCTTTCAACCCAGATCATGCCTTGCTCAAGTGACAACAGCTGCCTTTAGTACTGCCTTCTTTCTTACATGAGGGATAAAATGTGTTTGCATTTGCCCTTTCTCTCTGAAACCTAATTATTAAGCAATCTAGAGCGGGAGACATCATTTCATCTTGATGGGCTCTGAGGCCCCAAAGGAGAACTTAATATAAAAACAAAATCAACATTTTTATCCTGATGGAAATTGGCAAAATATATTGATTTAGGCAGATACCTACTGTTGAAGAATACTAAAACTGTTTTCGAAAAGCTACAATTCATTGAATAATCAATTCAAGCAATCTCTACCAAATATAAACTGTAGTTCAGGCACTGCTGTAGGTAGAGCACTGTCATAGTCCACAAGTCGCTTACCCAAGTCCCTCACTACCACTCATGAAATAACTGAAACTGAAACTGAAACGCAGCATGGTAAGTACAACAATTAAGAGAAAGCGTTCCCAGGTAGGACTAGAAAAGTTAGTTTATAAAGGGTGATGTGGTGAATGCTGTTTTCCTTTCGGTCATTGTGGCAAAAACCATTATCACTCCTTTCCTTTGGAGGAACATAGCCACGTGAAATTTTTTTAATAAATTTATTTCATTATTTTACATCCTCGCCAGTTTCCCCTTCCTCCTCCACTCCTAGTACTTCCCCCCTCCCCCTTCTGTACACACTCCCCAATCCACTCCTCCTCCAGTTTCTGTTCAGGAAAGGGCAGGCATCCCATGGATATCAACAAAATATAGCCTATCAAGTTGCAGTAAGACTAAGCACCTCCCCATGTGTTAAGGCTGGGTAAGGGGACCCAGTATGAGGAGTAGGGTCCCAAAAGCCAGTAAAAAAGGCTGTGGGTCTGCATCTGTTTCCATCAGTTGCTGGATGAAGCCTCTCTGATGACAATTAGGCTGGGCATCAATCTGGTCACAGGAGATGGCCAGTTCAGGCTATGTATCTGCTTACTGCTAGGGGTCTGAGCTGAGGTCTTCTTGGGAGATTCCCTTGCAGCAAGTTTTACCTAACCCCAAAATGACCCCTTCCCAGTAGTCTCTTTCAGTACCCTTCCCCTATGCCCCCAACCTGATTGCTTATGTTCCCATGAAATTTGTAAGTCTCCCCTGCAGATTACAGTAAAATGTTACCATGCGTTAGTTCTGAATATAAGCATATGTGATGTGCACCACCTCCAAATCTGGCCCAGAAAAAAAAAAATCTTACGCTCAACACTCATTTCCTTTCACCATGCATCATCTGGCTGAATGGAAAAGACTCCAAGGACTTAGTGGATCCAGCACATAGTAGAAGCCAGGGTCCCTGAATCTTTGAACAGAGCATCCTCCAGTCCCAGTTGTCAGGGGTGTTGAGAGATAGTTATAATTCTGATATCTAAACAAGAGTGGCAATGCAAAACTTTGCTACTCACAATTTAATTATGAGGCAAATGGGTAATCTTTGAATGGCTTTATACAACAAAATAAATGACCAGTTTCTTAGTTAGAAAATAGGACTCGGGTGGCAATATGGAACATAGATTGGGAGATGGGACAAGAACAGACAGAGAAGCAGAGATAACAAAACAAACATTAGAACCATAAGTGAAGGCAAGAAGGGTGTGTGTTTGAATTTGCTCATTAGCAATCAGCACACAGAACAAGAAAATGACACTATTGAAAGACCCACTAGAACATGAATAGGTGCGCAGAAGATTGGGGAGCCATGTGCAACATTTTAATTCCTGGGATTGGTGAAGTTGCATTCACAGGAAATGAAACACAAATAGTGAAGATTTGTATGAAAGATTAGTAATCATTTTGAAATATGTCATATAGGTAGATACCCATAATACAGTAGGACATATATAGGTCTAAAAGTTGAAGAAAAGAAGGCCTGAACTGAAACTCGGGTTTGAGAATCACTTGGTTAACATCATGCAATCCAATGCCCAAGAAGAATATTTACAATGAAAAGGTTACAACCTAGAGAACATTTAAGACAGGGTAAGTGGAGAGCAGCCTGAGGAAAACTACAAAGGATTGAGCTGAGAGGTAGAGGAAAAGCAGAGAAAAACAAAAGCAACGTGCAAAGAGAGTTTAACAGGGGTTATTAGAGAGTTCAACTCCTGAAAAGTAGTTTGCAGCAATGGGAGGGTGAGGGAAAGAGGAGAGAGAGAGAGAGCCAGAGCCAGAGACTGTTCCCCGACCTCTCTCTTCTACTCTGCAATCATCTGCTGGTGCACCCCTGCCTGGAGGTCAGAAATCAGCAGCAGCTGTTCCTTACCAACTCCAGTTGAACAAAGAATGTAAAGAGTGGATCTGAGAGCAAACAGCTAAACAACCCAGTCTGCTCTCAACAGAAACGGTTCTAGTGATACAGAAGCAGAGGAGACTAGGAGGCTACAATGTAGAGATGGCAGCTGTGGGCTTTCTTGATGATTCTTTTTAAATAAGAGTGGCCTGGAAGGAGGAACATAGATAGATAGATAGATAGATAGATAGATAGATAGATAGATAGATAGATAGATACATACATACATACATACATACATACATACATACATAATTAACCCTGTTGATGGTGGTATTCATGGTTAACTTGTACCATCACCCTGAATCTTATCAACAGTGCTAAGGCTAACACTTCTGGTATATCCTTGGAAAAACTAACAGGGAGAATTTTAAACTGTATAGACTCTCTCAAGGATACTTGCTGGATTATCCCTTCCCTCTACTACATACATGTTACAAGCCATTCAAGGGTATCTGGCATGCCTCCAAACAGATGATCTCAGGAAGTACTGAGCAAGTCCTCTTCTGCACTTGAACAACCTACTCATGGTCATTTATTGCACTGTTGATGTCAGTTAGGTAGTCAGTTTGCTTGTCCATTGGACTCCTGTAGGGAGTGAATTTGTTGTTGTTGTTGTTGTTGTTGTTTTTTCTCTCTCTGAATCACCACAGCTAGCTTTTTAATATGAGCAGAGACTGCACTTATAACAACTAGGAAAGACTCATGTCTTTATGAAATAAGTGTGTCCCTATTGCTGGCCTAATCTCAACATCAGTCATGATGACCCACCAGGAGCACTTCTGGGAGCAGAAGAAACTTCATATGAAACAAACAGCATACCTGTGGTAAGAGGAGGGAGGGAAGATACAGCTCCTTATCACTTTGGATACTATGTGATAATAGCTGGGCTGTATAATCCATAGCAGTCCACAGCAGCTGCTAACACATGCCAAAGCTGCCCACAGTGATAACATCTTACAGTTTTGGAACACCAATACACTCCCCAAAATGACCTTCAGAACTCAGGACCCTGGGGAACACAAAAGATACACACATGTATTATTCGAACTATTAGTTTACCAGTCATTAATTCCATACATTTTCAACAGTACTTCTTAAGCAGACTTCACTTCATTTATTATAAACCCTGAAAATGCAGAATTAGACAAAAGGGTCCAAATCTCTGCCTTCAGGATGCTTATATTCATATGGGTGCCATGTATGTTGAAATGCATACCTATGTCCTATAACCAGGATATCATAAGACTGACAACACTGGAGTTTAGTTGTTGTGACAACACACTTGTTATGGGAATGCTCTCTTCTCCACACTGTTAGTCATCCTAATAACTTCCATCTCAAAAGTTGATTTCTTGTTAGTAGTTAAATAGTATGTCAAGCTTATAAATCCTGAATCTTAGAGAAGTACATGTAGATTTTCAAGATGCTTCCTTAGTTCTAGAAACTTTCCGATCATTATTTAACTCCCTCATCCCTACAGCACCAGAAGCTGACATTGAATGCAATATCCAAACTAAACAGACTAAGAAAATGAGACTAACAAAGACAAGGTTGCTCTCCACCATATAAAGTGAAGATTTGATCTCAAGTCCATCTGGTACCAGTGTCTTTGCTTTCTTAAGTGACTTTCAAATCACTCATTTTAATGTTCCATTTTTATCCAAGGAAACACCAGTAAGTGCTTCTAATGTACACCGATTTTCTTCAATCTTCTATTTAGTTGCACTTGTTTTATGAACTACACCTTAAAAACTCCTTCTAGCTCTACAATCAATGAGAATACTAAATGGATTGAGCATCTGCCCTCAGCATTATTATTCTAGATAGGAAAATGATTACCAAATTCATGCCTGTGAGTTCACCTTTCAACATTCATTTAATCAAGATGAGTAATTACCCTAGCGGGCAGTAATTAGGTAATTAGTAAAACTAGTTAATACAAATAGCATATTAATATAACCAAATAAATGCTAGTATAATTTTTATAATTATTGTGGCGTATAGGTCTACCTGATTTTTTTAAGTGAAAGACACATAATTTCTGGGCTATGTATTGTACAATTTCCACTTGCATGTGGGAATGCCTTTTGACATCTGTGACCCTGCAGAGTAAAAAGGAGATTGAGACAATTATCTCGGGTACTGAAGCAAAAGCCTGCATGCACTAAAATTATCAGCCTAGACTTTGCCTGATTTTCACTAAATGGTTGCTCCATTTTCTCATATATATATATAAAAAGCTACCTGATAGCACTACACCTAAATAGCTTTCTCTGTTTAGAAAATGAAAGTACAGCATTATAGGAATAATTTATCCTGGACAAACAACTATTCCCATTGGCAAAATAGTGTATACGTTGGTGTTTATCTCCCCCTCCCCAAAGAAAAGGTTTATCTTTAGCAACACTACCCTGTGGCTTCCCCACCCCCATCCCAACATGGAAACCCTAAACCAAGTGTAATGAAGAAACACATTCAGGAGAAAAAGCATCTCTTGATATGACAGTGTACACACACACACACACACACACACACACACACACACACACACACTTGCATCTGTATTTCAGTAGTAGGTATTATATCACCATAATCACCATATCCTGTGATGGCTTTGCTTGAAATAGTTACCAGTCTTAGCATAATCTTCAGATAGGTATTGATCCACACACAGGATAAACAACAATATGGGAGTAATATTTATAGAAATATCTCATCTCTCCCTAAAAATGAACTGCTGATGATTGATTTCCATGCAGTCAGAAAGGCCGTATGCCAACAAGGATCAACTAATGCTCCAAATCCTAGAATGCCAGCCGAATAAACAACTTCCAAGGTCATTACCTGGCATCTAGTTTATGGCTCTCTTGTTTGAAGTAACCACTTAATATTCCATTTGATTCATTTTATTATTGTCCATGAACATAAGATAATGTACTTGGTGTCCAGACCTTCTTTTAATGGCAGAAACCCTAGCTCAGTCAATATCTTTCCATACTGGCATCAGTAATAAAGACATATCCTTGAAATCTGGTTCATTAGTTTGCTTGGTATTAGTCCTTCTAAAGAGCCAAGGTTTCATCTTTACCTGTGACTGCATATATTATAATATATCACATTTCAATTAAAACTTTTTTCCTTAAGAATACAAATTCAATTATAGTTGGTAAGTCAATTGCAATGTCTCTAAAATCAGCTGGCCCCTTCTATACAATCCAACCGCATTAACTTTGACTCAAGCCTAACTGATATGCAAAGCAACCTGAAATCTTGCCTGGCTTCCCAAATCCAAGAAGCTAAATTTTCATACGATTTTTCTGTCATTGTTTCCAAGAAAAGTAATCATTTCTCAAACTATGAGCTATTCGTTTGAGTTTCCAGTCTGTAAATTGTGAAGAAGGCGTGTGGATATGAAACAAGAGAAGATAAATTGCAAATTGGAGCTAAAGAGAAAATAAATACAAGATCTTAGTGGATTCTAATTGTTTTCCACATATTATAGGAACAGCTATTATCCTCCCTTCTAAATTTATGTCATCTGTGCATTTATCTATATTCCTATTTGTCTGTCATCTATCTGTCTTCCACCTGCTTGTTAGTGTCTATTTATTTGGCATGGCAAGTTGTGCTGTCTTTGTCTGCAAAGAAGAAAAGAAGGGAAAAATGATGACAAATCTTGGTGTAGCATGAATAGCAACGAGGTAAGGCTGATGCCTGATGTGCGGATGAACCCTGGAAATGAAGTGGCCCTTGAATTAAATTAATTTAAAATCTGGCAAATATTACCCAGCATGTTTGTCAATGTGCTGTATAATTATTAATTTGTTCATTGAAGCAACTGTATAAATAAATAGAAAGCAGACTGTCATGATTAAGCAAGCATTGAAAATTCCAGGGTCAAGGAGCCCTGCAATACAGAGATCTCAATAGCTTTCCTGGGCCTTACTTTCACATCTCCTCGCAAAGCCACATGTCGATAACAGCAAATTAATTGGCCCACATTTAGATGCCAACAGGGCTTTTGTATTCTCAGTGCACATTTTTGTCTTCTTGGAGTGAGATGTTAGTAACAGGGGTTTTAATATTACCCCTAGGGGAGCACCAGAAAATCTTAACAATTTCCTTCACTAGAGTATTTTCATTAGCGCTAAATGCCGTGCAATTTACATTTGAAATCAGGTGTAGGGGTGAGCAGAACGTGACAAGACATGTTGCTGTGGTGCCTTTTTTTTTTTTTTTTTTTTTTTTTTTTTTGCTGTTCTTCCAATGTTCTTTATTTACTGCCATGAGGTCTCAGAATAAAAGCACATACATCCAAAATGAAATATTTCTATATTTCCCTTTGCCCTTCCCTTTAAGTGACAGAAATTCCACTTTCCTCAAACACTCAAAGCATGCTTTACCAAGATAAAGGAACACTTAAAAAAATAATAACAACAATGCACTCAAAGCAGAGTGACTACCATCACGTGACACCTATGAACAGAGATCACAGGAAAAGGACAAAATCCTGTGAAGAAGGAACAAGATGTAAATTAATGCAAACACTCTTGGCTTCTCAGTTTATGTCTATGCAGCTTAATTACACAACAGATTTTGGCCTGCAATGATGAAATGAATATTTAACATTGTTTTTATTTTAAAATATAAACCTCAAGTAGAATTTGTATTGAGGATCTTAGGGTGAACTAAATTATGGCTAATGTCATTTCAGTTCAAAAAAAACCATACCTCTACTGGAATGAAAAAAATTGCATATATGTGAAATCGGGCACTGATTTTGTCATTATTTTCACAGTATCCACTTATGGTGTATATTTGTTTATTTGTTTATTTAGTTTTTGCTTTGCTTTGGGTTTGGGTTCTGTGTTTTCAAACAGTGTCTCAGTACACAGCCCAAGATGGCTTTGAACTCATGACCCTCTTGCCTCAGCCTCAGAAGTGCTGTCACTTATGATTTAGCTAGTATCATCTCAGCTCCTAAATGCTTTAGTTGAGCTTCTAAGTGCAATAAGGTAGACAAAGCCAGGAGACTGTAATACCTGAAGTATAAGAACCACTTTTTGTGTCAAAGATGGTTCTAAGTGCTGTACACAAATGTACAGAATCTAGTCCTAGGCCTAGAAGTCTGGTTCTGTCATCCTCAACTTTACAGATGTTAGAATGAAAAACAAACATATTTGCAGAAACCCAAGAACTATTTTCTTATTGCATCTATCAGGCTTGCATACCAACTGCCATGGCATTCAAAGAACGAATAAAAGTCCAGCTGATGCCAGGCAGTGGCAGCACATGCCTTTAATCCCAGCACTCAGAAGGCAGAGGCAGGCAGATCTCTGTGAGTTCAAGGCCAGCCTGATCTACAGAGTGAGTTCAGGACAGCCAGAGCTACACAGAGAAATCCTGTCTCTAAAAAACAAAAAACAAAAAACAAAAACAAAAAAAGTCCACCTGATGATATTAGAAATTAGCCAGCATTTACTCCTCGGTTTTGACAGACTTGGGACAGTCTCTGGATGCATGAAAGATGAAGCTATTCTCCAAATTTGACTGAGTGTCAAATTTATGTTTCCCATTTCTAAGCATGAGTTTGCCAGGTTACTTCCTGGCCTGCTGTTATGCTAACATATTAATGAGTTCATTTGTTTATGGCCTCGTGTTCTCAAAAATGCCCTAAAAGTGGATAAGGACAAGATAATACAGCAAGAGACAGAATTTTCTAGCACAAGAGCTATTATCTTATTGCACATCAGGAACACTTTTTAAAATGCCAAATCACAAGCCACACCATACATCAACTAAGTCAAAATCTCTGAGTTGGTACTCAGGAATCAATAAATGCTTATTTAAATCAATAAACGTAAGTGTTGATCTGCTCTAGTATCAATGAATACAAAAGAAATGTATAATTTATAATTAATAAAGCATAACTATTTACAAATCCCCACCTGGATCTTAGTACCATAGTATGAGAGTCAGAAAATGTCAATAAACTCTGCTACACTATCATCTCTACCATTTGGGGTAAATTCCAGAACCTTCTTATGTCTCAGTTTTCTCTTGATAAAATAAAATCATACTTGTCTTTCCTTGAAGAGAAAGCAGTATGTCAAACAAAACTATTCAAATTGTAAGCATTTCTTTCTGTTCCCAGGCCTGTAAATTGTAACCAGTCACTGCTAAAACTAGGCATAATGCCTTCCCCCAGCCACAGTTAATCTAAGTCACACTGAACTTTGTACCACCAGGGACCAGGAACCAATTAGCATTTAAACTACACCCAGAAGTCTTTCCTCAGCTGTCAGCATGCTTCTTTTCCAGCCTCTGGTAAAACCACTTGTGAGCAAAAACACCTCGTTTAGCCTCAGGAGCAACTGGTTCAGCTTCGGTGTCTTTCTTTTGCTTTTATTCTTTCCTGTAGTGTGATTTCATCAACATTTTTCCTACAAAAAACAAACAAAACAATAATAAAAAACCTCCTCAATCAGAAAATAACATAGAGAGCAAATTGTGGACTTAAGATCTGCCTTTTGATTTGTTTTGATTTGTTTTGTTTTGTTTTATGAAGTTGGAGATTGAACCCAAGGTCTCGCATGTGCTAGGTAATTGCTCTACCATGGAACTTCATCCCCAGCCCTAAAACTTATCTTGAACAAACAACTTCTACGTTTATTTCCCAAATCTACCACTTAAGAGCATAGACAATTTCCTCAACCGCTTGACTTCCTCCTCTGAGAGCTGGGGATAAATATATGTATCTCCCCAAACTGTCAAGTAATATCAACAAGCGAATATAAAGCTTTCAAAACTAAGGTGGAGACAGGTGAATCACTGGGGCTCACTAGCCAACCAACACAGCCAAGTCCATGAGCTCCAGCCTAGTAAGAAACCTGTCCTGAAAAACAATGTGGATCATACCCGAGGGAAAAAAAAAACATCCAAGATTGGTCTCTAGCCTCCCCATATACACATACACAAATGTGTGTGTGTACCTACATACAAGGCTTTTGAAATTAGAGCTATGTTGTTAAGTTTAAGATTTTTAAATATGTTCCTGTGTGTGTAGTGCCCAAGGAGTCCATAATGGGACAATGGATCCCCTGGAGTGGCAGTTCCAGGTAGTTGTGAGCTGCCTGAGATGGGTGCTGGAAACTGAACTTGGGCCCTTTCTCTTAACCAATGAGCAATCTCTCCAGCCCTTAATTAGTTAATTTCAAAATAATCATGAGATCTTCACAATATCACTTTTTCTAATGTCAGCCATCAGGGTCTTTCTTAATTTTTAAATTTATTTTTTGTTATTTTCTTATAATTTTCTTATAATTACTTGCAACATTCCCCCTTCCCTTTTCTCCCCACAAACCCTCCCATATGCCCCTTTTTTTTTTTCGTGGCTTCTTTTTTCATTAATTGTGTGTAGCTAGAGAATTGCTCTCCAGCTCCCACCAAGTCCTGCCAGTCCCAGAGCCCACTTAGAAAATAAACACACAGACTCTTATATTATTTAAACTGTTTGGCCATTAGCTCAGGCCTACCATTATCTGGCTCTTACTCTTAAATTAACCCATTTCTATAAATCTATACCTTGCCACATGGCTCGTGGCTTACCAGCATCTTTATATGCTGCTTGTCACGGCAGTGGCTGGCAGTGTCTCCCCCACTCAGCCTTCTACTTCCCAGAATTCTCCTCTCTCCTTGTCCCGCCTATACTTCCTGCCTGGCTACTGGCCAATCAGTGTTTTATTTATACAGAACGATATCCACAGCAATTGTGTTACATGAATGTGTGTGTGGTCAGGTCATATATATATAAACATAAATATATATATATATATATAAACATAAATATATATATATATATATATATATTATGTATTCCAAAATATAACTGCTCAGTCTGTATCATGTTACACATGCACACACACAAAATAAATAAATAAGTGTTTAAAAATCTAATAAAAACTGAGCTTGGCAGTAATGGCACATGCCTTTAATCACAACACATGGGAGGCAGGTGGATCTCTGTTGAGTTTGAGGCCAGCCTGGTCTACAAAGAGATTTCTAGGACAGTCAGGGCTATTACACAGAGAAACTAGGTCTCCCCAAAAACAAAACCAAAATAAAAACAAACAAAAATCAATAACTAAGAAAAACTGAAATAAGGTTATTTCTTTGTATTTATCTCCTTTTCTATTTCTTCTTAACTAAGCATAATCAAACACACATAATAAAGAGCTAAAAGACTCCCAGTTATGAGAGTTTGGACTGTTTTCAAGATCGAGGCATTCTGAGTGTTCATTGCAAATTCCCAAGTACACTGCTATAATCTCTGAAATTAGAACACACACACACACACACACACACACACACACACACACACTCAGGTAATGAATCTTGAACTTACAATCTGTCACATACAAAAGAAACACTCTACCACTGAGTTACATGTCAAACTCAGAACCTAATTTTGTTGGAATTTTATAAGCATTTCACAGAATCAACCATGGACCAAAACTGCTTCACTTGGGTTTATTTAAATCATGTGTTGGGGCTGGAAAAATAGCTTAGTGGTTAAGAGGACATCCTGTACTTCCCGAAGACCTGAGTTCAGTTCCCAGCACCCATATTGGTCAGGTCACAAGTGCATATAACTCCAGCTTCAGGGCATCTGGTACTATCTTCCAGTCTCCAAGGGCACCTGCAAGTATAAGGTCCTCTTTGATCTAAGTAGACTACTACTGTTGGAAAGTGTTGCATCTAGTAGCTGCCAGTGTTGTAATGGTACCAAAGTAGTCATGTGGATCAATGGAACAAAATAGGAAGACCCAAACCTAAGCATGCAAAATTACTTCCATGTGATATTTAACAAAAATACAAGCAGTACTGGGGAAACTGAAAGGAAATGAGACCCTTATCTATCACCCTGCAGAAAAATCAACTTGAATTTTAGCTCCATCACAGTCATCAAAAGGACTTACTACAACTCAAATCAGTAATCCTCACCTCTAGAATTTATTACCAGGTATGGGGTGGGGCTCCAGAATTTATTGCTCACAAGTTTCTAAGTTATACTGTTACTGCTGGTCCACACTTCAATAATCCCTCACCCAAATAAACTAATCAGAATTCTGAGGAAGAAAGCTAAGCATTATTATTATTATTATTATTATTAGTTATTATTATTTTAGGTTTTCCAGATAATTCCACTGTACAGCCAAAAGTAGGAATGGCTGAGTTAAGGCCTTCATGAACCTTCCCTCAGGCTAATGATAAAAAGAAAAAACAATAAAGTGCAGGTAAATACCCATGTTGACATCTGCTAGGTCTATAGCATCCAGTCTCCAAGGGAAGCAGAGCTAGCGGTTCCGGTAATGGACTTAGTACAGCAGTGTGCTGGCAAATCGGCTCTCAAAAAGAGCCCTGATTTGTAGCACTTGCTGAGTTTTACAGTGGAAAAGCTCTCTGTACAGCTGATTTCAAGCATCCAAATGGACAAGGCCTCAGTGAACGCTGAGAGGCAGGCAATTGGCCCTCACAAGCTGGCACAAGCTGGCTTGTTGTAGCAGCAGCGGCCTCGGCGCGAGTGGCGGCAATGACCTCATCAAAATGATTATCTGGCGCAGTTTTGGCTACAGACCCAGATAACTAGCATTCCTTATTTATCAGCCTTATTCCTGATCTTTCTTGGTCATTCTGAGAACTATGCAATACTTTCTAGTAAGTCATTTAGCTCAACCGAAACATATTTCTATTGCTTAAAGCTCAGAACTCTGACCTTCTAAAGATCGACTGTGGAGGTTAAGAACCTAAAACCTAGAGTTTAACCTCCTGCAGTCCTCAGAAAGATTTTACTTTAAGAAATTTGCATCTGAAGAGGATGAAACTCTTAAACAAATGCTGCTCAAACTTTAATGAGAATCACCTGGGGATCTTGTTAAACTGCTGATCCTCACTGCTTAGGACTCAATAGAAGCAGAAAATTGACATTTCTCACAGCCCCCTGGGGCTGCTGCTGCTGCTGTTGGCCCAGGAGCATACCACGGGAGAAATTTTAGAACTACAAAACTAATAGTGGAGACTCAGGTGTGGATTCTTGCAGGCACCCCTAATTTCAAGCTACATAATGACTTGCCTACCCTCCTTTTCTAATCAGTGTCCCAGAACCTGGAATATCTGTCATTTGTGCTGATATTTTATTTGTGCACCCTAATAAAGCTTATCTGAAGATCAGAGGACAAAGCCAGTCACTATATTAAACATAGAAGTCAGACAATGGTAGCACATGCCTTTAATCCTGTCATTCAGGAGGCAGGGATCCATCTGGATCTCTGTGAGTTCAAGGCTACACTAGGAAAAGAGCCAGGTATGGTGATACATGCCTTAAATTCCAACACTAGTTAACCATAGAGGTCTAGAGGTCTGTACAGACAGACAGGAAGTGATAGAGCTGGGCGGAAAGAGGAAGTGGTGTAGCTGGGCAGACAGAGGAAATGAGATGGAAGAACAGAAAGGCATATAGGTTTGGGTATACAGGAAGTAGGTTTCTTTGGAGACTGCAAGGTGAGGTTAGCTGTGGCTTTTCCTATTCCTCTGATCTCTCAGGTTTTTACCCCAATATCTGGCTCCAGGTTTTCTATGAATAAGACCATTTAGCAGTTCGCGTTACTGTCATTGGTGACATAGATGGGGCTGCTGTGACAAGCGCTCTCTAGAAGCCTGAGAATGCAAGGCCAGTGCAACTTCACCATCTCTAGGCACCTTTCTAAGTGCTAGTACACAGCCATAGACGTCTGGCAAATCACCTATTCAAGCACTCAACATGTCTTTATTTGTTGTTGTGCAGTCTTATTTTTCTTTGGAGTTTGTTTTGTAAGGTAACAGTTTACCCTGTAACCCAGGCAGGCCTCGTACTCTCCATTGCCCTGTGTCTGCCTCTGCAGTCTTGGGATTACAGGCATGTATCACCACACCTGAAAATCAATAATATTTATTTATCTTATTCTTAATGCTCCCCCTAAGTTTAGATAATTCTCCACCTATTTGTTTTAAATAAACTGAATTGGGAGCATTTATAATGCCATCATATGAGGACTGGATTTAGCACATGTAATACAAAGCTAAAGGTCAAGTGGATCTGTGTCAGCAAGGTAATGTTCCAAACCTGCCAGCAGCTTGGCTGAGGAAAACTGGGACTTGATAATCCGTCAACTCAAGCTGTCAGTCAAAGCCCATTATTACTATTATAGCACCCATCTGACACTAGATCAATAGGATAAGCACTTTCTGATGTCAGATCAATGGAATGACTAAGTTTGGGGGTGACAGCTAAACAATTGCCTCTCTCTCCTAGGTATGTGAATGTTATTACCGGGAACACCAACTCAAAGTGAAGTGATAAACCACTTCCTGCACAGCGTTGTGAAAGAAATGTTCAAATCCCCAGAAATTCTTGATGCTCCCACCTACCAAGAGATAGAAAAGGTAAAGTGTGTTTTTTATTTCTATGATTTATAAAGTACCCATTTTGCAGCTGAGCTCCGATGGAGGGTATATCTCATAGTTTAGCCCCCAGAGCTTATAGAATAAGAGTTTCTTGTGCCATAAAATTGAAGGAGGGTAAAGAAATTCACATGAGCTGTGAATTTTTTCCTAACTGTAGCAGTTTCCTGTGCTTGAATAGCTTGTATCTTAGAGGTTCAAGAATGAATTTTAGTCAAGACAGGAAAGAGGTAAGGAGATCCATATTAGTTTCCTTTCTCTCAACTCTCAGAATCCACATAGCATTCATATGCTTGTCCATCTGTGAATAATAATGTGCTTCATGTAGTAATCACTGTGTTATGCTCTCAGGATATGAGTCTGGAAAATGGGCCACATAGTTGAAATACAAACCTAGTCTGGGAGAGATTACAGAGATCTCCTTAAAGAAGTAGTATTTAAACTAATACCTAAATCAGAAGCGATATAATCACTAAGCCAAGAGTGAAAGAACATTCCAAAAAGAAAAGGTACAGCCAGGCGTGGTACGCACCCTTTTGATCCCAGCACTTAGGAGGCCGAGGCAGGAGGACCTCTGTGGGTCTGAGACAAGCCTGGTCTAATAAGGGATTCCAGGCAAGCCAGGGCTACAAAGTGAAAGAGAGAAAGAGAGGAGGGAAAGGGAAGGAAGGAGGGAGGGAGAGGCACATCCAAGGACCCTAGGGATAAAGAAAATAGAGTACACTGAACTGGACCTATGACAGACGTAGGGGCACAGAAAACAAAGGGGAGGGTGGAGAGTTTGCCGAGACCGTGGAGTCAGGCAGAGGCCAGAGCTATGTGGCCATCCACGTGCATGCCTCACATATACACACTTGGGATGACGGACTGATCACTAGTGTCCAAAGATAACTTTCATTCTAAGAGTCAGAGAAGAGAGTTTGCTAAGAGTCAGCACATACTACAAAGACAAAGTGGCCTTAGCTTCACTCTGTGATATCCCTGAGCACACTGCGAGGGAGGTAAGTGCCCGGAATCTATATCTCATTCCCATTCTCAATTTTTTTCCTATAGCTACTGGGCCTTCTGAATATCCCTGTCCATCAGCCCTTCCCAAATCACAGTAAATCTTGGAAGGGCAGCCAGTGACAGATCTTAGCCACATGAGTGTTTTTTTCCAGAGATAATTAGTTTTCCAATAATATGGCAATGATAGGGAAGAACATATGAAGGGGGAAAGAATGGAACAGCTTGAGGTATACCTTGTTCTAGTCATTCCAACTCACATAGTAGCCTATTACTCAACCATGCATTATGTGTTTATATTAGACATGAATTGTATGAAGACAAGATTATATACTATGAATTATTAATACATCCATGAATTCATATGTGTAGAGCCACATCCACATGTATAACATCTTAAATGGTTCTGGAACTCTGATCACACACAGAGTTGCACTCAGCTGAGGACATTGCATGTACAATTCCAGCAGTGACCCCAAGCCATAGAGCCCTGTTTTGTACCCACTTTTCAGGTAAGTAAATTACAGCTTAAAGTAAGTTTCTCAAAGACTACCTTTTCCTTAGTAGTCTCACCCATTTTCTAGCTCGTGAAAATTTTACTTTGATGTCTTCATTATAGACCTGATCTGTTAGGTGCCCTTGATGGGGAACAAAAGTTATATGTATTTTCAAATGGATCCTAAATGCCAGGCTGGCTCAACTTGCAATGAAGACCTGCATTTCATCAGGGTGCATTGAAGTTCACAAGATGAACAATTGAAAGATCTTTAATAAAATACTGTCACATGGATCTTGGTTAGCCCCTCACTCTAACAGCCTATATTCTTGCCATATGGGCAATAAGTCAATCCAAGTCTAAGGGATGTGTCAGGAACAAAGCCCTGCTACCATGTTGCAGTCATAAAGCATTCTGTAAAACAGAGATTCCAAACCAATTTATAATATGTATGATTATAGACCTGAAATGATCTGGTCCAGAGAAGAGGGATAAGTTAGAGTGAATGTTCCAGCCATATTCTCACAGTAGGTAAAAAATGGATTGTAAAGCAAAGAGCATCCTTTATGCACATGCCTTTTCAGACCTACTTACCAAAAAGCAGTTTCACTTACCTTTTGAATAGCCAAAATGGCACTTTAAATGCAACCAGAGTGGGAAAGACAGCTGCCAAGAAACAGCTCATCCCAAATGCCTCAAGCTGTTTGCGGTCTGTCTGCTACCACAGGAGACCTGCAAGAGACAATGTTCATATAGGCCTGCAGATCTCAAGCTTTGGCATGCACCAGAATCCGCTGGAGGGTTTGTACTAGCCAGGCCACTGAGTCCCAGGCCAGGTGTGGGGCCCAAGAACCAGCATTTCATGGCCCAGGGATACTGATGCTAGTACTGATGTTACTGATCCCAGGACTATAATCTGCAAAGCCCCAGAGCAAGCATTGCTAACCCCACGCCACTAGCATTGCCTACAGTTCTCCAAAAAATGGCTAAAAGGAAGCAGCTTGGACAACAGGATCCTTCAACCTGAAGAGTCATCTAGTCATAAAGAAGACTTCAGATCCACAGGCAAAAGGCTTCCTCCTAGGGACCCACCATCCTCCAACCCCCTGATATTCATTCCCTCCAGGAAGGGTAATGATACCCATGGAGCTGAGTAAAAGCTGGTGAAGCAGCAAAGAGGAAAGCAGCTATCACATGAAAATCCCTGGGCCCAGAGCAATGCAAGATTTTTCGAAGCAGAGCACAGAAAGCCCAGTAAGATAGAGGTTCAGCCTCTTTCTTCCTCCAAACTACTGTGCCTAGACATTTGATAATGAACTAACAACTTTCTTTCTCCTCTGCTGATTTCAAATAGAGCTTGTCGAGACAAGCTGTGTATAAGCGCCAAGGTCAGGTTTGGTTCCCCAGCAAATGACAAAATAGCTCAACTCAGGAAAATCAGACTTTTACTGCCATCCCATTCTACCAGGATTCCCTGTGTCAAATCTCATTCCTATCCTGTTTTGCCCTGTCTTCTGTGAATTAACCAGCCCTGGTATTAAATCAATTGCAAAAATGCCAGGCTGTGTAGCATGCCTACAACACTGGCCCCTGGAGAACTTGCAAAGGAAAAGGCTATTGTCCAGTACCTAAGCAAATGGAATTTTGGAGGGATAGAGAGATCTAGGATGAGTGTGACACCCCTTGGGTTTAGCTGAGCCCTGTTAATCCTTCCCACCATGAGTGTCTATGCTGTCAGGCTTTGTGATTGAGAGCTGCTTAAACAGGTGAGAACATTTCAGGAAGCTAATATGTCCCATCTAATCAAGGGTAAGTGTTCCCTCTTTGCCCGAGCCCTCTTATTTGCATGAGTACCACATGGTAATGGGTAAATCATTTCTTTCAAGGTTGTTTGAAATGCAGGCCCTTCAATAAGTGATCTTTGCTCCCTGTCATCTACAGGAGAGGTTACCCAGCAAGCCTCAAGATTCGTGCCCTCATCAAAACTATTCCCAGCTTTTAGGAAGCCAGCATACAACAGGGTTACAAACCAAGAGATTTATGTGTTCCCATATACCCAAATTCACCTTCTCTTTGCTATCTGTAGTGATTAGATTTAGCCACTGTTCAGCCTTTTCTAGCACGTTTTCCTATTTCTTTGATTTTGTGGCTTTTCTTCCTCCCTTTGGTCCACGTATACTGTTTATTTGAAACGACATCAGCAACAACTTGCCTCTTCCATGCAGCATGTAGGAGCAGAACTTGGGGCAAAGGGTAACAGCTCTCAAGGGTGGTTTCTGCACTCACAGCAGCATCACCTGGGGACTTGTTAGACATACAGATTCTCAGGCCCCACCCGGATGCTAGCTCAGAACCTCAGGGAGGGGGATGGACTAGCCATCTGTCTTAGGCACTCCTCCTGAGGATTCTGGTGTGGGCTATAGTGTGAGCAGCATCCTACCAGATGATGTGAGAATAAGAAGTTGCAAAAAACGCAAGTTCAGAGTACAGAATTATCTTGACCAACAGATGTGTTTTCTTTAAGCCTTTATGCTACTGGACCAAGTAAAAACAACTATGCTACTGTACCAAGTAAAAATACAAGTTTTCTATTGTGTAAGTTACGTCTTGTGACAATATGCCATCTAATTCTGATCTTACCAGGATGAGGTACTGGAGCCAACCCTTATCAGCTTGTGAGAGCTCATTGTTAAATATCCAGGAATTTTCAAACCACTGAATATCTTTCTTAAAGATTTATTTTCATTATTTATGTGTATGTGTGTGTGTGTGTGTGTGTGTGTGTGTGAGAGAGAGAGAGAGAGAGAGAGAGAGAGAGAGAAGAGAGAGAGAGAGATAATGGGTGTTCTGGGTGTGCAGGTGCCCAAGTAAGTCAGAAGAGGGAGTCTGATCCTCTGGTGCCAGAGTTACAGACAGTTGTACACTACTCAATGTGGGTGCTGGGAATTGAACTCCAGTTGACTCTGAGCGCAGCAAACACTCTTTTTTATTATTAATAGTTAAAGTTGTTCATTTATTTTACACCCAGACCACAGTTTCTCCTCCTTCCTCTCCTCCCATTCCCTTCCCCCACCTTCCCCCTGTCCGCCCAATCCATTCCTCCTCTGTTTCTATTTAGAAAGGGCAGGCTTCCCATGGGTGTCAATAAAGCATGGCATATCAAGTTGAGGTAGAACTAAGCTCGCAAAATCAGTCTCAACCAACACAGAGCTTATACAACCAACAAAGTAAGTGAATAGACAAGTACATAGAAGAACAAACATATGAGAAGACAGTGATAAAAACTACAATATGAACAGTTTAGCATTCAAGTGATGGTAAGGAATTATTTGACATGTGTTCATATGTAGCTACTTAATATTAGATGCTCGTATCTACTTCAGTGATACGAACAGAGACCCAAAGAAAGTGAGAGAGCAAGTCCCAGCTGAGAGATGATTCTCCACAGGTGTCCTGTGTTTTTGCACAATTTGGAAGCAGAGGCCCTTACTACCTTTACTCTGGATAGCTTTCCAAGGATGTGTATAAAGCAAATGTCCATAGACAGTAGAGATAATGTCTCCTTCCAAAATAAAGAGCACATTTACTCACTGTTCAATGAGTAAATAACAAAGGCAACACATCCCTCTGGAGAAAATGGCAGCCACAGTCATTTGTCATTTTAGGCAACCCGTGTTTCCTAACATCAGAGCCCAGCTCCAGTTAGAAAACCCATGACTGATGTTACCTGGTCCTCTTTGTAGCTCCTTGTGGGAAATGGGTCTCAGAGAATCAGCAAAAGAAAATTGTGATGCTCCAAACAATACTGTTGTCATGAATAATAAAGTCCATTGTCTCCTACCCAGAAATCAGCTCTTCCGGCAGCCATGCGCTGTGGCAGACTAACTGCAGGCAGGATAAGGTAGAAATGCCCTCAGAGTTCAGGAAAATCATGGGGAGGGATGAGAGATGAGCACTGCAGGCAGCAGAATCAGCAAGTGTGCGCCCCAGGGAGGATATGAGTGTCCTTCCTCGTGGTGATGGGAGTCGGCTTACTCTACTCCACTTGTCCTGCCAAAGTCTCACTTTTGCAACAGTACCACCTCATTCAGCAAGATCACAAAGTGATCATGGAAGAGGAAAGAAGGAGCATATCCTGTTCCCAGAGGGCGTCATAGCAAATTTGAGGACACACAGGATTTATCTAACTCAGAGTTTGAGGCAAAGAATCCAAGAATGACATACAGTGCCCGGAAGAGACATTGTAAAGGACAACACAGATAAACAAGGACCAATATCCCAAAGCAACAGCCAGAATAGTAGATCTGATCAGAGAAAATAAAAAAAAAAAAGTTTAGAGAATGCATTCATAAATCCCCATTTGGAATGCTCAGCTCAGAGTTTTTGCATTAAGTCCATAACAAACCACAGCAAAGATAGGCATGCTCACAATGGCAAAATAACAGGACAACCTTATTAATAAAAGAACATGTATGGTGAAGAAAATATTATCTAGTGTATAGATCTAAAGGCCATGTTTGAATGAGTTTAATAATCAGTTTTCCAGAACACATCTTCCAATTGGATGAGTGAAGTGTTAGATAGAACTTTTTACACAGACAATTTTATACACAGACAATCCTTAGAAATAATTAATTTCATGAAACATAAATCAGCTAGGTCTGGTGGTGCAGGTCTGTAATCCTAGCTATTTGGAATGCGGAGACAGGAGGATAACAAGTTCAAGACTACTCTGGGGGCACTTAGTAAGACACTTATCCAAATAGAAAGTTTTATAAAGGTGGTAGAGAATCTATCTATCATACATACACAAAGTTTTAGATTCAACCCCAAATACCATAGGAGGGAAGAGGGAAAGAAAAAAAAGAGGAAAGGAAAGAAGGGAGGGATGGATGGAGGGGCAGAGGGAGAGACCAACCCATTGTGGGTGGTGCCAACCCTGGGCACCCGAGTTTTATAAGAAAGCAGGCTGAACAAGCCATGAGGAGCAAGCCAGTAAGGAACACACACACACACACACACACACACACACACACACACACACACACACACACACACACACACACACACACACACACACACTGTGGCCTCTGCACCAAATCTTGCCTCTAGGATCCTGCCCTGATTTTTTTCAATAATGGAGTATGACCAAAAAGTCATAAAATAAAATAAATCCTTTACTTCCCAAGTTGCTTTGGCCATGGTGTTTTATCACAGCAATAGACACTGTGAATAACTTTAGTTTTCCAGTGTTAAAAAAAAAAAGAAAGAATGCTCAGTTAAGCCTAACACAAGCGGTCAATATTTTCCTTTATGCTATGATTCAATTTACCAGCCATTCTGATGCTGATAAATAACACACGACAAGAGAAAATTCACACCATGATTCCTGTTTTAAATATTATAATTTCTCTCCTATCTCCAGAGAATATTCTTCCTTCCTCCATAACTTTTACAAGCTCTCTATTCTGCTGTGTGATGGAGGCATGGGTAGCTTAGACAGTAATATATGTGCATACTAAAAGTTCAAGCCCAATTTGATCCTGAGTTCACCAACGCCATGCAAGACTATAACAACATTGGCTAAATCAAGACCTTCAGGGAGGGACGCCTCACTGTCTCGTAAAAATCCCCTTTTGAAAAATTCCTACGAAGAAGTATTTAGTTATAATCATAATTATTTCTGTATTATTAGAAATAAAAAACTAGAAACACCTTAAGTGGCCCCAAGTAGAGCAATGGTTAAATACTTGAGGCTACAACCACATGGCAAGGTATCTTGCTGCTATTCAAAATAATGTTGAATAGTAATAACATGAAAAGATTGTCACACTCATAAAAAGTACAAAAATAACATGTACAGGGTGATCTTTTTCATATGGATATTATGTATGTCTGTAGTCTTTATGTTCATAGTAAAACTTTGTGTATTTCTTTCCTTTTTCTGAGACAGTCTGAAGTTTTAGCCTAGAGTGGCCTCAAACTTACTATATAGCTCAGACTGGCTCCATGGTCGCAATAATGCTCCTGTTTCAGTCTCCCTGGTACTGGGATTACAAGCATGAGCCACTATGCCTGGTTTTAAGTACTTCTTATGTCCTAAGCATTATGTTGGGTTCTGAGAGCACATTAGTGAGAAGAGGAACATAATTCCTAGCCCTGTAGAGCTTGTCTAGTCGGGAAAGCACAGTAGATAAATAAGTGTGTGTGACATCTGTTAACTGAAATCAAGAGAAATACTGCAAAACCATTTCCATCTAAGCAAAGCCTGGTCCCAGGCATTGTGCTCAGCTTCTCCACACCAGCTTTGAACAGTTCTTCTGGAAGATAAGGTTAAAAGATGTTCTCTTTCCTCATACATGTTTCCTGAGTTTTGTATGAATATGTCTTAATAATAAGAACAACAAAATGAAATTTTAGAATTCCTGCAAAAAGCTTCTCATTAAGCACGCCATCCTAACAAAACCAACCTTGCATGAGCTGACTGCGAGGCCTCACTCCTCAAGCCCTCGTTGCCAAGCTAATAATGTGATTTGTTTGAACCTCTCCTTACAGGCTTTATTTTCCAAGCTTTAAATCATCTTCCCTGTCCCTTTATGAACTGCCTCCAAGTTGGACGTGATTAATGCGTGCTCATTAGATGCTGAGCAAACTTGAGGACAGATGTGCTCCACAACTTTAAAGGCTTCTGTCCTGTCAAAGCAGCGCTGTAGCCAGTGTGCAATATATATCATCTGCATCTATGATAAGCACACCTCTTCAAGTTGGGTTCTCCAGGAAGACATTCAATCTTCCCATTTCTTACTAATTAAGATCTTCTTCCCACTTCAAAGGCCTGGATTACATCCACAGCCTCTAAATAATGTGTTTCACTTCTTTAAAAATATCTTTTCCCTGAAACAGCATTACAAACATTTCAACATGTTTTTTTTTTTCCTCCTGTCCAGGGCTGTCAGCAGATTCGCTACTGCTCTGGCCATCAGATACATGTCAAGTCCAAGCAATTTCACTAGCTCAGCATTTCTATTTTGTGACTGGAAGGCAAAGGAAGATGCTGTTTTAAACATTCAAAATGTCATGAACAATTTTTGCGTCTCTAATATTTCTTGTGTACCTAATATGGATTTAATATTTCTCTCATACAGCCAAACATGAAGATGAAGTTCCTAAGGTTCCAAAGATTAACACCTAAACGGGAAGATAGGACAAACAGGTGGGTTTACACAGAAAACACACTGGCCTGTATATACACATTAAAAGGCCTGGGTTACTGGGGAAATACACAGCAATGCCTAACAACGCTATACGACCCGAGCTGAGCATTAAGATTAAGCTCTGCTCACTTGCTCAAAGTTTCCATGGACTAGATGACTTTTAGGTGGCATTTTTATTACAGTTGGAAATAACACACAGGGCCTAGCCAAACATACAGTTGATCACTGGGCCAAAACCCTAGCAGAATCACCACAGCTCAAATTAAGTCTGACTCTTCTACCGCCACTAAAAACTTGCATAGAATAATATATCCATTTTTTTTTCACTTTAACTTTCTGAACATGGCTGAGTTTTCAGTGTTCATTATTGTGGACTAAGACTAAGCTGTAGATCCAAATTAACCAAGTAGAAATTTCTGCAATCTTTTGGTACATGATGTAAAATTTGGTTCACTTTCTCAGCACTATTAACACTGTTCAATTTTGTGCCAAAAGGTAAAACTTTGGACTTTAGACTTAAATTTAACTTTGAAACAACATAAATAGAAGTGAAATGATTAATTTCTCATTCCAGGTCAATTTCATCAATCACCAAAGAGTTTCTAAGCAATTCAGATATAGTACACGTCCTGTAGATGGTCACAAAGAGTCCCTCAAAGAATGATGAATTCTCTGGAGTGTAGCAAACCAAAAAGTCTTAGTGCTTTTGTATTTTTATTCTCTTAAAATAAGAGCACTATGGTGCAGACTTCTTAGAAGGGAAAGGGGAATGAGACTCCTTCCTACAGACAACCATCATGTTGGACTGCAAAGGTTGGGCAACCCAGAATTCCAAGGCCATACCTAGTCTAGAGTTCCACAGAATGGCAACTTGGACCCAGCTGTTTCCATTAAGCAGAGATTTGGGAGAGCCCAATTGACAGATTGAGGTTTGGCCATCACAGCTAATGAGCTTAAGTTCATTTAAAAATCTCCTTACTTTGGGTAATCTTTGGTCCCAAAAACCTGAGCTGAACACTGCTGAAGTTAAAAGGCCCCAGGTGAAAAGTTAAAAAGTTAAAAAGTTAAAAAGAAGTAGTGATCTATGAGGTTTATATTCTAGCTCAAGATGAGAGATGACATTTGGTTCCTTCATATTCCTAATCTTTTGCCTATAGCACAATCGCTAAGTGCATATTGAACAGCCGCATAAGTGATTTCATGTATATACCCTAATGTCAACTTATGTATTACCATTCCTCTAGTGTTCTGTGCTCTCTTTTAACATTTATAGGCATATGTTCTTTTATTTTAAGCCTGACTTTTTGATAAATTCCATGTTCTCTGATATTTCTATCACATGATTACACTTTTGTCAATATAAAATCAATCAAATGGAAAGTTCAAAGTGTCTTATTTAACAGCACAGATAGGCCTATTCTGAGCCACAGAAAATGTGTGCCTATAAAACAGAACCTTTTCAGGTTAGAAATAAAAGATGTGCAAGCATCTCACATGGAATGAAAGAATATGCCACATTCTTACTAAATTCTATAACTGCATTTTAAAATGTTCTAACAAGCCTTTGGCCCCATAATGCATATAGGCTTACATTGAGCAATAAGGAATATGTTTATAAAATAGAAGCTACACATCCTTAATGAAAGATGTATCATGCACAAACTTTTCTCATAAAGTAGTCATATGTCATATTCTCAATTATCTCTAGGACTGTTTCTAGAAAAAAAATAGCAAGTTAATAAAGAGAAAAACCTAAACAATCAAATCAGTGTGATAATGATATATTATAACTCATATATGTTACATATGTTTATATTTAATACTGAAGCCTGGTAACAGAGAGTAGATGTTCTTTCCAAACCATATTTGGCTGAGTGTGGTGGCATATGCCTTTAATCCTAGCACTTGGGAGGCAGAGGCAGGCCCTATGAATTCAAGGCCAGTCTGTTCTACAGAGCAAGGTCCATATCAGTCAGGGATACACAGAAAAACCCTGTCTCAAAAATGAAAAAAAAAATCAAAACATATCTGGGCATTCATAAACATTTACTGTATCTAAGCCATAACAAATTTTTAAATTCCAAATAATATGACTAATACACATAACACTCTCAATCAGTGATATAATGAAAATAGAAATTAATCACAAACTCAAACAAGACCTTACCAAACGGAAATTTAAAAGGCATACTAATGGAGACTAGGAAGATGGCTCAGTGGGGAAAGAGTTTGATGTGCATGCATGAAGACCTGAGTTTGGATCCAGCTGGGCATGGCACAGGTGAATGGTGATATCCCAGGGCTGAGGAAATGGACAGTAGGATCCCTAAGGCTTGCTGGCCAGTCAGTCTAGACAAATCAATGAACACCATGGTCAGTGAGAAACTGTGTCTCAAAAATAATAAAGTGGAGCAGGGTCAAGCACAGCAATATCAATGTCTGACCTCCATGTGTGCATACATGCACACACACACACACACACACACACACACACACACACACGTATGTACGTACGTACTTGTGAAAAAACTTGTAAGAGAAAACAGCAGTACAAAAGGAAATTATAAAATGTATTGAAAATAATTTTAATGAAGATACAACATATAAAATATGTGGACTACAAGCAAAACTTTTACAAAAGGAAATTTTAAAGCATCAAACTATATGGGGAAAAAAGGGGAAAATAATTTAAACAACCAAGTAGCTAAAAATAAAATGAAAAGAAGCAGATAGCCAGGAATATAGCATATGCCTGTGGTCCCAGCATTCAAGAAGATTATGAGTTCAACGTCAGCCTGGGCCACATGGTCTCAAAAAATTGCAAATTAACTATTAACATGAAGAATCGAATATTACATGCCTTTAAAATAGTGTATAACAATCGGGTGTTTTACCAGGAATAAAAAGGTGGCCCAATTTAGAGTTTTATAAAAAGGCGGTCATTCACTTGCTTTTATGGATGTTAAAGGTATTCAACAAATTTAATAGTTATGCATGTAAACAAAAATAAAAAATGATACCATGCAAACTGGTGAGTGCTTTCCCAGCTTTGTAAGTATCCATACAAAAGCCAAGGTAGAATTTCCTGGAGACATACTAGATGCCTTCTTGCTAAGGTCAGGTATAAGAATACATGGATGTCCACTCTTCCTACTACTATTGATACTATGTTGTAGCCATTAACTAATGCAAGAATACAAGAAAAAGTAATTGGGAACAGAAAACATTTTAAAAGAAAAAGTAACACTATCTTCACTAAGAGATGATATTATAATATATCTGTAAAATCCAGAGTCAATGGGAAAACTACTACTAACAAATGGGACAATTTAATGAAGTAGAACATTATAAAATTAACATAAAAATCAATAACCTTCTTATATACAAGTAAAAGCAGTTAAGAAAAGAATGTGGAAAATTAATGAAGTGATGAGTCATGCTTTCAGTTAGGAAACATTAACATGATAAATACATTACTTTTCTCTAGATTAATTTATAAATTGAGCATCACTCCACTAAAAATAATCACCAGGGGCCAGTGAGATGATTCAGATGGTAGAGATGCTAGCAGGCAGATCTGAGACCCTGAGTTTGAATCCCAAAAGGTAGCAGAAGAGAATCCTGACCTGTACACCTGTGTGAAGACACTCACACATATGTGTGTGTGCGCGCGCGCGCGCACACACACACACACACACACACACACGTGCGTGTGCACACACACACACATACACACATAAAAAATGATTAATTTTTTAAAAAACATCACCTGGATTTTTTTTTCTGAATCTTGACAAACTCCAGTTTGCTGAATACAAGCTTGGTAAAGTGTTCTCCCTAGCTTTGCCTTTTAGAAGATTTACATAATACAAGAAGCATATATATACACACAAAAGAGCCAGGAACAATTAGCATCATTGCACAGAAGCAAAATTTGGAATCTAGCTCAGGAGGATAAGTCTACAATAAAAATCAAAATTTTAGAGCTCTTCGCTGGGAGTCTAATTAGTGAGAAAGAGGAGGGTTTATATGAGCGAGAATTGTTGAAACCAAGGTTGGATGAAGCACAGGGACAAATAACCAAACGAATGGAAACACATGAACTATGAACCAAAGGCTGAGGGGCCCCCAACTGGATCAGGCCCTCTGAATAGGTGAGACAGTTGATTGGCTTGATCTGTTTGGGAGGCATCTAGGCAGTGGTACCAGGTCCTGGGCTCATTGCATGAGTTAGCTGTTTGAAACCTGGGACTTATGCAGGGACACTTGGCTCAATCTGGGAGGAGGGGACTGGACCTACCTGGACTGAGTCTATCAGGTCGATCCCAGTGCTCGGGGGAGACCTTGATCTGGAGGAGGTGGGAATGGGAAGTGGGCTGGGGGGAAGGGGAGGGGGCAGGAAGGGAGAGAACAAGGGAATCTGTGGCTGTTATGTAGAACTGAATAGTATTGTAAAATAAAATAAATTAAAAAAAAATTTTAGCCGGGCGGTGGTGGCGCACGCCTTTAATCCCAGCACTCGGGAGGCAGAGGCAGGCAGATCTCTGTGAGTTCGAGGCCAGCCTGGGCTACCAAGTGAGCTCCAGGAAAGGCGCAAAGCTACGCAGAGAAACACTGTCTCGAAAAACCAAAAAAAAAAAAAAAAAAAAATTAGAGCTCTTACAAATTTGAGGAACAGTGCCAGTTCTTACAGACTTTTCTTTCTTTTTTTTCATTGAAAAATTAGACCTGTTCTAATACAAGTATAGTAAAAACAGAATGTAAAGGGCAAATAACAGTGCCAAAAAAAACGTAAAGAAAGAAATGGCATTCCTTGGAAACTCACATTGAGCTTTGAAAGTAGACAACCAGAAGAATCAACATTTATGTCTGCAACATGGCCCCTGACTGGCTGTAGGCAACAGAAGGCCAGAAGGGCCAGTTTATGTTTAGACAACATGACACTGATATGGATATCTGGTATAGGTCTCCTAAAACATGGCTGATGCCGGATATCTAGGGACCCCAAAGTAAACAGTGATGCAATCTGTTAGATAACTGGATTTGGCAGAGTGCCACTTTTGTGTGAGTAGGTATAAATACAGTCACTAGTTCAGAGGCCTGAACCTTTACTTTCTCCAGCCAGCCTGACTGTAAGCCTGTGTGCTGCTCTACACATGTGCCTGTCCCTGCCTATGTGTGGCCTGTATGTGCTGGCATGTTCTGGGTGGCTGCTGGCAGCTGCCAGCCTGGCAGCCTTCACCTGGACTGAACAAAGTATATCTCACTGCCTATGAGTCCTAGAAATCTCTTCAACCTCCCAGCCTTCCACGACCCTCCACCTTTCCTGGCATCAGTACATGGATTTCACAGTGTCATATTCACCTCAATCTAACTTCTCAAACATTTATTGAGCGTCTTCTATCAGCAGCATACTGTGGGATAGTGTGAGCAGAACTGTGGGAAAACTTGTACTAAAGACTCAACAGTGAGCAAAGCTGTAAACTGAGACCAGCAGAGTGACAGCAAGTGAAAAGAGAAGAAGAATACTGCATGGTAAAGACAAAGGTGTATGTGATGACTAATCTTGATTGTTAACTTGACAGAATAGAGAATATCTAGATTACATTAGCCTCTGGGCATGCTATGAGGGACTACTATCTAAATTAAGTTAATTGAGGTGTGAAGACCCACCCTAAATGCGGTAGCACCATTCCATGGAGTGGAGCCCTCCACTAAATAGAAGGAGCAAGTGAGCTGAGCACAAGCATTCTCCCTCTGTTCCTGACTGCAGATACGATGTGACGAGCTGCCTAAGGCTTCCCACCATGCCTTCTCCATTATGATGGACTATACCTTCAAACTGTGAGCCAAAATAAATCCTCCCTTCTTTAAGTTGATTTTGTGGAGCATTTTGTCCCAGCAATATAACAAGAAATGGATACAGTAGCCTACCTAAATAATAGATGGAATTTCCAGAAAGGTTACCAAAACAAAAGTGGATGATAAGGATGATAACTGAGGACATCTGCAGAGTGTGTGTGTGTGTGTGTGTGTGTGTGTGTGTGTGTGTGTGTGTGTGTACATATATATTGGATAGTAGTTTCCTGGGACTAATAGTTATATTTTAGTTATGTAGTAGAATGTCTTTATGTCATCTGCAATAATCCCTCAAACAGTACTGTACAAAATAACATAGGGAAGAAATGGGGAAAAGGTAGGGAAGGAGGCAGGAAAGACAGACATTGGTTGTCAATCTAAGCCTGAACGTAAAATCTAAGACTACACATTGCCAGATACGCTGTGAGCTGGTTGAAAGGAAGTGATTTTTATGCTCTGTTTTATAGAACATAAATAATGAGCTCACTTCCATAAATGAAGAAGAGAGGAGCGCATCAATCAAACTGAATAAAATTATCACTTCCCGGCTGAAGACTAACTCTCTAAGATAAATTCTCCAAAGCCAATCTGCAAATAAGAAGGAATTCTCTGGCCAGTAGGAATCAAAGGTACACAGTCATGATCATCTCAATGGGCTTTGGTTTTGGCCTTCTCTACATCTTGCCTCAACCAATTTAGCAATCAGAAGGCAAGACTATAATGAAACAAGCCTCAACAAAAAGCTCTACCATAATCATAGAGGGAGGAAGCAATTTTCCAGTTCTTCCAACTCATTTGTGAGACTCCCCTGGAAATGGCTTAATCCACAACACAATTAGCAGCTATGAAAAGTATCCAACTGTTACCAAGCATTCCATAAATTGGGAAGAATTCCCAAGACCCTGTACTAGCAATCATGCTTAATAATACTAAATATAATTTTAATAATCCTGTAGAAAATAATTCACATATCTCACAATTTACTCATTCAAGTTGTGTGATCCTGCATAGCATTCATAAGGCACTGGGTTTGATCCCAGCACAGCACAAAAAAAAGCATAGCATTCAGTGCTTTTTAGTATGTTTACAGGGTTGTACAAAATGTCACTAAAATTTAACTTGATAACATTTTTACCTTTCCTGTAGCCATTAGAAGTCATTCCCCAATCCTTCTCAGAGGTTCTCTCTTCTGCCAGTTCTACATAATCATTTGCATATTCTGGAGATTTAATACATATGGAACCTTACACCAAGTGGACTTCTGTGACTAGCTTCTTTCAGTTGCAATACTATTTTCCAAATTCATCCATTATAGCATGTATCAGTGTCTCATGTCCTTTTATTCCCCCCCCCAAAAAAAATCCATTGAATGGCTATACCACAATTTCTTTACTCATTCATGAGTTGCTAGACATTTACATTGTTTTCACTTGGGGTCTATTATGAATTAAACTGTTATGACCAATAATGTACAAGTTTTATGTGGTTTTTTAAAATTTCTCTTGGGTATACACTTAAAAGTAGGATTGCCGTCTCATACTAAATGTAGTATTAACGATTTTAAGAATGTCTAAAGTGCTTTCAAAGCAGCTATATCATATTAACATTCTTTTTTTTTTTTTTTTTTTGGTTTTTTCGAGACAGGGTTTCTCTGTGTAGCTTTGCGCCTTTCCTGGAGCTCACTTGGTAACCCTGGTTGGCCTCAAACTCACAGCGATCCGCCTGACTCTGCCTCCCGAGTGCTGGGATTAAAGGCGTGCGCCACCACCGCCCGGCCATATTAACATTCTTATAGCAGTATATATAAAGCTCCTGAAGTCTCTATATCCTCTTCAATACTTACTACATGTTTTCTTTTGTTTGTTTGTTTATCTTATGTGTATGGGTGCTTTGCCTGTGTGTATGTATGTGCACCACATGCATGCCTGGTGCCTGCAAAACCAAGAAGAGGATATCAGATTTCCTGGACCTAGAGTTATAGACAGTTGTGAGCTGTCATGTGGGTGTTAGGAATTGAACCTGCTGCCTCTGGAAGAGCAGCCAGTGCTTTTAATCACTGATCCATCACTCCAGCATCCCCTCTTTTGTCTTGTAGCCATCCTAGTAAGAATAAAATAGTATCTCATTGTGGTTCTTTATTTCTCTGGTAACTAACAATGTTGAACATTTTTTCATGTGTTCTTAAGCCATTTATACATTTCATTTTGCTATTTAGATATTTTGTCCTTTTTCAGAAAAATAGGTGAGGTTGTCTTTTATAACTGAGTTCCAATTTTTATCTATGTATCCTGGATACAAGCTCCTTGTTAAGATGTATAATAATTACAATTTAAGATGATGTGTTTTGAGAACCTACCATGTGTGAGGGATTATGCTGTCTTCTAATTATTGTAACATTAAATTTTCACAACAAACTTGTAAGACTGAGCTGTGTAGCACAGACACACAAACTCATGCCATTCACAAGTAGTAAAGCTAGAATTTTTTATTGTTGTTTTTTAAGACAGGGTTTCTCTGTGTAGCTTTGGAGCCTGTCCTGGAACTCACTCTGTAGCCCAGGCTGTCCTCAAACTCACAGAGATCCACCTGGCTCTGCCTCCTGAGTGCTTGGATTAAAGGGGTACACCACCACCACCCAGCTAAAGCTAGCGTTTTATTTCAACAAGTTAGATGGCAGAACTTATATATCTTACTCACTTCCATGGAGATTTATGCAGGCAGTTTCCCCTTCTCCATCAAGAGGAATCTGGTCAATAAAGCAGATTTCCTACTTATCTCACTGAATGTTATAAGAATGAGGTTCCCTGAAGCACCACAAATTTCATTAGAGAAACATGTTAGAAAAAAAATTGCCCAACATATGTTCTGTATCACTTTGGCTCTAGAAGTTACTCCTTGAACAGTATATGCAGACAAATAGTCTAAGAGATGCTGCATACCCCACCACTCTCTGAAGATTTTTATAATACAGCTTCCTACATAGATGTCCATGAGAATTCTTGCAATAAAATGAATTTTAGAGTGATCATGCATTTGCAAAACCTATATACTCAGAAAATCATAAACACATAGAACACATTTTAGAAAATAACATGTGAAATAAATGTAGGGTGCACAGGAGGAAGCTAGACAATCACCAGGGGTGTCTAAGCGATATAATCTCTCATGGATTTTATGCCCTAAAGCTTCAAGAATGAAGCACAGGCAAGTTCAACCCAAGACCTTGACCTGCTTTCCACATTTCTCAGCCTTATTGTAAATGCAGAAGATCAACACCTTAAAAGGGTAAAAACAAAGTCTGTCATTACTCAGGTAGCTATTGTCCATGTCTCTATCTAAATTTTACATCTCTGGCCCATTGGTGCAGAAGAAACCTCTTCGTGTCGTTAGTTATTTTTATTGCAAATATCCAGTTTTCCATTTCCTTACCTGTCATTGCTTTCTGTGGATGGGAACCATTTGTGTCATTCAAAATATGTTCACTTATCCATCTCAGATATTGTTTCAGAATGGCAGACATGTTCCCAAACTCTTAAGTGGATTACATCTGGAAATTGAGGGGCAAGAAGTGAACATGTAAGCTGTGTGAACTTGACATTGAACAAAACTAAGTAACTATATTTCTGATTTTTAAATATGTGATAGAAATAGTACAAAAAATGTATAACTTCCAAGGAGAATAGTTATAGAATTATATCAAATACTACTGCAGAGTTAATCATTTTAGAGAGCTAGTACTTTTTTATTAATTCTATGAGAATTTCATGCAATGTATTTTGATCATATTCACTCCCACTCCCCCTAACATCTTCCAGATCTACCCCACCTCCCTAACTTGCCCCGACTTCATATCCTCTTTTTTTAATGACCCATTCACTCCAATTTACATTACCCATATTCTCCTGATATGGGGCCATCCACTGGAACAGAGCTGACCTACCAGGAACTTTAAGGAAAACTGACTTTCCCTCTCTTAGAAGCCATCAACTGTCAGGAGCGCCTCAGTTTGGGATGGGGATTCATAAACCTCTTCCCACTCTGTGCTAAAATGTTGACTGCCTTGAACCTGTGCAGCGCTTGTGCAGGTAACCACAGCTCCTGTGTGTTCATGAGTGCAGCTATCCTGTCATATCCAAAGACACTATTTAACTAATTCTTCCTGACCTTGCTCTCACAATATTTCTGGTACCTCTTCTGTGATAGTCCCCGAGTCTTGGAGAGGAGGTATGATACAGATGTCCCATATGTGGTTGAGTACTCCACTAACAATTATTCTCTACACTTTGACCAGTTAAGAGGTTCTGTGTTAACCACCATGCACTGCACAAAGGAACTTCTCTGATAATGTCTGAGATCTGCACTAAACTATGGGTATAGCGAATTTAGAGGGATGTTTGGTACTATGTCCATTTAGCAGAATAATTATAGTAAATTCACTCCTGTGGGAGCCTATGAGCTCCATAACCATTTATTCTTAGGCAGATTTACAGTTTTAATCATGTGTTTTCTCCTGTAGTGAATATCTTAAATCCAATCAGAAAGTGGTTGATTGCCACATAACATTTCTGCTACCATTGCACCCACATGCATACATTGGACTGACACTTCTCGGTTTCATTGTTTTAGATATGTTGACTCAGAAGTAATTCTAAATGTGATGCTCTGATAATAACAAATAGAACCCATTTTAAATCTAGTAAGTTCTTGGATTTATACTGCTTAGAGTATTAGTTAGCTCTCAATATATAACAGAGTGTATCAAATTCAGTAAATTAAAACAGCAGTGAGTCAGCAGGCTTAGCTTCAAGTTACTGATCTTCTTTGAGTCAGCAGGTTAACTAGCACATGCCCTTATGACATGATAGAAATGTATGAGTTCATGATGAATCACATGAACAGATTTCACATCCAGGCTTACATCGTTTCTGCTTAATCATGCTTGTCAACTCAAGTACATGATCAAGCTCAACGGCAATGGGAAATCAAGCTTACACCACCCACCATGAGATTAAAGTGAGTCACAATACCAAGACCAGCAGCAATGGGGTGACCAAATATACTTCCCTGAAGGTATGAGTACTGAACATTTTTAAACAATAATCTAGCCTTCCACAGGCTCTGTTCTTGATTTTACTGTTTATCAGCTATGCAGCTTTGGTCAAGTGTTTCAAACACTGTTCCTTTGTTACACTATTTTTTCCAGAAGGATTTTTAAACTACATGTATAGAGGTAGAAGAGTATGTGCACACAAGTGAAGACCAGAAGAGGGTGTCTGTCCTAGTCTGACTTCAGTTGCTATGATAAACATCATGACTAACATCAACTTGGGAAGGAAACAATTTCTTTGGCTTAGAGATTACAATCCATCATTGGGAAAGCCACGGCAGGAGTGCAGAGAAAGGACCTAGAAGCAAGAACTGAACAGAGGCCATGGAGTAATGCTACTTACTGGTTTACTCCCAGGCTCATGGTGAACTACATTTCCTATGCAGACCAGGCCTACCTGCCCAAGGATTCACTATCCATGGTGGACTGGGTCCTACTGTGTCCATCAACAATCAAGAAAATGCCTCACAACCAGGGTTACAGGCCAACCTGACCAAGGCAATTGTTCAGCTGAGGTTTCCTTCTTCCCAGCTGTGTCAAGTTGGCAACCAAGATTAGCTATCACAAGTCCACCCCTTCTTACTTAGGCACACAAACACATCACTGTTAGTAACAACCTTGGAACTGGAGTTGCTAGCAGTTTTGAGCCACTCAATGTGGGTGCTGGAGACTGAACTCAGGTCCTCTGCAAGAGTAGTACCTATCCTTAACTACTGAGTCATCTCACAAGCACAACTTGCTTAAATATTCTATAAAATGATGATTAAAATTAGTGCCAGGATGATAGAGTTGTGTGAAAAGAAAACCAGAGAAATGCATGAAAATCATTGGTAATTATTATTTTATTTTCTATCATCACCATCAGCAATTTCAGGAATGTCCAGACTAATGTTTTTCTTTAGGAAGTGAAACAAAGGTACCCTGATCATTAAATGTAAGTACAAAGACATTTTTACTTTGACTCCAGCTTCTTTTCAATATGGAAAGTGTCTACAGAAATGCAATGGAAAATCAAAGAAAGAAAACCAAAGTCACCATGGAAGGTGTTTTTAAAGATTTATTTGTATATATGCTGAGGAGTGGTATAACTGGATCTGAGGTACATCAATTCCCAATTTTCTGAGACACCACCATATTGATTTTCAAAGTGGCTGTATAAGTTTGCATTCCCACCAGCAATGGAGGAGTGTTCCCCTTACTCCACATCCTCTCCAGCATGAGCTGTCACTTGTGCTTTTTATCTTAGCCATTCTGATAGGTGTAAAACTGTGTTTCAGAGTTGTTTTGATTTGCATTTCCCTGGTGGCTAAGGATGTTGAACATTTCTTTAGGTGTTTCTCGGGCATTTGAGATTCTTCTGTTGTGAATTCTCTGTTTAGATCTGTACTCCATTTTTAAATTGGATTATTTGGTTTTTTGATGTCTAGTTTCTTGAGTTCTTTATATATTTTGGAAATCATTGCTCTGTCAGATGGGGAGTTGGTGAAGACCTTTTCCCATTCTGTAGGCTGCCACTTTGTCCTATTGACAGTGTCCTTTGCCTTACAGAAGGTTCTCAGTTTCAAGAGGTCCCATTTATTAGTTATTGTTCTCAGTGTTTGTGCTATTGGTGTTATATTTAGGAAGTAGTCTCCTGTGCCAATGCATTCATGAATACTTCCTACTTTCTCTTCTATCAGATTCAGTGTAACTGGATTTATGTTGAGGTCTTTGATCCACTTGGACTTGAATTTTGTGCAGGGTGATAGATATGGCTCTATTTGCATTCTTCTATATGCCAACTTCAAGTTAGACCAGCACCATTTGTTGAAGATGCTGTCTTTTATCCATTGCATATTTCTAGCTTCTTTTATCAAAAATCACATGTCTATAGGTATGTGGATTTACATCTGGGTCTTCAATTCGGTGCCATTGATCAAGGCCTGCACTTTTCTGAAGGGAAGGGAGAAGTGGATGGAGGGTGGAGGAGGGACT
Source organism: Peromyscus leucopus (assembly GCF_004664715.2). Lineage (NCBI taxonomy): Eukaryota > Metazoa > Chordata > Mammalia > Rodentia > Cricetidae > Peromyscus > Peromyscus leucopus. The sequence continues at coordinate 53,180,424 of NC_051083.1, forward strand.
GAGAAGAGAGGAGAAAGGGAGGTAAAACTGTGATAGGACTGAGAAAAATTAATTAATTGATTAATTAATTTTGAAAAATATGCCTTTATACTTTATACATTTTCACTTGACTTCAACAAGTACAATGCACCCAGACGATGAGAACAGATAATGTGAAAGGTCAAGATGGTGCTTTCCACTCTCTGGGAGAGACGCACATTCTCAGGATGCTTGCCAAAGGAACAAAACCAACTGCCCTGTGTGCTCCTCAAGCAGCAACTGTTTCAAACACATTTATCCAAAAACTCTTTGAAACTGGGTTTTACTATTCCTTCACAACCTTGGAGAGTTTTAATGATTTATACATCTTCACCTTGGCCACAGAAATATTTTTTGTCACTGATATTTCCATTAAATTGTACTTGCTTTAAGAAAAAAAAGGTGTGTGTGTGTGTGTGTGTGTGTGTGTGTGTGTGTGTGTGTGTGGTGTGTGTGCTTACATGTATGTCTGTGAGCCACATGCCTGCCTGGTGCCTGAGGAGGTCAGAAGGGGGCATCTGATTCCCTTGTACTGAAGTTTCATTGTGAGCCATCACATGGCTGCTGGGAATTGAATCCAAGAACTCTGTAAGAACAAGTACTCTTAACCACTAAGCCATCTCTCTAGTTCCACATGGAAAGCTTAAACCAAATGCTAACCTTACAAAAAACTAGAAAAAGCAAATGAGAAGTGTATTTATTTACATTTACATATTATATATATATATAAACATACAAATATATATGCCTTAGTTTTAAATTTTCAGCTATGTTTTAAAACCTGAGTTATGAAAAGCTGAATTATCTATAAAGGTGCTACAGTCCTCCACTTCATTTTGTATAATTTATATAAAAAGAATGAGTGGCTATATTTTCACTAAAACAAACAAGTACTACAAGTAAAAGACATTTTAATATTTTTAAGTAAGTGTAGTGGGTAGCCATTCCAGCTTTGGTCTGGAAGTTCCAACCCCCATTGAGGCTTTGATAACTATCACGCCTACAAGGTGGGGCCAAGAGAGAGCCCTGAAGACCCAAGATCCGGATGTGCCACCCTCTCTTGGTTCCCAGACCCTGGATAGAGGTAGACCAAACGGTGTTCTCCAGAGAACACCGCCGGACTGTGCTACGTCTTCCCCAGACCCTATTACCTATCCCTTCATTTGTGAGTTACCACAAAAAATAAACCTCCCTTTTAACTATGTGGAATGGCCTGAATAATTTCACCAATAGTAAGTCTTTCTATAGGATTAGGTGGATGAGAAGAGGTCATAATAAAGCATCCCTACACAGGAAGAAACTTATTGGAAACCTTTTTTCAAAACTCACTTGTGAACGTAATTTAGCCCAAGCATATCAGCTTTTTCCACGGGGGGTGGGGGGACAAACTTAAAATTGATTCACTTTCCAGAGTATGCATTCTACACCTTTAGTTCTAATGGGATAGGCAGAATTCTGGATCCTCTCCACATGCAGAGGTTCCAAGAGAGGTTTATTGATGTAATCAACAGTCTTATTAAATAAGAAACACAGAAACAATGTAAAAGAGAAAGCCGAGAGGTCAGAGCTCAGAGCTAAAATCTCACCCTTCTGCCTGCGGTGTCCCAGCTTCCCGAAAGAGAGCTATATCCTGTCTGTTCGTTTTTTTTATAGTATGTTGTTCTGCCTTCTCATTGGTTGTAAACCCAAACACATGACTGCCTCGTCACTGTCTGAATGTACAGCCCCCTAGGTCTTAAAGGCATATGTCTCCAATGCTGGCTGTATCCCTGAACACACAGAGATCTATGGGATTAAAGGTGTGTGCCACCACCGCCACACTCTGTCTATGGCTCTAATAGCTCTGACCCCCGGGCAACTTTATTTATTAACATACAATCAAAATCACATTTCAGTACAATTAGAATACCACCACAGAGGTTTGTCCTCTCTTGCTGCTTGTGATCCTTCAGTCATCATGGAAACAAGCCTGAAATATCATACTGGAGAGAGATGCCAGCCATATCAACTGATATTCAGAATAGATGAAGGACCAGCCAGCCCCAGCTGAACTGGCCTACACCAATGGCTAGCATAAACTCTCCACATATTCTCGATCAATAATAAAAGACTATTGTTTTCAGCTATTATGCTGTATACTAAAACAAACAAATCATTTTGTCTCCTGTTTAGAATCCCATAGTGAATTCTCTCAAGATAAAGCCCAAATACCTTAGCATACTACAGTGTAGTTCTTCATAATTTAATGCCAGCTAAATGCTACAATCTCCTCTCTCACTGTTACCTCTCCTCCCCTCCCAACTTTTGCCATATAATTAAAATTTTTAAACCTTTAAAATCCCACCTAATAATAAGTGAGTTCCATTTACATCCCTGGCGAAACCTCCATCATTATCTGAGTCCTTCCTGCATCCTGGTAAATAGCCATTTCTTGTTGGTTTTAATTTATTAAACACACACCACTCAATTTTCAGTGCCCTGTAGGAGGCTCTTTCACTGTATAATAAAAAGTTGCTGCTGTTTATTCATATTTTAATGATACTGTGAATACAATGGTACATGTTCTGACTCCTATTCTTAGAGAAACGGTCTCTGTTGGATTCTCAATGCCATTCACTTTTCCATTTATTGTTGGACTTTGCTATTATGATAATTCCAGATACATCAAAATAATATCATCATGGGCCAGTTGCTTTGTTCAAAAACAAGCCACCTTGTCAATTTGTTTCTTTTTATATTCAATAATAGAGCTTACAGCTGGATTAATGTTTTAATTGAGCCCCATTTGTATTTGTAGCTCCTTGTAGAAAGTCAGTCGTCCTCCAAACACTGAACTCATTACTCTATTCCAGCTGCTGTAAATACATCCTCCATCATTTGTTTAAAAGTAGACATGTATTCCTTCAGGCTGACACACATATACTGTGTGTACATAGCAAAGGTCATCATTCCCATCAGTTTGATAGTTACCTGGTTAGCTTGATAAATGCATACAGTTGAGATACATCATTCTGGCTTCAACTTAGATACCCAGTGACAATGCCATGAATTCTCACTTGGAGATACGACATATCGACCCAAACCACTCATGCTTCTATTTTGCAAACCTAATTCCCATGAAACTCTGCAGAAAGAAGGGAAGAACCCTCTTTAAATTCCAGGTCCATGGACAAAAATGTTGACTTGCTTGGTTGAAATGGCATCCCAGAAAGGTCTTCTATTTCTCTATCCCATAGCAACGCACACACACACACACACACACACACACACACACACACACACACACAAAGGCAGTTTCAGAGAGATGATTACATTTTCACAGAAAACTGCTGGCAGAATATAACTGCAAAAGGATGAGACTAAATGTGAGCCAAGAATGTGGTCACTTCAACAAGCTCCTTTTATTGTGTTTCCCTGTCATCCACCCACGGGTATCACTACCTCTTCTTCAAGGGACCCTCCTACAATGACCAGCTAAGGCAGCACACAAACCCACTGTGATAAAAAGGGGATTTATTTTTTAAAATAGCCCTTTGGGTTTTATAGCTAAGTTACAATTATGCTGTGCAACTTACTTATATGAACAGCCCAGCTATGTTCCTTTATTAGGCTAAAATTCATTCAGTGAGTCAACAAATATTTACCCAATGCCTGCTAAGTGGCAGTCACTCCATATTTTCAAAAAATTGAATGAAACTCACACTATAATTTACATCTACCCAAGTTAACATGTTTCCTTTCACATAATTCACCATGAAGCCTTCCTATATCCATAAGCTATGTTCAGAACCCACAGTCCATAGCCAAGTCTCATCAGTTGTATGTCCCCAAGTTACTTCATTCTGCCCCCTTGCTTCCCATCTCTGCCGCCACCACTTATATCTAGGCCTTGGACTAGCAGATCTTCATGACTTCATCTTTCCCCTTTCAACTCAAAATGACCATCAAAAAAACATGACTATGCCATTCCCCAGTCCAAAATCCCCATCTCTAGATACCCTGTTGTCGCCAGTCTTGAGCTCTTCCCTGAGTGAAAACCTGAAGGGCTTTGGTTAATGACCCATGTGATATTAATATTCACAGAGAGGCTTGTTACATGTCAGCATCCTCCTACCACAAACCTCTCTTATTCGTCTTAGATCCTCTGGAGCTTAGGTGCTGGAGACAGCTGGCAAATAATTACAGTAGGTTTAGTTTCCATAAGCTGCAGAACTAAGCTTGGGCAAATGATAAAAGAATTGACTACATTCTCAGGCTCTGCTTCACTTGGGCTGAAAGTCAAGGATCAGGAATTGACTTGTGAAGTACTACACCTGCTCAGGGCAGCTTCTGTTTCCTACATACATTTAGAAACACTCTACAACAAATTTTACAAATCAAGACCATTTAGAAAGTTCTATTTAAGCCATGCAATAGTGGCGCACACCTTTAATTCCAGTGCCTAGGAGGCATAGGCAAGAGAATTTTGGGGTCAAAGCCAGCCTAGTCTACAGAGTAAGTTACATGACAGCCAGAGCTACATAGTGAGACCCTGTGTCAAAAGACAAAAACAAAACAAAATGAAAGTTCTATCTTAGAATGGTGGAACCTAGAACCAGATCCTACATCTTGATTTTGAAGAGTATCTACAGACCCAGAGGAACGTACAGCAAGACCAGTATCTTTATGATATTATCTCTCTGTTCATAGTGCCCTTTTAGCCTGGGAACTATATACAGGTCATCATGGAAGTAACTAAATATTGCTTTTATATAGCGATGTGCATAGGAATAAAGAAAACACAAAAATTATTATTAATATATGAGATCCATGGCTACACTTTAAACATCTTATTGAAATATATAATCACACAGAAACGCACCACTTACATTTTGGTGGATATCCATATGGTCTTCTTTGTAAATATAGCTTTGCATGTTTTTACCAAAACAAAATGGATATTTCTTATTTCCCATATTTTCATTTTTAGTAATAATGTATTATGAACAATCACTCAAGCCATTAAATATTCTTCTACAGTATCATTTTAAGAATGGCTTAATATTCCATTGTTCAATTCAGAAATACCCTAACCTACATTTAGACATTGACATTGTCTTCATGCTTCATTATTATAAACAACACTGTAATAAACACCTTTTCAGACATTTTTGTATGCTTCTATATTTCTAAGACTCTCATTATTATAAACAACACTGTAATAAACACCTTCTCAGACATTTTTGTATGCTTCCATATTTCTAAGAATCTCGAGTTTTCTAAAACTCCTAGAAAATACAACATATTAATGATATCTTAGACATAATTTTCTCTGAGACTGATGTTAAACAACTCTACAATCAATAGTTCTAGGAGAAATTATTTAGAGTCACTAATTAGAACTAAGTTTCTCAGAATGAATAAGATTCTGGTTCTACTTTTAAACATATATCACATGGTCATAATGAAAACTATATGAGAGGAAAGCATAAGCAATTCAAAGGCCACAACCTCTATAAGATAATAAGTGGGGATTTTAACCTGAGAACCCAGGTCGTCAGATTCAAAAGAACATGTGAGATAGAGTACTATGAGAAGAGTTTATAGTAAGAGAATAAATCCAGTTCAATATTTCATCCACGTCAAGATTATAAAAGAAGAGTTTGGGGGGACTGTGGAGATGGCACAGCTGTGCAAATTGAAGAACTGGAGTTTAGATTCCCAACAGCCATTCAAATGGTGGCCTGGCCTGACTGTAATCCCAGTAGAGCAAGCTGACTAGCTAGAATGGCTCCAGACAGCAAACTCTGGGTATAAGTGAGGAACTCTGTCTCGGTGTATAAGGCAGAGAATAATTAAGGCAAACACCCAGTGTTAACCTCTGGACATGTACTCCCCACACACATGTTTAAATACACATACACACTAACATATACATCACACATGTATGCACACACATAAAAAGAGGGTTTGTATTAGAAAGTACAAGAACACATAAAAGGATACATTTTTCCCTTCTAAAGAAGGCTAAGTTCTGAATCTCACAATTGTTGATCTCTAAGGGGACAGAAGATAGGGAGATTTGACTCCACTCCCCAAGCCAGGTGACATGGCCTCACAGGAACCACTTGAAGAGCTTAATGTGTGCTCAGTGGCAGATGGCACACACTGAACTGGTAGTTGACACACTTTAGAAAGTCAATGTAGCTGGACACATCAGATTAAAAGGCTGTGTCAAGGAAGTAAATACACTCCCCTCCAGTGACAGTTCAAATGTGTGTAAATCTCAGCGACCATATGTCGACACTGCCCACAACAGCAGCCTGCCGACTACAGAGCCTCCAGGACTGAGAGGCTGTGTGTGTCACCCAGACAGAGAAGGAAAAGAAATAGAGATACTGGCTCAAACCAAAGAATGAGGCATAGAATCTACAAAAGTGCTCGGGGCTCATCCTGTGTAACATTTGACCAGTAGTGACAAGTCACCCTGAAATGGGTCATTCTTCCCTCTCTCTCTGTCTATGATTCAAATCCAAAAGGGCCATAAAGCCTAAGCAAAGATCTGGGGGAAAACCAAAAGTGGGGGGGGGAATTTAACTCTAACTCAGGCTTGGAATATCTGAGAGCTAACAATATCGATTGGCCTGAACCTGGGTTTGAGAATTATAGTCACTGTAAAGCTTGCTTTTTCCTCTGGGAAGCCAAGAAGCCATGGGATCTAACTGAAGTTTTACACACAGCTGGAAAAGAAGGTTTTTTTCAGTTGAAAATGAGAAGGGACAATGAGAGACACAAAACAATGATGCCTTCTGATTTCATCCCAAGATTTTAGTCTATTTGATGTAGACAGCTAACATTTCTGGACATTACATGGGTCAAAAATTGGGCTAAATTTCTTATATATAAGTAAATTCTTACAAAGCCATAATAGATATTGTCATCATAATCACTTTATAATTAAAGAAACTAAAATCCAGAAGCAGAACTAAGATCACCACACATCTATTAATGTTGAATTCAGATCTGTTGGACTCCACAACTTGTGCTTTTGACCATTGCCATAGTAACTTATTGGTAAACACCTCAGCATAAAAGGAACAATTCTCAGATTATGAGGTTTAGTTTACCGTACAATCACTAACCTGAATATATTGCACATATCGGGGAAAAAATGCCAAAATACAGTCTTTAAAATCAAAATGGCAAGGAAAACACTTAAGTTTTTATTACTCGGGGCTCACAGCAGCTAAAAGGTTTCAGCAATATTATATGGCATACAAATTGCAGATTTAACTTGTCTGTGGAGCGTCCCCGTGCAATCACCATAATATTTTATTGTAGAATAACAGCATAGGTCCTGATCCCTAGCCCTTGGTAAACATGAGTAGCTGGAATCCATTGTTGCAAAAGCTTAACATCCCCCACACATGGCCTCAGCCTGAAAGCGAGTTTTCTATGGCCTAACATCAATAGAAACTTCTCGGCTATAGATTTGACTTTTATGAATTGGGATTAACAGAATGAGCATACAGTGACCATCGTTATTAGGGAATGCTTTCACCAACTAAAGCTGACTGAAGGAGAGAGGGTTAGCCAAACAGACCAGCTGTGTGACTCTGCTAACCGTGACTTAATTCCAATTTATAAAAGCACCTGCATTACTTGTCATGCGTCTTAGTTCTGCCAACTAAATCAAACAATGCCAACCTCTGTGCAGAGAGGTAGGCAGAGAAGGGTCAATTTTGTATGTCAATTTCTACAGGGATTAGGATGATATAGTTTCATTTTTACCCTGGTCATTTCGAATAAGCCTTTCCAGAAACGGAGTTCTACAGCACCATCTACTACCTCGGCTCCTTATGGCAGCCTTAACTCAGCCCAGGAGACAGAGCTGCATTTTGCTCCTGTGCTGTCCCTGAAATGGATAATTCTTTCTTCGTCGTTTGGAAGAAAGAAATTGGTAGTGCCTTGTGAGGAGAAGCTCTTAACAAATTGTGGGGCTTCTGGTTTCTTTACCCAGCTTGTCAAAATGTAAATCATCTTTCCTTCTACAGGCAAGGCAGCATGGTCCTGGAGCATACTATCACCTGTCCTCCTCTTCACTGGCCTCATCATCCCACCCTCCTCTCACTGCCGTTCTCTTTATATTCTCTCTCTCTCTCTCTCTCTCTCTCTCTCTCTCTCTCTCTCTCTCTCTCTCTCTCTCTCTCTCTCTCTCTCTCTCTCCCTTCACCTGGAGCTTGAAGGCAATGGCCAAACTCCCTTTATTTTTAAAACAAGAATTGAAAGCTTGTCTGAGTTCAGAGCATTTCTTGGTATTTTTATGCCTTCCACAGTGGAACAAATATTAAAAGATATACCCAAAAAAAGAGAAAGGAACCTGGACTCAGCCAAAGAAGCGGAATCTGAACATTCATGTTGTGTCTCCAGGAACTGCCAAATTCTTCGCCTTTCTCTGAGAACCGCTCTGCAGAGCTTTGAGTGACAGGAAGCATGTACAAGCCACGATTTAAATTCTGCTTGCCTCATTCTTTGCATAGACAGCAACGGGCTGATAGAATGCAACTAAAAACATAATTCAGATGGGAAAATACAACATGATTTTCCCAGGAAGGGAGGAGGACAAGGACATGGCTTAATGTAGCCAGCAGAGGGCGCGGCTTACACATAGAAGTATGAAGGAACCTTCCCCGGAAGCTGTAAGGGCTCCTGCGGTTTTTGTTACAGATTTCAGTGGTTTCAAATAAACCGCATCCTAGCTCCCTTTGACTGGACTCTAGTATAGTCACACAGTTCTCGTCTCATGATTAAATAAGACTATGCTACGGCTCCTTCGGCCACTCAAACTGCCACTCTTCTGCCCCCGGCTCTGGCATGGGAAAGAAAGTGGAGATAAACTCCCTCAAAGAACGGCTTCCCAGAAAGAGTGACCTGTATTCCCAAGCAGCCTTCATTTGTTTAAGAGACTTGCACCTAGAATTTCTTGATCAAAGCTAATGTGCTGTAAATTTCTTCATTTAACAGACTTAGTCTGTTCAACTCTTGACACTGGGAATTGGGATTTCCCAGAACTATTAGCACTGCACAGTAGGCGTTCCATGCCAGCCAAGAACCGAGGATTAACAGGTATTTGTCTCAGCTAATTTCACTCTCTATACCGGCTCTATAGAGACTAGGGCTTCTTGGCGGAGTGTGTGCCACCCTGCTAATTGGCTACGAATGTAACTACTCCCGCATGCCAATGGAGCTGGGCCTTGAGGCTGGAGGCAAAAGATCCTTATGATAGACATACATTTGAGGAAATTTGAGAATTAGTTGGTGGCACAGTAAATGTAAATGGTTTCTTTGCCAACCTCTACCTCCTGCTGTCTATCAAATGTCCATCTCTATAGATTGTGTGGTGATGGTTTATTTTAAAAATATATATATACACACACATAGTCAGTGACAGTTGCATCCTCAAAATCCTGTAGTGACAAAGAATTTCCACATGCAAAATCTTGTAGTAACGGATAGTTCCATACAATCTATCCAGAAGGCACCTGCAGAATCATAAGGCCTATAGGTAGCTTCCATAAGATACCCAATTCCCTGAGTCAGAAAAAAAAAATCATACCTATCATGATAGGAACAGAATACAAGAATTCTTTGTGGAAAAAGGATTGTACACAAAAGGAAAGTTTTTGGTTCTTTTTCATGTGCCCTGTTCTTCTATTCCTTGCTAATAATTACTCTCCTAATAATATATCCTACTTCTAAAGCTTGTGAAATTGGAATTGAAGAGCCAAATGCTAAATGATACTATGTCTATTCATTATGTGTTGTTATATGTAATACATTCTGCGAAGTGAAGCAGCTGCAAACAACAAACAGTTATTACCTCCAGTTTCTATGATTCACCAACGTCAATCCAAGAGCAGCGAAGCTGGTGGCCGTGTTTCAGTCCCTCAGGAGGCTGCAGTCAGAGGCTTGGCCAGAGGCGAAGTTATTCAAGAGCCAACTACTGGAGTATTGATTTCAAAGATCATTCACATGGCTGTTGGTTAAGCCACAAAAGATCTGTTTCTAGCTCACTAGTGGGAGCCACTCTACATGGTTGCCTCCTATGTTGTGGATTGAATGTTTGTGTTCATACGTCCTATGTTGAAGCCCTAACTCCTGTATTTGGTGAGAGGGGCTCTAAAGAAGTAAAGGTAAGCCGGGCAGCGGTGGTGATGCACGCCTTTAATCCCAGCACTCAGGAAGCAGAGGCAAGTGGATCTCTGTGAGTTCGAGGCCAGCCTGGTCTACAGAGCGTGATCCAGGACATGCTCCAAAGCTACACAGAGAAACCCTGTCTCGAAAAACAAAACAAAACAAAAAAAGAAGTAAAGTTAAGTGGGTGACAGGATAGAGCCCAGGTCTGATAAGATTTTAATGTTCTTATAAAAAGGGATACTGAACAGTCTCAGTCTCTCCCTCTCTGTCTCCCTCCTCTCTCTTCCTCCCTCTCTCCTCCCTCTTCCACTTCTTTCTCTCTCCCCCTCATTTTCTTTTTCCCTTCCTCTCTTCCTCCTTAGAGAACACACCAAAAAAGTTCCTATGAACACATACAAGATGGCAGTCAACAACCCTTACCAGAAAACAAACCGGTTGTCATGTTGACCTGGAATTTCCAGCCTTCAAAATTATGAGAAAACTAGTTTCTGTGATTTAACCTGTCTGAACCACTGTATTTTGTTAAGGTAGCCTGGGCTGACTAATACATCTCAAAATGAGCAGTACAAGAGAGTGTGCCCAAGACAGAAAGCCATAATCTTTTTATGGCTTAGCATTGCAAGTTAGTATCCCATTGCTTCTGCCATATTCTGTTCACTGTTACCAAGTCAATAAGCCTAGCCCATATTTCAAGGGTGGGGGCTATCTAATGCCATGAATACCATAAGGCAGACATCACTTCCACGTATATTTGCTTTATCGTGATGACTGGTAGTGACTCATTGTCATTTAGCCTAGGGGTACACAGAAATATACTAAAATTCATTTCACTTTTATTCTTTTTTTGAGTAGAGGTGGGCTTTTATTTTTTAATTTTATAATTAATTTAATTTTACATATCAGCCATGGATTCCCCTGTCCTCCTTCCTCCCGCCTCCCCCCAATCTATCCCCCCAGCCCACCCCCCATTCCCATCTCCTCTAGGGCAAAGATTCCCCTGGGGATTCAGCTCAACCTGGTAGATTCAGGTCCAGGTCTCCTCCTCCCTTCACCCAGGCTGAGCAAAGTGTCCCAGCATAGGCCCCAGGCTCCAAAAAGTCAGCTCATGCACTAAGGACAGGTCCCAGTCCCACTGCCTGGGGGCCTCCCAAACAGTTCAAGCTAATCAACTGTCTCACTTATCCAGAGGGCCTGATCCAGTTCCATGGGGGCTCCTCAGCTATTGGTTCATAGTTCATGTGTTTTCACTAGTTTGGCTATTTGTCCCTGTGCTTTCTCCAATAATGGTCTCCACAGCTCTTGCTCATACAATCCCTCCTCTCTCTCGCCAATTGGACTCCCAGAGCTCCACCCCACTCCTGGGCACATACCCAAGGAATGTTCAATCATACCACAAGGGCACATGCTCAGCTATGTTCATATCAGTATTGTTTGTAATAGCCAGAACCTGGAAACAACCTAGATGCCCTTCAACTGAAGAATGGATAAATAAAATGTGGTACATATACACAATGGAATACTACTCAGCAGAGGAAAATAATGACATCATGAGGTTTGCAGGCAAATTAATGGATCTAGAAAAAAAAATCATCCTGAGTGAGGTAACCCAGACTCAGAAAGACAAACATGGTATGTACTCACTCATAGGTGGATACTAGATGTAAAACAAAGGATTACTAGACTGCTACTTGCAACTCCAGGGAGGCTACCTAGTAAAGAGGACCCTAAGAAAGACACAGGGATCGCCCAATGGCAGAGAAATGGCTGAGATCTACATGAGCAAACTGGATGTGAGGGGGGTATAATGAAGGGCAAAGGTCAGGGAAAAGAGAGCTTAGGGAAGCAAGAGGTCCCAGCTGGATCAAGAACAGAGAGGGAGAACAAGGTAAGAGAGACCATGATGAATGTAGACCCCATGGGAATAGGAAGAAGCAGAGTACTAGAGAGGTCCCCAGAAATCCACAAAGATATCTCCACAATAGACTACTGGCAATGGTCGAGAGAAAGCCTGAGCTGACCTACTCTGGTGATTGGATGGCCGAACACCCTAACTGTCGTGATAGAACTCTCATCCAATGACTGAGGGAAGTGGAAGCAGAGATCCACTTTTATTCTTACATCTATAATAATACTTAATTAGAAACTTCCTCAAGATGAACATTGGCAGTATAAAGAAAGCAAATAGCAGGATGAGTTTTTTTAATGCTAGCTTTACTCTAGCTTGTAGAAACTTTTTCAACAGATAGTCCCCAAATTTCCTCTATTGTGTGCATTAAGATGACATCAAATCAATTAAAATATCTTTAGTAATTCTATTATGTCAAACTAAATGTCCACTGTGTCATATACAATGTATTTAGCATTCTTCCATTTTTTATTTTAGTTTAGTATCTAATATAGTTCTACCATGGTAGAATACCAAAATTCTAATATTCTAGTTAAAGGATTGTTATTTGGGACAATAGGATCACCTCAATAGTATCAGAGAGGTCAAAATAACCTTTCAAATAAACAATAGCTATAAGTAAATTCTGGCCATAACCAAAAGAATGAAAAAAGGTCTCCAGAAAAGAAGACGAAGTTGACCAGTGACAGTTGCAGAACTAGAAACAGGAAACAGATTCTACTGACATCCAGTCCTTTGGCCTCCCCGTTCCATTAACATAAAAATCATTAGCACTATGCAAATCAGTGACACAATCAAGATTCCCATAGTAATTTCAATTTCCACATCTGCAGAGAGATCTAGTCTAGTTAGTTGTACAGATAGAGCTTCCGGAAATTTTGATTAATTACAAGAAAGCATGAGAGTCGTAAGAAAAAACTTGCAACTAATCCAAGTTCAGTTAGTCAAGGTTACAACTTCATGTAGGGAGAATTCCATTCTCCAGCAGCTGCTACACGGCTGACTACAGGCAATAATCTCATAAAACTAGGAACACCGGGGAAGATAGGCAGAGAGGGGTTGGGCTGCTTTTAGTATTCTTACTAAAAAGTAACCTCACAGAGCAGAAGGGGTCCAGCTGCAATACATTAGGAAGAAGACAGTCACAGCCTTCTGTGTTATCAAATACTGATAGCATCTCAAGCATGGTGAGTCAGATGGCAAAATCACATTTAAGAGAGAAAAAACATCTTCTAAAAGATTTGCTTCTATTATCTAATATTTCTATGTGACACTTGAATTTTACAATGCTAAAAAAATAAAATAGTATGTTCCATTTTGTAAAGCATTCTTAAATAAAATTAAAATAAAAACAAAAATGTTTTCCCCAAAGTTTTTTTTCCCTTTTAATTAGTTTCCCTTTAATTTTAAAATAATAAAAAAAATTCTAAGACGTTGCAAAAAGTTGCAGTCTGGTACACTCTATCTCAATGGTTACATCCTACATAACTATAATAACATTAAAAGCAGAAAATAAACTTTTGTTTAACATACATCTATAGTAATGGTTGTCAGCCTGTGGGTCTCAAACCTTTGGGGGTCAAACGACCTTTTCACAAGGGTCATCTAAGACCATCATAAATCACAGATACTTACATTATGATTCATAACAGTAGTAAAACTACAGTTATGAAGTAGCAACAAAAATCATTTTATGGTTGGGGTCATCACAACATGAGTAACTATATTAAAGGGTCAAAGCACTAGAAAGATTGAGAACCACTGCTCTATAGCTTTGTGAGATCAATTCATGTAAACATCCTGAAGTCCAGTCCATCACCACAAAGATCTCCACTGTGTTCCCTCTTAGAGTCCTATCCATTCACTACCCCCAGTCCTTGACAGTCACTATTTGCTCTCCACTAATTTCTTTTTTAATTTTTTAAAAATTGAAATATATCACATCATCCTCCCTTTTTTCTCCCTCCAACTTTTTCCATGCTTTTTACAGTTCCTCTCAAATTCAAGGTCTCTTTTCCTTTAATTGTTGTTGTTACTCAGTGTCATTTTAAGAATGTTGTATAGAAGGATGGAGAGAGGGCTCAGTGGTTAAGAGTATTTTCTGCTCTTGAAAAGGATACAGGCTCAGTTCCAAGCAGCTTATCAGGCAGCTCACAACTGCCTGTAACTCCAGCTCCTGGACTCCAGCTTTCTCTTCTAACCTCCACGAGTAGACCTCTCTCTCTCTCTCTCTCTCTCTCTCTCTCTCTCTCTCTCTCTCTTTCTCTCTCTCTCTCACACACACATGCATAATAATAAAATAAATATTTAAGAATGTTTATATATATATATGTATATATATGGAATCATACAATATGTGACCCTTTAAAGTATCTCTTGTTACTTAGAATAATGCCCTATGAAGTTATGGAATGCATTAAATGTTAGCAGTCACTCTGGGTATTACATACTCTGAGTATTACATTCATTACATAACATACATTGGTCTATTAGTGTTGAAATTGTACCAGTTAAAGTGAAATCTAGAAACTACCCCCCTTTAAGTCCCTTTATCATGCCATACTCACGATATAATTACCTGAAATATTTCCTTTAGTACATTAAGAATCATATCAAAAGTTTCCACACTTTTTGATTTAACTGTCAAATAAAATTAAGAAAACTCAACAGGAGAAAGGAAATCTATTATACATTCATGTATTTTTATTCTTCCTTCCTTCCTGGTATTTTAAGATTCTTTCATTTCTTTTCTGTTTAAAGAATTTCTGTAAACCATTTTAGGGATAGGTCTGCTATCTGAAAATCATTTTATTTTTATCTTAGTCTGAGAATGTCTTCATTTCTAAAGAATAGATTGTTGTTGTTGTTCTTAGTGTGTTTTTCTTATGCTTTTTGTTTGTTTAAGTGTATGGTTGGCAAGTCTTTTCTTTCAGTACTTGAAAATTTGACCATTTCTGTTGTAGAATATTATTTTAAGATATGTTACATTTGTTTATGCTGTGGAATATTTGTTTAATGATGCAAAGATGTGTTGCATTCTTTTATGTTGCATTTGTTAACTCTGTGAATCTGTGTTACTTTGCCTGTCTAAAACACCTGATGGTCTAATAAAGAGCTGAATGGCCAATAGTGAGGCAAGAGAAAGAATAGGCAGGGTTGGCAGGCAAAGAGAATAAACAGAAGGAGAAATCTGGGAGGAAAAGAAGAAAGAGAGAGAGAACAAGGAGAGGAGGACTTCAGGGCCCAGCCACCTAGCTACACAGCAAGCCCTGGAGAAAGAAGGAAAAAAAGGTATACAGAAATAGAGAAAGATAAAAGCCCAGAGGCAAAAGGTAGATGGGATAATTTAAAGTTAAGAAAAGCTGGCAAGAAACAAGCCAAGCTAAGGCCAGGCATTTATAATTAAAAATAAGCCTTTGTGTGTGATTTATTTGGGAGCTGGGTGACGGGCCCCCCAAAAAAGAGCAACCACGTGGTTGCTGGGAACTCAATCCATGACCTCTGGAAGGACAACCAGTGCTCTTATGCACTGAGATGTCTCTACAGCTTCCCACCCCGCAATTCTATTTTCAAGTTTACTGATTCTTTCCTCAATCCTACTTTGTTGAGAATTTTGTCTTGTTTTGGTTATTTACTAATTCTAATTTTTGAATCTAACTCTTTATATTCGCTATGAGATATATTTTATCTTAATGTATTTGCTGAAACCAAAAATTAACAGTCTTAACCACTGAATCTCATACAAGAGAAAGTATGTTTGTTTAATCCAGAAGCATAAAATGACACAATATCTAATGCAGAGCCACTTTGTTAACGGAAGATAGGAGCAGCCAAGACTGGGAAAATAGAAGTCAATAGTCCCCTGGCTAGAAGACATTAAGTTCTGTAAAAGACACCATGGTCCTGAAGAATCTATCACATTTCTTTGTTTGTGTAAGCATTACTTCTGCAGGACTAGAAGGATTACTCACTTATCAGTCCAAGCTTTAGATGTCTCCTCAGTTGCCCAAAAAGGAGGCTGCTGCATGATTTCAGGCATCTGAAGAAGCCTCAGTTCTATGATTTCAGTTAACTTTGCAAGACGGGGCTGGGGGGTAGGGTTTGTATCATCTGAGAAACAAAGATAAAAGACAACATGTGCTGCTTTGAAGTCACTTCTCTTGAGATCACTTCCCGTCATTTCTCACAAGCCACGTAAAATGTACTAGAGAATTTTCCCATGGTCTCTATTCTCTAGAATAGGTTTTATAGGATAGATATTGCATATGCCTCTAAATTGGTAGACTTAATTCATAAAAACTTCTGTATTTTGTTTGGTGAGATCAGTAAAATATTAGGAGCACAGTAATGGTCAAATTTTTTACTACTAAGTCAATTACTTTAATGAGTATGGATTTGTTCATGTTTGGAAATTCCTTAAGAAATGCTTTTGATAATTTGGATTTTTTAATTTACCAATTTTGTTTAAGTTTTGAAATGTTGTATTCCAGTGTATATGTAGCATTTTAAAATCCTACAACACAGCTGAGTGGTGGTGGCACACGCCTTTAATCCCAGCACTCAGGAAGCAGAGGCAGGCAGATTTCTGTGAGTTTGAGGCCAGCCTGGGCTACAGAGGCCTTCTAGGCCAGGCTCCAAAGCTATACAGAAAAGCCCTGTCTCAAAAAAAATCCTACAACACTGAAGAATCTTCACAATACACATAAAAAGGGAGATTGTGTATATAAATAGCTAAGAATAACAGTCTCCTGACACAATAACCAAAATGCCCATGATAGATTAAAAATCCCCCATCAGCTGTGGCAGCTGCTGCTAACACCTTCAGTCCTGGCACTCAGGGCAGAGGCAGGCAGATCTCTGTGAGTTCGAGGCCAGCCTGGTCTACAGAGTAAGTTCCAGGACACAGAGAAACCCTGACTTAAAAAGACCAAAAAGAAAAACTGCCCATCATATAGAAAACAAGGAAATCATAGTTTGAGTCAAGCAAGACGATCAACTGATACCAATACCAGAATGAATCAGAGGTAACAGTCATCTGACAAGAATTTTAAAGCAAATTTAATAAGAATTCTTCAAGTTGTGAAAAATTCTCATGAGAAACATGAAAAGGTAGGAGATAGCAGTAAATAAACGAAAGGTATAAAATGGAACCAAATGAGGGGGCTGGAGAGATGGCTCAGAGGTTAAGAGTCCTGGCTGCTCTTCCAAAGGTCCTGAGTTCAATTCCCAGCAACCACATGGGGGCTCACATCCATGTGTAATGAGGTCTGGTGCCCTCTTCTGGCCTGCAGGCAGAACACTGTGTACATAATAAGGAAATAAATCTTTAAATAAAAAAAAAAATGGAACCAAATGAAATTATAGAGCCAAAAATTACAGCCAATTGTGTGGGAAGTCCTGGGTTTGAGTCCCAGCAATGCAACGTAATGATAATATCAAAATTTTTCAATGTAATAAATGAGCTTGACAGCAGACTGGAGAAGAGAAAGGAAATAAGCAGCGAAACTGAAGACATAACAATGGAGCTCACTCAATCTGTGTTACCGAGAAAAAAGACAAAGCGGGGGAGGGAAGGAGGAGGAGGGGAGAGAAGGAGAGTCTGAAACATAGAACTGCAAGGGTATTCAAAAAATAACAGATGAAAACTTACCAAATTTGGAGACGAATACAAATCTGTATATTCAAGGCTTGGGAAAAACTTGAATAAGATAAACCCAAATGAATTTATGCTAAGGAACATAACAATTCAGTTTCTAAAAATTGATGGCAAATACTCCTAAAATCATCTTAAGAGAAGTGTCATATTGTGGAAAATCAATTCAAAGGGTAGAAATGTCTCATCTGAATCCAGGGAGACCAAAATAAAGTGGCATAATATTTTTGAAGTGCTAGACCAAAAGAAAAAATGCAATGTTGACTATGAATTCTATAGCTAATGAAATCTATCAATAATAAAGGGGAAATAAAAGCATTATCAGAGGGGAAAATAAGTTGTCAGTAGCAAACCTATACTTAAAGAATAGTCAAAGGAACATCTAAAAATAGAAGATGTAAAGGAAGAAAAAATACAATGAAAAGGGACAGAAATATGGAATCATACAACAAAATATCCTTGTCATCCCAAGTTTTTTCCTATTTTTGCTATATGGTAAATGAATCCAATACAGTAACACCATTGACTAAAGAAAGTGGTATTTAAGAGTGAGAAAAGTAAAGGGATCTAGATAGAATAAAACTGTTGACACATCTATTTGTTAATATGAGCAGAATGTGGTGTCACATCAGTATATCCAGTTACCACTAAGAAAATTATACAAAGAAATACATTCAAAGACATTATACATAAAACAGGGTAGCACACTAAAATTGTTCCTATAACCCCCCAAAAGGAAACAAAAGAAAAATAGACCATGAAACAGAAAGAGCAAGGAATAATTGGAAGACTTACAGCCTGGGAAGTACATTAAAAGTAAATTGGTCTAAATTGACCTATTAAAAGTTATAGACTGGCAGTGCCAGAGTAAAAAATCTTATATACAAGAAAATCACCTTAAATTCAAAACTGTAAGTAAATCAAAGCTAGAAGAACTGTGTTAACTTCCTGTCACTGTGGCAAAATAGCTGAGAAAAACAACTTAAAAGGAGGAAAGATTTCTTTTGACCATAGTTTCCAAAGATTCTGTCTCTTGTCACTTGGCTCCATTTTTCCTGGGCCTTTGATGAAGCACAACATTGTTCACCTCCTGCTAGCCAGGAACTAAGAGAAAGAGGCCGTTAGAGGCTAGGGATGAAATACATTCTTCAAGGTCATGGCTCCCATAACTTCTCCCATTAACTAGGTGGTGTGTAGCAATTTCCTCCAAGATAAAACATTCTGCCTTTAATCCCAGCACTTGGGAAGCAGAGGCAAGTGGATGTCTGTGAGTTTGAAGCCAGCCTGGTCTACAGAGTGAGTTCCAGGACAGCCAGGAACTATACAGAGAAACTCTGTCTCAAAAAAAATAAAATTCTACCTTGGAGGAAAGCTCATGATGACACAGGATATTCTAAAATAAAGCTGGGAGGGTTCCGACCAGATAAGCTGCCTAAAGAGGCTCAGATGAACTGAGCTGTCTGGAAGAGACCTTGTCCAGCCCGTTAAGCTGCTTGGAGTTTGTTCAGTGAGCTGAAGGTTTTCGGCTTCCAGGAGCCATCATTCCTGCTGGGGTGGGCTTTAGTGGTGCAGCTGGCTTTTTATCATTTCTGCTCTCCTAAGCAACCATATTCCAGCAAGTAATCCCAGTAAACTCACTGGTTCACCAAGTTGTACTTTGAGCTGTTGATGGTTCTCTAAGGAGAGAAGATGCCTATACATGTCTCCCTAGGAAGAGTTTCACATGTTAGGCCTTATCTCCCGATGTTTCTAATGCCTGCTCATAACTCATAGAGTTAAAAATCCACAGTCAGAGCCTTCATGATCCAATTATATCCCAGTAGTGCTTCATTTTGGACCCTGCCTTCAACGTATTAAGTTTGGACAATCAACCCAGCAATAATAAGTGTATACATATTTAAATAATACCAACTCAAAACATGTGAAGCAAGCGGGTCAGTGGTGGCTCACTCCTTTAATCCCACCACTGGGAAGGCAGAGACAGGCCAATCTCTCTGAGTTCGAGGCCAGCCTGGTCTACAGAGAGAGCTCTAGGACAGGCACCAAAACTACACAGAGAAACCCTGTCTCGAAAAAACAAAAGTAGTAGAACTGAAAGTATGTATACACAAATCTACAATTATGAGATCACAATACCTCTCCTTCTATTAGCACCTGATAGAACCTCATAACACAAAATTGTTAAGGATATAGAAGATTTGATTCACCCAATAGTAACAGAATACACATTTTTTTTCTGAGTTCCCATAGGACATTAACCAAGATAGACTGTCTTAGACTTCACCAAACACTGGACTGAATGGAGTATGTTCTCTAAAGACAATGGAGTCAAAACTAGAAACAAATAACAATGACAGAAAGGGAATCTTTGAAAAGTTAGAAACTAGTAAAAGCACTTCTAAATGATCCATAGACCAAAGAGGAGCTCAAAAGAAAAATAAATTTTATCTGCAACTAAATAAAAAATGAAAAAAAAAAGGGAGCTAGAGGTCTAGTTTGGTGGTAGAGCATTTGTCTAGCACACTGAAGGAAGACCCTGGGCTCCATTCCCAGCAGTATAAATGTGTGTGTGTGTGTGTGTGTGTGTGTGTGTGTGTGTGTGTGTGTGTGTGTATTTGTGTGTCTGTGTCTGTGTATCTGTGTATCTGTGTTACAGGCCAAGTAATGCTGCAAGGTAAATATATAATACCAATCAATCATTTATATTAGAAGAGACATCTCAGATCAATAACTCTGCCTGAGAAAGCAGAAAAAGAAGAGAAATAAACACAAAGCAAGTAGAGGATTTGAAGAGAAATGAATGGAATTGAAAATAGAAGCATAAAGAAAATAATGAAAGAAAAAAGCTAACTCCTCTTCAAAATTCAAAGTTGTTAAACTTTAGCATAATTTACAAAAACAGAAAGAGAAAAGACAATACTGCAATATCGTGAATTAATCAGGTTATCAAGAGAGATTCTGAGAGTACTAGGAATGCTTTAGTTCATAAACTCAAAGCCTTAGAAAACATGAATAAATTCCTCCAAAGTACCCAAACTCAACTTAGACCAAATATATAAAGTGGCCGGGCAGTGGTGGTGCACGCCTTTGATCCTAGTACTCAGGAGGCAGAGGCAAGCAGCTTGCTGAGTTAGAGGCCAGCTTGGTCTACAGAGAGAGTTCCAAGACAGCCAGGCCTACACAGAGAAACCCTGTCTCAAAACTGAGCATCTTTTTAAATCACTCATCCAAAATGGCTTTGATTAAATAAGTTAAATTTGTTTTAAGCACATGAACAAAAATAATCCGTATAAAATATTTACACTTCTAATTGTCACATTTCTTCTGCAGGTATACTACTGGCTTAATCTTCCTTTTTGCCTCTATATTTCTTATGTTTGTTTGTTTGTTTGTTTGTTTGTTTGTTTAAGACAAAGTTTCTCTGTGTAGCCCTGGCTGTCCTGGAACTCACTCTGTAGATCAGGCTGGCTTCGAACTCACAGAGATCAGACTGCCTCTGTCTCCTGAGTCTGGGCTTAAAGGTGTGTGCTACCACCATCCAGCTTCTACATTTCTTTAATCTTGGGAGTATTTTAAGAAATACAAAAAAAAATACATGAACACCAAAGATACTTAAAATAAAGTGTTGCTAAACAAAATAAGGAGTCTACCTTTCATGAAGCAATGCACATGAATGTATCTCCAGCTCTCCTAATCTAAATATATAAAATCTACTACAGTATCGAAACAAGCAGAGACAGCCCACCCTATAAACACACTGGATTGGAGGATACCCCCTTTACTAGTACAGTAAATTATGTTACAGATACTAAAGTTTCAAGTACATGGTTCATATATACATAGGACTACTTAACTAAAATCCCTTATTGAAACAAGGAAAGGTCTACCAAAATGGCTGAGCAAGTAAAGTTCCCTTGTCACCAAGCCTGATGACCTAAGTTTGAACTTGGGGACCCACATGATGGAAAGAGAGAACTATGAGAACTATCTTCTACAAGTTGTTCTCTGATCGCCGCATGCATGCCATGGCACCTCTCTCTCTCTCTCTCTCTCTCTCTCTCTCTCTCACACACACACACACACACACACACACACACACACACACACACATCTTTCCACTATTGCCGCTATTGTGCCCATATAGATCTCAGGCTCAGGACATTCTTACAATTCTTCAAGCAAGAGTAGTCTTGATATTTACATTAACTTGACTCATTTTGACAGAATTGTGCCAGAGAAGGCTCCTGGGTGAATATACACAGTTTGAGAATGCTTTATATTCCATAAGAGATGCAGGAACACTTACACCTTCCCATGGTGCACATCTCATCTTTCGATGTGCCTACAGAAGGTTATAGAAGTCTTAAGGGTTGCAGATGCAGCACAGGTGGTAGAGTACTTGTCTAGCATACACAAAGCCCTGGGTTCAATCCTCAGTGCTACATAAACTAGCTATAGTAGTACATGCCTGCAATCTAAAACTCTCTGGAAGTAGAAGGAAGAGGATCAGAGGTTCAAGGTTTTTCTTGGCTGCATAGATAATTTGAAACCAGCCTTTAAAAAAAAATGATGCTCTGACTTAAAAAACAAAACAAAAAACAGCAAGGCAGGGGAAAATGCCCACATTTAGAACTCTCTCCTGCCTGCCTCTCTCATGAAGAAGATTGCCCCTCTGTCTGCATTTGTATATTCTAACAGTTATGCCCCTTCTCCGGATTTTCATTCTCTGCCTCGTTGTTATTTCCTTATGTTCAATTAGTAAGTAGATTCAAACCTCCTCCCAAACTGTAAACTAATGTGTCTCAAAGCACGGTGCAAGAATTCCTAACAGGGCTGGGTTCTCCAAAGCACTTTCAGGGGGTCTCCAAGGTCTTCCCTTTTGCCAACTCCACAGCTGTGTCAGCTCTGATAGTTCTTATTACTTTGGCTAAGGCAATGTATTGCAACAGATTGGATGTAAAATGTAAAAGTATAACTACAATAATCCAGTTGTCTTTTGCTAAGGCAGACATTAAAAGTGATTTGTAGAAACAAAAAATGCTATTCTTTTCTCTATTACTTTTTCCGTTAAGCAACAGCTGTCTTGGCTATTATGAAGAAGTAATGAGTGTACTGTTCTTGGATTAATCAATTTTTAAGTTCTGTATATAAATTGCCCAATATTAACAGATGTTATTTCTATAGACAGGAGCTCCCGGGATTCCTCAACAAATTTTCCAAGTAGAAATGTGTCCTGGCAGCAGAAGGTTTGAGAACTGCTACTCTGAAAGAAAACCAAAAACCTCTGTTCTACACCCTGTGACTTACTCCGGCTCCTTTGTTCTTTTGTTGCCACCAACAGGGAGTCAGTACCCCCCATTTCTTCAGCCCCATTGATCTCCTCTGTCCATCAGAACACAATGTTTGCTTGCTTCCGTCACTCCACTGAAAGTGCTCTCACCAAGGTCACTGATGCCTTCCTTTGATAAGTATTTTTACCATTTTCCTTTACCACTAATCCACGGTCATTGCAGGTCATTTTGAATGTGCATATACCCAAACCCAACAAAAAAGGCTAATAACAATTACCCCTGTCCCATCACCTGAATGTAAGCAGTCTAGTTAGGAATCTGTCCCATCACAGTGTCTGATAAACTATTAAGAAAATGTATAACATCCGGGGGTACATTTCATAAATTATTTGAAACCGGCTTTTTAATTAACTTGGTCACTCATGGTTCCCTAAATGCTAAATCTTAAGGTTTCTTAACCATCTTTGTTCTCCTCTGACTGCCTGGATTACTGGGCTTTGCCAACTGTGCACTCCTTTGGGATTCCCTTCCCTGCCCACCAAGCAACTTCCTTTCCTTGTTCCCATCTCCCTCCATGTGACCACACTGATCATGAAGGTTTAATTGGCCTCTTTATGTGCTGAATCCTAAATCTCTACTTTTAATCCTGCTTTCTCCTGAGCTACAACATCCCACTAGCCAACCCTACCTCTTCATTTCAGACTCTTCACAACCAGCATAGCGAAACTGATTTTTTCATTCCCTCCCCTAACCTGCATATTATTCTAGAACTCGCCATTTCAATCAGTAGGCTTAAACAAAATCCCAAACCTCCCAGTCTGTCTCACACATCCCTTTGCTACACTAAACAATTCAAACACAGTGAGCAGTATGTCCAAGATGTCCCTGGAGTGTCCAGTGTCCTCATCCACACCACCACCACTGCTCTCAGCCGGACCCACCAGCTGAGCTATCCCCCCTTCCTCCCACCCCCACCAAACAGGGAGTTACCTTTCTCCACACAATCCTGGGCATATCTTTTTCTCTATCTTTCCTATGGTTTCTTATTTCTTAACAGCTCTTTTACTGTTTCATTCCAATTCATTTTTCCATGTTCTGCTACAAGGCGCTCAGCGTATGTATACATTCTGTTTCAGCCACACAAAACCATTCATAGACCTGCGAACACTCTTTCATATGCTGTATTTTTGTGCGTTCTAGTCCCTCTGTTTACTCCCTTTCTCCACCCAAGAAACTCTTCCTCTTTTAAAGATTCCTCCACCTTTCCTGTGGAACCCTCAATAAACCCTCGTAACAGGATGACTTGCTCCATCCTGGCCTTTCACAGACTGTGCCATCATGGTTCATATTGTACTTCGGGGTATGGTCAATCTACATGTCTACAAGGACTGAGAGCTGGCAGCTCTGTTCTTATCTATCCTACAGTTATTTATTGGAAGGATGACTAAATATATGTGAAACTATTTTCTTTAGCTTTCCTAATTGAGTCACTTACTCACCATGGTCATAGTAGTAATTAATATATGTGGTGCCAAGGTGGTAGATGCTCCAGCTAACTAGCAACTAAGCACAACAGAAACCCTCAAAGTACAAAGGGGCCCACTGGTTGTCATTTGGGTTTTGATTTTTGGTACAGATAGGGTGACAGTATGTAGCACAAGCCAAACTCCAACTTAAGATCTTCCTGCCTCAGCCTCCCCAGTACTAGAATTATGCGTGTGTTACCTCACCTGGATAAAGGAATGTTTTCTCCAGATAACATATTAAATGAACTCTTACTGAAATCTTCTCTGAAATTTATTTTCTACCTTATACTTGGGAGCCAGATATGTCTCTCAATAAAAAAACAGTGGAAATTGATAAATTAGACAGAAAACAGGTAACACCATTCAATGTGAAAAACACTAGCCTTTATTTGCTTTGTGACCTAACATGAATTACTGCTATTCTAGCCCATGGACTGCAGATTTCTGTGTTGATGTGCCTCTTAATAAAGAAGTAGGCCAGAGACATATGGCTGCTGATGAAAACAGAGTTAACATTCCTAAGTAGTAGGCCAGAGAGCTGGGAAAAGATAGACGCTCCAAGTGACACATTCCTGAAAGTAGAAGGCTTATATGGGTCATTTAGACAGGGTTAGAACATAGGCCTGAACCTTTAGGGCAGATTCCATAGCCTCAATCAGGCCACACTTCCCTGCAGTTCTCTCTGGGACAGAAAATTAAGAAGCCGTTTGTGCTGTGACCTAACAGTAGACCTTGATTTATGGTCCTAATCAGTACCTGGTTCCTCCATGTTCTTTGTCAAGTATGCTTTGTTAAAGTTTGATATGAAACTTCCCACTACCCCTAAAATGTCAGGAAAAGTCGGACCTCCTTTGTTCAAGAGATTAGGTCCAAGATTTCTCAGGAGGACTGCCGGGGAGATTTCTTCAAAGGCTGCCCTCTTGAAGTTCTTCTGGCCTCCCTACTAACCTCATGTCATCTCTCTGTCTCTCTGTCTCTGTATGTATGTGTGTGTGTCTTCCTCTCTCCCTGCCTCCATCCCTCTCTGTCTCTCACTCCCTCTTACTCCTCTCTCTGTTTCTCTGTCTCTCTGTGTGTGTCTCTTCTTCTCTCTCCATCCCTGTCTCTTACTCCTTATTCCTTTCTCTCTTTCTGTCTCTCTGTCTGTCTCTCTCTTTCTCATTCATATTCCTATTCTTAATGAAGCTCTTCTCCAGGCTTTAATGGCAAGCCTCTCCTTCCCTTTAAGGACCCACCATGTTTAGCTCTCCATCTACTGTTTGGTTCTGTCTCATGTTTTCCTTCCTACCTCCAAGCATAATCATGGCACCAAAGGCCTTTTCTCCTAATAAATGCCATACATCTAAAGGGAATTATATGTATCCACTTCCTCTCTTTATCTACCATTGTTGCTCATCTTTTATCACACATAACATCCACCCATTGGTTCCCATATTTGGAGACCTTGGATTTTCAACTGCATGCTCTATCCTTCATTTATAGCCCTAATAGGAAGAGGTTTCAAGTCTTCTTTTATATGTTAATTTTGCTGCCCTTCTCCTGAATCCCTACTCTTAGAACATATTACTACATCTCTTTCTTTGTACCTCAATTTCTGATATTGTAAATATTTTCTTAAATTTGGAGGTTTCCTGTAAACTATATTTCCTCCAGCCTATGAGTATTAGTACTTCTTACAGAGACATCTACTTAAGAAAAAAATTATCTGCCTCCCCCAAATTTTTTGAATTTGAGAGTTTTTTGTTTGTTTTGTTGTTGTTTTGCTTTGTTTTTTGTTTTTTGTTTTTTGTTTTGCTTTTCAAGACAGGGTTTCTCTGTGTAACAGTCCTGGCTATCCTGGAACTGGTTTTGTAGACCAGGCTGGCCTCAAACTCAGAGAGATCTGCCTGTCACAGAGATCCGCCTGGCTCTGCCTCCCGAGTGCTGGGATTAAAGGCGTGCGCCAGCATGCCTGGCAAATTTGAGAGATCTATATAGATATTGTATGTAATTTAAAATTATAATTGAGATATGTTCAATAGAAACAAATATTCTTTTTGCAGCTTGAAGATTTATATATAAACTGTTTATAATTTAAGATTATAACTTATCCCAGCATTGCAAAAAATTGATTTTAACTGAAATTTATGTGATCAAGTGTGGTTTGGGATAAGGAGGAAAGAAACTTAAGGCAGAATTTAAATTACAACTCCATTCATTTACTTAGTACCAGAAAAAAAAGTATGGTAATACAATTCTATAATATTGGTTATTTATTTCTGAGCAACAAATTACCTAGAAACTTAGTGGCCCAGAAGTTTGGAAGGGCCCTCCTGGGCAGTTCATTCCTGATCTACATGACATCAGCTAGGGTGGCTGTGGTGTGATGGTTTAGCTCCGTGATGGCTGCTTCACTCACATGTTCAGCACACAGGCAAGGATGGATGGCTGTCAGCTCATGTTGAGCTGGTACTAACTACCATCTAAAGTGCCTGCATATGGTCCCTCCTAGTGGCCTGAGCTTCTAGTACCATGGTGGCTGGATTCCCAAGAACATTTAAAGAGACAGAAAAAGCTGCCGGAGTTTCAGTGTGTGGAAATGGATCTTTTTCTTACATAATATATCCTGCTTATTCTACTCCTCCCCGTTCCTCCCCCTCTCCTCCCGCCCAGATCCATTCCCTTTATGTCCCTCGTTAGAAAACAAACAGGCTTTTAAAGGATAATAATAAAATAAATTATAATAAAATATGATAAAATAAAAACAAACAGAAAGAAACGAGCCCAAGAGAAGACACAAGAATCAGAGACTCACCTGTTTGCACATTTAAGGATCCCATAAAAAACACTAAACTGGAAACCAGAATGTATATGTAGAGGACCTGGTGCAGATCCTGTGAATGCTGTCTCAGTCTCAGTGGTTTAGAGGACCGTATTTTCTTGGTGTCCTCCATCCCTTCTGGTTCTTACACTATTTTCTCCTTTTTCTGAGCCCTGAGGGGAAGGATTTGATGGAGACATCCCATTTAGGGCTGAGCATTCCAAGGTCTCTCACTCTCTGCATAAGTCTGGCTGTGGGTCTCCACATTTATTCCCATCTGCTGCAGGAGGAAGATTGAAGCCATCTCTTATCATACCTATGTGGATCCTTTCATTTTTCTCAAAGGGTATCAAGGAATAAAAACGATATATTTTCTGTTGTGGAGTACTTCATTAACATAACATAAGGTCCCAGGTTCCAGCCCAGGAGCTGCTGAAGAAGGAGGAAAAAGAGGAGAAGGAAGAAAAAGAGGAGGAGGAAGGAAAAGAAGAGGAAGGGCGGGAGACAGAAGATCTGAGATGAGGGAGTCAGTCCTTTTTTTTATTTTTATTTTTTAGTTCTGTCCAATGAAAGCTTGGTGTACTGATAGTGCATTCTAACCTTGTCAGGTAAATGAAAGTTACATTCTAGTAACTTCAGTATCTACTACATCTTTTAACATGAATAATAGCATGATGATAACAAGGTAATATCTTTCTATATACCCATCTTCAGTCTAAATACTTTGATACATGGACTCACATGATCCTTATAGAAAAGTCATAAGGCACAGTTTTTTCTCAAACTTAGCTTTGTATGAGAAAACCAAGGCACAGGGAGGTCAAATTGCTTGTCAGCGCCACACAGCTAACAAATGGCATGTACTAGGACTTGCATTGCAGCTGTCTGTTTCCTAAAAGGAAATTATCTGCTGACCTTTCCATTTCTCCTTTAACAAGCAGAAAAATGGGCAGGTACAAGAATTGTGAATTTTCTGCTGATAAATACTAGCTGTACCCAGAAATGAGCATGTGGAAACAAGTGCTTTTCTCTAAGGTGATTTTTTAGAGATGCTGTTTCAGGAAAACACTTGGTTTTTTTCCCCCATCCTTGGTCAATTTGAGTTTGTTCTAAATTAACAATGTATCTATTGACACCAAATTCGTTTTTATCAATGCCATCTTTTGGTCAAATGTAATTGCTCAGTACAAAAGAGCGAGAGGTAGAGGAGTGTGTGTGTGTGTGTGTGTGTGTGTGTGTGTGTGTGTGTGTAAATTTGAGTCTTACTGTGAGAAATGTTTCAATAGACAAATACAATTCAACCCTTGTAAAATCCCATTTCTGAATTGTTTCTGACTAATCTTTAATTTATACACTGGCACAATTTGTGTAGTTCATATTTATTAACAATCCACACCACAGCTTTCCATCCCCTTGCTGTTAGGAAATTTTAGGATTTCAGGACAGCTGGCCACCTTTGCTGAGGCCCCAAAGTGCTTTTTTTGTGATTACAAAGAAAACTGGTGTGTGGCCAGAATGGGCAGCGACAGGTGGAAGGCTCAAAGGTCACTCTTTGTGCAGGTCCCCACCAGGAGTGCACACTCTCTACTTTTGTTATGTTAACCTCTTAATTACCCATAGTCAGCCCGGGTAGTGAAGAAGGAAATTAACTAAATTGACTTAGACGGTCCTAGCACAGCCAGTGGAGACCTGTGGGCTGGAGCCATATAAATTTCTGATTTGGGTATAAACCTGAAATAGACTTCAGAGGATTCCAGAAATTCTGAAATAAACCAAAGGTTTGGGATCATTTCCTGGGGCACAGCTGTATGCAGCATTCATTAAATAGACAGGTTTGCACAACCTTCCTAAATGACCAAAAAGCTATTCGGAGTCTTGTTGTTAGGTAACTCGCTGTTGGCGTAAGAGCAGGGGGTGCTACCAGGGATATTGTGTATGTGTGAGGAAGTGATGAGATTTATCACTTAGCCAGGATTAACCTGGCTAGCCTTTCAAGTTTAGCCTTAAGCCAATGTTCTGGTCATTAATGAACTTTTTTTTTTTCTGGTTGCTTTCAAACTTTTATTTTTACATTTTAAATTTTATTTATTTGTGTGTGTGTGTGTGTGTGTGTGTGTGTGTGTGTGTGTGTGTGTGTGTACCATAGTATAAATGTATAAAAGTAGAGGTCAGAGGAAAACTTGTGGAAGTAATTTCTCTCTTTGCACTGTCTAGGACCTGGGTACTTAAATAGGTCGCCTGGTTTGGGGGCTGAAACTTTGACCCACTGTGCTGTCTCAATACCCCCTATTTTTCTGGTTCTCTTAAATTCAATCCCATAATGAATTTATTCTTTGATAAAGTGTTTGAAATTAATGACTTCTATTAGAGCAGAACAAATACATATACTACCCCATGGAGATATTTTCAAATGGCCAATTTTCCTAAATTAACAAGGATTTGTATTATTAGTTAGGACTGTGTTCCACTACACACACACACACACACACACACACACACACACACACACCTTAAATATTATATAATATTTATATGTGAATCTAAGTTTCAAAAATAAAGGAGCCAGCCAAAGTTTGAGAAAGTATGAGCCCTCCCAAGAGACCAAGGAGGAAAGAAGGCCACGAGTATCGATGACTATGTCGTCAGTGGGATAATTCTGGTGATGGCATCTTCTTGTGACTATGGAGGGAAGGAAGGAAGAAAGGAAAGAAGGAAGGGAGAAATTCAGAGCAATTGACTGGAAAATAAAGCCAAAGAAAGCAATTGTATAGAGATTCCTTTGTGCTAAAAAAAAAAAATTAGTTATTTCCCTATGTATTTGTCACGTTTCTGTTGCACTAATAATGGGTAGCCAACAGCTTCAATTTCAGTGGCCTTGTATAATGAGACAATTATTTTCCTTATTCATAGGTCTTCTGATCACCTGGGGTGTCCCCAAAGCTGCAAACTGGCTAGGCTTGATTTGGGCTATAGATGGAGTCCAAGTCTGTGTTATATTTCATATTCTCTGTAGGTCAATGGCCACGGAAAGTATGCCTTTCTACGGACAAATGTGCAACACAAGCTGAACAAGTGGAAGCATCTGAAGGACACTGGAGTATCTTACCAGAGAACATTCCATTGGCCAAAGCAGCATCAATGGGTTGGAGAAATGTGCTCCATCTACTCCATTTTGTCCACTGCAAAGACACAGGACAAAAGACTGGGGATTTGAGGAAGCCCTTAGTGAATGGTATAAGGAGAGGATGAAGTCCTGAGTAAATGTGTGCTGACATGGGCATGCCAATGCCTTAGATCCATGGGAATAGCAAATCCTTCTCTGGTCCATGTGTGCCTGCTGGCAATGTGTGCAAAACATGTCCATAGAAGTGCCTCCTCCCAGATGTTTACAGCCTGAGATGTATCCTCTATAAATACCCCCTGCCAAGACTAGGCAAACTCACCTCCTTGCTCACTAGTACACAATAAACCTACCTCCTCTTTTCAGATCTATAAAACAAACAAGATGAGTTTCTGGGTTACTGTTGCCACATCTCCATCAGAGTGCACGGCCCATCACACCCTAGCTTTTCTCTGTTTGTGTCTGTTGTTTCTTCATCCTCTGTTGCCCTAGTTAGGTGAATCCTTAAGCTGTACAGGTCAAGGCAAAGGACACAGTATATATTTCTTCATGTGGAAGGGAGGGAACATTTGTTCCACGCAAAGTGCCATAAATTTTCTAAACACCCCATTAAACCTGAGATTACCCTGGAGCCCTAATCACCATGAAGCCACAAGATCGTTGATGCATATTCATTTTAAATTACTCAATTATCCCAAACTATCATGAAGTCCACTGTAAATACTTTTCCTGTACTATGTCCATATGATAACCATAAGTCATAGTTATAACTAGCTTTGCATAATATGTTACATCTTACAAATCACTGGAACAAATATTGTTTCCTCTGTGATAAAAACAGTGTAAAGTGGGGAAAGCACTGCTTCCATGACCTGTTTTGAACATGAGTGAACGCAGATTATTTGGCCAAGTTCATATCAGTAGTGGCTCTAGAGCCATGTTCCTCCTGCCCCTCTTGCCACTGATAATTCTCAGTGACATTGCCCATTTCTAGGCTAAGTCTTAGGACCTAATAGGATTCAATTTAGCTGTTCCTTTTCTCTCTCCTAGACTTGGTGACGTGAGAACCTATCACTCGTTCACAAGCCTTCCTCCTAAAACCTAGGATACAATAGTGCCAGTGGGAGGAGAAATTGAAGTCTGGGATTCCTAGATGGTGTCTACACACAAAAGAGATTTGACTGAATGAGTCGAGTGGTAACTAACCAATTACTAACCAGCTCAGTTAATATTTCAGCCGGATCTGAAAGTACTCTCAGCCTGAAGTGACAGGCGCTGCATTCTACTTTTGTTTTACTGTTGACAAGACTTTTGTGTGATCCATAATCTCATTGGCACCTATTTACTGCACCTGTCTTGCAAGTGTAATAATAATAATAATGATGATGATAGGCCAGGCATGCTGGCAAGGAAAAAGCAGTAACGTGAATTGTTCCAAGATAATGATGCTCTTTGTTAAATTGGGTCCATATCAATAAAATACAAAGCAAATCACATGAATATAGTTTTCAGCATAAAATTGCCTGTGTTGCTCTGTCATTACATACCTATTGTTCTTTATCAGGACACTGGTCCCTTTTAGACTAAGGGTTACTGTAATAACCTCATCCTAATCTGATTATATTAAGCCCCTTATTTACAGCTAAGACCACATTCACAGTGACCAGAGATTAGGACTTCAATATATCTTTTGGGGAGACACAACTCAATTCATATGTGTGCATCATATGGCAGGTACTGTTCTAGGTATTGTGTATGTTGTATAGAATAAAATAGACACAAAAAATCATAGCTTGTAGTAATATAGCCAAATATTCTACAGATAATCAGGAAGCAATAAATATGATAGACAAATAAAGGAATGCTATAGAATGTTAAAAAGAATAAGTCAAGAGCGGGTTTGACTTAATGAAGAACCAGTAAAAAGGCCAGTGTTATAAAGAGAAAATGGCTGAAATGGAGGTGCAGCATCAATGGCAGTTACAAAGTTCACCATGGGCCATATGGGGAAAGAAATGGAGACTCACGTGATCTGACTGCTGTTTTGAAGATTCCTCTGGGTGATGAAAACACCACAGAGGGCAGAGCAAGTTCAGAGGCAGTCATTGCAGCCATGGTGGCAATCACTTAAGCAGGAAGACGAAAGTGGAGGGGTGAAAAGCTGAAACACTTTGTATCATTTTAGATTTGGGGGGCGGGGTTTGAGACACCGTGCAGCCCTACCTGTCCTCAAACTCACTATGTAGCTCAGTCTGACCATACTTGCTGCCCCTGCCTCTAGAGTACTGGGATTGCAGCCACATGTATGGCTTCTACATAAATCATAAAGGAAGAAGAAATAATTCCAAGCGGTTGTTAAGTGGTAGAAAGAAACAGGAAATAGCACATAGGAAAGAGAAGGCCTTTCTTAATAGGTTGTTTCAGAGGCAAAATAGTATTGAAAAGAAAGATATGAAAAACCCCAGAGAGAACCAGTCCAGCAAAAGAAAAGGCTCAGACATAGAATTCACTTAAAATCATTAGGAGATACGAAAAATGAAGGTAAAGTAATAGGGTACAGTGATCCAGCTTACAGAGGAAGGTAGAAGCACAGTGGGTTCTTTAAAAAAATTCATTATATGTCTTGCTTGCATCAATGTCTCTGTACCATGTGCATTCCTCGTACCTGTGAAGGCCCGAAGAAGGTGTCACATCCCCTGCGACTGGAATTACAGAAGGTTGGGAGCTGCCATGTAAGAGCTGGGAACCAACCCCAGGTCCTTGGCAAGAGCAATGAGTACTCCTAACTGCTGAGCCATCTCTCCATCCGCTGCAGTGAGGCAGTGAGTTCTGTCTTCTGGGCATGGCATGACAGTCGCATTCTTTTTTATTTTATTATTTTGTTTATTACTCATTATGATGTACGTACGTGATGGGGACACAGATGCCATGGTGTACATGTGGAGGTCAGAGGACAACTTTGTGGAGTGATTTGTCTCCTTCCAACTTCGCTTGGGCTCTAGGAGTCAAACTTAGGCCATCAAGCTTGAAGGACAAGCACTTTCACCCACTGAGTCCTCTGCTTAGCCTGGCCCTTGCTCTCAGCAGCTGTGGTTATGGACATGAGACCTCCCCAAGACTGAGCCTGTCAAATTCCTTTATGGAGTGGGGGAAGGGCTCACGAGGCCCTACCCCTCCCTGGGACTTATTGGCAGTTAACCGTTGCTAGGCAGAAGGGAGTAGGATGCCTTAACCCTCCTTAACCATTTATAAGTAGTTAATGGTAGCTGGGAGAGAAAGATATTTTGTTCAGTTGGATAACCCCTGGTAAGGTGCCCATGCTTCTGGAAGTAACTCCTCACCCAGGTTCCTGTGGGCAGTCCCAATTAAGCTCACTACACCCACAAACACACACACATACACACACACACACACACACACACACACACACACACACATGCATGCACACACGCATGTAAAAAATGTATTTTTGTGTAATAGATTTAAAATAAATAAAAATAGCTCCTCAGCTGGGATGCTGGACAAGGAGTTTTCTTCAAGAATCCAGCCCCAGACAGGCTGCCCATTGTGTAGTGAATGACCCTAGTTACACCCGTCCACATGCTTGCCCCTCTAAGCAGACTCAGTGGTTTTTAAAAAGAGCAGATGAAGCTGGGAGAGAAAAGTGGTAGGGAAGAGTATGGGAAGAGTTGGAGGAGACAGAGTAGATGTTGGATTTGGTGAAAACTTCCTATTTGGTTAAAATTTCACATATATGAAATTCTCAAATGATAAATTAAATAGATAAATGGCAGACCGACAGACACATAGATATATAGATAGACTATCCCGTGAGCCTGCTGGGTAGACTATAAACTGTAGGGAAAAGAAAAGGAGCAAACAGACAGGCAAAAAGCATTTCCTTACATGGATTCTATGCATTCGTGGTCTGTTCTCTTTCTTTCATTCTTCATTATCATGCTCAGTTATAATTCTACAAAAGACTATCTTCCCTTTTCAGATGTTGTAGTGAGAACTGGAAAACCTCAAAGTGCCAGAGTCTAAATCACCAGGAAGCTGTCGCCTAGTTTCTGCCTACAACTGATCAACATGAAAATGATGTCAAATTCCTAGAGCTCCGGAGAAAGTCCACAGCCGCCTTCAGGAGCCCACTCCAGGATCTGCTAGCCTTTGCTGTGTGCAAATACGTTCAGTGCATCTTAACTAAATCCCTCTGATTACATTTTGAGTCTGTGTCCTCTTATCCTAGTCTCCTTGAGTTGAAGGACAGCTGGTTTCTGTCCTTTGCAAAATAAGGCACTCTATACTTGGAGATTTCTGTTAAGTCCTCTTCTTCAAGCTAAACAGTCTCAATTAATTGACACTTTTCTTCTATAAAATCTCCTTCTAAATGCTCCTTACTCTTATTTAAATCATTCAGAACTAGACACAGCCCTCACTGAAGAATAGGAAGAACAAAATATATAAGATCAGAGTAAAGGAAACATAATTAGGAGAGCCAACTCAAATGTCAAAATTTTACAGTTCCATCAACACCATTAGCAGTTATTTTCTGAAGCTAGCACCTTTTTAAGTTAATTAACAAATACACAGTAGTTATGAATTCCAGATGATCACGGATAATTGCACTAAACAATTGGCCAAATACTGTTTATCTTCCAGAGCCAACAAAATATGCACAAACCAGAACAAATGGTAAATGCCGCTAACTTCACCTGAGTAACAATGGTTAAATATTCCAATTCAGTGACAAATGAAGTAAACGTCAGCTGTAGAACAATGGTCAAATTACAAAGAGTGGTGGCAATTACCCCTGCGTTTCTGAATTTAAGCAGACTCATTTGACAGAGAATGGTTAATGTCACACCAGCAATTTGCTGTAAAGCATGAAGTTGTGACAGTGTTGAAATTCAGATGTGGTATTGCCATTCTGCGGGAGGAAAAAGCCCTTAGGCTCCGTAGTAGCTGCTTTTCTGAGCTGTTTGCACGGTGTTCCTTTTGCTTTTTCCCCAGTGGTCAACATGGATGTGTCAACGGCTCAGCAGTTCCCAAGCTTTTTGATTTCAGAACCTCCTGCACTCTTAAATATTACCGAGGACCGGAAAAACCTTTGACTAGCATGGTTATATCTATGGATATTTGCCTTGTTATAAATACAAACTGAAGATTTAATTTTTAATTTTTCTATTAATTTGAATAAAGCTAATAGTATTATACTATGTAATAAATAACAATATGTTGAATGTAAAACAGCTGTATTTTAAAATTTTTATTTTTTGAATATTTCAAACATGTTGTAGCTAGAGAGCTTCTCTCCAGCTCCCACCAAGCCCCAGCAGTCCCGCAGCCCACTTATAAAATAAACACACAGACGCTTATATTATTTAAACTGTTTGGCCTAATGGCTCAGACTTCTAGCTATCTAGCTCTTACACTTAACTCAGCCCATTTCTGTTAATCTATATGTTGCCACATATTCCATGGCTTTACCTGTTGCCTTTACATGCTGTTCCCCAGACGGCAGGCTGGCGTCTCCTGACTCAGCCTTCCTGTTCCCAGAATTCTCTTCTCTGCTTGTCCCGCCTATACTTCCTGCCTGGCTACTGGCCAATCAGCATTTTATT
Source organism: Peromyscus leucopus (assembly GCF_004664715.2). Lineage (NCBI taxonomy): Eukaryota > Metazoa > Chordata > Mammalia > Rodentia > Cricetidae > Peromyscus > Peromyscus leucopus. The sequence goes on from NC_051083.1 coordinate 53,216,539, forward strand.
TATACAGAGTGATATCCACAGCAACATGTATTCACTGCATCTTGATCATTCCTCTATTCCCCATTTCATCTCCCTTCAGGACTCACCCCTTATCTCATCTCCCTCCTAATTTAACATCTTCCTTTTGAAATTTTCTAAATATTTTTTCTCTTTTTCACCCCTTGAGTTCAGTTAATGTTGCCCATATGACCATGAGCACAGAGTCATTCACCAGAGCACAGGGAAATTAACAGTGGCCCCTAAAGAAAAATGACTTTTAGGGGTGGCTCAGTGGTTAAGAGCACTAGCTACTCTTCCTGAGGACCCAGGTTCAACTCCCAGCATTCACATGGCAGCTCACAACTGTCTGTAACTCCAGTTCCAGAGGATCTGATGTCCTCCTCTGGTATCCCTGGGCCCTAGACAACTCATACAGACATACATGTGAGCAAAGCACCCATACACATTTAAAATTTGTTATTGAAAAAGAAGAGAAAAGAGATTCTCCCTCCCCCAGTGGCCACCAACTGCCAATAGCTCCTCAGCTAGGGATGGGGCCTTGGGAGTCCTCTCATGCTAGGTTTTTTTAATAATTTTTTTCTGACCAAATTGCATTTTCATCACCATACAAACAGAAATTTAAAGTATTGCACTGTTGTTCTAATTTGCTCTAACTCTGTATTTAGTCTGAGAATGCAGGGGTGGGGGGATAGGAGGGTAGGGTTGGGTAGGAGGTGGGGAGGTGGCGGGGGAGGGGGACAACAAACAGAACAACAACAAAAGCAAAACCCCACGTGGTGAAGTGTTTTTTAAAGGGAAACCTAAATGGTGTGAAATTTCTGTCGACACCTCCCTCCCCCCACACTGAGTTTGGATACCACTTGTCCCTAACTGTGCCAGACCCTCACCTCACATCCTCCTCTAACCCATTTGTCATTCATATATTTTCACTCGGGCCTCCCTCTTAAAGAATGATGCGTCTATTTTCATAGTTCCTTGTCTTACTCTTGTTTCTGTATCCTGAAGCGGTCAGTCCACGCTAGTCCTGCCTGCGTTCACTATGTTTGGGCCAGACAACAGCCACACTTTGTGCCACTGAGAGGTGGTGGGCACGCTGCCCTATTGTGAATGCATGTGTGCCCCCTGAGCACGAGAGACCCCTCCATAGCCTAAATTTTTAACTGGTTTGATCTTATACAGGTCTTGCAGAGGTAATCACTGCTGAGCCCATGTGTGCAACAGCCATGATGGACACTACTTCACAAAACAGATCAAAACAGGAGTGGCCTGTTCTCTATTTTTGCAAATCTGTTTAATGTGTGCTTTAACAAATGACAGCTGCTTCAAATGTGTACCTCTGCATTCAGTCTCTTGTAGTATTGCATACCAGGTAACTTCTGGAAACCACTACTATAGACTCAAACAAAAGGGGAATTCATTTTCTTCTTGAATGCTTTATTAACATGTGTGCATGTGTGCAAGTGCAGGTGCATGTGTGTGTGTGTGTGTGTGTCTGTGTCTGTGTGTCTGTGTGTCTGTGTGTGTGTGTAGTCCAGCAGATAAACTGAGTTGCCCATTCCCAGGTATCATCTACCTTTTTTTGTGTATGCATGTAATGTGTGTGATGTATGTACTTATTAGTGTGGGTGTAAGCATGTGTGTTTGTGGGTATGTGTACATGTGACTGTCCGGGACAGGATCACTCTGGACCATTTATTTTTGAGTCTTTCAATCTGAAGTCCATTGCTTCATCTAAGCTGCCTCCCCATTACCCCAGTGCTAAGTTCCAGGAGATCCTCCTACCCCAGACCCAGCTTCTTATGTGGGTTCTAGGAATCTGAACTTAGTCATCTTGTTTGCAAGGCAGACACTTGAACAACTGAGCCATCTCCTCAGCCCCACCATGTCAGTGTTGCTCACAAAGTAGAATCGGCTTGGTGACCAGCCTCAGGGATCCACCTGTCTCTTTCTCCCCAGCACAGGTATTACAAGCATAGGTCACCATACCTGGTTTTATGTGGGTTCTTGGGATTGGACTCATATCATACCAACTGCTTTCTCCCTGGGCTTTAGTAGTGTATATTAGTTATACAATAAGGATTTCCATTATGACATTGTTATTTGATCATATTCACCCATTATTACCATCTTGTGTCCCATTCCTCCTCTTCCTGATCCCCTTCCTCTTCCAAAATACTTCTTTCTACTTTTTTTCATGTCTTTTATTGGGGTGAGGTGACACAGTTGACTCATGAGAGTTGCTTAGCATGGATGGAAGGTTATTTACGGAAACATGGGCAAATTACCAGTGGCTACACTACTGAAGAAAATGACTTTCCTTGTCCCAGCAACTCTTAACTGCCAATACTTCCTCAGAGAGGGGTGGGACTTGTGAGCCCTTTCCCCTAGCAATTCTTAATTCCTCATATATCCTCAAGATGGAGGGGGGATCATGAACCCCTTCCACACTCCATGATGAAATGTTAATGAGCCCAATGTTGTACATGTAAAAGACACAAAAAGTATACAGAGTGGGAAGAGTGAAATTAAGAGAGAGACAGACTTTGCAAAAACAAAAAAACAAAAAACAAACAAACAAAAAAACAAAAACAAACTTCTATACTATTAGCACTAAAATAGTTTTATTTTGTATATACCCTAAAAAGATCTGGTATACACCCCACTTTGAGAACCACTGTTAGCACTGTTAGACAAATTTAGAGACTGAAATTATTTCTAGAAAATCAAAATCAGTAAAGACAAAGCCTATGGGTCAAGTGGAAAGTAAACAACACGTGTTTGTTAACTATCTTGTGCTTTAAACCATGAGTCAATAAAACCTAGCAAGATGGCCCCAGGGTCACCAAACGCCATTTAAGCACCATCTTCATTGTACGTCAAGAGTTAGTGCTTATTAAGTAAACAGAAAGCATCCAACCTGGCTTCCAGCCTCTCATCAGATTACTGTATTCTTGCACTTTTTATCCCCTTCCTTCTTTGTTTGCAGAGGCCCGAACACAGACGGCCTGTTGTGGAATATTAGTTTAAGATGTGTTACGTTTGTTTATGCTGTGGAATATTTGTTTAATGATGCAAAGATGTGCTGCAGTCTTTTATGTTGCATTTGTTTAACTCTGTGAAGCTGTGTTACTGTGTCTGTCTAAAACACCTGATGGTCTAATAAAGAGCTGAATGGACAACAGCAAGGCAGGAAAAAGGATAGGCGGGGCTGACAGGCAGAGAGATTAAATAGGGGGAGAAATCTAGGCTCGAGAAGAATGATAGAGGGAAGAGCAAGAAGAGGAGAAAGAGAGGAGGACACCAGGGACCAACCACTGAGCCACACAACCAGCCAGAAAGTAAGAAGGGAAGAAAGATATATAGAATAAAGAAAGGTAAAAAGCCCAGAGGCAAAACCTAGAAGAGAAACATGTTAATTTAAGTTAGAAAAGCTGGCTAGAAACAAGCCAAGCTAAAGCTGGGCATTCCTAAGTAAGAATAAGTCTCCATGTATTTATTTGGGAGCTGGGTGGCAGGCCCCCAAAGAATGAAAAACCAACTACAATGGCCACAACTATCTATGGTGGTTTGAATGAGAGTGACCCCCCAGGGATTCATATCTTTGAATGTTTGATTATCAGCTGGTAGACTATTTGGAAAGAATTGGGAGGTGTGGCCTTGTTTATATGAGATGTGTCACCGGGGATGGGCTTTGAGGTTTCGAAAACCCACAACAAACCAAGTCTCTCTCTCTCATTCTCTCTCTCTCTCTCTCTCTCTCTCTCTCTCTCTCTCTCTCTCTCTCTCTCTCTCTCTCTCCTCTTCCTCTGTCCCTCCCTCCTCCTCTCATTGCCTGCAGATCACAATGTAGCTTTCAGCTCCTTCTCCAGCACCATGCTGCCTTGCTTGCCTCCATGCTTCCTGCCATGATGATCATGGACTAAGACATGGAAACTGTAAGGAAGTCCCCAATTAAATCTTTTCTGTTCTAAGCTGCCTTGGTCATATTGTCTCTTCATAGCAATAAAACAGTAACTATGACAGTATCATATATGGCAAGGAAGGCTTCAATTTATCAGGCCATTTAGACATTTTTATACTGTCCTAGGGAAATTCATATAACTTGATCTTTTCTGAGATCCAAACCCTACCTTCTTAGAGGAGGCTACAAATGTTAATCAGAATATGTAACTATATCCTAGGGAAAAAATAATAGAAAGCATGCTACTCTCCTACAGCCCAAGATACATTTCAAGACTCAATGTTTGTTTGAACGAAATGAAGAAACATTTTATTTTACCCTTTTCTTTTTTTATTTCTTATTATACCCTTTTCTTTTACTCTTTTATACTAATCTATTTAGAACAAATTTGTATGTTAGAGACTGCAGTGGATTCATTTCTAGAAAGACAAGACAAGAAAAAAATCACTAATCTCACTTCTCACAAAAGAAGACAGTTATTTGGTATTTGGGAAATATTTTATTTATTTATCACTAACTGTATATAATAAAAATGTCAAACAAAAAAAACTAACTTAATTGGCCCAATCCATGTCTGTGAACAAAGCCATACTCATCTTATGGGATGGCAGAGTAATTTCTACAAAATTCAACTGGAATGCATATATGTGTGTGTGTGTGTGTGTATATATATATATATGTATATATATATGCACGTACATATGTACATATGTATGTATGTTTCGCCATTTATAACTGGAAGGAGAATACCAGTTCATTTTATCTTATAGTAGAATATGTATATACCAAATGTGCTTTATAAAAGCGACAAATGTGAGGGTTTTTTTTTCTTGTTTTTTTTTTTTTTTTTAATAAAGGGAGCCCTGGGGTTTGCCTTTGGATAAGATATCACCAGGGACATTTTTTTTTACAGTCGGTAAAATACTCAAATAGCAAGTGTCAAGGTATTGTATATCCACCCAGTTGGTAAAATAAGTCAGTTAATTTGGCAGGTAAGCATTAAGTAATCACGCTGTCAGAAATGGGTGAGGATCTAAGGGGGAGAGACTAAGACGAACAAAGGAGAAAAAATAAAATAAGTAGCAGATTATCAAATAAGTAAATAAAAATGAGAATGTCTCAATGCTCCATTGTATCCCTCGTGAACCAGTTCAGCCCTGCAGGACTCCTTGCTCCGTCTTGGAAGTCTGGAGAGCAATGTGGGGTGAGGAAACCATGGCCTGACTGCTTGTGAATGATGCTGTTGAGAGGTGTTTTTAAAGGTTTCTGAGAAGAAAGGCTCGGTCCCTTTAAGAATTAAAATCTGGTCTCTGGCAAGCACAGAGTTGCAGAATAGCAAAGAAGCCTGGTTCTCCATACATTAGCTTTTCCCCCTGAAGGAGGGAGCTGAATTAGAAGCATAGCTGCCAGGAAAAGCTTGAATAGAGACCATTTAAGCAGGTTTTTATTCAGGCCTAGGGAAACTCACATAACTTGGCCTTTTTCTCACTTCTCAAAACAGAATATGTACGTGTAAATGCACTGAAACCTCCCCCAGTCTGGGAGGCTTGCAAGGACGGAGCCTTATTTGTCTATGAACACCAGTGTTTCTCACAGACCTGGGCTCATAATAGGCTCTCCGATGCATGTTTGTGTTAACAAAAGACAGCATAATGTCTTTAGACCTAGCCGCTTGCAGTTGGTTCTCTTTTCTGAAAAAAAAAATATATTTCAAGCTTTTTCTGAAATTAAACTCAAGTTCCTCTTCATAAAAATAGACTGGGGAGTCAGAATACAATTATACGGAACTGGACTGCCAAGACTAATATGTGGCAAGCTTCTTATCTGACTGATAAGGAGACTGGGGCACACAAAAGTTGACTGGTTAGGCTAAGGTAACCTAACTAGTTGATGACAGAGTTTAAATCAGTGGTTCTCAACCTTCCTAATGCTGCCATCCTTTAACACAGCTCCTCATGTTGTGGTGACCCCCAAACATAAAATTATTTTATTGCTACTTCATAACTGTAATTTTGCTACTCTTATGAATCATAATGCAAATGTGTGATGTGCAAGATATCTGATGTGAGCCCCCCACCCACCCCCCGCAAAGGGGTTGTGACCAAAAGGTTGAGAACAGCTGGTTTAGAATAACTTAGACCTCTACCTTCTTATGTCCCATCAAGCAGAGCTGGGATAAGCCTGGATCTTTTTAAAACTCCAAAACCACTCTCCAAAATATGTATGTAAAAATCTGTGTGCATTGAATCTTTTGGAGGAAGGGTTTGAAGTCATTTAGTGATTTTTCTTTTCAGAGCTATACAGATTGAATTCTGGGCCTCCAGTGTATTAGACGTGCTCTGCCACTGAGTCACATCCACGGCCCTGTCCCTTGATTTTCAAAAGGCATGTGACCTCCAAACCTACTAAGAATTACAATCTCAAAAAGGTAGGGAGTGCTTGCCATTGGCTGCTGCTGCTCCTTGCTGTGAAGAGCTACGATTTGAGTTTTGAGGAAGAGTTCTTCTGACGGTCAGGTAGAGGACTCTGAAGGCAAATGTGTATTCTGTCATCTGACGACCTGAGTTTGAGGCCCAGAACCCAAGTAATGATGGAAGGAGACAATCAGCTCCACAAAGTTGCTCGCTCTCTCTCTCTCTCTCTCTCTCTCTCTCTCTCTCTCTCTCTCTCTCTCTCTCTCTCTCTCTCTCACACACACACACACACACACACACACACACACTCACACACACTTTTATAAAATGGTTCCAGGGCTGGAGAATGGTTAAAAGCGCCCACTAGACTCAGTTCTCTGCACCCACATTGAATGGCTCACACCACCTGTAATGTAACTCCAGCATTAGGTGAGTGGACACCCTCTCGAAGCCTCCATAGGCATCTGTACATACCCACACACAGATAGACACATTCACATAAGTAAAAATAAAATAATTTTTAAATTAAACAATACTTCCTCTGAGACATTAACAGGCAGAAATAGTAAGATAGAGAGATAGTTCTGTTTTTGTTCTTTTTTGAGCGACATCCATTCACACTGAGAGCAGATCTGTTAGCCCATTCAAATTCCCACACTACTCTCCTTTAGAAGCACCTTCTCAGGCACACCCTAAAGTGGTGCTTTCCCAGGTTTCCAGGTATTCTTTAATCTAGTCCAGTTGAGACCTAAGCTAACCATGGCAATAACCAAGCTAAATCTGAATGCAAAGCTACTCACTCAGGATATGTTGAACACAGAGGAGCAGGGCTGCAGCAGCAATTGGGTCTGCCCTACAGCATCACTCAATCTGCTCTGCGCACACCTCACCATCAACCCGTTAAGCTGATGCTCTAGCACCTACAGTCCACAGAGAAATGGTGGGAAGGTGTCAAATATTTCAAAAAGTCCTTTGGGCTGAAGGGATGACAGGGAGGTGTCATGGCATTGGAATTGCATGAAACAGACATGAGCCTCATCCCATCTGAAATGTACTAGTCACTAAAACCCTCTCAACCTACGTTTTCACATGTGTAAAACAGAGGTTATTATACTAACAGCTTCTTTATAATATTTTGTTAAGAAGAAACACATTTTTAAAAATGGAAAGTACCTAACATAGTTTCTGGCACATATCAAATGCTCACTTATTTTGTTATTGTTGTTGTTTTTCAAGACAGGGTTTCTCTGTGTAGCAGCCCTGGCTGTCTTGGAACTTGCTCTATAGACCACACTGATCTCGAATTCACAGAGATCTACCTCTCTCTGCCTCCCAAGTACTAGAAATAAAAGTGTGTGCCACCACTGCCAGCTTGGTACCTATTTTTTTTAATTACACTTATGTATTTGCTGTGTGTGTGCATGTGTATGGAGATCTGAGGGCAACTTGCAGGAGTCAGTTCTCCCATTCTAGCATGTGGAGCCTGGTGATCAAACTCACATGGTCAAACTTTGTGGCAGATGCCTTTACCTGCTTAGCCCCCTCACTCACCCTTTAGAAGCTTTTTTGTTAATAGTAAAAACACAGACTGAATTCCAGAAGAAAAGCTAGTGTAGTCCCTGTTTTTTATCTGTCCCAAACAATGGTCCCTAATCTGACTGTGGATTTTCAAGAATAATAACTAATATATATTATTTTACCTTAGGTCTACACACACACACACACACACACACACACACACACACACACACACACATACGCGCATGCACAGCTATTATAAAGCTCAATCTGAGAATATACCCCAGAATATATCCAAGATACAGTCCCAAATGAGACATTGAAAAGGAGCATTATTTGTATTAAGGAAACATAGATACTGGGTGAGCTAGCCGGGGCAGTGCTAGATAGCTCACCCAGATAACGATGATGAGGGGAAGCTGGCAGGATGATTAACCCAGCTACTATCTAAGCCCAAAACCAGAGCTATGAGTTGGCCCATTCCAGCATCCACCTCATCTATGAACTGCTGGAGTATGTAAAGTGGCCAGACCTGCAGATCCAAAGATATAGGATCTCCACGACACAGGACAACAGGATCTCCAAGAGGAGCCACAGGGAGAACTCATTATCAGTAGTGCAGCTGAAGCCAGAAGCCTCAAACCAGACCAATGACTCACAGCAATGAACACTTGCAAATAAAGATATATGGACTAAAGGGTAAACTGTGTGACTCACTGGGCCACAGTGCAGCTTCCACAACAAGATTCTTCTCCCTCTTTTTGTTTGGTTTGGTTTGGTTTGGTTTTTGACTGTTCTTTGAAATTTGGTTTTGATTTGGGGGGAGGTTGCAAGGGCCCAGGACAGATATGAGGTGACAGGGAGATAAGTGGGATCAGAATGCATGATATGAAATCCACAAAGAGTCAATAAAAGTTAAAAGACTGTTTAAAATTTTTGAAAAGAAAACACAGAACAACTTAACCACCAGTCCTGGGGGACTCTGGAAGTGAAATGCAGTGCACAGTGAAGTTTTAAACAACCAAGTAGCTGGACACACATCAACATGGATTGATATTAATGACACGGTCCCAAGTGAAAAAACTATTAAGTAAAGAATTTATTCTTGGAAATAAACCATTAACGTAAATGTTATTTTGGCAAAAATTAAACTCAAAGGCTCAGTTATGCTAGGTAAGTGCTCTAACACTCAACTACACATTCCATAGTGGAACATATAAATTTGAAGATACACATTACAGGAAAAGAAAGGAAAGAGTGAGGGATGTGGGGATAATAAAAAGGAAGGAAGTAACCAGGCGGTGGTGGCACACACCTTTGATCCCAGCACTCAAGAGGCAGAGGCAGGCAGATCTCTGTGAGTTCGAGGTCAGCCTGGTCTACAGCATGAGTTCCAAGATAGCCAGAGCTACACAGAGAAACCCTGTCTTGAAAAAAAAAGGGGGGGGGTGAAGATAAGTATAAAAGATAGGGAAGGAGGAAGATAAAGAAAGAACGGTCATACGTGTTTTAGTGATGACAATGTGTTTTATGTTAGGAAATACAATTCAGTCTTCCAGTTAAATAACAAACAGCACCAACAGATGACTGCCTTAACATTTGCTTGGTGCTGATACATGTAAGGGCCATTTCAAAACCATAATGTCAGGCTGGAGAGATGGCTCAGTGGTTTAGAGCACTTGCTGCTCTTGCAGAGGACCCAGGTTCAGTTCCCAGCACCTACATGGTGGCTCACAGCTATTTGTAACTCTAGTTCCAAGAGATCTGACACTATCTTCTGGCTACCATAGGCATCAGATACACGTGGTATACAGATATCCATGTAGGCAAAACACTTATACACATTAAAAAAAACCAAAAATTAAATTAAAAACTGCAATGTTTGGGAACTACTAAAGTGTATTCTTTTTTCAAATAATTGGACTATTCTGTTATACACATTGTTTAGTCGGCTAAACACCTTTTCCTCTTTTGCTGTAAACACTCCAACTTAAAGAAATAGAAAGGGGACCTAGAAAGCAAAGAGGTATGGAAGGCATTGCTGATTTTAATATTAACCTATTAATCTTCGCTGAACTAAAGTCAAACAGTGAGAAAGATAATATATGCTGCTGTGCATATTTTAATACAAAACAGGCCAATTACCAATATTTGAATACTTGCATCATTATTTATTCATCATGGACATACAAAAAATTCAGTAAAATACTCAAATAGCAAGTGTCAAGGTATTGTATATCCACCCAGTTGGTAAAATAAGTCAGTTAATTTGGCAGGTAAGCATTAAGTAATCACGCTGTCAGAATCGGGTGAGGATCTAAGGGGGAGAGACTAAGACGAACAAAAGAGGGGGAATTTCTAGAAAAGAACTAAGAAGGGGGCCAAAAATAGGCATAAGGAGCAAATAAACACAGTGTGACAGGTTCAACAGTGGGGATGGATGTCTTGCTTCCATCACAGGGAGATTAGCCTGGGAATAAGAGGAGACATTACAAAGTGATGCCAGTGGACTGAGATTTCAGGTGGGGATTGTTCATAAGTGAATTATGGATTACAATGGGCTTTCACTGTCAGCTTTCTCCATTTTATATGTCACTGTGTTAGTTTTCCTACAGCATGTTAGGCAGCATATATAACACACTCGTGTGCACACAGCTCCTGTCTTACCGTATCTCAAATGCCTAGTCTAGGATTTGGAAAACTTTTTATATCAGGGGTCTTATAATACATTTAAGCATTGCAGGCCAGTGATAACACTGCTGATGAAAAGTTCCTTTCCTGCTTGGCTATCCATTGTTTTCTCGGTTCACACTTTCTTATTTCTATATTCTATCCACTGTCTAATATGAGGGAGGAAACCAATGAGTTATCAAAGATGATAACTAAATTAAGGTGGTTGCTGGACATTTGCACTCCAACAGGGCCAGTTTTCTCTAGGTCCTCAGCTTGCTGGTTCCTTATGTCTCAAACCTTCATTACTGTTACTTGATATAAAGGTGCCCTATTCTGAGAATAATTTTTTGTTTGATTTTTAAAAGTCTTCTCCCCTAAGATACAATGGAGAAGGGAAGTATGTTCTCAGAGGTCTCTATATGGCCTCAACTCCTCTCTTTCTCTTCCTCCTACAAACAGTACAACAGTGAATCCTGTTAGGTACATACTCCAGATAAATGCAATCTATTGCTCATCCCTTAATTACAATCACTTTGCTGCATAACAACATCATTTTTCACCTGGATGGTTGGAAATAAACTCCAAATGGGTTCTGACTTCAGACCACGAGCCACCAGAGACTTCATGCTCCATATATACACCTTCATTTTTAGTGTTTTATTTTGAACTTTTTCTGCAAAAGAGCACAGAGTTGCCATCTACCCTTCAGCTGGCTACCCTTAATAGTCATGTTAGGCAGTAAATTAACTCCAGGAAAGAATGACCAGCAGGGCCCCAGAGACAAGACCTAAAGAACAATGGTCGGCCCACTCAAGGCCTGAAACAGGCTGTGAAGATAATGGTGGTGGCCAACTGTTGATCAAGATAGAAAGGCAGTGGCAGTGGCAGTGGTGGACTCCAGATGGGCCACCTCAGAGGCCACAAAACAAGATGCAAGGGACAATGGTTAATAGTAGTCACTAACTGGGTCACATTAAAGTAACTTCAAGACTTCCTCTCCTGGGGAGCACGCATAGAGTGCTGTTACCCTTTCCCCCAGGAAATCTTTCAACTTTAGGTGTAGTTAAGCAACTATACATATTTTTACATCTTATACATTTACTAGTAACAAACTGAATTCTGGGTAAAACAGGCTTCTGTGAAACTCTGCCTGTTTCCTAGAAGCGGAGGCTACATTGCTTTTTACCTGGGCCTATTTTTCCAAACAGTGGGTTCTTGCTTCCTCACTTGCTCTATTTAAAAGATAGACTTCTTGCTCTACCACTGTGTCCCATCTAGAGTCTTCTCTTTCAGGAGCACAAGAGCTCAGACTGCTGCTCAAGTACAGACCAGAGGAAACTAGGAAGTTCCCTATAATATTAGTACTTACATAACCTGTGATTTCATTTATTGCAGCTAAGAATTACATGGAGAATCCCTAGCTTAGGTCTTTTTTCACTTGGGATTTGTCAACTTGACAATGGCGCAAAACCAGTATACATTCACTACAAGCTAAGCTTTAGCTTTTGACGTTTGACCTTTGCCCAGGCTAATGATAAGTAAATATTCTCTCTAGATCCTGGAGAGCAGCAGTGAGCAATGCAGACATGCCTGGAAACACCGGATTCCCCATAGTACCGTGTGCTGCAGCTGGATGTCCAGTTGGTGCAATACGTTCATCTTGAGCTTAACAATATTTTCAATTTACAATGAGTTTAAGAGATAATCTCATAAAAGAGCAAAGGGCATCCACATATTGCTACAACACTGGATTTCAGACATGATTTGGGTTTTGACCTATTTGTCCCCTAGCACAGGACACATTTCTGATGCAGGATCTAATCTAGGGCTGTTATTTCACTTAATTGTCACGTCTGCTCAGTCTCTGCCACTCTGTAACAGTTTATAGTTTTTTCTCGCTTTTCATGTCCTTGACATTTTTGAAAAATATTGGTCAGAGATTTGTTGACGGTCCCGTGAATTGGATTTGTCTGATTTTTTTTTCCATGATCAGATGAAATAAAAGCATTTGAGGGGCCAGTGAGAGGGCTCACATAAAGGTGACAACCGACTCCACATAGGTTTCCTCTGACCTCCATGTAGACTGTGAACATGCATACATGTCCCTCCCCCACAGCATGCATGAACATAATAAATAAATAAATATAAACAAAAAGGCATTTTAGGCAAAATAAATGCAGAAGTGATATGTTCTTTTTAGCATATTGCATCAGGCACAATGATGCCAATGTGTCTTATTAGTATATCAACTTTATCACTTGGCTAAGGTGGTACATGCTAGTTTTTTCCACTCTTTGGACACCATTATTTCCTTTTAATCAATATATACCTTATAGGAAAATGCTGCAAGACCATTCAAGCATCTGGTTTCATACCATGCTCTGCCGAGTGATTTTAACATCTAATGATGCTTCTTGTTTATAAGAATACATTGCCGGGCGGTGGTGGCGCACGCCTTTAATCCCAGTACTCGGGAGGCAGAGCCAGGCGGATCTCTGTGAGTTTGAGGCCAGCCTGGACTACCAAGTGAGTCCCAGGAGAGGCGCAAAGCTACACAGAGAAACCCTGTCTCGAAAAACCAAAACCAAAAAAAAAAAAAAAAAAAAAAGAATACATATGTCCAATGGTGACTAATTGGCAATCACCTTCATTCTTTCCATATTTGTTAACTGTAAATTTACTATAAGGAGAGATATTCCTCCTCTCCCATTAACTAATTACTATCACTATAGACTCAAAGGTGTTGATTTATTCTATAGATTTTAATATCTAGCTGTCATTGTTTATTTTGTTATTCAATGTGTCCCAGATTTGGGCCATTTGGGGAATCATACAATACCAGATCTTGTGTTCTTTCTACATGTTCCTTTCACTTCATGAGCACTTCATTCAGTATTTCTAGAGACCACAAGATGCTACTGGCTAATCTTGTTTTCTCTAAGACTTGCTCTAGAATCAACATTGTCTCCAAGGAAATCTGATTCTTTTCATTGAATAATGATGATATATTATATGTGCATTCATTAGTACTGAATTATCATTAAGTCTAAGCTCCCTCAAAAGACAGAGATGAACAATATATGCATATATATTGTCCTGTGTATTCACAACCTGAAAATTATATCTGAATTTATATTAAGAACATTAGCTTATGCTGGCCCTCTAATTCCAATACAGGCCCATGGTGATCATTTTAGACTTTCTGCTTTTCTTGTATGTAAGGCTTACAAGGAGAAACCTGCCTCTCGTTCTCTACAATCTGTTGTCTTCTTGCTCAAACAGTATATGCATAAAATAGTTCCACATTGTTAACACATATTCATGTGAAAAGCATATTTATGAACTGGAGTATAATTTTTCATTTAATTGTTTTTGGGTTTTGCTTTAGAACATCAAAATAACACTTTTTAAACTCATTTGCTTAGTTCTTGACTTCTCCATCCCTATGAGGAGCTACCTCATTTATTTGCTATACAATAGATGATTTTGTTACTACTTCTTAGGTTGTGGATTTTCCATACATCCCCTTACTTTCATTATGCACTTTGTAGGAGGAGTTTATGTGTAACATTGCCACAGTTCTAAGAATTAGAGCTCTAATCATAGAAACATAATTTTCATTTCTGAATTATGCTTTTAAAATATCTATGAAATTATGTCACATTTGTTATTTTTATTACATTTTTAATAAGCATGCATTAATTGTGAACAATAATGGGTTTCATTGTAGCAATTTCATATATGCATATAACACATTTTGATCATATTCATCCCCCATTACCCTCTCCTGTTCCTCTCCCACTCCACTGGTCTTCTTCTTTCCAACTAGGCCCTCTCCTACTTTCTGAAAACTAATTTAGTGCTTATCATTGTTGTGTGTATATGTATGCAGGACAGGGATACATGCCACAGCACATGTGTGGAGGCCAGTGAACAAGTCTATGGAGTCATCATTTCTCTCCTTCCCCCTTTATGTGTGTTCCATGGTAATGCCTTTATCTGCTGCACTATATTGCCACACTCCCTTCTACTTTTACATCTGTGTGTGTGTGTGTGTGTGTGTGTGTGTGTGTGTCCCGGTTGATTTCATTGGAGTTGCTTACAGGAGCACCGGTAAGGAATTACTTACAGAATCATGAGCAGCTAGCCAGTGGCTGGAACATTGAAGAAAATATCTCTCACTTCCCAAACAACTGACTGCTTATACATCCTCAGGGGAAGTTGGGGCCTTGTGGGGCCCCATCCTCAGCTAGTTGGGGCCTAGGAACAACTAACTCTAAGCCATCAAATAGAATAGAGGCCCCATGAGCCCTTTTCCTCTCCATGAAAGAATGTTGACAGGCCCAGGAGTATGCAGATCTTCTGAAGGTAACCACAGCTGCTCAGATTTCAAGAATGAAATGACCATGTTGTGCCTGGAAGACAGTACCACCCTACTCTACCCCTTCTTTTGACTCAAACATTCTTTTTCCCCCTCTTCCAGGATATTCCCTGAGCCCTTAAGTGCATAGTACTCAGTCTGAATGAGAGTACAGGTACTTTCCATAGACAGGACAGAGCAAGGGGGAGACAAACCCCACTTATAGTAGCTCCCTGAGGAGACAAGGAACTGAAACATGTGCAATAGCCAGCTTTTCCAGATCTCTCTTGAATGCTCTGTCCCAGAATACTGATAAGACTTGATACACCCTTATCTCCCAAGAACAGTTAGGAAACACATCAAGACTTGAGAGACACCTAGCAAAGCTGACTGGCAGGCCCAACTCTTAAATGACAAGTGTCTGACAACACAAGCAAAGGGATTTTTCTTATCTTATGCACAGAAACCAACACAGAGAGCCAAGGAAACGGAAGGACTGAGGAATTGTGTTCTAAATTCCTCTAGAACAAGATTCACCT
The DNA here is from genome assembly GCF_004664715.2 of Peromyscus leucopus. Classification (NCBI taxonomy): domain Eukaryota; kingdom Metazoa; phylum Chordata; class Mammalia; order Rodentia; family Cricetidae; genus Peromyscus; species Peromyscus leucopus. The sequence continues at coordinate 53,232,004 of NC_051083.1, forward strand.
CTAGAAAGTGTGCTTAATGAAATGGATGTGAAATGTGAAATGAAAGGATTTGCTTGACCGTGGATTTGCTTGACAGGAATGATCCACTGACATAAATGGACAAAGAAACCATGATAGAGGCTCAATGGAATCCTAGTTAGTCATAAACAGGATAGAATACTGCCATTTGCAGCAACATGGCTGGAACTGGGAGGCATGTGTTACTGAATCAAACACAGAAAGTCAAATATCATATGTTCTTACAGATATGCAAAAGCTTAGAAAGTCACTTTCCTAGAAGAGAGTTGAATAGTGGTCATTAGACTAGAAAGAGGAGGGGAGGGGATGAAGAAAAATTAGATAGCAGCTATTAGAATACACTTAGATAGGAGGAATTAATTCTGATCATCTATATAACACAGTAAGGTGGTTATAATCTACAACAATCCATAATATATTTCAAAATAAGAAGAAGAGTCTGCGTTTTCCCAAACACAGAAATCATAAAAGTTTGAGGATATAGAAACACTGATAACCCTGGTTTGATCATCATAAATTATATTGATGTATCAGGTTTCCATACCATATGCAACAACTATGTACAAATATTATGCATCAAGACAACTTACAAATATTTTTAAAGAAAGTAACTGTGAACAATATGCAGGCCTCATTGATTTAATAGACACTCTCAGAACTTTTCACCCAAGGGCATATTATACAGTCTTCACTAGGATGCATATCCCCTTCCAGGATATATCACGGGTTATGTCACAAAACAAGACTTAAAAGTTGAAGACTGAAATCGTACTAAGCATCTTCTTCCTTACGTATGACTGCATCCCTGTACTCATTTCAGCATTATATGCAAATGTATATGTCAGCATATTAGTCAGCCATAAAAACAAGGAGCTTCAGCCAGGCCTGGTGGCTCAGGCCTGTAATCTCAGCTACACTGGAGACTAAGGCAGGAGGATCAAAAGTTCAAGGCCTCTCTTGGCTACAATGTGAGTTCAAGGCTAGCCTGAGCAAATTAATGAGATCCTGTCTCAAAACAAAAAGTGAAAAGAGTATTAGGTGGGGCTGAAAAGATGTCTTGGTAGTTAAGAGCCCTTGCTTCCCTTCCAGAAGATCCATATTCGGTTCCCAGCAACCACATAAGGTGGCTCACAACTACCTGTAACTCCAGTTCCAGGAAACCCAACACACTCTTCTATATTCCATGCATACCTACACACATGGCATATACTCACATAGACACATAGATACATGTAAATAAAAATTAAAAAATAAACCTTTTTAAAAAGAGGGCTAGGGATATAGATAGCTTTGTGGTAAATTACTTGCCTAGCATACACAAGGCCACAGATTCAGTCTCCTAGTACTAAAAAAATAAGATACTGTAATTTGTGTTAAGATGAATCACCCCCAAAAATACTATGGTCAGTAAAATAAGTCAGACAAGGCTTGGCATGGTAGCAATGCCTATAAATCCCAGTATTTGGGATGCTGACTGAGACAAGAATATTTCAAGTTTAAGACCAGTCCAGGCTACATCACAAGACCCTATTCCAAAAACTCACAAAGGAAAAAAAGCCAAATACAAAAGAGAGAAGAGGTTACATGGTTTCACTGATACCTGGAATCTTTGAAAAGACCAACACATAGAACCAGAGAAAACAGTGTGTATTAGTTAATTTTCTATTGCTGTAATAAAACACCTTGGCAAGGGAAACTTAGAAAAGAAAGCATTTCATTGGCTTACAGTCCCAAAGGGTTAGAGTCTGTGATGAAAAAGTGAAGGCTTGGCAGCAGGAACAGCTGAGAGCTCACATTTTGAACTACAAGTGAGATGTAGAGATCACAGTGGAAATGACAGCAGTGTCAAGGTTAAGGTTCCTATTGCTGATGAAACACCATGGCCAAAAAGCAAATTGAGGAGGAAAAGATTTGTTTGGCTTACACTTGCACATTGTAGTACATCACTGAAGGAAGCCAGGACAAGAACTCAAACAGGGCGGGAACCTGGAGGCAGGAACTAATGCAGAAGCCATGGAGGAGTGCTCCCCATGGCTTGCTCAGACTGTTTCCTTATCGAATCCAGAACCGGATCCAGCCTGGGGAAGACTCCACCCACAGTGGGCTGGGCCCACCCTGTTAGTCACTAATTAAGAAAATGCCCTACAGGCTTGCCTGCAGCCCAATCTTATGGAAACATTTTCTCCATTGAGGTTCCCTCTTCTCCAGTTACTCTAACTTGTGTCTAGTTGACATAAAACTAGTCAGCACAAGGAGTCTGCTGAAACCTCAAAGCTGGTCCCCAGTGACACATACCTTGTCCAACAAGGCCATAACTCTTAATCTTCCCAAATAGTTCAAGCAACTGGGGACCAAGTATTCAAACATATGAGCCTATGGAAACCATTTTCAAACCACAGGTGGTTAGTAGAGGTGATAAGGGAGTACAAATAATGAGATGTAAGTCAGTTATGTAGGATAACAATTCCATAATCTAATTACAAAAGGTGGTACACTGTTAGGTGATGTAACACATTAAAATTTTATAAGTCAGGAGTGGGAAAGATGGCTCAGCAGTAAGAGCACTTGCTGCTCTTCCAGAGAACCCAAGTTAGATTCCCAGCACCCACATCAGGTGGCTCACAACCACATATAACTCCAGCTCTAACAGATCTAATGTCATTCTCTGGTATCTGAGGACACCAGTGTGCATGTAGCATATATACATATAAATGAAATAAGTCCTTTAACATGTTTGAAAACCAGGCATGGTGGCTAAAGCAATGCAGTGCGTAGGTGAGTCCCAGTGAAACAGTCTGTGTTATATACACTGCCCTGTATAGTCCGCTCATCTTGAAGAGAAATCTCCGTTGCTCTCATACCATGCTGTAACTGATGAGATGCACAAGCAATGGTGGAGCTGAGCCAATTCCAAACTAAGAGTTAAGAAAGCCTGGCAGCTTCCGTATGTGTGTTCTTGTGATGCCCAAGCCACCATGTGTGAGTCTAAATACCCTGCTGAAAGGACCACATAGAGAAGCAAAATAGGAGAAAGAGAATACGAGGCTGTGGAGAGAGAGAGGAAGAAGCTTGGCATCCCATTCTTCCCAGTTAAACCCAGCCCTTCAGTGAACTCACCAACTGACTGCAGCCAGACAAGTAAACACTGGAAAGCTGGCAGAAGAACTTCCCAACTGACCCTGGTCCAGATAGCAAGAGCCTGAGCAAAAGACTAATGGTTATTAATTGAAGGGGCCGTGTTTGGGAGTAATAACTAACCAGAACAGTGCCTTCAATTACACTCTCTCACACCTTGAGAAAAGCTTACTGTGCTAAAAATCTGGACTACCCTAGCAACACCAGGTGGGAGTGAGAATAGAATTCCAAGTTCAAAAATGCAGTAATAACAGAGTGGTGTTCAAAGATCACAACCAGAATGTTTGGAGCAAGAGAAAACAGTGAGATTTCAAGGGCACTTAAAAAGCCTTCCACATCTCTCAAAATGCCTCCTTCCCATAAACAGATATTCAACTGGCTTCAACTCCTTTACTTTGTTCAACTTTGTTGAGGCTTTTCCAGGTTCTAGATGTATGAAGACATGACCTTGAACTTGAATTCCAGTGAAAATACAAATGAGATGTGTTCTCACACTTTTAGCTGTGTTTAGTCATTTTCACCTTCAAGAGGAATAAGGACCTATGGACCAAACATCATTGAAGGAAGAGGAAAGAAAACAAATACACATTAATTTGGGGCAGGAGAACCTAGAGTTAACCCAATCCAGTAGTGGGGGACATTTGACCAACACACTTCCTCATTTTGTCATGGGATGTTCCAGCAAAAACTATAGAAATAGCTCAATCATTTGTCCCCAAAGAGCTGCTAAACTTCTGTGTTCCAGTCTATCTTGAGTAGAGTAAATGTTGTACCTCTTACCACAATGACTTTGTAATATTCTCCTCTCCTTGAAAAACATCAGTTAAGGTGCATGAGGGGGCTTTTTGGAGCCCAGTACCTATGATGGGACACCTTGTGCAGCCTTGAGGCAGCGGAAGGGCTTGGACTTGCCTCTACTGGATGTGTCTCCCCATGGGAGGCCTTGCCTTCTTGTGGCGGCAAGTAGGGGGTAGGTTGGGGGAGTAGCCTGGGGGGGTGTGGGAGGAGGGAAGAGGAGGATCTTTGGTTGGTGTGTAAAATGAATGAAAAAAATTTCTTAATAAAAAAAGAAAAAGAAAAACATCAGTTAAGGATCTCTTTTTCCTGAAACTAAAGTTTCATTGGAAAACGGCCTATGAAATGGCAAGTGTAATAATAATAGTGGTGATACTAATAATCAAAAAGATTAATTTTGATTAAACACTTACTATTTGTCCTGTATTTTCTTCAAAATACTTAGGTAGCAGTGTTTGGAGATGATAAGGGTTTGTCAGGTGCCATGGATGCCAAATCAAAAAAAAAAAACTGTATGTCTACTGAGTAACTTAACAAAAGGCAGAAACCTTAAAAACATTATTTCATTCCAACTTCTGAGGGGTCCTTTACATTTCTCAGTTCCCTAACATATTAACAATATCCATAACAACACTTCCTGTCATTTCAACACCTCCTTTCTCAAAAGTTAGGAAAATGGTCTCATCTCATTCTTAACAGCCCCTTGAAAAATGTGCTACAATGCCCTCTACAAGTTACAAATTAAGAAACTCAGGCTCATCAAGATCCTGGGGGCCAGCAAATAATTAAATAAGCCTTAGCAGCCACATCTTGTCCCATCCCTGTCCCTACATGGTGTCTTTCTATCCATTAAATAACCTAAAACGAGATACTGCTAAATAGAAGAATTTTAAGTAGGTACTCCTAATCTGCAATTTAGCTTCATGGGTTCCCATAAAATCAAATGTCAGAAGCACATGTGTGTGCATGTGCATGTGTGTGGACATGTTTCATGGGGAGGTCTACAGCTTTTTTCTTTTTCTTTTTTCTATGTTTGAGACAAGGTCGCCGCATATAGTCCTGTCTAGTCTAGCCTGGAACTTGCTGTGTAGACCAGGCTGTCCTGAAACTTACAGAAATCTTCCTGCCGCTACCTCCCTACCAATCCAGACACTAGATCTTCTATTGGTCTTCATGGAGTCCTTGATTTCAAATAAGATTGAAACTCTAATTAAAAGTAATGCTATACTACAAAAAATAATAGCCCAGTTCAAACTGAATGATAACAGATCCAAGTAGGGGTTGTCCCCATCTATGTACTGGTGACTGTAACAGTGGATGCCCCTAAAACTCACTACCTCCAGAAAGAACCTATTTCTTTATCTATATAATGACTGACCACAAAGCACAGCTGTGTTTTGTGAGAGGGCACTAAACCCATTTTGTAGCAGCTACAGGGTAAGTTAGTTGTGCAGTGCCTGCCTGCCTGCCTGCCTGCCTGCCTTGCAGAACGGCCAGGATGAACCCAAGCTTGATGCACTAGCAGGCAGCATGGAAGCAAATGGATGGTTGCTGTAAAACTCTTCTAGGCTCATTTTTCTACTGACAGATTGGATTCTGATTCTGATCCAAGCAGAGATTAGGTCATTTATCCACTTCTGAAAACCTGGCGGGAATACCTTTCTTTAAATGCATTCATTAGGCAAACCGGGTGTTTTCCAAACAGGAATTCAAGGGAGATTTCCAAGTCTCATGCAAGCTCATGGCTTGATCTTGCTTTTCAATCTCATTACAGAATGATCAACTTGTCACTTGAAGTCACTGTTCTTTCCAGCCCACAGTCACTACTCACCATGGGAAAGAATTCAAGTTGTGGTTGAAAAACTCATATCAATGGAGAAAAGACGTTATTCATGAACCTTTCCTGGGGAGATGAGCAAATGTGTATTTATCCCAGATAGGGCACACACTAGACCACAGAAACTATTCCACTCAAGTTTAGTTTGGTGAACCAGAATTTAATTAATGTTACTTATAGGAGCATGAGTGAAAAGTTATTTACAGGATCATAGGCAATTGTATGAGTGACTGACTACTCCACGGGGGGCAAAATGTCTCTCCGTCTAGCAGTTTCAGCATTTCAGGTTTTAAATTAACTTGGAATCCACTATGAATTGGTTTTTATGCCTTATGAGAGACGGGAATCTAAGTTCGTTGTTCTGCACGTTGGTGTCTAGTTTGCTAGCACTGGTTCACTGTGTACAGGCTCTTTTTCTCCCATGTTCTTGATGCCTTTGTCAAAACTAAGGTGGCCATAGCTGCATGGGTTTACATCTGGGTCCTCTAGACCAGTCTGCTTGTCTGCTTGTCCACCACTATCAGGCCATAGTATATCATTTGAAGTCAGCCGTCGTGGTAACAGCAGCAGGGCTCTTTGTGCTGAGGATTGCTTCGGCTATGCCTGGCCTTTTGTGTTTCCACATGGCCTGTGGATGATTTTCTCCTAGTTCTAGGAAGAACAACACTGGAATTTTGATGGGAATTTTAATGAATCTGTACATTACTTTTGGAAATACAGCCATTTTCACAATATTATTTCTGCCAATCCAGAAACATGGAAGTTCCCTCTATCATTTGTAATTTTCTTTAATTTCTTTTCTCAAGGTCCTAAAGTTCTCACTGTAGAGGTGAAACTGTTACAGAAAAACATACTAGAAACAATAGGTATAGGCAAGAACTTTCTGAACATGACTCCAATAGCACAGGAAATAGTCCCAAGAATAAAAAAAAAAATAGAACTATGTGAAATTATAGTAACCATACAACAAAAGAAATTATCATCAAAGTCAAGAAACAGCCTACATAATAGGAGAAAATCCTTTCCAGGTATACCTCAGACAGGGGGGTAACTCCATCTCACCCCAGTCAGAATGACCACGATCAAGAAAAAACAAAAAAGACAATAAATGCTGGTGAGATTGTGAAAAAATAGGAACTTTATCCACTGCTGGTAGGTATAAACTAGTGCAATCACTATGGAAATTGTACAAAAAAAATATAAAAAAATAAAACTATCATATGACCCAGCTACATCGTTTCTGGGCATATACCAAAAGGATTCTATGTTCTGTCACAGAGGTACTTGCACACCAATGATTATTGCTGCACTCTCCACAATAGCAAGGAAATGAAATTAGTCTAAATGTCCATCAACCAATGAATGGACAATGAAAATGTGGCATATATACAAAATGGAATATTATTTGACTGTTAAGAACAGTGAAAGAATGAAAATTTCAGGAAAATAGATGGAACTGGAAAGTATTAAGTGAGGTAACTCAGCCTCAGAAAGATAAAAATGACATATTTTCTCTTCTATGGGATTCTAAGTTTTAATGTTTATACATAGATAAAGAGTTGTGAAAGTTAGTATGAACCATGAAACTAGATAGGCACCACGGGGCGGGGGAGATTAAGAGGTATGGAGAAAGGGTATGGGGATGTAAAAAGGCACATGTGGTGACATAGAAAGAAAAAGGGAGCTTCTGAGGGTGAGACAATACAAGGGAGGAAGAGGGGATGGGAAAGAAGTAGAGGAAAGACAACACAAACAGATTTTATCTGATTAACACAGCAAAAATGTTAAAAGGCTTTCATTAGCCAGAAGGTATTGTGTATTAAAATAACACTTATTGGTCACTTTGTATGAGTTAAATGTACATGTGTCTAATGGGAGGAGGGGGAGGGAGGGAGGGAGGGGAAAGGAGAGAGAACATCTGTCTCCCAGCAACCATGTATAGATGCTCAGTTCGTTCGGAAGGAGGGGTGAAACCTTGTGAGCCCCTCCCTTGTGGCAACTGTCAACTGCCTATAAATGCTCAAGATGGGCAGAGCATCTCTCTCGGGCCCTTTTCCTCCTCTAGCAGCTCTCGGCCTACTCATGCTCAGGGAGGGGTGGAGCCTTTGGGGCCCTCTCTTCTAGCAACTATCAACTGCCTATAAATGCTCAGCAGGGGCGGAGCCTGCCTCGTGAGGCCCTCTCCACTAGCAATCATCAACTACCTAGAAATGTTCGGTAGGAGTCGGGCCTCTTGACCATCCCCCTCCACTACTGTTAATACTTATATGTCCTCAGGAGGATGCAGGGCCTTGTGAGCCGCCCCCCACTCCCAGCAACTGTTGGCTGCCTATACATCCCCAGGCAGGCACAGGGCATCGTGACTCCCTCCCCCATCCAGGATGGATGGAACATTACTTGTTCGATCTTGTATACTTCTCATGGGAGTAATCACAGCTTCCAGGATTTCAGGAAGGCAAAAGTCATGTCATGCCCAGGGGACAGCATTTCCCAAGGATCCTTTCTCTAAAGAAGTGAGGAGAGCAGCCCATTGTATATTTTGACACAAGCAAGGAAAAGAAGGCTCACACTGAGCTCTTCCCTGCCTCATGTGTGTGAGCTGGAGAGGCAGACACTGCCCACACAAGGATGACTCAGCTCGCATTCACCTTTATGTTATAATCTTAAATGGCAGACGCAAGTGTATGACATGTGATGGCAGTGTAGGAGGACAGGGCCTCCACAGCCCAGCTCAGGACTGAAATCTCAGGTCTTATCTAAGAGCACAGAGAAAGCACTGTTCCCTCTTCCTCTCCATTCGTCTGTGTGTCTGAATACCTAGTCTGTTCACACTGGGGTAGGCAGTGACCAGGAGGAAAGACTAAATCCTGTTGATTCACTCACATTGTCCACTAGGTGAATTGCTGTAGGTATTTCATTCTAGGTAGGGCTATAACCTCAGCTACTTAGTAGGCTGAGATGCAAAGTTGAAAACTCAAGGCCTGCCTGATCTACACAGCCACTTTAGCAACTAAACAAGACCCTGTATCAAACTTAGGAAGTAAAAAGACTGGAGATACAACTCGGGAGTAAAGCACTTACCTCGAATGTGTGAGGTTCTGGGTTCAAACCCCAATACTACAAACCAATGAAAAAGATCCCTACATCTTAGTGTTCCTGTGTGTGCTTTCAATGCAACTTAGAGACATCCCTTGGTCCACTTTGGATCATCTCTGACATGGGGAAAAGGTAAAACTCATGCTACCTTAACCCTAAGGCCTTTCCCTCGTATAGGCCTTCAGTGGCCTTTGGGCTATTTTTCCTAGCTCAATATTCCCCCTCCTGTGATCGTGTTATAAGTTCACAGCCTTTGCTGCTTGATTTCGCAGTCAAGTTTGCAAAGTAAATCTTTCCAACCAACCAGCTAGCTAGATGTCTAGTCGTGTGACTTGTGTCAACCAATAGTATGTGACTAGAGGGGCCAGCTATGCGGCTCAGTGGAGAAAAAGCACTTGCCACGCCAGACTGAAAGCCCTAGTTGTGTCCCTGAACCTCATGGTTAAAGGAGAGAACAAACTCCGGAAAGATGCCCTCTGACCCATGCCCTCTGTGTTCACATTAATGAGCGCACGTTAATGGAGAAGACAATCCCGTCAGAAATTTCAGGAGGCCTGAAAAGCTTACACCAGCGACTGCTATGCTTCTGTCATTTGTCAGATGAAAAACAGGCCCCAGATAAACTGCTGCCCTTTCGCCTGAGTCCCAGCTACGGGGCAGGTTCCGAGCCTTAAGCCAGCCCAGCTGAACCCAGCCAAAGCAAGCTAACAAGCAGACACTAGAACAATAAGACAAAGAAGTATTTTTGTGAGCCACTGGAATATAAAAGGAGGATATTTGTTACTGCAGGCAATGGTGCCTAGCACCTCTTCCCAACCTACTGTGCCAATAGATGGCTTGGCAACTCACAAGCAACAAAACCTTTGAAATGGTACAGGACACTTGCCTATCTGTTTCCTGTCTGAATGAGACAACAAATTATCCTTACCAAATATCAATGCTACATTACCTCCTTTGAAAATGACATTCTAATCCATGCCCTGCATATCTGCAGAGAACTATATTTGACACTCATTTCAAAATGGCTAGCTTAAATTTTCCTCCTTAAAGCCTCGGCAGAGGGTTCAGAGGATAAAGGCACTTGCTATCCAAGAATCTAAGTCTGACCACCTGACTTTGATCCCCAGAGTCTCTGAAAAGGTGGAAGGAGAGAAACAATTCCACAAAATTGTCCACTGACCCCTGCCATGCGCATGCGCCCCCCACCATGCACACACAATAAAAGAAATAAGTAACTAACTAACTAAAGCCTCTATAGAAAGAAAGGCTGTCAACGGTTTTATTTCCTGAACCCTTTTGACACATTTGAGTTTTGGGGGTGGTTCAGAATCTCTCCCTACTGAAGCTCACCTGTCATTTATTTACCTCCCTCTGCACACGAGAAATATTTATAGCTGCTGTCATCAGTCTTGAAATAAGTACACACTCTAGGATAGTGTACACTGCCAATTGATCAAAGGAAGACAGAAAATGAATAGAAAGCAAGAAGTGCCCAAGGCTCCCAAAAGACTGTTGATGTGAAGACGCTGGGAATCAGGCCGAGAATGCTGGCTGGATCTTGACAATGACATTCCAGAGGCTGCTGCTGAAGTTGGGCTCTCCTCAGTATTAAGCTGTTGTCATGTTTTCCACTCTCTAAATTCTTCCCCCCTTTCCCCTTTTCCTCTCTATATTTCTTTTACAGAAGATTGAATGACATTGAACTGCTTTCACGCTCAGAAGCTGTGAATTGCTGGGTTCTGTTTAGTTGCTGGTATAATTGGAAACAATTGAATTTGAATAGCAATTTGGTTTTCACATCTTTTATTTATTAACGTTCTTCGAGATATAGAAAGTAAAAGGGTAAAAACAGTTTTACATAACATAGAGAACGTCAAGAACAGAAAAAAAATGAGGACAAAGGAAAAAATAGGAACTGAATAAAAACATGGGTTTAGTTCTACCTAGAGAGTTTCAGTTTTCACATCTGCTTGTGACTAGTGTGTATGTCTCATCTGAAGTAATGTTAATCTATAAATATTATTGGCATACCATTTGTCAATTTAATAAATAAGCCTAGTGATTGTGTAACCAATATTTATTTTGGTCTCCACTTAAAATGTAAGCACAGCAAAGAAGTTGCTATCATGGCTTTTGCAGAAGCACCATGTATATGCGGCTGGGCATGCGTGTGTGTCCAATTCACAATCTCTCTCTATTCCTATCACACAAGGGTGTGATCAGTTTGTTAGGAGAGCACCTTTATGCATACTTTGGTGAAAGGGACTTTTCAAATTAAAACTACAGGGCAAATAAGAGCCTAACACGCCTATTGATTTTTATCCATAGAGTTCGGGAGTAGGTGTACTTACACTGCAGCTATACAGTGGTCAAAAACAAAGGAAAAATTACCTCCCACCAAACAAGGATACACACACACACACACACACACACACACACACACACACACACACAGCGCACAAAAAGGAAGGCACACACACAAAAAGGAAAAAAAAATAAAGTTTACTTAGCTTCTATCTGAAAAAAAAAATCTTGCCGGGCGGTGGTGGCGCACGCCTTTAATCACAGCACTCGGGAGGCAGAGCCAGGCGGATCTCTGTGAGTTCGAGGCCAGCCTGGGCTACCAAGTGAGTCCCAGGAAAGGCGCAAAGCTACACAGAGAAACCCTGTCTCGAAAAACCAAAAAAAAAAAAAAAAAAAAAATCTTTACTGAAACATTATAGTTCCCTCTTGCATACAAGAAATGGAAAGAGTGTTAAGCATTAGCAAGGCACAGTCTCTGTTAACCTTACCAAGTGGGTAAGTCTAAAGTGGCTCTTCCCAGCTGAGCATAAAATCTACAGCATGGTTATTCTTATTGGTGGGCCAGGAATTAGGCTCATAACTCAAAGTCCCAGCTCCACTACTAAACAAGTTAGTTAACTCATCACATCTCAGTTTCGTCACCTATAAGGGAAGAATGATAATACCTTCCTCGGGGATTTATTACCAAAAAAAAGGTATGTGCCTAGAATCTAAGATGTTTTCAATACATGCTAGTTATTAGCATAAGTTCCATGACAAATAGCTCAATGTAAGACATGGATAAGTAAGAGAAGGGAAAGCACCTAGTTCTGCCCAAATTACCTTTTTCATAAAAAATGAAAATAAATGGCCAAAGGATTCATGAGAGTGTGCTCTACTTGCAGCCTATTTTAAAATGCACCAGAAAAATAGAGTGGACTGATGGAGGAGGAGCCACAGCAGATAGATAGGTGATAGAATGCACCAAAGAGCTCAGTGTAGAATCTAGAGTTGGGCATGTGGGTATTCACAGGATGATTTTTCTATTTTATTAATATAAATATTAGAACAAATCAAAACCTTACAAAATTAAATACATAAATATTTTTTCTAACTCAGTTTCGAATTTTTTTAAGTTTTTTCTTACTAGAAATAGAATCTTTTCTCACACAATATATCCTGATTATGGTTTCCCCTTCCTCTACTCCTCCCAGTCCCTCCCCCCTCCCCTCCTCTCTGGATCTACTCCTTGTCTCTCATTAGAAAAGAACAGGCTTCTAAGAGATAACAGCCAAGCACGACAAATAAAATACAATAAGATGAAATAATAATTTATAATAAATAATAAAATATCATATTGAAGCTTGACACAGCAACCCAAGAGGAAGAAAAGAGTCCCAAGAGCAGGCATAAGAGTTAGACCCACTCATTCTCACAGTCAAGACTCCCATAAGACTACTAAGCTAATAGCTATACACAGAGGATCTGGTGCAAACAGACCCATGTAGGCCCTGTGCTTGCTGCTTCAGTCTCAAATGTCATAAATATTTAAATTCTGTATACTTGCTAAATATGAGAGACCCTGCACTATATACCTTAAAGGTAATTAGAAATACCTAATTCTTGTTCTTGTCTTTCCAGACTTCTGTTTCCCTTTCTCATCTTAAGAAGAGACTTGCCTACCAGATGGCTATTTGAGGACTAGTAATTTACTAGCACATGAAAACAGTTTTGAGCCACTGACATACAATCCTGCACATTCACCGGGAATTCTTCTATCTTGTTAGATGTTCTAATGAATGCTTTTTTTCTCATCCTGCTTTAAAACAGAGCTTGTTTTCAAAGCTTTCTTCATGCACAAAGTGATAAGACCCATGAGGCCACCCTGGCTTGTTTTATGCCAAGAAAATAAGAGAAGGAATGTGGGGCCCTTCTCTTTTAATAGCTCAATGGGTATGATCCAATTATTTCAGAGATCTAAGTTATTTTTATTTTATCTATCCTTTAAATTGGGTAAATTCTAAGGCTATTTAATTGCAAGAGTGCATTAATTCTCCATAGAGAGACGTGGTTTTCTTTGTTCAAAATTCAACATACCGTCCATTATCTCTTTTTGAAAAGAATTTCTTACTTGGCCTATTAGTGTCTGGCCCAACAAAAGAGGAGGACAAAATCTCTGGCAGACACAGCTGACTTGCCTTAGCCATAGCCCTCCCCCACTGTTTTGCCTCCTATGACTATCTATCAGCCAAGAATACAATGGAGGCATGTTGGAACCTAGGGGGTGTGCTTGGTTTCCCGTTTCTCCTAGTTAAGTCACTGAAAGCCAAAAGTGTGGAGTAATTTGTATCACTTGTAGATGTTGTGTCAGTTATAAAGCGTGCTCACAGATTCTTCGAGGGAGTGCCCATCGACAGCTACAATCAATTATGTGCAACAAAACTCAAAGGGAGGCTAAGAAAGTATCTCTCTGGTTTTTCCACCATCTACAATAGTAAACCTATGAAAGACAAAAGATCTGAAATGGCCATACCACCCGGAATGCACCAGATCTCCTCTCAAATGACTGCTAGGTGGTCTGCCACAATTATCCTTACAAGTAATCCAAAATCTAATGGTTGTCTCATTCATAAAGAGAGAAAGAAAATATAGATTTACCTTGCTAATTGCCTACCAGATGGCCCTTTGAAGTCGAGTAATTTACTAGCACATGAAAACAATTTTGAGTCTATTCTGTTAAAATAATAAAATCAACTTTCCTTTTTTTTTTTACTATATATAGTACATAACTTTTTAACTGTCACTTGTTGATACCCCTCCCTATTATTCTTTGTTTTCTCTTTGTTTGTATTGAGGTCCAGTATAGAATGTACTCTAATTTCAATGGTTTCTGACACATTCATACACCATCACAATGAAATTGTAATCTAGAATATTTCCATAATCCAGAAGGTCTTATCTCAGTCAATATTTAAGTAATAAAAATAATCTCAAGAGTTATGAATATAGCTCAGTTGATAGAGTACTTTCCTAGCATCATTGAGGTCTGGATTGGATCCCCAACACCTCATAGAGGAGGAGGAATGGTACATTCTTATAAACCTAACACTTAGGATGTGGAGACAAGAGGATCAAAAGTTCAAGGTCATCCTTGTTTGCACCACATGTTAGAGACCAGACTGACCTGCATGAGACCCTGTCTCAAACAAACAAAACCATTCCTCTGTATATTAATTTTAGCTACTTTTTGTTGTTGCTACTGCTGCTGCAGAGTCTAACTTTATAGTCCAGGGTATCTCAACCTCATGATCCTCCCACCTCACTCTCAGGAGTACTGGGATCACAAGCGTGACCACCACTCCTGGCACTGTTGCCCATTCTTAAGCTTAGTGATATGCCATACAGTTTGTGCTTTGGTGGATTTGGGGCTTTGTTTTCTGTTTATGACTGGCATCTTCCATAATACCTATGAAAATCAATAGTTTGTTGTAGCATGAATCTTAAAAGGGTCTTATTAATAAAATCAAACTTGGAGCCAGGTATTGGGGTGAACGCTGGAAGATCAGAGAAGCAGAACAAGCCACAGCCACCTCACCTCACCAGTTCCTCAGCTGATCCTGTTTCCTCAGACTGGAAGCCTCTCAGTCCTCATCCAGAATGAATCTCAGCTGAACTATGTCTCAAAAGCCTAAAAGCTTAACGAGCCAAATGCTTCTAGTTTCTGGTCTTCACATCTTATATATCTTTCTGCTTTCTGCCATCACTCCTTGGGATTAAAGGCTCACTTTCTGGGATTAAAGGCGTAAGTCACCATGCTTGGCTGTATCCTTGAACACACAGAGATCCAGGTAGATCTCTGCCTCTGGAATGCTAGGATTAAAGGTGTGTGTACCACCATTTTCTAGCCTCTGTATCTAGTGGCTCTTCTGTTCTCTGACCCCAGATAAGTTTATTAGGGTGCACAATATTTTGGGGAACACAATATAACCATAGTTTGTTTCTTCATTTCCTTGTTTTGAGCTGAGGATTATCTCATATGCATACGTTACAAATTGCTTACCCATTCTCACATCGATATGCATTTGTCTCCGATTTGAGGCTATTATGAATAATTCTGGTTCAAATAACTTTGCAACGCATCTTTTAGTGGGCATGTGCCATAATTTCTCTTAGTCATCTGGTCAGAAGTAGAATTCCTGAATCACCAGATATGTGGTGGCTATTTAACCGTGCTAAATGCTGCTGAACCACTTCTCAAACTTGTATGTTCCCCTATTGTTCCCTTTCTCTTTGCCTCTGACCATTTTAAAAAGAACTCATAGTTAGTGTTTATGATTTTCTCATGATCTTATAAAAATCTATGCTGGTTAAGGCAAATAATTTTAGGTCCACTTTAATTCTGCCTTATTTCATGAATTTGAGTTACCATTTTTTTCCCCTTTGATTCACGCCTTTGTGGTTTCAAGAAACAAATTTAACTCAACCATGGGTGTGTAGTGAAAATAAATGAGTGACGTTCTTTAGACTTCCCGGGGACAGGAAGGAGGATGGGAGGAAACTGTTAGAGAAATGTAATCATTATTGTAATCGGCCTGCAGTGCTATGAATAAGTCATAATTATCTCACAATCTGAGTTAATGCTGGGATGCTTTCTCTTGTCGTGTCAACATGTGCGTGTACATATCAAGAAGACCCACAGCGGCTGCAACACCGACCATCTCAAGCTCGCTCTGTGCTTGCACGTTGATCACAGTTTCACTCATATTAGCCTCGCATTATCTCATCCAGATCTCCAGGGTTTGAGTAGTTGTTGTTTTTATCTGTATGCATGAATGCCTGAATGCTCATGTGCAATGCTGGAGATCAAACCCAGGACTTTGTGCACACTAGGCAAGCACTCACTTTACCACTAAAGCTACATCTACCATCCCCCTCTACAGATTGCTAATGTGTGAAGCACCATCGCTAACTGTATTAATGACCTATTTATATTGTATTTGGGCCTATTACTAACATTTGTGCAGGTGTGTTCTTAATTTAAACATTAAAAATCCTCGGGAAATGTCATATTCTTGTGCATATGAATACTGCTAACCTCATCTTCATTCCATTCTTGTGAGCTGTCAGAGAATATTCTCCTCCACAGAAAATAAGAGAGAACTGGCGAGATAAGATAATGAGAATGAAAGCTGGAAAACTTACATGTTTATGAAATGGTTTTAAGTATGCTAAATTGGATGCAGCAGTTTCAGTCTAGACCAGCTATTTGTTGTTCCCACATTTTTTGACAAAACACATCAGGAGGCAATGCTAACCCAAGGATATATGTGGAGATTTCTGACAGTTTAAGTGGTCCCTGGAAGCAAAGGTCAGGGTTCCCTCCAATGTTCCATCTTTAGCATCAAGACTTAGTCTGACGATTAGGGATGTGAAAGGGGAAAGGAGAAGGAGGGATGAGAAAGGGTAATAGAGGGGGTGAATATGATCAAAGTACATTGCATGCATGTGTAGAGATGTCATAATGAAACCCATTACTTTGTGCAACTAATATATGCTAAGAAAAATGTATATTAAAGAAACAGACTTGGTCTGACACATAATCTTTACTGGGAATCAAACTAGTTCAATGAGAAGCTCTGTAAGGGCTCAGCCTTACCAATTTTTTTCAAGCTCTCCAGGAGACTTTTTAAAGATTAATTGTTTTGGTGTGTATGTGTCTACATTGTGCCAGTGCTAGAGTTATAGGGGTAGTGAGGCATGTGATGTGGGTACTGGAAACCAAACTCAGGTCCTCTCTCCAGCCTAATACATACATACATACATACATACATACATACACACACACACACACACATACACACACACATATATATATAGTAAATACAGGGTCTCACTATGTATCTTAGACAAACTTCCAACCCATAGCAATCCTCTTGCTTTTGCCTCCTGAATGCTGGAATCAGAGAATGTTCTGCTACATCCTGCTTTTTCTCCAGGAGATTCTAACACACAGCCAGATACAAGGGACTGCCGCATCGCAACCTGCCTGCACCATGGCAATAAGATGAAGGCAGCATCACCTAAATTATGATAGTCATGTTGAAAATATTCTAGCGTGATCTGTCTGGTTCTTAAATGCACTCATTAAAGGACAGGAAAATGGCAAAATGTTCACTGAAACAAAACACATAACAGATTGAACACTAATGCATTTCACCAAAGTTCACTACGTGCAAAGAACTGCAGAGACAAAATGAAGGGAATTCAGTCATGAGAGTGACAGTGGCAGGCAGGGCAGCCAGGCTGGCAGCTCTTTCCAGTGCTCATTACCATCTCAAGGTACCAAGGTTTTGACACGGAGACCTGAAAGAGTTCTGATCAGATTAGCATGGGGCCTGATCAACCTGAGACTGGGTGTCTTGAGAGATCAGCACACCCCCTTCGGAAGGAATCTCAATCTTTTTCTCTCTCCCCACCCCCTCTGTGTCTGAGTCTCTCTCTCTCTCTCTCTCTCTCTCTCTCTCTCTCTCTCTCTCTCTCTCTGTGTGTGTGTGTGTGTGTGTGTGTGTGTGTGTGTGTGTGTGTGTTGACACACTGTTTTAATAAGGTAGGGAAGTTTTCAGTGCTAGTACCAGAGACATGAGTAAGACATGGGAGGGGAAATGGAGACTACCCTAGTACTATCTTTTGAATAAGGTCAGAAGAGAGAGTACAAGTCCATTTAATGGGAGTCCAGGGGCTGGGGATGGAGCTCAGTCAAACACTTGGCTAGGAAGAGCCTGAGCCCCATTCCCAGAACTGAAGGGAAGAAGAGCAGAACTAGAAACAGTGACACACCTGGAGTCCCAACTACTCAGGACACATAGGCAGAAGGGATGACTTGAGCACATCAGTTTAAGGGCAGCCTGAACAACAGAGAGAGACCCTGTCTCAAAAACAGAGGGGAGAGAGGAAAAAAGAGTTGAAGGGGAGAGGAAGGAGGGAGGGAATAGGAGAAAAGAATGAGAGAGGGGAAAGGGAGGGGTAAGGGGTAGAAAGAGGAAGGGGAAGGAGGGAGGAGTGTGGAGGGAGAGGGTACAGAAGAAAACAAAGGCCCATGCTCCATAAAGATTCTAGGAAGCATGAGTTGATGGGAACAAGAGCATTGTTTTCATCTCTCTAGTGGCAAGGCAGAATGAAAAGCCACTCTGTAAAGCCACCATGACTCCTGAGAATGAAAGCACCAGTGAGCATCAACAAAGCCCCTTTGCCAAGCATGGTGGCACATGGCTATAATCCCAGCATTCTGGAGGGGGAGATAAGAGAATCACTATGAATTCAAGGCCAACCTTGGCTACAGCGTGGGCAGGTAAACAGTGAAACCCTATCTCAAAAAAACAGGGCTCAGTGAGTACAGTGCTTGTCTCCCAAGCATGAGGACCTGAGTGTAGAAGCCCAACACTCACACAAAAGGCCAGACACAGAAGCCTAGAACCTGTAATCCCAGCTCTTGGGAGGTACAGGCAGGGAGATCAAGACTTCAAGATTACAAAGTCAGTTAAAGGACTTCCTGGGCTATATGAAGGTGTGTCTCAAAGGAAAAATAAGTGGGAGAGCATTGAAGATATCCAACATCAACCACTGGCCTCCATGTGCATGCACACACAAGTACACAAATGCACACACACACACACACACACACACAAATTGTACATTAAAAGATAGTCACTTCAGTGTTACTACAAGAGGTACCAGAGGCAACATGAAAACAAGTGGAGGTATCATGAAGTAGCAGTTTAAGTAAACGTCAACAAGGAAGATTTGGAGCATGAGAGAAATATTATGGCTGATGCTGCAGAATGCTCCTTTCCCCTACCGACTGACAGAAATAATTTTGAGGAGGGAGTTCACGAAAGCTGGATGTCTTTTTTGAGGTGGCAAATCTGGATCCTTTCTACATAATGATTACATTTTTGTCAACTTGACACAAACCAGAGTCATCTGGGAAGAGGGAACTTCAACTGAGAAAATGCCTCTATCGGATTAGCAAGTGTGTGGGGTGTTTTCTTGACTAGCGACTGGTGTGGGCCTAGCCCACTGTGGGCAGGTGATTCTGGGTTCTATAAGAAAGCAGGCTGAGCAAACCAGTAAGCAGCAACCCTCCATGGTCTCTTCATCAGTTCCTGCCTCCAGGTTCCTGTCTGATTTCCTGTATGGTGGATTCTGCAGGATGTAAGCTGAAATAAACCCTTTCCTCTCCAAGTTACTCTTGGTCATGGTGTTTTGTGACAGCAATAGAAACCTAACCAAGAAAGAAATTGGTACCGGATCAGGTGACAAACGTGACAATGTTGATTTTGGGAGAACTGAAAAAGTATTTGCACTAGAAAAGCCATTGGGTGCCCAGAGCTTAATGAGCTGCTCTCTGGAAGCTTGGAAGATAACAGTGAGAAAAATGAAGATCATGGAGACTTGGCTTGTGAAGTCTCAGAGAGGAGTTGGAGAGTTCCTCAAATACTACCAGGGTTGTTCTTGTGGTGCATCTTAAGAATCTGTAGTTTGCTGGGCGTGGTGACTCATCCCTTTAATCCTAGCACTTAGGAGACAAAGGCAGGCAGATCTATGTAAGTTCAAGGCCAATCTGATCTACATAGAGAGCTCCAAACCAGCCAGGGCTACATAATGAGAGCCTGTATTATAATAAAGGGAATCTGTTTCTGGTCAGCTGAAAAATCACCTGTGATTAACAAGACAGCAGCACCACTGAAGTGAAGCTTTTCCTTTACTGGGACAATTGACACTGGTTAGCTGGGCTTGAAAATCCAGTTGTGATTAACAAGAGAAGAGCATCACCGAGGTGAAATCTGGGAGTATTTCACAGAGCACAGGACCTGTGATCTAGAGGGGGCCAAGGCTGCACCTCAGGTTGGGAGTAGAACTTGGTAATGTATAAGAGTCTCCCATGTGTTACTTACTGGTTTGGGTGAAATGAAAGTTGCAAGATTTGAAGGGATCAGGGAGAGCATCTAGAAAAAATGGTACTGGGAGAGGCCAGGAGAGGCCATTGGTGAAGGCACACTCTCAATGGCAGTGAAGACCCCAGGACTGAAGGGGTCACAGAGAGACACTGAAGGTCGGTAGCATCTGTGCTCATGAGTAGGTGGGAACCAGAGACATTCACGTTACAATAATTTATTGCATAACACCAAAAAGAAAACATAGAAAAATATTCTCTTAAAATGTCTCATTTTGATGAGTTTAAAAAAGATGTAGGCCAGACATGGTAGCACATACCTTTAACCTTAGCACTCAGAACGCAGAGACAGGCAGATTTCTATAACCTCAAGTCAGCCTGGTCTATAGAGGGAGTTCCAGGCCAGAGAGTGCTAGATAGTAAAACCCTGCCTCCATAAACTATAAATGAAAGAAAGCCAAACACAAGGCCATACATAATTCCTCATCCCAGAATTAATTAATCTGCATTGTGTGTAGCAAGAAAACCCAGTTTTATGCCTGTAATACCTAGCAGAAACTTCTAGATTGAGTGCCAAATAAATCATAAAGTCTTCCTCCACCAAAAGCAAAGAAAGTGACAGAATCAAGACAGAGCAGATGAGAAGAAGAGATCTCTTGAGTTTCGGGAAGGAGGGCGTGCGCCATTGGACAACTGACTACATTGTTGAGCTCCTTCCTGCCATGCAAGAAAGAGAAACACCTGGCCCAAGTGGAAAGAAAGACTCAAAGTTCAGGCAGAAGAAAGAGCCAAGACCCAGACACAAGCAATAGCTCTTGGTATATCCCTTGCTTCTCAGAACATTAGCCACCCACATTGGCCTCTGCTCAGTGCCCAAGCACAGTGGCCTCTGCCAGATACACATTTTTAAAAATGTGGTCTCACAAAGTGGATCCTAAAGGACTAACCACTCCATAAAAAATGCTACAGGTTAGAGAGCAAATTCCAGACAGTGAATCTGACTCTCAAGGCCTCCACTTAATAATTTCCACTAAACATAATTTAGAAAAACTCCTATTTGCAGAGTTCTAAATGGGACCATCGGGGCCACAGCTGAAAAACAAAAAGCCAAAGCATTCCTCTTTTTCTTTTTTCTTTCCCTCCCTGAAGACAGATATTTTAAAATATTTGTCATGTTATCATATAAGAAAAAAAGTGTTTATTTTTAAAAGAAGAACACACAGGTATAAGAAGACACAAATGAACGTCCAAATCTTTACTAACAGTATGCTTGGGGTCTGGCCCACCTTGTAGGCAAGACTACTTTATATCTAGTTCTTAGTATGCCTTGAATAATTAGAATCTTTTGGATGAAGTCCAAAGCAGAATTCCATATCCAATTCTATTTTAATATTCAGAATGCTAGAGAAGGGCCAATTTGTTTCCCAAAACAAAGATAAGAGCCACCCAGGGGATCTTCTTTCTAAATGAAAATCATATTTAATAACCCCCAACATCATTTGTATGGGCCAAGCTTGCTATCCCATTGAGATTTACATTGGGGATAGCAGGAAATGGGGAATTGCAATACAGCTTTGTCATCAGCTGGGATGGTGTTCAAAATACAGATGTAGACATCTCATTCATCCCCAGAGTAGAAAGCATTGCTGGGGTTTAAGATCCAAAAGGCCCCAAATCCAAATGTAAGACTGGAGACAAAGAGATGGCCTGGATTTGCTACTATCTACCCAAAGGCCAAGCTCTGGTCCACAATAGGAAAGGGCAGAAGAGTACAAATGGCCTGCCTGAGCTTGTGGAGAAAGAGTAAGAAGATGGAGCCATGTACCAGCACCTGGGATGCATGAAACATCAAGACCAACCTTGCTAGTTTTCACAGTCAACCACTTAGTTTCCTTGTACCTGATAATGGTATCAATAGAGGGAAAATATGTGAAGTGTGGCCCCAGGTAGTGGTACATGCCTGCAATCTCAGCAATTGGGAAGCCAAAGCAAGAGGATAGCGAGTTTAAGGCCACCCTGGGCGTCAAGGGCAATTTGGACTTCATGGTAAGATCTAATAATGATCTCTGTCTCTCTGTCTCTCTCTCTCTGTCTCTCTCTCTCTGTCTCTCTCTCTCTCTCTCTCTCACACACACACACACACACACAGACACACACACACACACACAGTGAGATGTCAATGAGCATTCTAGTAGTGGGAAGTCTGCCATGTCTATCTGACAATGTCAGGTAAAGGTACTAAGGGATAGGCATCAGGGCTCAAATTCTGTATGCCCCACTTACCATCTTCATGGCGTTGCCAAATTACTTCTCCTGGGTTTCAGCTTCACCATCTGTAAAACGAAGCTGATACCATTACCTTATTCATATGGGTTAAATGAGTTAAAAATCTAAAGCCAGAATATTCCTAGTACTTGGCAATCTCTTGTTGAGCTATTACTGTTTACATTTTACCAGATTGCTTGAAATTATCACCTGTAAAGCTAGAGATGGGTTACAGATTAAAAACAGGACATTAGAAACAAAAGCATGGTGATGGGGTAACGAGAATGATTGGGCTGAAAATGAAACAAAAATCGCATATTGGGATCAAATGAATCTTTTTCTAGCAATCTGCAGACATAAACTGAAAATGACATACCTAAAATGCTCACTCACAAAATGTCTGCTAAAGCAGAATGGAATGGTGGCTGAACCTCTTCTAGCTGCTAAGCTTTATCATGTTAAAACAGCACACACACACACACACACACACACACACACACACACCATCAGCACAGTTGAAGTGGTGAAATTTTTCAAAATACTTGTTTTGCTTGCCAAGTTACTTACAACATCATTTTGAAAGCAACACACAGTGAGCATAAAAATAAGGCTCTTGGTTCTTTCAGCATAAATTAAACAGCCTAATGTTATTGGGAAATTATGCAAACAAAATTTAAATCAGATTATGTAAGTACACCTAGGGTCTTTCAAAGCAAGAAGCCATGATGTACATAAGAGAAAAGCTTATTCGAAAGAAGTAGACAGTTCAATACAAAAATGGGTAAGAAAAACTTGATAAGTCACTACACAAAAGGGAAAATCCAAATGGGTGCCAAAAAAGGGAAGGGGCCCCATTTCTATATTGAGGAAATGCACATAATAATTCCTTGCCACTTTGCAGCCACCAAATAGCTAGAATCAAAACTACAAACAGGACCAGGTGCTGACAGGAATATGGAGCAACTAAAACTCCATTGCAGGGAGAATGGTGAATTGGTTCAAAGAACTTGGAAAACTGTCAGTATCTACCAAAGTTGAACATAAGCATTTCCTAAGGCCATGTTTCCATGCTTTATGTTTAACATAATGGAAATGTACACAAATATCCACTGAAAGGGCCAGTTTCAGAATATTTACAGCAACACTATTCATGAAAGCCAAGAATCAGAGGCAATGTAATGCCTATGAGCTGCAGATTGGAGGATAGCAGTGTAGTATACTCACATAATGGAATGCTAGATAGGAAAGAAAATAAGTGAACTTTGAACACACGAAACAAACAGATGAGTCTCATGGACCAAGTGTTGAGAGAGAGAATCCAGTCACAGAATACTTGGACTTGGATGTAGCTCAGCTGGTAGAATGCTTGCCTATCATGACCAAGCTTTGAGTTCCATCCCCAGTACTACACAAACCCATCATGGAAGCTTGTGCATCCATGATGGTCAGAAGTTCAAGGTCACTGTGCACTCCACAACAAGTTTAAGACCTCTAGGGTAAAAGGGCCAGCCAAAGAAACCCACCCAGACCCTGAACCCAGAGCCAGTGAAAGAAACACTTTGGCCCGGAAACCAGAACCAAAGAAACACACCCTGACCCTGAAACCAGAGCCAAAGAAACACACTTTGGCCCTGGAACCAGAGCCATTGAAAGCAACACACACTGGCTGTAAATCTAGAGCCAAATCTGCCCCCTGACCAAATGAACATGAAATCAACCAATCCCTGAGCAGGAAAACCAACAAATCCCTGAGCAGGAAATCTAGCCAATCTGAGCTTGTCCAAGCTCAAGAGGATCAAAATTTGACCAATTCCCTTCCTGAAAATCTTCTCCCTAGAAAAACTCCACCCCTAAGAAGCACTATATAAGCCCCTGTGCCTGTTCAGTTGGCAGCTGCCCTCCACCCTGGCAGAGGCAGCCACCCTCCTGGATTCCTCCTTCCCAAATAAATCTCCTGAAGGAGTTTTGGGTGAATATCTTTCCCTGGTGCAGAGCACAATCTCTGCTGGGAAGCTCCCTTAGGGGAGCAGAGTAGTAGAAGCCACTGACACCTCTTCTGGGAAACTCCCTTGGGGATGGAGCAGAAGGCACAACTTTTCTCCGGAGGCCGAGCAGATGGCTACATTTCTGCAGGGGTTTCCCCCTTAGCAGAGTGGAGCAGAAGAAGTAACATCTTGGGTTGGAGCTGAGAAGAAAAGGATACCTTTGCTGGGAAACTCCCTTAGAGGGGCGGAGCGGAGCTCAGCTGTAGCTGCTCTCTGTTGGAGAGGAGCAGGATTAACACCTCCTGCATGGAGACCGTCTCCCACTAGACCCCAGGTTCAAGTGTAGCCTGACTTTCTGACAAGTCAGGATACTTTTCTCCTCACAGCTGTAGGTATAGCCTGACTTCCCAACAAGTCAAGACACCTTTCCCTCCAGAGCTGTAGGTATCCAGGACACCTCCCTTCACAGCTGTAGGTATAGCCTGACTTCCTGAGAAGTCAGGATACCTTTCCCTCCTGAGCTGTGGGTATCCAGGACACCTCCCTTCACAGCTGTAGGTATAGCCTGACTTCCTGAGAAGTCAGGATACCTTTCCCTCCAGAGCTGTGGCACTTGCAATACCAGCCTGAGATATAGAGATCCTGTCTCAAAAAAAGATTAAAAACTTGTTAATTAATTAATTAAGGTGCCAATGATATGTCACATCAGGTAAAGGTGCCTGCTGCCAAGCCTGAAGACCTGAGTTTGGTTCCCAGGGCCCTTAACTTCTCCTTACATGGTGTGAGGAGAGAACTGACTCTTGCAAGTTGACCCCCTAACATTTACACACATGCATGGCACATACATACCAGCACACATATACACATGCACATACAAATCAAATAAAAATGTAATTTTTAATTAAGAGAAAGGAAGAGCAACTAGTGCATAATTCCATGTAAATGAAGTTTGAAAGCAGGTAAAAATGTTCTACTATGTTAGAAGGCAGGAAAGAGATTAATAGAAACCCAGCAGTACAAAGAGCATCTGGGGCCCTGGGTACACTGGCTTGTTCATGCTAGGAAAACGTATCATGATTTCAATTATGATTGTGTACTTGGAAGTATATATGTTAGGTTTCAATAAAATGTTGACACATTCGGAGGGAGGAATAGAGAGAGGATGACTAACGGATACAGGAATGGGGCTAGATAGGAGGAAAAACTTCTAATGTTCTATAGCAGAGTAAAGTAAACATGGTTGGCAGCAAATCACTGACTATTCAAAGTACCTAGTAGAGGAATGGGGATGTAGCTCAGTTGCTAGAATACTTGCTTAACATACACAAAGCCTTAATTAGTCTCCACCCAGTACCATACAGACTAAGAGCAACAGCTCAGTACTGTAATCCTGGCACTTGACCGGAGGACTAAGAGGCCAAGGTCATCCTTAGCAATGTAGTAAATTTGAGGCCAACTTGAGGCCAGCCTGGGCTATATGACCTTCTATCTCAAAATACAAAAAGAAAATTAATAGAAAGAATTGGGGGGTGGCAGTGGTAGCGCACGCCTTTAATCTCAGCACTCAGGAGGCAGAGGCAGGCGGATCTCTGTGAGCTCGAGGCCAGCCTGGGCTACAGAGTAGGTTCCAGGAAAGGCGCAAAGCTACACAGAGAAACCCTGTCTCAAAAAACCAAGAAAGAAAGAAAGAATTGGGGGGAGGGTTCAAGACTGAGTTTCTCTGTGTAGCTCTGGCTATGCTGGAACTCACTCTGTAGACCAGGCTGCCTGCCTCTGCCTCCTAAGTGCTGCTGAGAGAGCAAGACAGACTCCATTTTAAGAAAGAACTCCATTTTAAACAGCACTTGACCAGGGGCTGAACCTGGTTCCAGCAAAAAGCACAAACAGTTCCAAGAAAAATCACAAACAGCCAGGGCCCCAGTCAAGGCGACCCCACCAGGGTGGGCTGGCTGATGAGGAACTTTGGTAAACACTATCTGCAGACTCCAAATGTCCTTGTGGCTTTCTGATAACCATGGTTAAAAGTTCCTCCAGACCCCAACCAGTGAATTCAAAGGTTACATACCCTCACCCAATCCTGAGATGCCAAGGCTTGTACCTCCTTGCTTGCAGTTTTTCCCTTTAAAAACCCCAAACCCAAGAGCTCAGGGCCATTCTCCTCCACCTACTACGTTGGAATGCTGGAGGACAGTCCAAGCTCGAGCTTGTAATCAATAAATTCCTGCGTG
This sequence comes from Peromyscus leucopus, assembly GCF_004664715.2. NCBI lineage: Eukaryota > Metazoa > Chordata > Mammalia > Rodentia > Cricetidae > Peromyscus > Peromyscus leucopus. The sequence continues at coordinate 53,258,599 of NC_051083.1, forward strand.
TTTGCATCAGATATCGGCTCTGTGGCGATCTTGTTGTCGTGACACAGGCACTACACTGTGATCAAAGGTGTGTGCCACCACCACCCTGCAATAGAAAGAATTTTTAACACACACACATACAGAGAAAGAAAGGGGGGAGTCAAAATAGAGTTATCCTATAACAAGATAACAATGCCTCTACTAGACACCAGAAGCTAACAAACAAGTCCAGTGCCAGGAATGGACTACTTTTTTTTGAAATTGTTGGCCAATGAGGTCCCATAGACTCCCAGAATATTACAGGCTATTGCTGTTGCTTTTGGTAAGACCCGACTACTAAAGAAACTACATAGAAAATGAAGAGATCAGGCTGGCACTGGTCAGGAAGTTTCATTTCTACTGGCTAGCTTTCATTGTGATGGAAGGTGTATGTAGCAGGAATCTTGAAAGTTCTTATTAATATAATCAAACCTGAGGCCAGTTATTGGGGTGAATACTAGAAGGTCAGAGAGACAGAACAAGCCACAGCTATCTCACCTCGCCAGATCCTCAGCTGATCTTGTTTCCTCAGACTGGAGGCCTCTGAGTCTTCATCCAGAATGGCTCTCTGCTGAACTGCTGCTAAAAGCCTGAAAGCTTAACCAGCCACATGCTTAACCAGGACAAAATGTTTCTAGTTTCTGGTCCTCACGCCTTATATACCTTTCTGCTTTCTACCATCACTCCCTAGGATTAAAGGCTTGCTTCCTGGGATTAAAGGCATGTGTCACCATGCTTGGCTGTTTCCAGTGTGGCCTTGAATTCACAGAGATCCAGAGGGATTTCTATCTCTGGAATGCTAGGATTAAAGGTGTGAGTGCCACCATTTTCTAGCCTTTGTATCTAGTGGCTGTCTATTCTCTGACCCCAGATAAATTTATTAGGGTACACAATGTTTTGGGGAACACAAAACCACAGGTGTACACTTCTAGAGGAGAAGATTAACCATCAGTCACATCCAGTTGTGAACCCTGGGAGCTAAAAAAAAAAATGACTGACCTGGCAAGACATGCTCACTGGTGCAATCGTGGCATGAACATCAGGGGAGTAAGCAGCCTCTTCCTAACTGGATTTAAATCCCTCCCACTCCACAAGATGAAACCCATACTTGGTAGGTGATAGTCCCTAGGGGAGTACCTACTACTATTACTTTGCTAAAGTATCATTAAACTGACTCCTTACGAAGTTTCATTATAAACAAAGATCAATGCATTGATCAACCCTCTATTTGCACTAGATGGTGATTAGCACAGTGACCACAATTGGCCAAGGTGCAAAGAATAAGAGACTGCAGAACACTCAACCCTAAATTGAACATATAAGCCATGCCCTCTTCTCCCAAGACTAAGGGATTATTGTAAAAGAGGGAGCAGAAAAAGTGCAAGAGCCAAAGGCAATGGATGACCGACCACAAGGAAAGAGTATCTTTTGGACATATCAGGACAGCTACACATATGAACTCTTAGTAGTTGGAGCAGCATGCACCAAAGCTGTGCAAGCCCAGGCCAGACCAAACCACAGCATGGAGATAGAAACTGGGAAGGAAATACCACCCATGACTGTGGAGCTATGGGCAACCATTAGCTGTTAGGAGAGGAAGAGACAGTTTTCTCTAAGAGTTTAGCCCCTAGTAAATTAACTGTTCTCTAGTGGAAGGCCACAGATCCAAGAATATTTGATCAGCACAACTTGCTCTTAATGGGTTTAAAAAGGCACAAAGTTGAATAAGTAAGTGTCTTAGAGTATGGGTTTCTATTGCTGGGAAGAGACACCATGACCATGGCAACTCTTATAAAAGAAAAACATTTAACTGGGGCTGGCTTACAGTTCAGAGGTTTAGTCCATTGTCATCATGGTGGGTATTGTGACAGCATGCAGGCAGACATGGTGCTGGAGAAGGAGCTAAGGGTTCTGCGTCTGGAGAGGCAGGCAGCAGGAAGAGAACTGGCTTGAGCTTCTGAGACCTTAAAGACCACCCCTAGTAACACACTTCCTCCAATAAAGCCACACCTACTCCAACAAGGCCACACCTCCTAATAGTGCCACTCCCTATGGACCTATGGGGGCCATTTTTATTCAAACCACCACAATACTGCCACTGTAAGGAAAGGGAGATGAATCTGGAAAGACTTGCAGGAGGTGATTTTGACCAAAACATATTATATGAAACTCTCAAAGAACTAATAAAAACATATCTGACTTTAAAAAGAATTTTTAATGTTCATAATGCAAAGAAAGAACACATATTTACCTTGATCTGATCACCATATATTGTATGTACGTATTAAAATGTCATGCTGGACTTCCTACATACATACGATTAGTATGGTTTAATTAAAATATTTAAAAAGTGGGCTAGGAAGATGGCTCCCTGGTTAAAGTCCTAAGCAGAAAGTATAAGGATCAGAGTTAGGTCCCCAGAATCCACATAAATGCTGGGTGGGCACAGCAGCCTGCCATAACTCCAGCACTAGGAAGACCAAGACAAGAAATCCATGAAGCAAGCTGACTGGCTACACTAGACACATTGATGAACTGTGGGTTCAGTTGAGATACACGGCCTCAGTAAGCAAGGCGGGGAGTGATCAAGGAAGACTCCACACAACCATTTCGGACATTCATATGCACACACATGTGCACTCACACTCATTGGAACAGAAAGGCATATGCTCACCACACACACACAAACACCATGAAAAATGAAAAAAATATAAGATGTATTTCCCAGGGCTGAAGAGATGGCTGAGCACTTAACAGCACTTGCTGCTTTTCCAGCAGACAAGGGTCCAATTGCCAGCACTCACAAGTTGGCTTACAACCACCTGTCACTCCAGTTCCCAGGAATCTGACACTCTCTTCTGGATTCACTGTACATACGTAGTACACAGGCATACATGCAGGCAAAACACCCATACACATAAAATAAACAATGTTTTTAGGGGTTGGGGATTTAGCTCAGTGGTAGAGTGCTTGCCTAGCAAGTGCAAGGCCCTGGGTTCGGTCCTCAGCTCTGGAAAAGAAAAAGAAAAAAATGTTTTTATTTTCCAATAACAATAAAAAGAAAATATCACAATTTTAAATGCTTATTAAATCCTGACCTGCTGATGTTGCAGCACAAATTGAAATTCTGTGAAGGAAAAGAAAAAGTTTATCTTTTATTCCTTGATGTGTCTGCTCCAGGCACCTAGAACAATGCCCAATACATACCAGGTATTCAGCTGATGTTTACTAAATGAATAAGAGCCAGAATAAACTGTTCCAAATATATCATTAAGCATCACCATTTAAAACAGCTGGAATCAAATCCAAAAACACGTATATTTATCTGTTCACGGGCTTAAGTCGAATCTGCAATTTACCAGCAAATCAGCGTGGTTTGGCTATTTCTGCTATTTACCTGTTTTCACATATGTTCTCCCAGATATCATGAAGACTTTTCTTATATAAGCCACTTAGCACTTAATAGAAATACACCCTTTGGGTATGTTAATATGCTTTAATTTATTACCAAAATCCTGTAGTAGTGAGCACCTTATACAATAAACAGAAGAGGTGGCAACTTGTATCAATGCTGAAGCCACAGTACTTTCAACCATAATGGCCCTTATTCTGTTCGACCAAGCTGTAAATATTAGTCACATGTCAGCAACTTTCAAACTATGGTTGAATAATGGCATGCAATTTGCCAATTTTTGTTTGTTTGTTTTTCTTTCTTTTTCTTTCTTTTTTTTTTTGAGACAGGGTTTCTCTGTGTAGCTTTGCGCCTTTCCTGGGACTCACTTGGTAGCCCAGGCTGGCCTCGAACTCACAGAGATCCGCCTGGCTCTGCCTCCCGAGTGCTGTGATTAAAGGCGTGCGCCACCACCGCCCGGCTGTTTGTTTGTTTTTCAAGACAGGTTTTCTCTGTGTAGCTTTGCGCCTTTCCTGGATCTCACTCTGTAGACCAGGCTGGCCTCGAACTCACAAAGATCCGCCTGACTCTGCCTCCCAAGTGCTGAGATTAAAGGCCAATTTTATTAAAAAGCATACCTTGGGGACCAGAGAGACGGATCAGCAGTTAAGAGTGGTTATTGCTCTTGGAGAGGACCCAGAATTTAGTTCCCAGCACCCACATAAGTGGCTCACCAGGAGATCCTTCAGGCACCTGCACACATGTACACAGAAGCTTACTTATAAATAAGTAAACAAACAATTTTTCTTTCAATTTGGGGCAGGTGGTGTTTTTTGTTTGTTTGTTTTTTGAGACGGGGTTTCTCTATGTAGCTTTGCGCCTGGAACTCGCTTTGGAGACCAGGCTGGCCTCGAACTCACAGAGATCCGCCTGCCTCTGCCTCCCGAGTGCTGGGATTAAAGGCGCGCGCCACCACCGCCCAGCCAGGGCAGGTGGGTTTTTTTTTGAGACAAGGTTTTTCTGTGTTACCATCCTGTCCTGGAACTTGCTTTGCAGACCAAATGGCCTAGAATTCACTGAGACCTGCCTGCCTCTGCCTCCCAAGTGCTGGGATTAAAGGTGTGCGCCACCACCGCCCGGCTAAAATTGTCAGGTTTTAATGCCAAATTCACCAGGTAGGGAGATATTCATTCATGAATAGATTCTTTTTGTCTTTATTTATGGGGTTATTCACATATGCAGATACTTCAATATTAATTTTGGAAGGACTTAAGGTAAAATACACGGAATTCTAGCTAACTTACTAAGGAAGGGACATGGCAGAATGAACCATTGAGTGTGTGTGTGTGTGTAGGGGGGGGGGGTTCTGGAAGAGTTCACTGGACCAAACCCTCTGCCACATGTTCTATCACAACATTGGGAATATGAAAGAGGGTGGCATGAGTCTCTTGGAGAAGTTCAAGAAAAGCCTCCTGTCTGGATCCAGACTCTACTGCCTTGATAGCATCTCCCCCAACCAGGACTGTCAAAGATGGTACTTTCTAATTTTGAGCCACACCATGCTCTCCAGTCCAGTGCCTGCTCAGATCAGGGCTAGGAGGTGTCCACAGTTGGGCTTTGTGATGTCAAAGCAGCTGACCTATCAGGACTCAGGGCACGCCTTCCATTGTTCTCGGAGGCTTTATAAGCCCGCGCCGGCGGCGCTCTGAGCCAGACCAAGCCAAGCTTCAGTATGGCTAAGGCAACTAAGAAGTCACAGGATCCTACCAAAACTATCAAACCATCAACTTCGGGTACCAAGCCCAAGAAAGCCAAAACTCGCCGTGAGACCAAAGCCAGAGCTGCTGGCAAGGATGGTGAATCCAGTTCCAGAAGCTGTAGAATGGTAAGAAGGATTTCCACTCCTAACCCTTTCTTGGCCCAGCAGTAACCCCTTCAACAACCCACTGCCCTTCTCCTTCAGTCCCCTTCGCATATTCCATCTTCTCAAAAACCCATGTGCCCTTGTCACTTTACTCTTGTCTGTTCCAGGCGCAAGTGACTACCAAGGTCAAGAAAACCCGACCACGGAGCCCAAAGAGAAAGGCTTCTGAGAAAACTACAACCTCGACCAGAAAGACCAAAAGAGCCAATAAGAAGTCACTGTTTGGCCAGTACCACCGCCTGATGGAAGAGATGGCCCGTACCGAGACTGATCCAGGCCAAAGCAGCGTAGAGAGCTGCAGTGTCTCAACAAGTGACCTGGAAAGCCAATAGCCTCAGAGTGCCGCAAGAGACCTAGCAATCTGTGCAAAGGTCTGGCAACTAGGCAATGTGAAACTGTGTAGGCTGAATTTCCCTACACAGCACTTTGATGTTGATCAAAATAAAATCAATCTGAAATGAAAACGATGTATCACTGAGAATCTCTAATGATGGAACATGGGAGGAAGGAGGGGGAAGGAAGGAGGGGGGAGGGGAGGAGGGGGAGGAAGGAGGGGAAGAGGGAGGAGGAGAAGGAAGGAGGGGGGAGGAGGGAAAGGGAGGGAGGGAGGAGGGGAGAAGAGGGGAGGGCAAGGAAGGAGGGGAGGAGGGAGGAGGGGAAGGAGGGAGGAGGGGAAGGAAGGAGGAGGGGAAGGAAGGAGGAGGGGAAGGAAGGAGGAGGGAGGAGGGCAAGGAAGGAGGAGGGAGGGAGAAAGGGAGGAGGGGAAGGAAGGAGGAGGGAGGAGGGCAAGGAAGGAGGAGGGAGGAGGAGAGAGGAGGGAGGGGGAAGAAAGGGAGGGGGAAGGAAAGGGGAGAAGGAGGGGAGGAAGGAAGAAGGAAAAAACAAGAAGTGAGGAGTACTGGGTCCTACAGAGGTGAGGGCCAGACAAGCAAATGTAATGTCCAGTGGACACTAGATGGCTGAGACTGAGCTAGCATGGAGCACTACAGACACATTCCTTCCTGATACTTTATCCCATGGACGAAGGATGAAAAGGGATGGACATTTCTTGGGTGGGGAGGTTACATGCATTTGAATAGGCAGGCACCTGTGTCCATGCCTGAATAGGTCACAGTCAATTCATCTAGGCCAGCAACCTTTGGGGGTCACCTGCCTCTACCTCACAATGCTAGGTTACAGACATGCTGCTTGTGGGTGCTGGGGACTCAAACTCAGGTACTTAAGTATGTAGAGCAAATGGTCTTACCTACTGAGCCATTCTTCCAGCCCTCAGGGGTACGTGTGTTCTGGCAGGGGGCAGGAACACTGCTTGAGGATATGAACTGTAGACCCCAGAGAATGTGAGATATGGGGTTGTCAGTATCAAAGATACCTACCTCCCAGTGGTGTTTCTTATACCCTACCCTATATTAATCATTTTAAAGACCCTCAGAAGGGCCAAAAACATCACCCTAATAAAAAGTATTCGTAGATCGATGCTGGGGATGTAGTTTGCCTAGCATGCATGAAGCTCTAGGTTTGAACCCCAACACTGCATAAACTGGGTGCAATATCTAGAATCCCAGAAATACACTTGGAAAGTAGAAACAGCGGGATCAAAGGTTCAAGGTCATTTTTGGCTACAAAGCAAGTTTCAGGCCAGCCTGGACACATGAGAACCTGTCTCAATAAAAATAATAATAAAGTACTAATAGCATCCCAAGGGAACTAATAGTGTTTAGAAGCCACAGTGCAGCACTGATAGCTCATTCCCTTCAAACATTTGGACTTTGGGGTAGAGTTAGGCTGCGGGTCTACCTCCAATGCTGTCAATAAAGCAAGAGGCATGGTCTACACTCTATAAGGGATTTTCAAATAATATGTCTGCCCATCTAAATATCTTCACCCTTTACTTTTTCCAATGTTCTTCATCCCTGGAGGTAGTGTCATCTTAAAAAAGAAACCAGAGGGGTTGGGGATTTAGCTCAGTGGTAGAGCACTTGCCTAGCAAGCGCAAGGCCCTGGGTTCGGTCCTCAGCTCTGAAAAAAAAGAAAGAAAGAAAGAAAAGAGACCAACAAAATGAACATGCTTCAAATATGTAGAGTTTGATGCACTTTGCCACATGTAGCTACTGAAGAAAATGTCACTAAAAGAATAACAGCGAACAACTTCTTTAAAAAGATAGAGTTCAAGCGGGGCAGTGGTGGCGCACACCTTTAGTCCCAGCACTTGGGAGGCAGAGGCAGGAGGATCTCAGTGAGTTCAAGGCCAGCCTGGGCTACAAAGTGAGTTTCAGAACAACCAGGACTGTTGTAGAGAGAAACCATGTCTCAAAAAAACTGAAAAAAAATGAGTTTAATGTCAGCAAATTACATAAATAAAATGTGCAACTCCTCAAATATGTATGTCTTCTATTGACAGTTTGTTTCACTGATTTAGGCCTAAGTCTGAATCAGTTGCCTACAAAGGAGGGAAAAATGAGAATATGTAAAGAGACTAGAATTGCTGCCTTCCTCTTTAGAAGTCCATCACAAAGGGCCCCTTGTGCTCTCCATTGCAAATATAGTCCCCTCCCTTCCCCGCTCCTGGAATGCAGGAAACTCTTCTTTATCACCACCATTGTGGCATGACAAAAATGTGACAGACATGGAACAGTTGATTTTGTCACCTCAGGATAGTCTCTTCACCCATTACTAGTCCTCTGAGACTCACTGAAGCTGTAGATAATGGCGGTTGTGGGGAGGGGGTATGTTTGGTTTTAGAGTAGTAGTCCAAGGTCTGGATGTATCACAGTTTAATCATTTTTCTTTGTTTATTTGTCTGTTTGAGACAGGATCTTGCTATGTAAGCCCAGGACAGCCATGACTCATACTCTTCCTGTCTCTGCCTCCTAAGAGTTGGAATTATAAGTATGTACCATCACATCCAACCTCGTTATTCATTTAAGGACACTGTATTATGATTCTTCAGGAAAAAATAGGGAGGAGATAGGACTTACAAGAGGACTTCACTGAATCTGAGGACCTGAGATAACTGGCAACATCATTTTTTTAATGTTTTAAAAGTTTCAAATTAGTGTACACAGTATTAGATTGTGACATTTTCTTTTTTTTTTCTTTTTTCTTTCTTTTTTTTTTTGGTTTTTTTTTTTTTTTTTTTTTTTTTTTTTTTTTTTTGGTTTTTCGAGACAGGGTTTCTCTGTGTAGCTTTGCGCCTTTCCTGGATCTCACTCTGTAGACCAGCCTGGCCTCGAACTCACAAAGATCCACCTGGCTCTGCCTCCCAAGTGCTGGGATTAAAGGCGTGCACCACCACTGCCCAGCTAGATTGTGACATTTTCAAACAAAATTTGGTGCTCTTGCTTCTCCTCCCCCATCTTCTCCTCCATCTTAGCATTTCTATTGCTGTGATAGAGCACGGGGATGGAAAGCAACTTGTGGAGAAAAGGGTTGATTTCAGGCTACAGCTTAGTGTCCATCAGGAAGGGGAGTCAGGGCAGGAACTCAAGCAGGGCAGGAACTTGGCAGCTGGAACTGAAGCAGAGACCATGGAGGAATGGTGCTTAATGGCTTATTCCTCACGTCTTGCTCAGAGTGTTTTCTTCTACCAACAAAGACCACCAGCCCAAGAATGGGTACTGACCACAGTGAGCTAGCCCCACCCCACCCCTCATATCAATCATCAATCAAGAAAATGCACACAGGCTTACTGACAGGTCAATTTGGTGGGGACATTTCCACAATTGAGATTTCCTCTGCCTCAGTTCCTGCCTCCTGATTTAAGCTCCTGTCCTGACTTCCCTCGATAGTGGACTATGATGTGGAAGCAGAAGGGAAATAAGCCCTTCCCTCTCCAAGTTGCTTATGATCATGGTGTTTTATCATAGCAACAGAAACCCTAAGGCATCCATTATAGATGTTGATAACACAGCAAAATATCAACTTACAGTAATTATTTAGTTACATATTTGTGCTTAAAATCCCACAAATTATAAACTAAATATTAATTAGTAAATACTGCTTTTTTCTCTCAATTTTGCATAAAACAATTTTATTCTCTCTCTTTCTTTTCCTGTGCTTGTGACCACCAGAATCATGTTTTGGGTCCTCTCACAGTGAGATTCTGGAGTCTATATTTGAGATAATAGAGCACTTAATCTCAAGACAAGTGATGTGTGTGTGTGTGTGTGTGTGTGTGTGTGTGTGTGTGTGTGTGTGTGTAATAATGTAAGCACCTCCCAAGCAAGTACATGGAGGCAGATGGAATCCCTAAATTTACTCTTTTCTAAAGTTAACCTTCCCAAGCACATCCATGATAAAGGAACAGATTCTCATGTCTACATGCCCTTTCACAGAGGCAGGGGGATCTCAGTGAGTTCAAGGCCAGTATGATCTACAAAGCAAATTCCAGGATAATCAGGACTGTTACACAAAGAAACCTTGTCTGTCTCAAAAAAAAAAATGGGGTACAGATCTAAACGGAGAATTCTCAACAGAGGAATCTCAAATGGCTGAGAAACACTTAAGGAAATGTTCAACATCCTTAGCCAAGGATTATGGAAATGCAAATCAAAACAACTCTGAGATTTCATCTTACACCTGTCAGAATGGCTAAGATCAAAAACACAAGCAACAGCTCATGCTGGAGAGGATGTGGAGTAAGGGGAACACTCCTCCATTGCTGGTGGGAGTGCAAACTAGTACAACCACTTTGGAAATCAGCATGGCAGTTTCTCAGAAAATTGGGAATCGATTCACCTCAAAACCCAGCTATAGCACTCCTGGGCAAATACCCAAAGGACATTCCATGCTACCACAAGGACATTTGCTCAACTATGTTCATAGCAGCTTTATTTGTAATAGTCAGAACCTGGAAACAACCTAGATGCCCTTCAACCGAAAGGCATATGTCACATAAAGAAAATATGACACATTTACACAATGGAGTTTTACTCAGCTGTTAAAAACAATGACATGAAATTAAAAGGCAAAAGATTTATACGATCTGAAGAGAAGGAATCTGGATGCAGACATCCACGGCTAGGCCCCAGGTGGAGCGCTGAGAGTCTAATTAGCGAGAAAGAGGAGGAGGGTTTATATGAGCAAGAATTGTTGAAACCAAGGTGTAGCAGGAATTCTTAAAAGTTCTTATTAATAAAATCAAACCCGAGGCAAGTTATTGGGGTCCATGCTGGTAGATCAGAGAGACAGAACAAACCACAGCTATCTCACCTCGCCGCATCCTCAGCTGGTCTTGTCTCCTCAGACTGGAGGCCTCTAAGTCCTCATCCCAATGGCTCTCAGCTGAACTGCTGCTCGAAAGCCTGAAGCTTAACCAGCCAAATTCTTAACCAGCCAAATGCCTAGCCAGCCAAATGCCTAGCCAGCCAAATGCCCTAGTTTCTGGTCCTCAACCGCCTTATATATCTTTCTACTTTCTACCACCACTCCCTGGGATTAAAGGCTGGCTTTCTGGGATTAAAGGCATGTCACCATGCTTGGCTGTTTCCAATGTGGCCTTGAACTCACAGAGATCCAGAGGGATTTCTATCTCTGGAATGCTAGGATTAAAGGTGTGAGTGCCACCATTTTCTAGCCTTTGTATCTAGTGGCTGTCTGTTCTCTGACCCCAGGTAAATTTATTAAGGTACACAATATTTTGGAGAACACAATACCACCACATCTCCTCTCTTTTTGTCTAAAATTAAAAAAAGCTTATAACTAATACAAGAAAAAACTATCCAATAAGTATATACAATATATAGTCAAGATTACATTAACAATGTCTAGTCCATTAACATTTGACAGATCCAGACAAAAAACTCCATTATATATATTAACAATGTCCAGTCCAGTAACATCTGATAAACTCAGACCAAAAAATTTTCATTACTTATCTTATTGAAAACAAGCAGTTCCTTTTTAAAAGTAGATTCCACAATCTCCCTTTTTATCTTATCATATCCATATTTTCTCTTTTTTCTTTTCATAATAGATTCATTATTCTACCTTTTGTCATTTTTATATCTTCCCCTTTTTCTTCAGTGTAGATTCGATGATCTACCTATTTATCCTATTATTTCTTTACCTTTTTTTCTCAGAGTAGATTCAATGATCTATCTCATATCTATATTCTCTTTTTCTTTTTGCTTTCTAGGGGTGAAGATATCTTTAGGGAATCTTGAAAAGAAAATTTTTTGGGTTAATTTTCAAGTCCTGTATCATTTGTCCAGTCTCTGCATAAAAGGAAAGTTCAGGGCTTGTTTCAAGTCCTTGTTCAAGTAGTCTGTCAGGTTGGATCATCTCAGCTAGTCCTCTCGAAATTGTCCTCACCAGTTTGTAGTCCAAAGTCGATTTTTCCATTGTGTTAATCAGCTTAATGGCTTTATCATAGTCCCTGTGGAATCATCGTTGTAGGATCCTGTCATCTTTTTGAAGATTTCAAAGTCACTGTTAGGTATGGTCATGGTTTCCTGCAGACTTTTTTTTTTTTTTTTTTTTTTTTTTTTTTTTTTTTTTTGCCTCCTCTGTGGTTTGGAGTAATCACAGTCTGATAAATGTCTGTCTCTCGGAACCATGAACATTCTTCCCTAGAACAGAAAATCTTCACAACAATTTCTCCCCACCATTTGTCTTGGCAAGCTTTTACAAACTGACCTTTGCCGATGCTTTCTTGTAACACGATGGTCCTGGCAATTCTTCTCTGAACCAGCAGCAGTAAACCCTTCGTCCCAGGTAGCAGCATCACCGCAGTCATCAACACGATGAGAAGGAGCTGGCAACGTGGAGCAATAGCCACTGCTTCCATGGTCCCACCACTGTTTTTGGCTCAGTCCAGGCCAAAGCTTCTCCCAAGCCTCCTAGGCCGGCCTCAAACTCGGGATCCTCCTGCCTCTGCCTTCTTCAGTAAATCCTACCGGCGTGCGCTGCCACCGCCACCACCACCGGCCGAGTGTAGCTCGGGCCTGAGCTGGGGCTCACAAGGCTACAGGCAAACAGCTTTTTCATGAATTCGCAACACGAACGTTGGGCGCCAGATGTAGCAGGAATTCTTAAAAGTTCTTATTAATAAAATCAAACCCGAGGCAAGTTATTGGGGTCCATGCTGGTAGATCAGAGAGACAGAACAAACCACAGCTATCTCACCTCGCCGCATCCTCAGCTGGTCTTGTCTCCTCAGACTGGAGGCCTCTAAGTCCTCATCCCAATGGCTCTCAGCTGAACTGCTGCTCGAAAGCCTGAAGCTTAACCAGCCAAATTCTTAACCAGCCAAATGCCTAGCCAGCCAAATGCCTAGCCAGCCAAATGCCCTAGTTTCTGGTCCTCAACCGCCTTATATATCTTTCTACTTTCTACCACCACTCCCTGGGATTAAAGGCTGGCTTTCTGGGATTAAAGGCGTGTCACCATGCTTGGCTGTTTCCAATGTGGCCTTGAACTCACAGAGATCCAGAGGGATTTCTATCTCTGGAATGCTAGGATTAAAGGTGTGAGTGCCACCATTTTCTAGCCTTTGTATCTAGTGGCTGTCTGTTCTCTGACCCCAGGTAAATTTATTAAGGTACACAATATTTTGGAGAACACAATACCACCACACCAAGGTTGGATAAAGCACAGGGACAAATAGCCAAACAAATGGAAACACATGAACGATGAACCAAAGGCTGAGGGGCCCCCAACTGGATCAGGCCCTCTGAATAGGTGAGACAGTTGATTGGCTTGATCTGTTTGGGAGGCATCTAGGCAGTGGTACCAGGTTCTGAGCTCTCACTGCATGAGATAGCTGTTTGAAACCTGGGACTTATACAGGGATGCTTGGCTCAATCTGGGAGGAGGGAACTGGACCTGCCTGGACTGAGTCTATCAGGTCTATCTCAGTCCTCGGGGGTGACCTTGATCTGGAGGTGGTGGGAATGGGGGGTGGGCTGGGGGGAAGGGGAAGGGAGCAGGAAGGGGGAGAACAAGGGAATCTGTGGCTGTTATGTAGAACTGAATAGTATTGTAAAATAAAATAAAATAAAAGGATAATAAAGGAATATGTAAGGGGTTCGGGAAAAAAAGAAATTTAAAGGCAAATAGATGGTACAAGAAAAAAAAAATCATCCTGAGTGAGGTAACTCAGACCCAGAAAGACAAACATGGTATGTACTCACTTTTGATAGATATTTGCTGTAAAGGATAACCATGTTATAATCCACAGCCCCAGACAGGCTAAGTAACAAGGAGGGCTCAAGGGTGAACACAAGAATCTCCTGGGGAAGAGGAAATAGACTGGGTGCATGTGGGTATGGGAATATAAGGAATCAGGTGGAGGTGGAAGAGGAGAGTACTGGAAAAGAAATCTGGAAATCCATTTCAGGATGAGGTTTCTCTGGTGCAAGGGAAATTCCCCAGGAATCTACAAGGACGACCCCAGCTAAGACTCCTATCAATAGGGAATACATAGCCTGAACTGACTGTTTCCTGTGACAAGGCAAAACTTCCAGTGGAGGGACTGGGACACCAACCCAGCCACAAAACCTTCCACCTACAATTTGTCCTGCCTACAAGATATGCTGGAGTAAGGGTGACTCAGAGATTGTGGGAGTGGCCAACCAATGACTGGTCCAGCCTGAGACCCATGCCATGAGACCCATGCCATGAGAGTGAGCCTACCCCTGACACTGCCTGGAATACCAGGACTCAGAAGCTGGATAGCCCAGAGACCTAGAATAGAACCAAACATGACTGGCAAAAGAAATGCCAATGTAATAATGTCTAATGATATTCTGCTATACTCATAGATTGTTGCCTAGCCCAATTGTCATCAGAGAGGCTTCACCCGGCAGATGAAAGGGATTTTTATAAGAACTCACATATAAGCTGATACCTTCCTATCTAATGGATAATTCTAGAAGAAAACTTCACTAACATATTGCTGTATATTTTAAACTGATCTCTTTCCAAATGTTATACAATGAATATTAGCATCTTTACAATCTGGAAGAAGAATGTTTAATTTGGGTTTAGAGTTGTATATGGTATTAAGGATGGAACGCAAGTCCTTGAACATGTTAGGCTGAGGAACACTCCCAGTTCAAATGATGTATTGTTAAATAAGAGCTAATCCAACATTGATGAGCACTGCATGACCCAGATTGTGATTTCTAAACACTACTTCCCATTAATAAGAACCAGAATGTTTGGGGAAAATGGTAAGGGCAAGAAATATACAAGATGTTCCTGAATCTTCTGATTATACCTGGAAGCAAAGGAACTGTCATGCTAGTGTTGTGTCCAAAGAATGAGGAAGCCAACTTAAAAAATATCCCACTGACCAATGAAAGAATTGCTTATATAGCAATAAGAATGACAATGGAGGGGTTAGGGCTGTAGCTCTATTGGTATACTACTTGCCTAGCATACACAAGACTCTGTAATCCCAGCCTTACAAATGAATACAATTCTGATACATGCTACAGTGTAGATGAACCTTGAACATACCATGCTATGTAAAATTAGGTCAGACATAAAAAGTACGAATATTGTGTATATCTATGTATATGGGGTGCCTAGAACAGTCAAATTCATAGGTGCCAGAGGTTAGAGAATGGGAAGGCAATATTAATGCTTAAAGGGTACAGAGTCTTTGGGAGGACAGTGTAAAAGTCCTGGAGTTAGATGTCAGTGATTGCTACACAACATAAATGTGTACTTACACCACTGAATTTAAAATAGTTCAAATGGTATTGGATAGCCTATTGGTGTGTTCTTCCCTGGAGAAAACTATTTTTCCTGCTCTCATCATTCCTTAGTTGTCTGTAGCTCTTTGTGTAGGGTGGAGGCCTCTTGGGCTTTTCCAATCCACTTTGACTTGTCTGTTGTTGTCCTTGTTCGGCTCAATTTAGGCAGTCATGTTGGTGAAACCTCATGAATGTAGCTTCTCACTCACATATACATATGAGTAACTTATACAGACTGACCAAGTTATATTTATGTGTTTATATAACACATAATTAATGAAAAATAGACCATAAATATGAAAAAGAGCAAGGAGGGGTATATGGGAGGGTTTGGAGGCAGCAAAGGGAAGGGAGAGGTCCCAAAAAAATAAAATAATAGTAATAATATGTTTAGATGGACAAGCTTTTATTTACACAATAAAAATAATTTATAAAATAAATAAATAAAAATCTGTATTTTTTAGAAATATGGATATAGTGGTGTTGTGCTTTGTTTCAAAATATTCAGGGTGGGAGAGTGAATAAAGGTAAGGACAAAATAGGAGTTGATAATGGATGGGCTCAGAAAAACATATTACACTGCTGTTTCTACTTTTATATGTACCTGAAATTTTTCACTAAAAAAGAAAGAGGAGGTGAGAATGATGCTCATGCTTGTAATCCCAGCACTTGGGAGATGGAAGCAAAATGATCAGAAGTTCAAGGCCAGCCTTGCTCACAGTTAGTTTGAGGCAAGCCTTGTTCATAGTAAGTTTGAGGCCAGCCTAGACTATATGATAACTTGTCTCAAAAAAAATTAGGAAGAAGGAAGGGGACATTCTGTCATACAAGTCCATTTTATTGATGCTCTTCATTTTGAAGAAACTCAGCCATTCTTGGTCAGCACCTCAGCAGGTGAGGTCTGGAGTTGGTTACATTGCTATAGACAGACCCAGTATCTACAGTGACTAGTGTTGACACCTAGGCACACACAGTCACTAGGTATTTTTCAGTTCTTCTCTAAGCCCTGAAGCAGTACCTACACAAGAGCGATTTGATGCCAATTGCTTGCTTTGGGGGCCATGGTCGAGCTCAGTGGTACAGCACTTGCCTAGTATATGCAAGACCCTGGGTTCAATCCCCAGCACTGCAAAAAAAAAAAATCAATTTCTTGCTTCATAGTTTAGCTCTCTCTACAAGATTACAAATCTGTTCTAGTCAGACATGGTGACTCACATCTATAATCCCAACACTGAGGATGCTGAGGCAGGAGGATCAGTTCTATACCAGCTTGGACTATACAGTGAAACAATGTCTTAAATAATAATAAGAACATTAGTAATGCCAAAAGTGAACTTCAAAGAAATACACCCCTGACCACCTACCTAAAACCTTCATAATTTGTCACCATCCTATTTTTTTTCTCTCATCTCATACTCATTATCAAGTTTTTCTTACAAGGGTAAATGATAATACAGCAAACACTTACAAAGTACATGTTTTATACCAAGCAAGCATGGTTTCAAATACATTACATGCATCAGGTCCTTTAAGTCTTCACACCGGCCTTGACTTCAGAGACATTTTAACCTCCAATTTGCACTTGAAAAACTGAGGTTTTAGATGATTTATGTCACTGTTTTAATTACTTTTCTGTTGCTGTGATAAAATATCATGATCCAAGGCAACTTGGGGAGGGAAAGTTTTGCTATATCTTACAGCTTACCATTATGTAAGTGTCTTAGTTACTTTTCTATTGTCATGAAAAAATATTATGACCAAGGCAATTTATAAAAGAATGTATTTAATTTGAGGACTCATCATACCAAAGTGTATGATCATCATGGCAGTGAACATGGGAGCAGGCAGGAAGGCATGGTGCTAGAGCAGTAGCTGAGAGCTTACATCTGATCCACAAGTATGCTGAAAAAAGAGAGCAAGACTGGACCTGGCATGGACATTTGAGACCTCAAAGCCCACCCCTAGTAACACATTTCCTCCAAGAAGTTCACACCTCTTAATCCTTCCCAAACAGTTCCGCCAACTGGGGACCAAGTATTCAAATATATGAGCCTATGAGGGCCATTCTCATTCAAACTACCATAGTAAGTCAAGACATGAACCTGGAGGCAGGAGCTGAAGCAGAAACCATGGGAGAATGCTGCTCACTGGCTTGTTTCCCAAGACTCACACAACTTGCTTTTTTTTTTTTTTTTATAGAACTCAGGACCACTGCAGCATTCCCCCACAGTGGGCTAGGCTCTCCTTTATCAATCACTAATCAAGAAAATACAACACGAACTTGCCTACAAGCAATCTGATGGCATTTTCTCAATTTAGGTTTCCTTTTTCCAGATGACTCTAGCTAGTGTCAAGTTGGGGGAAAAAAAAAGAAAAAAAAAAAAAACCTCTAAGCACAACCCAGGCTGCTGACACTGCCAATGAGACTCAGTCTTGAGTACAGTTTCCAGATTCTTTTGCTTTTTCTATATATTGGCTATTTCTACCTATCTCTTACAAAGAGAACATTCCTACTGCTTCCTAATAAATCCAGCTTACCCCACCATTTTAGTTAGGGTTTCTACTGCAGTGATAAAAACACCATGACCAAAAGCAACATGGGGAGGAAAGGGGTTATTACCTCTTACAATTTTCAGATCACACTCCATCACCCAGGGGAAGTCAAGACAGAAACTAGAGAAAGGAATTGATGTAGAGGCCATGGGAAATTGGGGCTTCCTAGATTTGCTCCCCATGGCTTGCTCAGCCTGCTTTCTTATACTACCCAAGATCACCTGCCGAGGGATGGCACGGCTTACAGTGGGTCAGGCCCTTCTGCATTAATCATCAATCAAGAACTGAAGTTCCTTCTTCCCAGATGACCTTATGTCAAACTAACAAAAAAAAAAATCTAACTAGTACACCCAGCTAGCTAAATTCCCATGTAAGGCTCTTGAATGCTTTGTCCAAGATCAATGGCCCTAAAGAATAAAAAAGATAGGATTGGAAAAACTGCAACCAGAAAAGCCCTGTGGCTGCTTACAGAAATATTGGCCCCACAGGAGGGCCCCATGTCCATGCTGTGCCATCCCACCTCCTGAGCACTGAGAAACAGGCTGTGTGAACTGAGAAGGCAATTCTCACGCCACACCAAATGATTCAGAAGGCCTCTGACACACCTGCAGAGTGCACTATAGTGTTTGACCTGTGCAAAAAGGCTCCAATTTGAAGTTTTAAACTGAGTATTTGTATATTGAGGGCAAACACAGAAAAGATACATTATAGTGTGACAGATGGAAATAGACTTACTAAGACATTAATAGTATCTAGACAGGTTCTCAAGCACACCTGGGAATACATTACTGACATATTATAGGAATACACCAATACACGGTTATTCCCACAGCAACAACAACAACAACAAAAAATGTTACCTTTTTACAGCTCAAAAGAAAACTGCACTCACTGCAGTGACACCTAAATCTCCTAATTTTGTGTTCTGAGATCAAACTTTAAATTCTTTTGAGTTTTGGACATCATCAGCAAGGATAAAACATTTTTGGTGAGATATCCTCTCTTTTGATATATCACTATCACATGACTAAACATTAATATTTTTGTTCTTTACAAAATACAGTACACATTTATGCAGTCATAAACATGCATTCATCTTATTAAAAATAAATTCATCTACAGTATATTATATATATTGTTTATTTTTAGATTTCATTATTATATGTGCATATATATTCTATTAGTTTACTTTTCGTTATTATCCAGGTTTGGTAACACCTACTTAAAATCCCAGCATTTAAAAGGCTGAGAAAGAAGGATTGTGAGTTCAAGGCCAGCCTGACAACATAGTGAGACCCTATATCAAAATAAAACAAAAACAAACAAAATATATCAAAATAAAACACACAAAAAAAGATTTAGTTAGCTCATAACTTTGGAGGCTGAAAGTCCAAGATTTAGTGGCCCTCTGATGAAGAACCTGTGTGGGAATAAGAGATCATATTGAAACAGTGTTTTGCCTGCATGTATTGCAACAAGAAATTCATATATCCAATTATGAGTGAGGACATAACTATGTTTGTCTTTTTGAGTCTGGGTTACCTCATTTAGGATGATATTTTCTAGTTCCATCTATTTGCCAATGACAAATTTATGTCATTGGGTTTTTTTTAGCCACTGAGTAATACTCCATTGTGTATATATATCACATTTTCTTTATCCAATCTTTGGTTGAGGAGCATCTAGATTGTTTCCAGGTACTGGCCTGTACAAATAATGTTACTATGAACTTAGTTGAGCAAGTGTCCTTGTGGTATAATTGAGCATTCCTTGGGTATATGCCCAAGAGTGGTATCATTGAGTCTTGGGGTAGATTGATTCCCAATTTTTTGAGAAACCACCATACTAATTTCCTGAGTGGCTGTACAAGTTTGCACTCCTACCAACAGTGGAGGAATGTTCTCCTTGCTCCACATCCTCTCCAACTGTTCCTCAAGTTCTATTATAGGGCTATAGTAATAAAAGTCTGAGCTCCAGGAGTCCAGGCGAAGAGAGAGAAGAGGGATTCTATGAGCAAGTGCATCAAGATCATGATGGGGAAACCTGCAGAAACAACCAAACCAAACTAGTGGGTACTCATGAACTTTAGACCAACAGCTGTGGAGCCTCCATGGGACAGGACTAGGCCCTCTGCATAAGCAAGACAGTTGTGTAGGTTGATCTATTGAGGAAGCTGTCATCAGTGGTTTTGACCTTAGCCATTCTGACAGGTGTAAGATGGTATATCAGAGTCATTTTGATTTGCATTTCCCTGATGACTAAGAATGTTGAGCAATTCCCTAAATGTATTTCAACTATTTGAGATTCTTCTGTTGAGAATTCTCTGTTTAGATCTGTAGCCCATTTTTTAATTGAATTGTTTGGTATTTTGATGTCTAGTTTCTTGAGTTCTTTATATATTTTGGAGATCAGCCCTCTGTTAGTTGTGGGGTTGGTGAAGATCTTTTCCCATTCTGTATGTTGTCATTTTGTCTTATTTACTATGTCCTTTGTTTAACAAAAGCTTCTCAGTTTCAGGAGGTCCCATTTATTAATTGCTGCCCTCAGTATCTGTGCTACTGGTATTATATTTAGGAAGAAGTCTCCTGTGCCAATGCGTTCAAGACTACTTCCTACTTTCTCTTCTATCAGATTCAGGGTAACTGGATTTATGTTGAGGTCTTTGATCCACTTGGACTTGAGTTTTCTGCATGGCCATAGATATGGGTTTGTTTGCAATCTTCTACATGTTGACATTCAGTTATGAAAGCACCATTTGTTGAAGATATTTTCTTTTATCCATTGCACAGTTTTGGCTTCTTTGTCAAAAATCAGGTGTTCACAGGTGTGCAGATTAATGTCAGGTTCTTCAATTTGATTTCATTTGGTCCACATGCCGGTTTTAATGCCACTACCAAGCTGTTTTTATTACTATAGCCCTATAATAGAACTTGAGGTCAGGGATGGTGGTGCCTCCAGAGGTTGTTTTATTGTACAGGATTCTTTTAGCTATCCTGGGTTTTCTGTCTTTCCAAATGATGTTGAGTATTGTTCTTTCAAGGTCTGTGAAGAATGGTGTTGGGATTTTGATAAGGATTGCATTGAATCTGTAGATTGCTTTTGGTAAGATTGCCATTTTTATTACGTTGATCCTATGTATCCATGAGCATGGGAGTTCTTTCTATTTTCTGATATCTGCTTCAATTTCTTTCTTCAGAGATTTAAAGTTCTTGTCATATAGGTCTTTCACTTACTTAGCTAGATGTAAAGCAAAGGATAACCAGACTACAACCCACAGCTCCAGAGAAGATGACAAGGAGGACCCTAAGAGGAACACATAGATCACCCTGGGAAGAGGAAATAGATGAGATCTCCATGAGTAAACTTGGGGGTGAGGGGGCAATAGAGGGAAGCGGGTAGGGGATGAGAACATAAGGGAATGGGGTGGTCGAGCTGGAACAAGGATAGAGTGGGAGAGCAATGAAAGAGATACCTTGATAGATGGAGACATCAAGGGAACAGGGGAAAACAGGGTACTAGGGAAGTTCTCAGGAATCCACAAGGATGACCTCACCCTAGACAACTAGCAATAGTGGAGAAGATGCCTGAATTGGCCTACTCCAGTAATCAGATTGATGAATACCCTAACTGTCATCATAGAGCCTTCATCCAGTAAATGATGGAAGCAGATGCAGAGATCCACAGCCAAGAACCAGTCTGAGCTCCAGGAGTCCAGTCGAAGAGAGAGAAGAGAGATTCTATGAGCAGGTGCATCAAGATCATGATGGGGAAACCTGCAGAGACAACCAAACCAAACTAGTGGGCACTCATGAACTTTAGACCAACAGCTGTGGAGCCTCCATGGGACAGGACTAGGCCCTCTGCATAAGCAAGACAGTTGTGTAGGTTGATCTGTTTAAGGGCCCCTGGTAGTAGGATCAGGATCCATTCCAGGTGCATGAGCTGGCTTTTTGGAACCCATTACCTATTTGGGACACCTTGCACAGCCTTGACACAGGGGGGAGGGGCTTGGACCTGCCTCAGCTGAATGTACCAGGCTGTACTAACTCCACATGGGAGGCCTTTCCTTTTCAGAGGAGGGAATGGGGAGTGGGTTGGGGGACAAGGCTTGGGGGGAAGGGAGGAAGGAAGAGAGGGGGATCTGTGATTGTTATGTAAAATTAATAAAAACTTTCTTAATAAAAATTTTTTAAAAATTAAAAAAGAAATTTATATAGAATAATAAATGCACCAGGGATGGATTCTGATCCTACTACCAGGGGCCCTTAAACAGATCAACCTACACAACTGTCTTGCTTATGCAGAGGGCCTAGTCCTGTCCCATGGAGGCTCCACAGCTGTTGGTCTAAAGTTCATGAGTGCCCATTACCTACATATGCTTAAGGGGGAAATAGAGTGAAGATGTATATGCTACTAAAAATGTTTTTAAGGGGCTAGAGTGACATCTCTGTTGGTAAGAGGGCTTCCTGTTTTTCCACAGGGGCCAAATTCAGCCCAAGCACCTACACTGGGCAGCTCACCCTGCACCTCCAGCTCCAGATTTGACATCCTCTTCTGGGTTCTTGTAGACATCCTCATGCACATGCAAACACACACACACACACACACACACACACACACATTTTTTAATTACTTTAAAAAACTTAACAAAGATAAGATGTTATGGAAACAGGTAACGAAAGAGAATGAGGAATTCAGAAATAGATCCGAACATACCATGTAACT
This sequence comes from Peromyscus leucopus, assembly GCF_004664715.2. Lineage (NCBI taxonomy): Eukaryota > Metazoa > Chordata > Mammalia > Rodentia > Cricetidae > Peromyscus > Peromyscus leucopus. The sequence goes on from NC_051083.1 coordinate 53,280,911, forward strand.
AACTACAAGAGCCAGTGGCATGGCATGTACATGTGTTCCCAGCTACTGAGAAGGCTGAGGCAGGTGAGTCACTTAATTCCAGGAGTTTGAGATCAGCCTGGGATACACAGTAGACTGTTATGTCAAACAAAAGGGAAGGGTTGTGGGGGACAACATCACTACATGAGTAGAAATTCCACATTCAGGAAACTGATACTACTAGTTATCAAAAAAGCAAAACTAGACCTTTACCTTGTATCATACAATAAATCAAAAATAGAATAATAAAATACCAAGATAATTGCATATTAATTTCACATAGGAAACTTTCTGGAATAAGATAGGTAACTGAGGAGTGGCAGGGCCATAGATAAATACATTGGACTTTCTTTTTCAAGACATGTTTTTAGGCTGTAGCCCAGGCTAGCCTCAAAGTCATTATGTACCCCAGGTTGGCCTCAAACTCATAGCACTCCTCCTGCCACAGACCGGTCAGGTTCACAGATGTGAACCACCAGGCATACCTTGACTGTGGTTTTTAAGTCTTAATTTTTGTATGGCAAAAATAAGCCACAAATGAGGAGACATGAAGAGAAATGAGTAAAGAGCAAGCAAGAAATGTAGGCAGAGACTGTATAATAAACTTCACAGTCTCATTAGTAGTCACAGAAATTCAAAATAAAATCCAGATTTTTACTCATCAGAGCTGGGCATTAAAATTAAAAGATAATTATAAAGAATATTGCTGAAAATTTGGGGGAAAAAGTTGTCTCATATAATAATGGTAGAAATAAGAATTTGTTTTTATTTTATGTATATCAATGTTTTGCTGGAAAGTGTGTGTGTGTGTGTGTGTGTGTGTGTGTGTGTGTGTGTGTGTGTGTGTGTGTCTGATGCCCACAGAAGCCAGTAGAGGACATTAATCCTCTGGAACTTGAGTTACAGACTGTTCTGAGCTGCCAAGTGGATGCTGAGAATCAAAAGCTTTTAATCATTGAGCCATTTCTCCAAATCCAAGTTATAAATTTGGAGAAAATTTTTATAATATCAAATAAAAAGTTTAAATGTCAGGCAAATAAAATGTCAAAATTAAAAATACGCATGCTTCATGTTCCACAATGAGAAATCTATTCCACCGAAATAAAAGCATTAATATTTAAGAAAATTTAAGCATAAAATTGCTCAGTAAGACATTTCAATGCCAAAAGGAAATAGAAACAAATTGAATTTCTACCAATGAAAGAGTACATGAATAAACTGTAATTTGCTTATTCACATTATTCATACAATACAACATTACAGTTATTTTTGAAGTCTGCTCAGGAAAAGGCATATCTTCACAATGGAAAATATGATGGTCATGATTTTAGTTAACCACATTATCAAACTGCTTACAATGGAACACTTGGATGTTATATCCCTCTAACATGAAAAAAAAATAGAAAAAAACAGAATCATCTATGAACTGGTCTTGCCAAATATAATCAATCCTAAATCTGACCAAACCTTTAGGCTTAGCTTCTCATTTCCAAGAAATACATGAAATAGAACAACAAAGTTAAACCCTGAGGAAATAAACACACAAAAAAGAAATATGAGCTATTCTGCAAAATAACTGATATGGTTGCTTCCAGGGGTTGAGATCAAAGGAGAAAAGGTGTCTTGTTAGTTTTTTATTGTTGTAACAAGACACCATGACCAAGGCAATGTATAGAAGAAAGAGGGTTGGGGGGGCACTTATAGTTTCAAAGGGTTAGAGTCCATGACGATTGTGGTGTGGGGAATGGAAATAGGCAGGTAGGCAGTCATAGTGCTAGAGCAGTAGCCAAGAAATTACATCATGATATACAAGCAGGAGGCAGAAAAGAAAGAAAGAAAGAAAGAAAGAAAGAAAGAAAGAAAGAAAGAAAGAAAGAAAGAAAGAAAGAAAGAAAGAAAGAAAGAAAGAGACTGAGCCTGGCATTGGCAATTGAGACCTCAAAGCCCATCCCTAGTGACACACCTCCTCCAACAAGGCCACACATTTGAATCCTTCCCAAACAGTCCCACCAAGGAGGGACCAAGCATCCAAATATATGAGCCTATGGGAGCCACACTCATTCAAGTCATCACAGGTAGGGAGTCAGAGTAAGATAGCCCATGCCTGTAATCTCAGTGTTCATGAGACTGAGACAGGAGTAAGTTCAAGGCCAGGGTGGGCTGAAAGCAAGACTCTTCAACAGAAAATGAAACAAAATAGTGAGAAACTATTATAAAATAAAAGACTAAAGAGACATAAGACAATTTTAATATGTGAACTTTCAATAAATTTTGATTATTTAAAAAATAACTATTGGGCTGCAGAAGTTAAGATCAATAGCTGCTCTTCCAGGTCCCGGGTCCTAGGTTTAATTATCAAAACCCACACAGCAGCTCTCAACCATCATCTGTCACTCTAGTCCCAGGGAACTGATACCCTCTTCTACATTCCAAGGACATGGCACACACACGGTATACAGATACACATGCAGAGAAAACACTAATACATCAATACACATTTTTTTCTTTAAAAGTAGCTATAAAAGGATTTTTGTTAGATAAATTTGAATATAAACAAAATAGAGAATACAAATAAATTAGTTCTGGTATTTTGTTGCACCGCAGATAAAAATAATATACTCTACATTTCAAAAAGCCACAAGAAAGGATTTTTAAAACTTTCACTGTAAAGAAATGACAAATGTTTGAGGAGATAAATATGTTTAACCTGATTTAAGTATCACACAATGAATACATGTGTAGAAACACTGCATGGTACCCCATCACCAAGTGCGATTTTTATTTTTACGTTTTCAGTTAAAAATAAATAAATTTTAGTGACTGGGAGTATAACTCAGTGGTAGAGTGTTTGCCTGACAGGGTGAGACCTTAGGTTCAATCAATCCCCAGCACTGTAAGTACTATTTCCTCTCTTCCCAGCACTACAATTATAATAACAGCAATGCAGTTAATTTTCAAATATTTTGATTTTTTATTTTCTAAAGTTTGGTGATAATATTGTGAGTGTGAATGAAAAGGTCCTATTTTTTTAAGGCAATGGATGCCATATTTCTTAATGGTGAAGTATTATAAACTCCAATTTACTATGTCTCAAATGTTTCAAGAGGAAAAATCCATTAGATCAGCAGTTCTCAACTTGTGTGTCATGACCCCTTTGGGGGTCACATATCAGATAACCCACATATCAGATATTTACATTTTTCTTTTTTGGTTTTTCGAGACAGGGTTTCTCTATGTAGCTTTGCGCCTTTCCTGGGACTCACTCGGTAGTCCAGGCTGGCCTCGAACTCACAATGATCCACCTGGCTCTGCCTCCCGAGTGCTGGGATTAAAGGTGTGTGACACCACCCCGGCCAAGATATTTACAATTTTTAACAGTAGCAAAATTACAATTATAATGCAGCAATGAAATAATTTTATGGTTAGGGTCACTACAGCATGAGGAACTGTATTAAAGGGTCACAGCACTAGGAAGGTTGAGAACCACTGCATTAGATTGTGCTGAATCAAATTGCCATTTTGTAAGTCAAAAACAGTTGTTGAGTATTGGCAATTTTACATGATTTAGCCTAACAAATCAGGGAAAAGCATCTGCAAAAACACCATAAAAACTTAACAATGATTGGACCTAGGCAACAGTTGCACAGGAATTCATTTTACTATTATTTTAACTTTTTACAATAAAAATTGAAGAAAAATAAAGATATGTATATATTGACCTAGATGGAGAGATAATATTATCTTTATTTCTTAATTCTTTAACTAGTTCATCCACGTATATAACAAATTCTGATCATTTTCATCCCATTGCCCTCTCATCTGCTCTCCTTCACCCACTGGGACACTTCTTCCAACAAGTCTCCCTCTTCCTTTCTTATCCTCTTTGAGCATGAGACACTGAGCTAGGTTAAGGCTGCTTTCATGAGTATGGATAAGAGGTTATTTCCTGGACCATAAGCAACTTACTGGCAGTTACACCACTGAAAAAGGTAATACACTTCTTCTGGCAGCCAATATGGATCAACTGGCCCTCAGGGAGGGGTGGAGATTCATAAGCCTCTCCCCAACCCATGATGAAATATTAATGGTCCCTTGTCTAGCTTTTTGAAACCTGCTGAAAAACACATATAGAAGAGATCTATCAAATGGATGGAGTAGAGGAACAACCTATATACATTTATAGATATCTCCAATCATGAAAAAATACCAGTTGTGAATAAAGCCATTATTATTGATTGATTGTGGTGAGAACAGAGAAAGTGGGGTAAAGATTAACATTAAGTATCCTTACTTATACTTGTCAAAGTATGAATGTTTCACATAGTTTTTCAATCTAATTTTTATTTTATTATTGTGTGGGTATGGATGTTTTACCAACATGTATGTCTGTGTCCCACATGAGTGCAGTGTCTATGGAAGCCAGAAGAAGCCATCAGATACCCTGGCACTGAAGTTACAGATGGTTGTGAGCCACCATGTGGGTGCTGGGAACTGAACTGGGGTCCTCTGGAAGAGCAGCTAGTGCTCTTAATTGCTGAGCCATCTCTGCAGTCCTAAATCTGATTTTAAATACTCTACATACATACACACTTACACACAATGTACTAGAAATTTGGGGTAAAGATGATTTTTCAAATAGGCACCAACAAAGGTTTCCCCAAGAATATTCAGTTCTAAATCTTCATTTAGATCAAGGATTGACAAGCTCCATTCTATAGCTCAATCACACTGTCCCCTTTTATAACACAGTGGCAGAGTTGAACAGTTCTAAGTGTCTATATGACTGTGGCAGGATCCTGTGCTGCTGTTCCCTTTGGGGAAGGGAGCCAAGTAGGTGCAAAGTCAACAACACAGACTCTAGGAGAAGGATATTGAAACAACAAGCTCAGTTTATTCGGGAAGAGGCAAGCCTTATATACCCTTGACCCCACCCTGGGGGAAAGTTTGATGAATCTGCATCTGCTGGTGTGACATGGCTGCCTCTCATTAGTCCAGGTCATCTCCAGATCATGTCTCAGCTGCTGTTGCTAAGGCCCTTAGGCAGACCTAGGTTGGCTCTCAGAAATCTTATTACGAGTTTGGGCCAGCTGGCCCTCAAGTCTGTTAGGGCTGAGTCACACACACACAGTCACATCCCACATATGACTTGACAAGTGCAGAGTTTTTACTATTAGGTCCTGTTTTTCACAGTAAACATTTTATGTTCCCTAATTTAGACGGTGTTTTGGTTTGAATAAAATGTTCCTACATGTAAGATGCAACATATTTTATTGAAACACTGAGGTATAAAAAGGAAAAAAATAGCCGGGCGGTGGTGGCACATGCCTTTAATCCCAGCACTCGGGAGGCAGAGCCAGGTGGATCTCTGCGAGTTCGAGGCCAGCCTGGGCTACAGAGTGAGCTCCAGGAAAGGCGTAAAGCTACACAGAGAAACCCTGTCTCGAAAAACCAAAAAAAAAAGGGGGGGGGAATGTGTGTGTGAAAGTTTTTTTTTTTTAAATTAATGCTTACCTGTGTCTGATGATGTATAATACTAATCCCAGCCCTTGGGAGTTGAGACAGAAGAATATCCATGTCTAGTCTCAGCTATATAACTTGGGCTACGTAAGATATTCTTTCAAAAAAAACCAAGGGCTGGAGAAATAGCTCTGCACTGGCTGCTTTTGCAGAGGACTGGGATTCAACTCCCAGAATCCCCAGAGTGGCTCACAACTGTCTAGAACTCCAGTTCCGGAGAATCTGATGCCCTCTTTTGGCCTCCACAAGCTTTTGCACAGACATACATGCAGACAAAACACCCATACATACATACACACACACACACACACACACACACACACACACACACACACACACACAAATAAAAACTGAAGGCGGAAAGAAAGAAACTGGAGAGACAGCTCAGCAGGTAAGAGAACTCACTGTGTATGTGTAACTGAGTTCAACTAGCCAGTGGGCATGTTTTGCCAGGCCAGCCATTGTTGTAGCTGGCAAGGTTCATAGCTGGGTATGGTAGGTGATTTTTCAAGCACTGTGAAAGCTAACCAGAAGGGATGAAGCTTCCAGGTCAGTTTGATTTCTCTGTATTCTATGACTGAAGTATGTGGTGATATATTGTGTCCCCTAATACATTGTGCACCCTAATAAACTTATCTGGGGTCAGAGAACAGAACAGCCACTAGACAGACATAGAGACCAGAAAATGGTGGTGCACACACCTTTAATTCTAGCATTTTGGAGGCAGAGATCCATCTGGATCTCTGTGAGTTCAAAGCCACACTGGAAACAGCCAGGCATGGTGACTCACACCTTTAATCCCAGGAAGTGATGGCAGGAAGCAGAAAGGTATATAAGGCGTGAGGACCATGAACTAGGCTGGTTAAGCTTTTAGGCTTTTAGCAGCAGTTCAGCTGAGATTCATTCTGGATGAGGACTCAGAGGCTTCCAGTTTGAGGAAACAGGATCAGCTGAGGAATTGGCGAGGTGAGGAAGCTGTGGCTTGTTCTGTTTCTCTGATCTTCCAGCATTTACCCCAATAACTGGCACCGGGTTTGTTTTTATTAATAAGACCTTTCAAGATTCCTGCTACAAGCCAGGCGGTGGTGGCGCACGCCTTTAATCCCAGCACTCAGGAGGCGGAGGCAGAGGCAGGCGGATCTTTGTGAGCTCGAGGCCAGCCTGGGCTACCAAGTGAGTCCCAGGAAAGGCGCAAAGCTACACAGAGAAACCCTGTCTCGAAAAACCAAAAAAAAAAAAAAAAAAAAAAAAAAGATTCCTGCTACAAAAGGACATGTTGTCTTCACTAACAGAGTCTTTCTGTCAAGTTCTGGAGGGTAACCAGAGTAATGGCAACAGCCTGTAATGTTTTGATCTCACTGGCCAGCAACTCCAAAAGAAATAACCAATTCCTAGAACTGGACTTTACACTTTTTTCAGATTCATTGTATTTGTATGGGTGTTTTGCCTGCATATATGTCTGTGCAGTATGAGCAGGACTGGTGCTCCTGGAGGCCAGAAGAGGGCATTGGATTCACTGGAACTAGAGTTATAGATTGTAAGCCACAATGTGGGTGCTCAGTCTCAAACCAAGGTATTTGTTAGCCCCTAGTATCTAGTATGGGCATTGTTGCCTCTTTATAGGGTAACTCCAATTCAATTACACACACACACATACACACACACACATGCGTGCGCACAGGTACATTTCTACAGTAGGTTTCCATACGACTTTTTTGAAAGTCCTTCAGTATTATTCATCCCTCCCCATACTCCTTCCTGTAAGCTGCACTCAGATCCCCCATTCCAATATACCTTTTTTGCTCCCAGTCCCTTTTAATCTTTTGTATCAGTGCATTCTATCTCCCCTTCCTTCAGCCCCCCTATGGCCCTAATAATTACTAACTTCTATGAATATTCCAAATAAAACACAAATATCTGATGGTTCAAAGATAACAATCATAAATAAGAGAAAGCATGCAAATGAGAAAAAACATGTGATATTTGTCTTTCTGGCTCTGGGGTTACCTCATTCAGAATGACTGTTTCCAGCTCCATCTACTCTACTATGATTTTCATTTTTCTTAATACATGAATATTATTCCACTGTGGAAATATACCAGATTTTCACTATGGCAAGACAGGTCATAGGCCCTGGGGAAGAATCTAAAAACCAAATCCTAATGACTTATCATCATGCCCGTAGATCAATGCATCTCTCAACCTTCAGCCCTAAAAACAACTATACCCCCTCCTAAGACTCGAGGATCACTGTGGAAAAGAGAGAATACATAGTGTTAAGAACCAGACATGCTAGTTGACTATAAGAAAACAGTGTCTTCTAGACATAGCAGCATAGCTACACGTATGAACTTACAGCAGTTGTGACAGCATGCATAATATCTGTGCAAACCCAAGCTAGACCACATCCTAGCATGGAGAAGGGAGTTAGGCATGAAATCCTACCATGGAACTGTCAGGAATTTTTAGCTCCTAGGAGAGGGAGAGACAGTTTTAAGGTTGTAGCCTCTGGAAAGTTGGCCACACATCCAAGAATCTTTGAGCAACACAAATTAGTCTTGATAGGTTTAAAAAAAATGGACACAGACTTGGGTGGGTAGGGAAGAGGATGTGGATTTGGGATGACTGGAGGCCAGGAGCAAATATGCTTATGATCAAAACACATTGTATGAAATGCTCAAAGAACTAATAAAAATTTTAAATTAAATAAATATTTCTTCCAGGTGGGGGTGGGGCATGCCTTTAATCCCAGCACTCAGGAGGCAGAGGCAGGTGAACTCTGTGAGTTCAAGGCCAGCCTAGTCTACAAAGTGAGTTCCAAGACAGCTAGGGCTGTTACACAGAGAAACCCTGTCTTGAAAAATCAAAAACAATTCTAATATATTCAACAGTAACTTATTTTCTGCACTTAGATGTGTTATGAGTCTCTTCAGTAATGGATATCCAGAGTTGATCTATGGGCATAGACGTGACTATTTAGAAGACAATGTGGCATCATAGGCTCATGTGTTTGAACACTTGGTCTTCAGTTGATGGTACTACTCTTAGAAGTTGTGGAACCTTTAGAAGGTGGTACCTAGCTGAAGGAAGTAGATCACTGATGTGGTAAGTCTTCTGCATTCTGGGCCACCTCCACTTCTGGCATGAATGCTCTGTTCCCTGATAAGAGGCTATGAAACAAGCAGCTGCCTCAAAAGTTAGCTAATATAGATGTTCATCTTAATGAATGCTCCACCTTGATGAAAGTGTTACCCTGTTTCAGTGTTCTGGTTTTCAGATAGAATTATGACCATTTCAGCCAGAGTGGGATGGTTTGTAAGTAATTCAAATGGGAAAAAAGATTGTAAATATATTTAAAGAGTACTTTCAGGGAAAAAAAATCACATCCTCCTGTACCTTAAATGAGTATTTGAATTTAAATGTTATAGTTTATAAATTTGCCTATGTTTCCTATGCATTAATTTGACCCTAAGCTTGATTAAGAGCTATAAGCAGGAGTTTTAACTGATCTTGTATTAACACATAATAAAAATAAAATAATGTAAGAATAATAGAGTTCAAGAATTTTTTCTTTGAAAGGAGTTCGAATGTGTATTTCAAAAACCTTCATAATAAAAGGTATATATTAACTAAAATATATAATTTACTCAATTTTGAGGACCATCCCTTTTAGTGTTACAATAGTACTCAAGAAAACTGAAATTAAACCACAGTATAGCCCTGCCAGGCAAGAGAACACATGCCTTCAATCCCAGCACTTGGGAGGCAGAAGAAGGTGGATCTCTGTGAGTTCGAGGCAAGCCTGGTCTACAAAGAGAATTCCAGGACAGCCAGGGTTGTTAAACAGAGAAATTCTGTCTGGAAAAACAAAAACCAAAAAGCACAGTATAGCCTTTAATCTCAGCAGTTGGAAGGCAGCAGCAGTTGGATCTCTGAGTTCCAGTTCCAGATCATCTAGAGCTACACGGTGAGACCCTGTCTCAATAAATAGATGATAGATAGATAGATAGACAGACATAGATGAGAGAGAGAGAGAGAGAGAGAGAGAGAGAGAGAGAGAGAGAGAGAGAGAGAGAGAGAGAGAGAGGCTGCCTGGACCTGGGAAAGATCTGGCCTTTCAACATTCCATCATGATGGGATGGAAGCTCATGGAGTCTCACCTCTCCTTGAGGAATTATTGGCAGTTAATGGCTAGGAGAGGGTTTTTTCACTGGTATAGTCAATGTAAGTGGCCTGTGCTCAAGTAAATAACCTCTCATCATGCTCATCTGAGCAAGCCAAATTCAACTCAGTCACAAAAATAAATGCATGTAAGTAGGAGGATGACTAATTGGGAAGAAGGGGGTCTTGCAGGAGTGAAAAGAGAATTAGGAAGGATAATGGAGGGTGAATATGATCACAATACATTGTATATATTATGAACTTGCCAAAATATAGTTTAAAAATGCTCTATTAGGTCTAATACACAGACAGGCTTAAATAGTGCCCCTGTCACTATATATAAATAGTGCCCTGTCACTATATATTTTAATATTTAAATAATATACAAGAGAGTGGAGAGCTAGCTCAGCAGTTAAGAACACTGGGTGCTTTCCCAGAGGACTCAGTTCAATTCCTAACACCCACATGGCAGCTCATAACTATCTATAACTCCAGCCCCAGGGGATCCTATGCCCTCTTCTGGTCTCTTCTGCAGGTACCAGGTATACATATGGTGCACAGATACACATTCAGGCAAACACTCATTCACAAGAAAATAAATAAAATCTCAAAGAAATAATAAACCATAATCTACAATATAATTTCCTTTTTTGCTTGTATTTTTCTCTAATAGGAGAGTCAAAACTATGAAGGTCTGCCTGTCTTTGATTCAAGAGAGACCTACTCTCAAACATTTTCAGGCTCCCACTCCTATTTTGGGTTTATGACTGAAAAATTAATTCACTTCACCTTAACATACAACCCATGCAGTCAGGTGACTCCCTAAGCTTGTTAATACAAATGCTTTCATCTTCTGATGGAGATATTTTAAGGTTGACTTTTTCTCAAAGGAAGTGAAATAAAGGCAGCATATTCTAAACCCCATCGTATCTGGGTACATTTCAACACCCCTGAGACAGCCATTGGCAAAAATTAACTTCTAAAACACCCTAGCAGCAAAATGCAGCTCAGCTCCATTGCCTTTTCCTCCCAGCATACTTTTTAACCTGAAAAACCAAAATGATGTGAATGCAAGATGCATGTCTGCAAGGAATATGATGCAATAATCGTATGTCTCCAATTCCATCATGCTATAATTAATCTTAATTATACATTCAATCCTGCCTGAATTAAAAGACTCACATAGCTTGAATCTTGTGTTGCCTATAATTCTACTGTGTTATTTTGAGAAATATAAAGTGATAAATCTTCTAATGCAAGATGGTGTTTTCTTGCTGGGCAGGCATGAGAGCATCCCCGGGTGTTCTTCACTGCTTACTGGGGACCATTTACTGAGAATTTTATGTCCGTTTCCCCTTCCCAGGCTCGGAGCAGTCAGCACGTGGGAAAGGAAACGCTGATTACATATCCAGTCACCTGACAGAAGAGGCGGCGCCGGTCCCTCTTCATATGTTTATGTTTCTCTTTGGTGTTCTGAAGCCTGACTAAGGAGTTGGCATTTGCCTCCTTTTCCGTGTATCATTGTGAGAATTTCCTGGGTTCTCTTTCAATCTTCCCCCTCTTGCTTTCACAGGCACTTATTAACCTTCTTGGAGCTTCTCCAGGCACACCCAGTAACTCCTACAGAGCAAAGGATCTTCTTAGAAGGCGGAAAGCTGCACCCACGGCAGCCCCTTTATTGTGGTACAATACAGACACTGCCGGCATTATCTGGGAGGCCAATATCATGAGATCCTTTTTCCAACCGCTCCTACTGAGCTGTGGTGCAAAGGGAGATTCTCTTTAAATATCTTTGGAGCTGGTAATTTCAGTATCTAACCCCATGTTGCTTAGGGGAAAGAAATGTCTGGAACTATTAGAGAACCTTGTTCTTGAGAAAACATGAGAACTCCATAATGGTTTGTGGACTTTGGCTGATCATGTGACCCTGAAAAGGACAAGTTTTGCTTATTTGGGGCACAGGACAGAAAATGTTTATTAAAAACACTGTACCTACAGTGGAGTCTGGCAAAGTGCTGAGTTCTGTTATACTGAACAAGGGAACTAAAGGCAAAGCAAGAAATGATGAAGGCCATCCTGTGGAGGGATGAAGACAATAGACACTTGTAGTGGGAAGGATGATAAATGTGATACCTAGAAAATGGGAGAGTCCATGGGAAAGCTTTAACCATTTGATGGAACCCAGGGGCACATCTGCATCCTTTCTAGAGGTTATAGTGACCTGGAACATCCATTCCATGAAGGGATTCTTATGGCCTCAGAGAAAGGCATGAACTTAGCCTCTTCTTGATTTTCCTACACTTTCCAGAAAGACCTTTGAAGCATAAAGCCTCCCTTTATAAGAGAGGTGCCATACCATGTAGAGGTTTTGGGCTTCTCGATATTGTGCAGATGACAATTTTCTTCAAGAGATACCAGAAAAAGACCTGTATATATCCTGTCACCTAATTTATGAAAAAGCAAAGAACTACTGTAATATTATTGATGTATTTTTTTCCTTTTTTTTTCAAGACAGGGTTTCTCTGTGCAGCCCTGGCTGTCCTGGAACTCACTGTGTAGACCAGGCCAACCTTGAATTCACAGAATTCTGCCTTGAGTGCTGAGATTAAAGACGAGTACCACCACATCTGACTTAATGTACCACCTCTTGATCTGGATCATAGTTACATCAGAGTGTTGGGTTTTGGAAACTTTAATGAGCTGTCCACTTACATATGTGTACTTTTCTGTCTTTATGTAACACTTTAAATTTTTAGGTGTATTTATTTTGTTTTATGTGTATTAGTGGTTTTTCTGGCTTATACATATGTGCACAATGTGTGTGCTTGGTGCCCTCAGAGGTCAGAGAAGATGTCGGATCCCCTAGAACTGAAAGTACAGACAGTTGTGAGCTGCCATGTGGGTGTTGGGAATTGAAGCCAGGTCCTCTACAACAGCAGTAAATGCTCTTAATCTCTAAGCCATCTCTCTGTCCTCAAGTGTAAATTGAAAGGCTGCTTTTGGGGCTGGTGGGATGGCTAAGTGAGTAAGAGCACTTGCCACCGAGTCTGGAAACCTAAATAGTGGAAGGACAGAACTGATTCCTGAAAGTTGTCTTCTGAACTCCACATGAGCTTGCACACACACACACACACACACACACACACACACACACACACACACGTGTGCATGCACATGAGGGGATAAAGAAAAGATTTTTTTTTTAAATGTAGCTTTCAATCCCTTTAAAACAGTTCAAACGGCAGCCCTTATCAAAGCTGCAGCTGCTTCTACATAGCTGCTGTGGTCAAAAGGAAGCTTAACTCTCCTGGTTCGTGTTTACTGTAACACATCTGGAAGGTCTTGGGAAAAGACAGTTTCATCTTGACACTTCCGAGAAGCAGCCAGAGAACTTTGTTAACACTGGATCCTCCACGACTACGTGGCGTCAGCAGAATAAGGCTGTGGGAAGCAGTTTGTTGAGCCCAAGAAGCAGCATGGAGGGACACTTGCAAGTATGTTCACCCTGGAAACACCTAGTGGCACATAGCGATGCTTTGGGTCACTCCCCTGTAAGCCAAGGCCAGTTAGGTCCTTATGTTTCTTAGCAATAGGTATGGGGAACCGTAAGATCGTTGTGGATAACTGTGTTAGCATTAAAAAAAAATAAAGTAAGAATTCAACTGGTATTTTTAAAGATTAAATTATCAGTTTTCAAAATAGAAAAAATAAATGTTCAAAATTTAGATGAAATGAGTGGTAGTACAATCTTAGTTTCTCGTCTTCCTTTTTTTCTCATTTTAAAATTTACCTTGTGTGTGTATGTATATGTGGGCCAGACGTGCATGCTCCATGGAGAACAAATGGAAACCAGAGGATAACTTGTAGAAGCTGGTTCTCTCCTTCCTCCATGCGCATCACAAGCATTAAACTCGGGTCGTCAGCTTTGGTGGCAACACCTTTACCTGCTGAACCATTTTCTCAGCCCCGTTTGCCTTTTTGAAACACATAGATACTACCTATCTTTCCCCTACTCTTGGAAAAAATGCTGACATTTTGTTTTATCTTATTGTATTTTGAGACAGAATCACAGGTAGCCCCAGCTGGCCTCGAACTCACTATTTAGTTAATGATAACCTTGAACTTTTGATCCTTCTGCCTTTGCCTGCTAAATGTTGTCTCATGCCACCGTGCCCAATTTCTATGGGTTGGGCATCCAACCCAGGGCCTCCTGCATGCTAGGCAAGCACTCGACCACTGAGCAACACTCCTGAGCCCATCTGACATCTTTCCTCGGGTCCTTTATTTCCCTCTTCTTTTTTCCTGCCCATACACCTTAAGGCACTTGAAAACCATTAGTTAGTGGGCCTTTTCTATTCCAGAGTTAAAACAAGTACCTCAGGATCCTTTACTTACCCCACAGCATTGAGTCTCATTAGTCACCATAAACAACTGTAACGATTGCACTAAATAAAAGATATAACTTAAGTATTTAGAAGTCTCATTCCTGGGGTTGGAGAGATGGCTCAGGGGGCAAGAGTACTTGTTGCAGAGGACGGGGGTTCATTTCCCAGAACCCACATGGTGGTTCACAACCATCTGTAACTCAAACTCCAGGGGATCTGATGCCCTCTTCTGACTGCCACACACACCAGGCATGCACATGGTGCACATACACACAGACAGGCCAAACAATCATACACATAAAATAAAATAAATAAATCTTTAAAAAGATTTCTCAATCTATAGCCAGCAAGACGATTTACCAGGTAAAGGCACTAACCACCAAGCTTGATGGCCTTAGTTCAATCTCTGAAACCCACATGGTAGGAGAGAGTTGCCACAAGTTGTCCTCTGATCTCTACGCACAAGTCATGGTACACACACACACACACACACACACACACACACACACACTAAACATAAAGGAAAAAAAAAACCTTTCTACTCTCTACATGTTTCCTCTTCACCTAGTAAGAAACTTCTCATGTTATAGGGAACACATACTTCTTTGTAAAACCATTGGTACTGACTTGTTATACTTTCTGTGATGAAGTCACTAGTCTTGAGTTGAATGCCTTCGCAGATACAAACAATTATGTTTGAAGGATATCTTGGGAGTGAGTAATGATCATGTATTACTTAACTCTGTTTAGAACTCCATAACTCAAGACTGACTGAAGTCAATAAATAGTGGAAAGAAGGGGTATTGGGGCATGAAGACTGTTTACATGTTATACTGGGTTTGTGCTCATTTTCCATTAATCTTACTGAAGGGACTTAGAGATTTGATTGTTTTCTATTTCTGAAATCCTACTCACCTAGAGAAATAGCACCAAACAGTGAGCTGCATGGCTCTAACATATCATATGTGCCTCTGGAAAATGAGGGCCACAGACAATGGCAACACAAAGATATATTAAAAAATACATAATGTAACTTGTCTTAATATACTTTTCTGAGTCTAAAAATATGCCAGACCAAAAGAAACATATTTACATAAAAAGCAGACAAGGTCAAATAACAAAGAAAGCCCTTAATTAGTTGTAATCAACTTTAATTTGCATACCGTATATAATTCCTAAATGATTGTTAATAATAACTTTATATAATGGACTTCCAATTTTCATGAAAATGGCACATTTTGATAAGCAGACACAAAACCCTAGTACTAATAAGGTTTAATTTGCATACATTAGACTGATTATCCAAACAAAAGGATTACAGTATTACTTCTCCATACCTTTATGTCCTTATTATGCACATTTATTAACTTCACAAAAGCTAGCTGTTAGTGACAAACAATAGCCATGGTTGAAAGAAAAATCTACAGAATGAAACAAGTACATTTGAATGCTAAGGAGCAAAGTTGATACATCATAGATGCCAAATTTAACTGTTTGTTGGGTAAAAGGGCCAGAATTTCACAAAGAGTGTTTCATCCTTTGAATAAAATAGTTTATTTTTATGACCTGAAAAAAAAAGCCCTAATACATCACTCGAAATTAATAATGAACTTATCTCAAGCTAAGAAGCCTCCTCAACACCACAGTATGCTGAGAATTCATGAACAGGCACAGAATTAAGCTTTAAATGTGTAGTTCTAGGGTGCAGCGTTAATAAATATATTTCAACAAGCTTAGTTTTCAGCCGAGTAAATAATAATATAGGTGGCATTAGTATTGATATCAGTTCCTAATGGTATCATTTATACCCTGCAATTAAAGTTTAAGCACTAAATAAAGCATTATTAGGAGATCTGGGTTGGCTTTTCTTATATGTGAACACAAATGAAGCTCATGAGTGTTTGGATAAGAGCCAAAAAACTTGAAACTTAACCACAAGCTACTTCCGGGAGTTTTCCTAGTGTTTTTGCTCGTTGGCAAGATACATAATTAGAACACCAGGAAATGATTTCCAAAGAAGGCAGAGGAAAATGGAAGCCCCAGGAATCGAACTTAACTCCATGGTGTTTAACTCTGACCCGTCACACATGATGTCAAAGATAAGAAGCATCTGCTAGGAATTTGCCTGTCTGAATATCCAGTGAGATTTTACCTAGCATTGTGCTAAGTCAAAGAGAAGGCTGGTAAGAGGAGGCAGCTTAGCCTTGGAGCACCTGCTGCAAGCCTCACAACCTAAGCTTGATCCCCAGAAACCAGGGTGGAAGGACAGAAGTCACTCCACCAAGTTTTCCTTTAACCTTCACATGTGTGCTGTAGCATATCACACACACACACACACACACACACACACACACACACACACACACACACATACACACGAGAGAGGGGGGGAGGGAGCGTACATCGCTGAAAGACATATGGCTTTAAACCTTCCCATGTTCCTCATGAACTGTTACTCCCTGTTCAGAGTTCCAAAATACCACCAAGCATTGAATGAAGGATACACTTAACTGACAACCCCATATGGAACAGGATGTTCTGAAATTCCTATGACATTCCCAGAGCCTAGAAAACACATGATTCCAGTAAAGTATTCAATGTTCACTTGTCAAATACTTGAAAAAGAAGTCCTAGGTCAGAGATGACCACTCTCACGTGTGCTTCCCTCCTCTCTAAGAGTCTCAACTGGTTGGCATCAAGTACTTTAGGTACTAGGGTCTAAGAGACATTTGGTATAACACATCATTCAACCAGCCTAAGAATGAAGACTCCAGGGCCAGTTCAGCAGATAAAGGCACTTGACACCCAAGCATGGCAACCTGAGTTAGATCCCTAGAAACCACATAAAGGTGGATGGAGAGAACCAACTCCACAAAGTATCCCTCTGACCTCCACATGCATGCCATGCCCTATACACCCACAAATACACATCAAGCATGAGTGTGTGCTGTGTGCAAGTGTTCATGCGCAAGTGTGTTCGGGCACACACACACACACACACACACACACACACACACACACACACACACACATCATTTTTCTTAAAGAATAGAAGGCTAATGGAAAGTCCTGCTTCCCTAGGGCAGTGGTGCACACCAATAGTGACAGCACTTGGGAGACAAGACAAGAGAATCCTTTGAGCCCAGGACTTGAAGACCATACTGAGCAACACAAGCTCCTATTCAAAGTGTTTGTGTGTGGGGGGGGGGTCATAAGTTGATGTGCTTATTTTCTTTAAAAATTAATTTCCAACTGGACAGACAAGTAGCAGTAAATAGGCCTCTTGCATTCCCCCATAAGAATCACTGCACAGGATCCATAAAGTAAAGTACTAGAATTGAGCCATAAGTAATAAGCTTCAAAGTACTACAATAAGACAGACATGGGAGTGTATACCTGTCATCCTAATGCTCTAGAAGCTGAGGCAGGAGGATCGCTTGAGCCCAGGAGTCAAGACAATCAGTCTGGGCAACATAATGAGACCTTGTCTTAAAAAAATAATAATAATAAAACCAACCCATTCCCGGTGAAGTAAGAATTGTTTTGACTGTTCATTTACCAAAACAGCATAAAACAGTGATGGTCATACTGTTAAACAGCCCAGAGTCAGAATGGGAATGTATGCAAGACATAGACATTAACTTCAGCAGAATCATCTGTATGTAGAATACAGGATTTGGGTCCAGAAAATAAATAACTAAATACTACTCTAATGTGATTTATCCAAAGGCAATATTCAGACAGCAACCTACTTTCAACAAACCCAAAAGTTTGGCATGTTAATCATTTTATTCCAGCCTCCACTGTCTATATATGTAGATTTTCAAAACAGGAACTCTCTGGTCCTACTCAGCTAAGAGCAATATTACTTTTAGCCAGGAGTAGATCTAGAGTGAAGATGGATTCCTCTCTCCCAAGCAGCTGTTCTTTTTGCTTTCCCATCCAGGCCCACTGAGTGGGAGGCTGGGCTTCTGGACCCAGCACAAAACATAATACAACAGTCGGGCAGGAAATGCAGTCTCCAGGCAGGAACATAAGTTCCATTAGCATTTCCTTTGCTCAAACTGATAGTGCACACTCCCAAAGAAACAAATTCACACTCCCAATTCTCTTTCTCCCTTTTCTCTGCTCATTGTGGGAGAGAAATAAAGATCTCTTTGTCAATTCAGATGTGCTGCTTTTCATGTGCCGTGCTGCGGAGCAGAGAGCGCTTGAGATTATGAAGAGAACAAAGACCAGCTTGCCTACTTACCTGATTACTTCGAAATGCCCATCTGTAGCAGTATCTTCTAAGAGTACCATCAGCTGCCACCGTGACTCAATCACATTCCAGCGAGACTTCTCAAAAAGGTATGCAATCCACCTCAAACTTACAAAGATAGAAAAAAACGAAAACTGAAAACATATGTAAATTATTGTCCTGTTAATCTCACCCACCAATTCTCCAAATCATTCCAGCCTACAGGGGCTAGCTGGAGCTCGGAGCCAGGCTCCAAATGAGTCATAGGAAACATTCAAATTCTCTGCATCCTATTGAATGTCATCTGCTTGCATGAGAATATAAATGCACTGTACATTAGTTTGCTTGAGATATGACGCTACTGAACCTACCATCTTGTGCGTGCTAATTCCTCTAGTTAATATTTTCATTGGCTTTCAGCAAAGACCTGTCTATTCCTCTTTTTACCCATCAGACCCTTCTTCTCTAAGACTTGTAGCTAAAATTACCTGGTCAAGCTTGGGAAGGCTGGGACAAAGCAAATCCTTCTGTTGAATTTCTCAATGTGCTCTGAAAGCGAGGAAGAGAACTGGAGATGGTAAGTTTTATACTTCCTATTTTCTTTCCCCTCACTTAGCCCAGGGTGTAAAAATGAGACGTAATTACAGTGCACCCAATTGAATGAGATTGTGTGGGAAAAGTCATTTCACACACACATATCTCATGTCATTATACTAATCTGATAATGAAATTCTATATCCAGGGATGTGCTATCTCTACTTGGGATGATCATGTGTCCCATATTACCCGGATGGCCTTGTGTTTTGCCTGTTGTCTCGAAATGACTATTAAAAGCACCTGTTTTCATATTCCAATATGTTCTGGTTTGTACAATAAATTATAGAGATCACTGAAGCTGTTTAACATCACTAGTATATAAGAAAGTATTGGGCAACATAACTTATGAACGTCTGCATTAAGAGTTCTCAAGTTCTAAAAGTTACATTTTATATTGCTATGCTATATTAGTACTCATATCAACTTTTCATATTGATACTTTATGTTGCTAGTTCATATTAATTTTTTATTTTACTTTTTATCTTGCAGTACAAGGCATGGAACCTAGGGCCTCATACATGCTTGGTGTTAACCATGGTCATGCCAGGTTGTAAAGTGCCTCCAATTTTGGCAAAATCATGACAATTCTCTAACCTCAAGTGATTTATTTTTCTAGATTCTCGCCCTCCCTTCCTTACCCCCGGAGTGCCTGACCCAATACTGCCCTTATTTCCCTAGCTAGCCTCTCAACAGCTAATCATGCGTGAGTCAACAACTGGAAAATTGTCAGTTCCCTTGCCCTTTCCATTTTCTGCCCTGTAACTCCCCTAGGCCAGCCTGCAAGCAGACCACGGACTCCGGTTCTTTACCGCAGAGCTCCTCCCTCCACATAAAGCCCATGTTGTCACTGAGCTGCTTTGCTCTCCCCTGTCACTTTGTCTCTCTCCTGTCACTGACCTTATACCAGGTAAGGGCTCTACGCCTGCCTGAGCCACACCCTCCAGCCCTTTGTTTCCTCCCATCCAAGTACTAACCAGGCCCGACCCTGCTTAGCTTCCGAAATCAGACGAGATCGGGCGTGTTCAGGGTGGTATAGCCGTAGACCCTTTCTTGTTTTCTCTTGATTTGTTTTCTTTGACAGGAAGTCTCAACTGTATTGTCTAGGCTGGCCTTGAACTCCCAGTATCAAGTGATCCTCTCTCTGCCTCCTGGGTATCTAGGAAAGTAAGGGTATGCCACCACACCCAACTGATATTTTAACTGTTTTTGCCAGGAGTGGTGGTGCATGCATACAAGCCCAGCACTCAGGGCCAGAGACAGGAGAATAGCCATAAGTTCAAGGCCAGCTGGGGCTACATAGTAAAAGCTTATCTCAAAAAAGAAGCAAAATGTTATAATGATGCCTAATACTTCATATACTAATTTAAGAGGTAAAACATTTTTAATTCACTTTGGGGTGCTTACATGTTTCTTATGCATACAAGCCCATGGAGCATGAGTAGAGATATTAGCACCCTTACTCATAGCTAAGTCAGCTAAAAGCATATGGTAAGATATGGTAAGGCTTTCTTATTCCTTTCTGTAAAAATACCTTTTCTATTAAACCATAATAGAAGTCTATAAAATATATTTGAGTTTTTTTTTCCCTTTTCTTGTTAGAAAAGGCCTCATACAACCCAGGATGGCTCAAACTCAGTGTGTGGCTGGCCTCAAATTTAGTGTGTGTTGATATTCTGACCTGCCCCACCCCTCGGGGCTGCCCCACATCCTGTTGTAGAATTAAGGAAAACCTCCACCACCACCTCTCTCTCTCTCTCTCTCTCTCTCTCTCTCTCTCTCTCTCTCTCTCTCTCTGTCTCTCTCTCTCCTCCCATAAGGTATGTACCCCTCAACCTCTACCTCTATCTGTCTGTCTATCTATCTATCTATCTATCTCTCTTCTCTCCCTCTTTCCTATCTTCTCTCTGTCTCTCTATTATAATAAACCATTTCCACATGGATGTAGCGTCTGGGTTATGAAAATCTACCCACCGCCCTGCCGCCATGCCCACATGGAGTGGGTTGCCTGCCAGCCCGCTGCTATATCTGCCCAGCATGCCAGCGTGTTTCCCTGCACGCGTGGGATACCCTCGGGGTCCCCATGTAATATATCATAACATTGGTGGTAGTGACTCAGCAGGGGTCCTCCTGGCACATTTCTCCTGCCTGCCATCAGCCTGAGACATGCTAGGAACCCTGGAACCTTCGACACTCACTTCATCCAACACTGGCATAATCGCTAAGCCCCACCCCCTTCGGTAAGCCTCCCTTTTGGCCATTTTTCCACAACTGAGAATTTGCTTGTCTCTCACGATCGTGGTGCTGGCACCACGTGTCTGTTGGGCTCATAACCCCTCAGCCCCTGTCACTATGCAACGGCATATGGAGGCAGCCTGTGCCCTCCACGGCCCATAGTCTTTGTGCCGATGGTCCATTGGCTATCTTGTTCCATTATACCTCATTGTGGAAAAATGTGCCTACCCTATCCCAGCTCTTTCCTCATCACCAACTCCCCATGCTCCTCTGGCCTCCACTAAGCAATTACATCATCACCTGTCCCCAGGTGCCTTTCTGTGACGTTTAAAATTGCCCTCCAGGAAAAGCTCGCTCTCTCTACCTGTCCCTTGCCTCAAATTCCTCTCCTTGTCTGTAATTGTGCCTCTTAAATCTTTTCCCTCTCACTTAACTCTGTTGCCAGGACCTCTTGTTCCACCCTCTGGACTTGGCCCACAGCTGCCCCACCAGCTGCTCCGCCACTGCTCAGAGCCAAGGCCCTCCTCCCTCCGGCAGCCCACTTTCCTCTTCTGCTGCCACTACCAGGGCCTGAGAGATGACCTCATTAACTTGTTTTTGACTAACTTTTAAATGCTTCACTTTACCTGTTCCTTATCTGTTCAGCTTGTCTTGACAAAAACAAACAAACAAAGAAAAAACCACATGAACATGTGGTCAGGTGCCATATTCCATAGGGGTGATCACATGACCAGGTGGCACCATCTTAAATAAAGGCAACCACATGATCAAGGTACCATCTAAAATAAGGACAACCATGTGGTCTAGCCAACATCTCGGGTAAGGTCAAAACAACCAGGTCACATGACCTCACCACCATCTTTACTCGGGGCAGCATGGGTGGGGCGCCTATAGGTATGGAGGGAGGTTAGGGAGTCGCTTCCTGCAGCATACTGTTTCACCATTGTTTTGTGGGCCGAGGAAAAGTCCTCTGGCCTTGGCCTGGCATTTCCCATATGCCTCTCTCAGGCTCCAGCCATCCAGGCAGAGGGAAGTCCAGTCACAGCCTATCTGGGTAGAGGGAAGTCCAGTCATGGCCAGCCATTCATTCCTCTGTAGCTGCTCCTGTGGGCAGGCCCCGGGGAGGTATGCACTCCCCTCCAGGGCATCAGTGGAACCACATACAGGTGGTGTTATATTAAGATTTCAAATTTCAGATTTTAACATTAATACAAGTCTGATACACTTGGGGTCACAAGCTCAGGATTTTAAAAGGATTTTAAATTTTCTTGGTTACTCATTACTTGCTTTTCTATGATCTGGATTTCGGTATTATAATCTGACTGTACTCAAAGATCAGCCCCCCTGTCCTTGCTAACTTCATTAAGGTATAACTAACTGGGAAACCTGTATATTCAGATTTAAGTCATATATATGCTCTCAAAGTTATAAATACATCTAACAGATTTGTTCCCCCAGTCCTCAAAAACACTTGTAGAGATCTGAGAATATGGCATTTACTATAAAACCATTTTATGATAAAGAGACATGTCAGCTCCTGGCAGCATCCTGTATCTCCTCCAAGAAGATGGATGGCCCCAGAAGAACTTCCACCTGGAAGCTTGTGGCAAGGCTGGACACACAGCAAAAAGCTGAGAATCTGTCCAGACTGTGAATAAGTGGAACAATGGAAGACCAATTGCCCATACTGCAAAGTCAGGGTGGGTCAGTCTCCCCAAATTTCTGCTCCACAGATAAAATCTGTCAGATCTTCTGGGCCTAACAGCTGAACAAGTGCTGCCTTTGGGGCTTCTTCCCCCACCCCACCCCCATCCCCACCATGAAGAGACTTGGGATTGCTGCCTAGGTAGCTGGAAAGCTGTCTCACTTCTTCAATTTATCCTTCTCAGATCTGACGATGTTTGATGACTAGGGTATCAGTTTAATTCCCAATCCAAAGATAGCTCATTAATAAGTTTCCTATTAAAATTACAGACAGCTATGCCTCATTTACAGACTTCATGGTATGGGATAGACTGGTTTCAGATATAACTCCTGAGGTTCAAAGTTTTAATACTGATAAATGCAGCTTTCATAAACTGATAGAACATTGACTACAAAGAGTTCTTAAGAGTCCTTAAATGGATTTTTAACCCTTTTGCCATAATGTAAATTCCAGCTGTCTTACAGATACCTACAGACTCCTGGGAAAAGGTTTTGCTACTGCATCAAGAAATTTAGTCTGATGAAAACTAACAATCTCCAGAGCCCTTTCTGACCCTACCTATTTTTCGAGCATATTTTGCAGATTCATTGTTCCCACCTGACCTCCAGAGAAACAGCAGATGCCATGGCTTCTATACTCCTGATTTGGTGTGCCATTTCCCCCCAGGCTCCTGAACACCACTGCTGCAACCTGCCTCCTCAGCTCCCTCAAGGAACGTTCCTGACATCTGCCATGCGTGACTCTCTGCTTCTCCCCTCCCCACTTCACCCCGTCAGCTTGAAGTAGCCTCAAGAACTCAATGCCCTTGTTCCCCCACTTGCTTCCATAACTCACCTCTTTTTATAATAATCAAAATGGAGGAATGTTAATATTCTGACCTACCCCCTTGAAATCTCACCCCTTGGGGCCACCCTGTGACTTGACATAGAAGCCTCTTCTTAAGGAAAACCTCCACCCCTTTCTCTCTCTCTCTCTCTCTCTCTCTCTCTCTCTCTCTCTCTCTCTCTCTCTCTCTCTCCACTTCCATGAGGTGTGTATCCCTTGACCTCTCTCTCTCTCTTCTCTCCCTCTTTCATATCTTCTCTCCATCTCTCTATTATAATAAACCATTTCCATGCAGATGTAGCATCTGGGTGGTGAATGTCCACCTGTTGCCCTGCCACCATGCCCACAAGGAGTGGGTCACCTGCCAGCCCACAACTGCATCTGCCCAGCATGCCAGCATGTTTCCCTGCATTCTCAGAATACCCTTGGGGTCCCAGCATAATATAGCATAACAGTATGTGGTTGAAAATGGCTTTGAACACCTGACCCTCCTTCCTTCACCTGCCAAGTGCTAGGATCACAGGTGTGTCTTATCATGACCAACTTCCTCTACTCTTAACTCATTATTCCCTTTATTGCTTTTCAGTTTAACTCAAGGGAGTTTTTGAAACACAGCCTATAGTTTTGGGTAGGGTCATAACCTTTTCTTAAGAGTTGGACTTTCTCTCTTTGAAGTAAACAAAATTATAACCCCCCAAAAAAACAGGATCCCAGGAGCTCCAGCCTGGGTAACATAATAATACCTCTTTCAATAATAAATAATAAATAATAAATAAACAAATAAGTTTACAAATAATAGTGAGGTTTGGGCTATGGAAAGAATGGAATTTGTGACAGTGTTTATAGGACTATACATATAAATGCCACAAGGTTTGAAAATCTTGAATGTCTGTCTTCCAGATTAGAGAAAAATGGACGTTGGCCAGATATTTTCCACCATGAGTATGGATGATGGAATGCCCTCTTGCCCTGGCTTTCAGGACACTCTGCTCTTCTGGTCTACCTGTATGGCCACCCCTCTTTCTATTCCATCATCCATTTGTTGCTTTTGAGACATGATGCTTCTCCAGCATTTCAGCCTCTGCCTCCTGAGAGCTAGGATCACATGCATGGACCACCATGCCCAGATCAGATCTTTGAATGTATTCTTTCAACCAGACCCCTCACAGCTTTGTCCTATATACCCTTCCCTTGTCATCCTTCAACAGAGACTATTAAATGAAAGTAGGTAGTTCACTATGAATACATCTATTTTTATATATAAGAATGTCACTTTCAAAAACTGAGCCAACATTTAAAATCAAGACATTTCAAAATAAAATCCAGATCCCCAGATGGCCTTCAAAGTCCATGCAGTTTTCTTGCAGTAATATACAGCTAAAGTAGACAGTGTGGTGATATATTGTGTCCCCCAATATATTGTGCATCCTAATAAACTTATCTGGGGTCAGAGGACAGAACAGCCACTAGACAGACATGGAGGCCAGAAAATGGTGGCACACACACCTTTAATCCTAGCATTCTGGAGACAGAGATCCATCCGGATCTCTGTGAGTTCAAAGCCACACTGAAAACAGCCAGGCATGGTGACACACGCCTTTAATCCCAGGAAGTGATGGCAAGAAGCAGAAAGGTATATAAGGCGTGAGAACCAGGAACTAGAGCCTTTTTAAGCTTTTAGGCCTTTGAACAGCAGTTCAGCTGAGATTCATTCTGGATGAGGACTCAGAGGCTTCCAGTCTGAGGGAACAGGATCAGCTGAGGAATTGGTGAGGTGAGGTGGCTGTGACCTGTTCTGTCTCTCTGATCTTTCAGCGTTCACCCCAATACCTGGTCCCAGGTTTGTTTTTAAGACCTTCTAACAATTCATGCTACAAGGCAGGCCCAACTAGTGACCTCAAACCTCAAGTATAGATCTGGCCTATATTCTTCGCACAGTATGAGCATTCCTAATGCAAAATACAGACTGTTCCAAAATCCAAACTTTTTGAATACTGGTGTTATAAGTGGAAATTTTTATAGCTTACCATATATAACTGCTTATAGTCAAAATGCAGGCACACAAAAAATTGTATAAAATTACCTTCAGTTATATATATCAGACACGTAGGAAGCAAAAAATTAATTTTATGTCTAGTCTTCTGTCTCATCCCCCTACATTTCATTATTTATAAGAAAATATTCCAAAATCTGAAAAACAAAAATCTTAAATACTTCTGCACCTCAGCATTTTGGATAAGGGAGACAACCTATAAATACTGCTTACTTGGCACTTTATATTGGAGTTTGTGGCTCCACACACTAACAACAGCCACTAGACATTTTCAATATTCTTTTAAATTTGGTTTACTTTTGAATTTAACTTTTTAAAATTTGTCCATTTTTATCTATGTGAGCGTTTTTGCTGACTTGTCTGTGCGCCACTTGCACACGCGATGTCCACAGAGACCAGAAGAGGGCACTAGATATCTCTGGACCTGGAGCCACTGAAGGTTGTGAGCTAGCATGTGGTAGGAATTAAACCTGAGTCCTCTGGAAGTGTTCTTAACCAGTACGCTATCGCTCTAGTCCTTTAACTTCTTCGAATAGGGTCTTACTATGTTGTTCAAGCTGGTTCAAAATTCCTGGGCCCAGGGATCCTCCTATCTCAGTATTACAAGCATGCCCTACCATACCTGGTTTTTGTTTTTGTTTAGCATGTAATCACTGTGAATATTAGTGGGGCAGAATGTGCTATTTCAATACATGTGCACAGAGTGCATTTATTAAATCAGGGTAATTATATTATTCACTTTTTCTTATCACTTATTTTGCTTATTTATTTGATTTGGGGGCCTTTTTTTTCTTTTCTCCATTGTGTGTGTGTGTGTGTGTGTGTGTGTGTGTGTGTGTGTTATTCATAGGTATATGTGAGTGTATGTGGACACCTCAGGTTGATGTCAGGCATCAATGACTCTTCCACTTCTGTAATTGAGGCAGGGTTTCTCAACCAAACCCATTGTTCATCAATATGGCTAGTCTTCCTACCCAACTTGCTCTATCAGTATTCCTTGTCTCCACCTTCTGAGGCTAGAATTAGACAATATGGCTAGTCTTCCTAGACAGTTTATTCTAGGGATCCCTTGTCTCCGATTTCTGAGGCATTTTAGTGGATTCCTGGGAGCCTGAAGCACTTTAACTGTTGAGCCTTCTCACAAGCCCTGCTTTGGTTTGCTTTGGTTTGGAATCCAGGTTTCAAACTACAACCAGGAATGGTCTGGAAACTCAATAGTAGCATAGGCCTTTCCCTCCTGATTGCTAAGATTGCAAGCATGAGTCACCAAGATTGGTTTGTTTGTTTATCTGTTTGTTTGCTTTGAGACAGGAACGTTGGCTCTGTACTAATGACTTTCCTGCCACTGCCTCCTGAATGCTGGGATTATAGGCAGAATATAGCCATGGTGTCTGGCTCATCGTTTCTTTATGTTTAGAAACTTCAAGTTCCTCTGCTCCAGATCCTTCTAGAATACACACTAGGCTGTTATGAATTATAATCACCTTCCTTTATTGGGGAGTACAGAATGTAGTCCTTCTATCTAACTCTAATGATTCCTGTTAGCCAACCCCCCACCCCCCTTGATCTCCTCTTACTTCAAATCTGGAAATCTTCTGAAATGTCATTTCAAACACTCATGTGTCTTTTGAAAACAGTACTGTATGTCTGTTTGTCCTCTTAGGTCCATACTATATACCACATGTAAGGACAGCCTTACTTTTGATCAAAGTTTCAGTTCATCATAAATTGGCCTCATTGTTTTCAGCCCATGGTAAGGCAGTGTATCATTATAGAAGTATGCAGTAGAACAAAGCTGCTCACTTTGCCAGGAAGCAAAGGGGAGAAAAGGAGATTGACATCCCACAGTTCCCCTCAAGGACACATCCACAATTACATAAAACTTCCCAGCAGGCCCTACCTCTTAAAGATTTCTACCACTTTCCAATTGCATTATGCTTTTAAATGCGCTCTTTGGAGAATGTTCTGGATCAAAAGTATAGCAATGTTGATTGGGGATTTAGCTCAGTGGTAGAGCGCTTGCCTAGCAAGCACAAGGCCCTGGGTTCTATCCTCGGCTCCAAAAAAGAAAAAAAAATTAAGAAAAGTATAGCAGTGTCTTCTAAGGCCCAGAGCTGCCATTCAGCCGCCAATGAACTTCTCCAACTGGATGATAAAAACAAAGGTACATGCTGCAAGCCACAAAAATATACAAAGTAGGATTTCAGCTGATTATGATAACCTAATACCTGGAAGAAGCCAAGGGCCTTCCAGGGGTCAAGCTGAGGCTCAAGGAACCTTGGTGATATTTGGCTTTTGATTATTAGCCGTTTCCTACTATGAATTTCTTGGGTGCTATTGCAGCTTTTCCATCTTTTACTAGCAACCATTTCCCCTCTGCTAATGGGATATTTACATAACCTTCTGCACTGACAGCTATGCTCAGCCAGAACCCCAGTTCAAGCCTCCCTGTAATTATCATCATTGGCAGCATCCGGCCAGGTCCATCCCCGGATGGAGGAAAGCACCTTATCAGAGATACCTCTGTACTCTCTAAGAACAGACTTAAGCATCCGGGCTACCTGTTTGAGAAGGCCTGGCGGATGTGCTAATTAAGCTTAACTTTCTCCTCTCCAAAGTCTTATCTCTAGTTTTAGATCCACCCTTAATTAACTCAGAACTAAAAGGTTCCAACTTACAGGTACACCTAGCTGTGATGGAAGTTGCCTAGCCAAGTTGCCTAGCAACTGAGCACACTCACCAGAAATGGCAGGAGCAGAGATAGCTTGGAGAGATCAGGGTCAAAGGGATAAAAGGGCAGTTTTATTTTCAGAGAAGACTAGATGGAGAAGAGAATAAGGAGAACTAGATGGAGAACTTGAGGGCAAGATGGAAGATGAGGAAGAGCCAGATGGGGAAGTACTAGATGGGTAAGAAAGAAATGAGAAGAACCTAGTTGAGGCAGAATTAAGATAAGAGAATTAAGATAGAACTCAGAGGGGACAGTAGGTAAATATAGAGAGAAATCAGGCAAGAAAGGAGCTAGGCATGAGAACAGAACTGAAGCTGTGTAGATAGGATTTTATCCCAGAGGAATAAAGTAGACAGACAAAGAGCTCCGTGTACTTAGATTCTTTTCCGAAAATAATTCTCACCGTTCGCAGTTTCTCTTCTGGGCCCCTGGGAAGTATATTATTAAGGCTGGCCCGATAATAATATATAAGACCTGGTGCCCTTGGGTACCCAGACTCAGAAGAGTAATCAACCAAGCACACTCAAAAAGGAAGGTGTCACTTGGCGGAGGCTGTCCAGAGATGAGGCAGTTTCCCCAGGGACTCAAAAAGGTGACCCCTGAAGTTCTGGCTACCAACAGACCTCACCAAAGGTGCTGCAGACCAGGAGGAACCCCATGCCTCTTAGTTAAATACCCTTTTCCAACTAAGACTCTTTCTTGTACCATGAGTCAGAAAGAGTCTAAAGAGAATCAGCTGTTGATAGAAGTTACAGAATACAAGCTTAAGATGAAAAAATTTCAGTCAGCTCCAGTCGGTTTACAGGCTTAGATAAGGAAGCAACAGACTATCTTAATCCCATAAGGCCTTCTAA
The DNA here is from genome assembly GCF_004664715.2 of Peromyscus leucopus. Classification (NCBI taxonomy): domain Eukaryota; kingdom Metazoa; phylum Chordata; class Mammalia; order Rodentia; family Cricetidae; genus Peromyscus; species Peromyscus leucopus. The sequence goes on from NC_051083.1 coordinate 53,310,229, forward strand.
AAAAAATATAAGGAAAGTTTTAGGGGAGCCCTGAAAGCTGCCAACATTGTGGAATGGATTTACTGTCTGACTGTGATAAACAGCAGAGATTCTAACCCCTCCCTTCTAAGGAGAAACCAGTCATTGTTTCATTCAGGGTCTTATAAAGAGATAACACAATATTATCACACTACAAGACCTCCTGAGAGTATAAACCAGAGTTAATGAAGTTCACTGTGTTCTCTGTAGCAGCAGCGTCCTGCTACAAACAGTTTTGCTCATTTGTTTGTTTGTTTTTGGGTTTTTGTTTTGTTTTTTGTTTTTGGGTTTTTTTGTTTGTTTGTTTGTTTATTTTGCTATGACCCATTGAAATCTAAGGGCTAACTTGAGCTGTAAACTTCTAAATTGCCCTGCAGCTAGCTAGGAGCTCTGCTAGTGTTGACTATTAAGTTCTTTGTAATTTACAAAAATCTTGGCCAAGTACAAGAACTTCTAGTTAACTCATTCAGAACCAGACCTGTGGAAAGGGGATGCCCTTCCACAATCTGGAAATCTTATGGGTTTCCTGGAGTTCAGAGATGTCTGAAGGACTGAGAAATCCTACCTAAATACATGCTTACTTCTTTTTGAACATCTGCCTTCTTTTTCTCTCTAATCCTGTCTCCATCTCAGCTCACTTCAGCCTGCGTCTTCATCCCCTCACCTCACCTCAGCATTCCCAGTAACTATCTGGCTTGATACAGACTGGACAAACCGGCCTGGGCTGCTACAAAAAAAAAAAAAAAAAAAAAAAAAAAATCCTCCTCTGTTTTAGTTTGGGTTTTTTACGGTGCTTATCTTAATTCATGATATACCATAAAGAATTTATTAAATTGTAACTCTATATACTATATTTTTAATAAGAGCTCCTGTTTCTATATTAAAATAATTTCAGTACAAACATTATTTTTAAGGCTAAACCTGACAGGTATAAAACTTAAGTTCTAAGTTTATAAGGACAACTAACTTATAAATTGTTAAGAATAAGTTTACTTTAGTTAAAGGTAATTAAGAAATACAATTTATTGATTGATTGGCTGACCTAAACTGTACACTGTTAAGGATAAGTTATATGTGAATAATAAGCTATTAAAAATAATTATAGGATATAAGTTAAAGCTTGATCATCTTAATAATGATCAAATTCTCTAACGTATATAAAATCATATTTATATACATGCTAAGCATGCTGAATATTAATATAGTAAATTCCTTACTTAGCCCCTGGCATATTAAAAAATGTTTAAGCTTCCCACTTTAGACTATGGCATGCCTCTTACTGCCAGGGTTTTGTCCAAACTGTACTTTGAGATCATGGAGATCATTTAGATTATATCCCCATTACCAGGCCTAAAGATAATTTGCCTTGCTACCCAACTTCAAATAAAAGATAGCTCACCAAACAGGTTTCAAAATAATCTTTGACTGTTCTTTTGATTAAAGGAATTTACCACATTGGCTGCTCTCAATAATCAATCACTACATCTTCTGATGAATTAAATACAAAAAAAAATGCTTTTAGGGAGCTGGAGAGATGACTCAGAGGCTAAGAGTACTGGCTGCTCTTCCAGAGGTCCTGAGTTCAATTCCCAGCAACCACATGATGGCTCATAGCCATCTACAGTGAGATCTGGTACCCTCTTCTGGTGTGCAGGCATACTTGGAGGCAGAATATTGTATACATAATAAATAAATAAATCTTTAAAAATGCTTTTAGATGTAAAGTTTGTATGAGGATATGAAGGATTAGATATAAAGAATATTTAAGAACGTTAAGAAGGGGTTGGGGATTTAGCTCAGTGGTAGAGCACTTACCTAGCAAGCGCAAGGCCCTGGATTCGGTCCTCAGCTCTGGGAAAAAAAAAAAAAACGTTAAGAAATATTTTATTATATGTGTAGTGCAAGTCATTGGGATAGAGAAATATAATATATGAACATCTAGATATGTTATAAATGATACCTAAATCTCAGTAAATGACCTAGAGATACTGAGAGTGTACACCTAAGTTTTATCTATGGATAAAATTTTTATTGAGGTCTGAAATATATAGCCTTTAGGAATGGACTTATGTATGCCTTAATACAAGAGTTTATGGACCTCCCCCAAAGGGACAATGGGGCTAATTATAGGCTATAGCTCCTCTGCTGTACAAGGTATTAATGTTGCCCCATGGATGTGAGATTCTGACTTTACTGGAGAGATTAAGATCACTGTACCACCCCCTACAAAAACAATTCAGATTTGTGCAGGGCAGCACCTAAGGGAGCTGCTGGTTTGGATTCTAGTGATACGGCTTTCTGGGTTCAGGAAATTAAATATTCTAGACCAACTAAATGCTTAAAATACAGGGAAAGAAATCATTGACTTGCTAGACAAAAGCATGGACATCTCTTACATTTCAGGAAAACATTGGTCAAATACTTAAGATGATTATTACTCCCTCTCTTACAGGCCTAGGTCAAGCTAATAATGTAGCCAGCAGCTCAAAAATATTAAGATTGTCAGATAGATAAAATCATGGTATATTCTGCCCATATGTCATCCCCTTTATACCTAACACTCTGTGGGGAAGAGACATGCTGTTAATGGGTGACCTCATTACTTGTAAATCTGATGCTCCTATCTGGGTTAAGCAATGACCTTTAAATGCTGAGAGAATTGTAACCGAAACCTGTCTGGTGGAGGAAAAACTTAAAGATTGGGCATATAAGGCCCCCCCACCAGCCATTAAATCACCCAAATATTTGTTATTTAGAAAAATCAGGCTTATAGACTGTTACAAGACCTAAGAAATTAAATAAAATTTATTGAAGGCAAGGGGAATCTCACAGCCTGGCTTACCATCTCCCATGGCCATGCCTAGAAATCAAAAATATAATTGTCATAGACTTACAGGATTGCTTCTTTACAAGTTCTGTTTATCCAGGACTCATTTTATTGGGCAGAGTTCCTCATTATATGTACAGATTAACTGTCAGTATTGTCAGTTATACTTTCCTCACAGTCCCCCAACCCAATAATATATGTATGTATGTATGTATGTATGGGTGTATGTATGTATGTATGTATCTACATATATATTGCAATACATTTATTGCACAGGTGATATTATATTTATATCAAACTGTAAAACTTAAGAGTCTATTGATTGACAGGTCTACAGAATATACTCGTACTTTCTTTTTTTAAAATTTAATTTTATTTTATTTTACAATATAATTTAATTCTACATATCAGCCACGGATTCCCTTGTTCTCCCCCCTCCCGCCCCCTCCCACCCCCTCCCACCCCCTTCCCCTTTCCTCCAGCCCACCTCCCATTCCCATCTCCTCCAGGACAAAGCCTCCCCCGAGGACTGAGATCAACCTGGTAGATTCAGTCCAGGCAGGTCCAGTCCCCCTCCTCCCAGGCTGAGCCAAGCATCCCTGCATAAGCCCCAGGTTTCAAACAGCCAATTCATGCAATGAGCACAGGACCCAGTCCCACTGCCTAGATGTCCCCCAAACAGATCAAGCCAATCAACTGTCTCACCTATTCAGAGGGCCTGATCCAGTTGGGGGCCCCTCAGCCATTGGTTCATAGTTCATGTGTTTCCATTGGTTTGGCTATTTGTCCCTGTGCTTTATCCAACCTTGGTTTCAACAATTCTCGCTATATAAACCCTCCTCTTTCTCGCCAATTGGACTCCTGGAGCTCCACCCCGGGCCTAGCTGTGGATCTCTGCATACTCGTACTTTCTTATGTCTCTCCCTATGGAAGCTCACCCACAAGGCCTACATCTTTATGATTTATGGCTATAAGAGGCACTACAATATTTTTTCACTGCTTTTCAATTTTAGGAATGCCTAGAGTGCATATATGGACAAAAGCCTTACATATACTTCAAGAGCTCTTAAGTACTGGTGCTTAATTTTTCATATCTCCCAGTATAGGCATTACCTTCTGAATCCTGGATTGCCTGGTCACACCATACAGCTAGACTGCTACAGGACAAAGGTGCTCTATAACTGCCAGTCTGATTACAGACTATTAATTACTCATAGATTCTTAAATATTGAGCTTTGGCTTTATGAATAAATTGATACAATTCCAGATCCTTTTGATGAACTGTTCATTAATGATATAAAACCTATAGAAATATGATTAGGAATAATAATTCTGTTCTAAATGTATTTTATTAATTCTGGTCAAAAGATAAACAAGATTTGAGATATATATATATATATAAATGAAATATTTCAGATTTCATTCTCTGGTTATCCTGATGTTTTGTTGAGACTCCAAAGATTCATAATTTTGCTCTAACAAAATTCACCACTGTTATATTGCTAATATGTCTAAAGATTTTGTCTTTTTAAGAAAGTTCTTATAAGCTTCAGGAGATTAAAATTTACCAACGCTCACAGGCCAAGAAGGACCGGGAGGAATGGAACCTGACTACAGTTTATTTCTCTCACTTGCAAATTTTCTTTTTCTTCTCTGGGGTGGGGAGGGGAACTTTCTCTCTCTCTCCCTGGCCCCCAATCCCCTCTTCCATCTACTAACCATGCATTTGATATTCCATAGGTACACCTAAGAGAAAACGTTTCCTCCTTAAAACTCCTCAACTGCATGTTCTACCACTAATACATACATTTGTTTCCATCAGAAATTCTAACCATTTAAAGAGTTAGAGGTTGTCATCCTCTGGACCATGGACATGCTCTCTAGCTACAGGTCTGCACCCCATCCCCCAGTCCACACCGATGTGCTGTCCAGCTCAGCCCTGCATCCGGCCATCTAGCCCATCCACGAGACAAGAAATCCTGCTATAAGCACATGTCTCACAGAGCCTGAAACAGCCTGCTCTTCCTGGGTTTCCACTGCATTCCAGCCTTCAAGACCCTCAGCTTTGCCCCCATCTCATCAGGAAGTAACCATGGATGATTTCTACAGCCCCTTTGTCACATACCTTTCTTTCTGTACTGAACTCTCGAGCCCAGGGGCCGGACTGCCCTTAAAAAACATTTTATTATTAATTGTATAATTTTTGCCCATGATCCTGAATTGTATGTACTACCAGACATTCTCCTCATTTACTTATGGCAATTGTTCTGTACGTAAGTCTTGCTATGTATGCCCTGACACAGGTTATTACTGTCCTCTCATAGTTGATGGTTTAATATTGCATTGCTTACAAATTTAAATTAGGTAAGGCTCAGCTGCAGCCTTGGTCGCACAAATGCTCATGACTAACTCAGGTAACTATCTAACAATGCCTCTTTAAAATACAGTTTAGAATGGGAACACATGAACTATGAACCAAAGGCTGATCAACTGGATCAGGCCCTCTGAATAGGTGAGACAGTTGATTGGCTTGATCTGTTTGGGAGGCATCTAGGCAGTGGTACCAGGTCCTGGGCTCATTGCATGAGATCGCTGTTTGAAACCTGGGGCTTATTCAGGGACAATTGGCTCAGCCTGGGAGGAGGGGACTGGACCTGCCTAGACTGAGTCTATCAGGTTGATCGCAGTCCTCAGGGGAGACCCTGCTCTAGAGAAGGTGGGAATAGGGGGTCGGCTGGGGGGAATGGGAGGGGGGCAGGAAGGGGGAGAATAAGGGAATCTGTGGCTGTTATGTAGAACTGAATAGTATTGTAAAATAAAAAAATAAATAAAATAAAATGCTTAAAAACAATAAAAAATAAAATACAGTTTAACCAAATTAATACCACTAATCAAAGATTAATAGATAGAGTTAATGTTCCAAACTAACAATTTCTTTTTGATAAGTCACAATTAATAGTATTTAGACACATTTGACCATATTATGCCATATTAGCTAATGATGGATTTTTATGTTACTCCTCTGCTCCCTTTTTGGGACAGAGATATTCTAACTACATACAACTATACCTATTAGATAATTAGACTAATTCTCAGCCTGCCATCTATATAGACTATTGATTATAAATATATATAATTGATACAATATCAATTAAATATTAAAATTAATTAATCATTGCTTATCTTTTTCAAGACATCTCCAAATTTAAGTTTATCTACATATTTGCTGCCCTAGAGAGAATTGAACATTCTCCTTTTTTTTACTAAATGAAAAAAAAGGAATTGCTGCAAGCTCCAAAAAATATATGAAGTAGGATTCCAGCTGATTATGACAACGCTAATAACTGGAGGAAGCCAAGGGCCTTCCAGGGGTCAAGCTGAGGCTCAAGGAACCTTGGTGATATTTGGCTTTTGATTATTAGCCGTTTCCTACTATGAGTTTCTTGGGTGCTATTGCAGCTTTTCCATCTCTTACTAGCAACCATTTCCCCTCTGCTAATGGGATATTTACATAACCTTGTGCACTGACAGCTATGGTCAGCCAGAACCCCAGTTCAAGCCTCCCTGTAATTATTATCATTGGCAGCATCCGGCCAGGTCCATCCCCGGATGGAGGAAAGCACCTTATCAGAGATACCTCTGTACTCTCTAAGAACAGACTCATGCATCCGGGCTACCTGTTTGAGAAGGCCTGGCGGATGTGCTAATTAAGCTTAACTTTCTCCTCTCCAAAGTCTTATCTCTAGTTTTAGATCCACCCTTAATTAACTCAGAACTAAAAGGTTCCAACTTACAGGTACACCTAGCTGTGATGGAAGTTGCCTAGCCAAGTTGCCTAGCAACTGAGCACACTCACCAGAAATGGCAGGAGCAGAGATAGCTTGGAGAGATAAGGGTCAAAGGGATAAAAGGGCAGTTTTATTTTCAGAGAAGACTAGATGGAGAAGAGAATAAGGAGAACTAGATGGAGAACTTGAGGGCAAGATGGAAGATGGGGAAGAGCCAGATGGGGAAGTACTAGATGGGTAAGAAAGAAATGAAAAGAACCTAGTTGAGGCAGAATTAAGATGAGAGAATTAAGATAGAACTCAGAGGGGACAGCAGATTAATGTAGAGAGAAATCAGGCAAGAAAGGAGCCAGGGACCAGAACAGAATTGAAGCTGTGTAGATAGGATTTTATCCCAGAGGAATAAAGTAGACAGACAAAGAGCTCCGTGTACTTAGATTCTTTTCCGAAAATAATTCTCACCGTTCGCAGTTTCTCTTCTGGGCCCCTGGGAAGTATATTATTAAGGCTGGCCCGATAATAATATACAAGAGGTACAGTTGAGAGTGGGAGCACATGTCTTTAGTCTCAGCACTCAGGAGGCAGAGGCTGGCAGATCTCTGTAAGGTTAAGGCCAGCCTGGTCTACTATAGTGGTTTGAATGAGAATGACCCCCATAAACTCATATTTGCAAACTTAGTCCCCAATTGGTAGAAGTGTTTAGGAAAGATTAGAAGGTGTGGCCTTGTGGGAGGAGGTGTGTCCTTGGGGATGGGCTTTGAGGTTTCCAAAGACTCAAGCCATTTTCAGTCAGCTCTTCGCCTCCTGATTGTATTGCAAGATGTGAGCTCTCAGCTGCTCTCCAAATACCTGCTGCCTGCCACCTACATTCTGTCATCATTGATTCTAACCCTCTGAAGCTATAGGCCCCAAGTAAACTCTTTTATAAGTTGCCTTTGTCATGGTGTCTTATTATAGCAGTAGAAAAATAACTAATACATCTACACACCAAGTTCTAGGACAGCTGGGGCTACCTAGTGAGACGGTTTCAAAACTCTCTTCCTCTCTCTCTTCCTCTCTCTTCCTCTATTACACACAAACACACACACACACACACACACACACACACACACACACACACACACACACACACACACGGGGCATAGTACAAGGCTAAGGAAAAGATTTAACCAGTAAATTGCTGGCTGCACAAACCTCAGGACCTGAGTTCGGATCTCTATCATCTACATAAATAGCTAAGTGCAGTCACCCATGCCTTAATCCTAGCACTGAGAAAGCAGAGACAGGAAGATCCCAGAGGCTTTCTGGCCAGCCAGTCTAGCTGAAACAACAGTCTCCAGGTTCAGTGAGAGACGCTGTCTCAAAAAAGTAAGATGAAGAGAGATGGAGGAAAACACACATTGTTGACCTCTGCCCCCAACCATATATGTGTGCACACACACAGATGCACAAAACAAGCGTTCGTTCAGCATCTCCAAAACTGCTCTTTCTCTCATATCTGACCATCCAGAATACAAAACAACAATTTTAAGCCAGGCAGTTGCAAATCATTATCAGATACCTCGTTATCCTTCAGCCTCTACCAATCTCTGTGAATGACCTCCATAGCACCTTTTCAATGTTTTCTTTTCCATCTCCCTATAGTGAACCACTGTACTGGTTGGTTTTGTGTCAACTTGGAATAAACTAGAGTCATTGGGGAGGAAGGAGCCTTAAGTAAGAAAATGCCTGCATAAGATCCAGCTGTAAGGCATTTTCTTAATTAATGATTGAAGGGCGAGGGCCTAGCCCATTGTGGGTGGAGCCATCTCTGGGCTGGTGGTCCTGGGTTCTATAAGAAAGCAGGCTGAGCAGGCCATGGGAAGCAAGCCAGTAAGCAGCATCCCTCCATGACCTCTGTATTAGCACCTGCCTCCAGGTTCCTGGCCTTTTTAAGTTCCTGTCCTGACTTTCTTTGGAAGTGTAAATTGAATAAACCCTTTCCTCTCCAATTTGCTTTTTGGTCATGGTGTTTCAGCAGTAGAAACCCTAACTAAGACCATTTTCTTTCTTTTTTATTATTTTTTTTTTCATTTTACATACCAACACCAGTTTCCCCTCCCTCACCTCCTCCCACTCCTCCACCTACCTCCCCCTAACCCCCCATCCACTTATCAGAAGAGGGTAAGGCCTCCCATGAACAGACAACAAAGCCTGTCATCAAGTTGAGGCAGGACCCAGCCCCTTCCCCCTGCATCAAGGCTGAGCAAGGCATCCTACCTTAGGGAATGTGTTCCAAAAAGCCAGTTCATGCATCTGGGATAAGTCCTGATCCCACTGCCAGGAGCCCCACAAACAGATCAAGCCACACAACTTTCACCCCCATTCAGAGGGCCTAGTTAGGTCCCATGCAGGCTCCCCAGTTGTCAGTCCAGAGTCTGTGAGCTCCCACTAGCTCCGGTCAGCTGTCTCTATGGTTTCCCCATCATGATCTTGACCCCCCCCCCACAGACCTTGCTCATATAATCCTGCCTCCCTCTCTTGGACTGGACTCCAGGAGCTCGGCCCAGGTAAGCACCATTTTCATCCTAGACTGTGCATAGTTTCTCTGCTGCCACATGAACAAATGTGGCAGCAAATTTCACCTCATTGTTTTTCTTGGCTGACAGTTCTTCAATGGATTCTTGTTATTTTGTATCTCTAATCAGGTTCTGTAAGTTCTCCCGCTATCTTCCCTAGATTTTGTCAAACTCTGTAGTCTCACTGGCCTTCTTTCAGTTCTGTGAAGATACAGCATTCTTTCCTGCTGAAAAACCATTAGACAAACTCCTCTCTCTACCTAGTACTTACCCACAACACCCAACTTGGCCAGGTTAATACTTCCCTCTATTAGGAGGGTTCTCTAGAGGAACAGAACTGATGGTTTACAAGGTAGATACTGAGTAATAGTACCAATAATGACTGTCTTCATAATGGAGACACTGAGAGCCCAGTAACTATTCAGTCTATGTATAAGACCACATTGCTGCACTTCTTTGGCTATGAAGTGAGTTCCTTGGTCAGAAGCAATGCTGTGTGGAATACAATGATGGTGAATAAGGCATTCTGTAGGTCCATGAACTAGTTTAGGCAGAAGTATTATGTGAAGGAAAGGCAAATGCATACCCACACAAATATCTATTTCAATGGAAGTGGTCCAATATGGTCAACTTTTCACTAAGTTCTGGTTAATCACCTCAGAAAATGGAGCCATTTTGGGGGCTCAGTGTTGGTCTCTGCTGATGGTAGATTGGGCACTCAGTAGATGTAGCCAGGTCAGCCTTAGTGAGCAAAAATCCATGTTGTTGAGCCCATGTATACATACATTCATCCTATCCCTCTCACTATGGCCACTTTCATCATGGGCAATGCTAGGGATGGTCAGGGAAAAAGACTGACTACTACCCGTAGAATAATGGGTCATTTTATTTTATTATTGAGGTCCTCCTCTACTGACTTTACCTTTAGTAAGCATTCACACAGAACACAAGTATCTGCACCTTTGCCCACTTGAATAAAATACAATCTACACACCCCTTCCCTAAATGTTTTTCTCATCAATTTTCCAATTAGATCCTTTGCATTTAAGTTATTCAATTGGGCAGCCTTGTCTCTCACTGTTAAGTCTGACATACAGACACAGGAAATGGCAGAGCTCTCTAAGGATGCTGGTGCCCCTCCTCATAAATCTGTTTTAGATTGTTAGTGAAGGGCATGTCTTCTAGGTCCTTACATTGTGGTGGATTAGGTTTAATGTTCTATTGCATTAACTGATTTGTGGGTAGAGTTGTGTCAGTGGTATACACATGCCTTGGTGCTTATGTGAAGTTCAGAAAGCAACTTTCGGTAATCACTTCCTCCTTCTACCATGTGGATCCCAGGAATCTAACTTAGTTCATCAGTCTTGGTGGCAAGAACTTTTACTCACTGAGCCATCTTGCCAGTCCAAGGATTAGGCTTTATTTTTATATTTTTAAGGCTTTTTAAAAAATTATGTATGTGTGTGCATCTGTATGTGTATATATGCGCAGGATATGGGTATCTAAGAAGGCCAGAAGACAGTATCCGATATTCTGGAACTGGAGTTACAGGCAGTTATGAGCTTCCTGACTTAAGTGCTGAAACCAAACTCCAGTTCTCTGCAAGAACAGTATAAGCGTCAACACGAAGCCAGTGTGATGACTCTTCTTTGTTGTCAATTTGCCTACATTTGAAAATAACTAAAATCCAGGGCACGCCTGTAAGGGATATTTGCTTGATTTGAGTAGGTAGATCTACTTCTAATCTGGATCTTTGAAGTAGGAAGACACACCTTTAATCTGGGCCATACCTTCTGCTGGAAGCCTATATAAGGACATGAAAGAAGGAAGCTTTTGTTCTTTGCCTCCTTGCCCTCACCTTACTAGTACATCCATTCCTTCACTGTCATTAAAGCCTACTTATTCAGGATTCCAGATATACTGAAGATCAGCTGAGACATCCAGCCATGTAGACTGAGCAACTATTAGATTCTTAGACTTTCCAATCATAGCCAGCCATTGTTGGATTAGCTGGACCATAGCATGTAAGTCATTCTAATAAGTTCCTTTTCTGTATATATAGAGAGATATTTAGTCTATAATTTCTGTTACTCTAAAGAACCCTGACTAACACAGCCAGTAAGCCATCTTTTGATCCATACTTCAGCCAACCAGTCAAATAAACTGTTAGCATTTTTTAACTGTGTAAGCTGAAACATTAAATACAGATTTTCTATTCAGTAGATCCATATCAATAAGTTCAACTTGATCTTGTTTTATGTTCTGTGGTAGTTTGAATGAGAATAGCCAACAGCAACAGGAGTAACAACAGGGATAGACGTATTCACCATAATGAAGCAAAAGGAAGAAAGCAAGCAAGCTTCTTCTTTTCCTTGGACCTCTGTATATCTGGGATGCCACCAACCCTAGGAGAAGATCATTTCCCCTCAGTTAATCCTTTCTGAAATGCTCTCACAGACCTACCCAGAGGTATATCTCTTGTATAATTCCGGATTAAATTAAGTTGATTGTCAAGATTACCCATCAAGCCACAGTTGGCTCACCCTGCCCAGGACCATATTAGACCAGCTCTCAGCCTTCATCAGAGAAACTGTTTTTACAGTGAAAAAACATTTATACAGATACTCACAACCTGTCAAAGTTCAGAGAATAAGTGTCTGCAGAGTGCTTAACTCTATATCATATTGCTGCCCCCCAAGCCTCAGGAAACAACATGGAAGAGGAGTCAGAAAGATTTTAAGAACCAGAGGTCAGACAAAAGGATATACTGGTGACACACCACAGTACCCAATGCCACTAGAATGAATGAAGAGGTGTTGGAAAGATGGAGGATCAAGGTGGGGTTTTTGTTTGTTTGTTTGTTTTATTTTGTTTTTAATTGATTTTGAGGGGTCCCCTTTGGGGGATGCTGTAGGAGTGAGGGGAGGATATGGAGGGATTGGGAGGTAAACAGGATTGGGGTGCATGATGTGGGATTCCCAACCAATCAATAAAGAATAATGTTATAGTGGATGTTCACATGTAGAAGAATGCAAATAGATCCATATCTATGGCCATGCACAAAACTCAAGTCCAAACGGATCAAGGACCTCAATATAAATCTAGTTACACTGAACCTGATAGAAGAGAAAGTGAGAAGTAGCCTTGAATGCTAGACAACTTCCTGAATATAATACCAGTAGCACAGATACTCAGATCTACAATTAATAAATGGGACCTCCTGAAACTGAGAGCTTCTGCAAGGCAAAGGACACTGTCAATAGGACAAAATGGCAGCCTACAGAATGGGAAAAGATTTTCACCAACCCCACATCTGATAGAGGGCTGATCTCCAAAATATATAAAGAACTCAAAAAACTAGACATCAAAATACCAAACAATCCAGTTAAAAAATGGGCTACAGATCTAAACAGAGAATTCTCAACAAAAGAATTTCAAAAGGCCGAAAGATATTTAAGGAATTGCTCAACATCCTTAGTCATCAAAAAAAAAAAAAAAAAATCAAAAGGACTCTGAGATACCATCTTATACCTGTCAGAGGGCTAAATCAAAAATGCTAATGACAGCCTATGTTGGAGAGGATGTGGAGTAAGGGTAATACTCCTCCACCGTTGGTGGGGGTGAAAACTTGTACAGCCACTTTGGAAGTCAGTATGGCGGTTTCTCAGAAAATTGGGAATCAATTTACCCCAGGACCCAGCTATACCAATCTTGGGCATATACCCAAAGGATGCTCAGCCATACTACAAGGACACTTGCTCAACTGTGTTCATAGGAACGTTATTCATAATAGTCAGAACCTGGAAACAACTTAGATGCCCCTCAACCAAAGAATGGATAAAGAAAATGTAGTACATATACACAATGGAGTATTATTCAGCAGTAAAAAAAAAAAATGGCATCATGAAATTTGCAGGCAAATGGATGGATGGAACTAAAAAAAAAAAAATCATCCAGTGTGAGGTAAGCCAGACCCAGAAAGACAAACACAGTATGTACTCCCTCATAAGTGGATATTAGATGTAAAGCAAAGAGTAACAAGGCTACAATCCACAGACCCAGAGAAGCTAGGTAACAAAGAGGACCCTAAGAGGAATGCATGGATCGCCCTGGGAAGGGGAAATAGAAGAGATCTCCTGGGTAAACTGGGGGTGGGGGAGGGGATGTAGGATGGAAACATGAGGGATCAGGTTGATGGAGTTGAGGACTGGACAGAGGGGGAGAATAATGAAAGAGATATCTTAATAATGGGGGGGGCGCATTTGGGGTTAGGAAGAAGCCTGGTACGAGGGAAATTCCCAGGAATCCACAAGGATGACTCCAGCTAAGACTCCTAGCAATAGTGGAGAGGGTGCCTGAACTAGCCTACCCTGGTAATCAGATTAGTGAATACCCTAACTGTCATCATAGAGCCTTCATCTAGTAACTGATGGAAACAGATGCAGGGATCCACAGCCAAGAACCAGGCTGAGCTCCAGGAGACCAGTCAAAGACAGAGAAGAAGGATTCTATGAGCAAGGGGAATCAAGATCATGATGGGGAAACCTACAGAGATAACCAAACCAAGCTAGTGGGAACTCATGAACTTTAAACCAACAGCTGTGGAGCCTCCACAGGACTAGACTAGACCCTCTGCATAAGCAAGACAGTTGTGTAAATTGATCTGCTTAAGGGGCCCCCCTAGCAGTAGGGTTAGGATTCATTCCTAGTGTGGGCTTTTTGGAGCCCAGTGCCTATGGTGGGACACCTTACACAGCCTTGGTGCAAGACTGGGACCTGCAGGCTCTCATGACTCCCCATAGGAAGCCTCGCCTTGAAGGAGGTGGGAATAGGGGGTGGGTTGGGGAGAATACTGGTGGGGGGCAGGAGGAGGGAGGAGAGGGGGATCTGTGCTTGGTATGTAAAATGAACAGAAAATTTCTTTTTTTTTTTTTTTTTTTTTTTTTTTTTTGAGCTGAGGATCGAACCCAGGCCTTGCGCTTGCTAGGCAAGTGCTCTACCACTGAGCTAAATCCCCAACCTGAAAATTTCTTAAAAAGAAAAAAAGATTGTGATGAGGAAACCCACAGAGACAGCTGACTTGAGCTAATGGGAGCTCATGGACTCTGGACCAACAGCTAGGGAGTCTGCATGGGACAGGCCTAGGCCCTCTACACGGGTGTGACAGTTGTACAGCTTGGTCTGGTTGGAAGGCTCCTAGCAGTGAGATCAGGACCTGTCTCTGGGGCTTAGCTGACTTTTTGGAGCCCATTCTCTACAGTGGGTTGCCTCCTCCAGCCTTGATGCAGGGGTCGGGGGTTGGGAGGGGTTGCTCAATGTGATATGACTCCCATGGGAAGCTTGCCCCTTTCTGAATGGAAGAGGAGTGAATGGGGGGAGGACAGACAGGAGGTAGGGGGAGGGGAGGGAATGGGAAGAGAGGAAGGAGGGGAAATTGTGGTTGTTATATAAAATAAATGAAAAAAAATTAATAAAAATATAAATACACAAAACAAAAAAAGTATTATGTTATAGGGGAAAAAAAAGAACCAGAGGTCAGAGAAGACTGCTGAAAACAGTGTCTTCTGGACACAAGAGGGTTATTGACCTCATGAACTCACAGCAGCTGGAGTTGCCTGGACAAGACTAGCACAAGATCAAGCCAATCATCATTCTGGCATGGCTGGGGGAGGGATATGCAGGGCCCACTCCTTTTGGCAGTTGATGGCTTTTGGCAGTTGATGGCTGTTAGTGCTGGGGGAGTCAGTTTTCTTCAGGGATACAGGCCCTGGGAAGCTGACCATGTTCCAGTGGATGGCTTCACATACATGTGCATACGGGTACTATTTTGGGGCTCAATAGGTAACACAAGAAGAAAAGGACATCAAGCTAGGAGAGAGGCATGGTGGAATCCAGGATCAGAATACATTGTATCCGCATATGAAATGCTCAAAGAAAAAAAATTAAAGTTTTTTAAAGATTATCCATTATATTCCCAAACTATCATCACCATAGTAGACAAGTGTGATATTAGTATCACAGGCTACATAAAGCCACCCAAGGCTAAAGATAGCCATTTTGGAGTTCTGCCTCACCACTAAGCCTAGTTGCCCTTGAGAACGGAGGAGAGCAGTTGCTCAGCTGACAGACAACTCAACCTCAGTACAGTGCCCCAGAACAGCTGTTGGGAGATACAGCCCAGAACACAGGTTCTCAAAGTGTGCTCCCTGAACAGCAGCACCAGTACTGTCTGGAACAAATGAGAAATAGAACCATCATTCCCCACCCTGGGCCTACTGAGTTAACTACTGCAGGGTGAAGCCTAGCCCTTTGGCATTTTACAATGACTACTGCTCATCCCACAGATCTCGTCCTCAAAGTGTCCCCTGAACCCCCCAACAGGTCACAGCCCCTGCTGTTTATTTTCCTGTCACAAAGTACTTCTCCTTCACAATACATACCAAGTGCCATCAATTAAATATCAGTGTAGTCATCCATTTCAAGCCTCCATAACACTCCACAAGCTAAAAACCAAGTTGTTTTATTTACTTTGATTCATAGTGCATGGAGAAATGAGGGGACTGGGAAGAGAAAAATATAACCTTTTGTTTTCATGAGCTCTTGAGGCTTTCTTTAAATATGTATTTGATTTTTAATCATGTGTGTGCAGACAGTTTGCCATGCATATGTGGATACCCTGAGAGGTCAAAGGCATTGGATTTCCTGGAGCTGCAGCTACTACAGGCGGTTGGGGGCCACCTGAAATGGGTGCTGGGAATCCAACTCACATCCCCCGGGAGGAGTTATAGACACTCTTGACCGTAGCTCCAGTCCCCCCTCCCTTTTTTTTTAGGTTTTTGTTTGTATCGCTGTTGTTTTTGTTTGTTTTATCTTTTGGCTTTTTGAGACAGGGACTCTTATCTATCCCTGGATATGCCAAAACTCCTTATATAGACCTGGCTGGCCTTGAACTTGAAGAGATCCTCTGCCTCCTGAGCATTAGGATTAAAGGTGTGTGCCACCACACCTGGCTGTCTTGAGGCTTTTAAAATATCTGGCTGAGTATGAGCTCTGCCAAGACAGTTGGCAGTCTAGTCCAAAGCTGAGGCACACAACCAAGGCCAGAGGCTGAAGTTCGCCAGAGTGATATTGACTATCTAAAATTTGCACCCGACTATCACAATTTTTAAGAATAAAGATGGGTTACACACAGAGACCTCAGCCAGTCCCAAATGCCAAGCTTTTAGTTATGATACCAATACTAAGTTGGGCATGGTAGAACACACCTGTAATCTTAGCACCTGAAGAGTATTTCCCCACAGACTCCTGTGCTTGAACTCACCTGGCATCGCTGTTTGGGATGTTATAGAACCTTTGGAGAAACTGCTGCAGCCCTTATCCTTGACTAAGAAGGTATAAGGACAGTGGCCCTAAGGGACACTAGCTAGGTATCAGATTACCGATTGATTCCGCATTTCCCTGGATACTGAAGATTAGATGACAGCATAAAGGATTCTTGGTTCCTTAAAGCACAGCTTCTGTGAAGTCATAAAGGACCTTCAACTACACAACATGTGAGATGTCTGATGACCAAAACAGCACGGCAACAGCAAACCCTTAAGATTTTCCCATGGTTCCCCCAGCATGCAAGGAGGCTGATGGCTAAAATGGGGCCTGGCTATAAAGATCAAGGCCCCCTAGTGTCCCTCCTCAAGTGAGGCTCTACCTCCTAAAGGTTCCATAAGATCCCAAAACAGCACCATTAGGTAGAAACCAAGTGTTCAAACACACGAGTCTGTGGAAAATGGTTCACATTCAAACCATAACAAAGCCTGAGGGTGGAAGGTCCTATAGTCTTCATTTCTATACTAGGATGAGGCCTGGAAGGATCCTTAAGAGGAGAATTTCACACTGGCTGGTGGTTTCTGAGAGGTTTTGGGATTGGTTCTCTAGCTCTGAAACAGTGGATCTTGGGCCTATGTCTAGAAGAACCCTTGGGGCGGGGTATATGGTAAGACTGCTCTTATCTGTGTCTTTGTCTTCTTCTTTAACCCTAGCTTCCCTTGCGGTTGGTGTGGCCCTATGACTAAGTTCTGCTGAGTTCTGGCTAATTGCATTTGAGTGTATGTGATGTGAACCCCATCTAGGCCTGCTGACATTCTTTAGAAATAAACCTCTGAGGGCTGGAGAGATGGATCAGTGGTTAAGAAAACTGGCTGCTCTTCCAGAGGATCCAGGTTCAATTCTCAGCACCCACATGGCAGCTCACAACTGTCTATAACTCTAGTCCCAGGGGATCCCAAATCCTCTTCTGGTCCCCAAGGGCACTACATGCACATGATGCACATATTTGTAGGCAAAATACTCAAACACATAAATAATTTTTTAAAGAAAGAAAACTCTGGCCACTATACATGCTTTGTGTGATAGGAAGCTGAAGACTCTTCCTACTAGAAGGTGCCCATGTTCTGTGGAAGAAAGATCCCTCTCGGCCACTATACTTCTTTGTCACAGCTGTCACAGTGGATCCTTCTGGTTACTCACTGCTTTCGAAACAAAGAACTGAATTACAGGGCATTCCAGCCACTATCTTGACCATATGCACATATTTGTGGGTTCTTAACTGTTCAAGGCCTTAAGGCTGTAATTAAGTGTAGTAGCAATATAGCTCAGTGCTTGCGAAACATGGTTGCAGCTATAAATTCCATCCCCAATACCACCAAACATCAAAATCCCCAGGCTCCAGTACACAAGATAAGTAAAAGCCTCAATCCTCCAAAGGGCAATTAAGAGCCTTTTGTTGATAATCTTTCCCATGCTGGCATCCCAGGGACCTTTCCAGTCATCCACTTGGTTATTTGCTAGAATTCCATGTGCCATTCTGAGCACTTAGACTCTCTACATGATAGAGAACAAGGCCCATTATAGTAATTCTACATTGCAGTTGAAATGAAAATCATTTTGGCCATTCCATAGGGCTCCCATACTATGGGAGCAAGGTTCTTCCTGGTTCTTCACACCAGCTATATTTCATCATGAATCACAACCTATTTTAGTTACCACCTGAATAATGTGTGAGTGTCCTATGGAGTTTTCCTGTCCCAAAAATAGCCATGGGGTAGAATTCCCAAGATCATTTCAACACATTCCCTGCTTGTTCTTGTGTTGGAAAACACAGTGCAGTGCCAAAAGTCCATCATGAGCTGCTGTGTGCTGTGGGAAGTTGAGTTCCTTGAAATACTGCATGGACCTCGCTTACTTTTTACAAGCCTTTCTAGGCCTAAACCAGATGTACCATGGAAGTGTGAACCCTCTCAACCTCTAATGCTTGTGCATCAAAGAAAGACTTTTACAACTACCCACTGAAGCTACCCACTGATGTCCAGATATGTGGGACTGGAACTTCTCTGTGCACTAGTTATCTTGAAATCCAAACACCACTGAATTCTTCAGGGGCCCAGCCTGTGTCAGAGAGAGGAGCTAAAGGGCCCACCCTCAGGGCTCCAGAGGAATGTATAAGATACATGCCTTTCAGTGACTGTCTTTCCCCAACTTAAGCTCCATTATGAGATCTAGATGTCGTTTCAGTCCTTAGCATCCCTGTATGCTATGAAATCAACAGCTCTCTGGATAGTCTTCTGCCTTTTTGTCCTTTTAGATTCTGGGAAATATTTCTTCTGATCACAGGCTTCTGGGAAAGTTAAGAACCTTTTCAGCTATCATCTTTGCTGCACACACTAGTGTGCTAAAGGTTCTAGCAACCACCTCCCTGTCCTTAAAATGTGGTTATGCCAATCCTTCAATTTCCCAGCATGCCCAGGATAACCTGTCTGTCATAAGCCGGTGTCCACTCTGCTGGCATCCTTCTAGGATGCTGGTGACAGGAAGGCCCCAGGATACCTGCCTGCATGTGAGTTGGGGAATTAGAACCAGCAGCCTGCCTGTAAAGTACTGTCCTTGGACCCCATTTTGCCACCAACATGCCCAGGTACCACATATTAAACAGTCAGTCTAGGCTTAATCCTACATTCAGCTGGGGAACTGAAGGGCATTCTGACCTAGGGTAGCCTGGCTGTTGTGGAAACAAGAGGCCCTTTAAGTGCTTCTTCCTTCTTTTCTTGGTACAGTGTCCCTTTGACCCTCTGGTCACCAAGATGCCCCCTCACAAGGGATATAGGAGTCATTTCATCCCTCAGCCTGCTCACATACCAGGTCCATCTCATCATTAATTTGCTCATAAGATGTGAACTCAAGAGCCTGTTCAGCCAACATACCCAACTCTACATACTGGCACCAGGGAGCCCTTTGGGACACTATTTGGCTTTGCACTAGTGCTATGGTATGCTTTCAGTTCTCATCCTGCTTATTACATATTCATTCTGTCCTGCAGGATCTTGCCTACACATGCGCTAAAGGACTAAAGGCCATTCTAGCCACCAGCCTGCCCACCTGCCTGATCTTGTCCTGTCACTTAAGGTCAGGTTCAGCGTCATAAACTAGAAAAGAAAATTTGCTTAAATCAGAAAAGAAGCACATTTCCCTTCTTGTTAAATGTGTGTAGGAACTGGCAGTTTGGGGCTGGAGTTTAGTAGCTCTATGAGGTTACCAGGAACTCAAAGGTCCTCTGGCTCTATCACACCTAAGATCTGTTTCTTGACGTCATGGTTCAATGTGGATACTAGAGCACTATCTATTTTAATCTGCTCCAGGCATTAAATGTGAGAAACAGGGAAGAGAGGACCCACCCCTCTCTTTTAAGTTGACCACCTAAGAACAGCATACACAATGTTTTCCTTACCCAGAGTTTAGTCAAGTTGATCACTCTTCAGAAAGGGAAGTTGCTGTGGAATAATCCTTCTGTACACTGTGAATATGTATTACTCTCATTGGTTAATAAAAAGCTGACAGGCTGGTAGCCGGGCAGGAAGTTAGGCAGGAAAGTCAAACTGAGAATGATGAGAAGAAGGAGGGCGGAGTCAGAGGAGTCACCAGCCAGAGGCAAAGGGAGCTGGAGATGAATGTGCCATGCTAATAAAGGTACTGCCACGTGGCAAAGCATAAATAGAAATGAGTTAATTTAAATGTAAGAGTTAGTGAGTAATAAGCCTGAGATATTGGCTGAGCATTTATAAATAATATTAAGTCTCTGTGTAGTAATTTGAAAGCAGCTACTGGGATGGGGAGTAGGTGGTCAGGACAGGAAAACTTTTGACCACAGTAAGTTAAGAAATGTGGTCTGTCAGCCATGCTACTCTGTGCCCAAGTAAAAGAGTTTAATTGCTAAGGGACATATTTTTTGGTTACGTCTGCCTTCATAAAACACCCTAAAATTACAACAACCAAAAATCAGCCGTTAAGCATACCAATCATTGTATTCTCTCTCCAGGATCCTTGGGTTGTGGGCATTCATCTGGGCAGTTTCTTCTGCTAGTCTCACTAAGGGTTACAGTGAACTAAGAGGCTGAGATTCTTGGACCTGTCTCTTCAGTTTGCTCACAAATTCTCCTCTCATGCCATCAATGGAATGTCAAAAAACACAAAGCAGATTTTCCCAGGTCATCTCAAAGCTTGGGCATAGTGTCGCCTCACCACTTGGCACTAGTCAAAGCAGTCACAGGGCTAGGCAAAATTCAAGCAAGGAAGAAACATACTTCCCTTCTCTAGGAGGAAATTGACACAAATTTTGAAGTCTCTTTAATACACCACCAGAAGAATGGGTATTTGGAAATAATTAGCAGCCTTTGTCTTGCCTCCCTTTAAGAGAAACAGTATAAAAGTAGGAGAATATCATTGCTATACAAAATTCATGAAAAAAACTGACTTAGACTCTAAAGGAAATCAGAGGCGAAGCATGGTAATATTGTAATAATTCTCACACCTGTTTTACTCTGGTTTCTGTTTCTCTGAAAAAGCACTCACCCAAATCAACTTGGGTGGGAAGGCTTATTTCATCTTACATTCCAGATAACAGTTCTTTACTGAGAGAAGTCAGGGCAGGAACTGAAGACAGGAACCTGGAAGCAGAAACTGAAACACAGACCATGGAGGAGCACTGCTTACTGGCTTGCTTTCTCTCATTTGTTTAGCTACTTTTCTTATCCAGCCCAGGTCCGCATGCAAAGGGATGATAGCTACAGTAGACTAGGCTCTCCTGTATCAATTAGCGATTGAGAAAGTGCCCCACAGGTACAGCCATAGGCCTATCTGATGGTTGCAGTTCCTCAGCTGAGGTTCCCTCTTCCCAGGTGATTCTCTAGTTTGTGTCAAATTGACAAAACCCAACCAGCACAAAGCCACAGTAACTATGAGTGCACTAGTCCAGACAACATTGAAAGACAATGGACATCAGACACTCCCAGAAAAAGAAATATGATTGGCCAGTTGTAAAAAGTCAAAGCACTCACCCTTACTGATAATGAGTAATAATAAAGTAACTTATTACATTCTCTGCCTGACTGAAAACACACACTGTTGGTGGCTGGACAAATGCCTCCAGTTAAGAGTGTTTCTTGTTCAGTGAGTGGACAAAAGCTCAGTTCCTAGTACCCACAAGATGTGGTTCACAACTGCCTGTGACTGCAGCTCTAGGGAGCACCCTCTTTTGGCTTCTGCGGGCACCAGCACATGTGGTATTCACTCACACAGACATACACACACATACATAAAAATAAAAAAAGTCTTTTTTAAAGAAGCACATAAAGTTGAAAGTGCAAGTAGGAGATGATAGGGAAGAACTGGAGGGGTGGGTTAAGGGGGTGGATTTGACCAAGACATCTCATATGTGTGTGTATATGAAATTCTCAAACAATAAAAAAACTTTAAAAAAAAACTAATTAAAAAAAAAAAAAACAGAAATATCCGGGCAGTGGTGATGCTTATCTTTAACCTCAACACTTAGGAGGCAGAGACAGGAGGATCTCTGTGAGTTCGAGGTCAGCCTGCTCTACAGAGTGAATTCCATGACAGCCAGGGCTACACAGAGAAATCCTGTCTCAAAAATCAAAAAAAAAAAAAAAAAAAAAAAAAACCCAAAACCCAGAAATAAAGAAAATACATAGTTGATGTGGAATAATCCTTTTGTACACTGTCAATATGTATTACTTTCATTGGTTTAATAAAGAACTGACTGGCCAATAGCCAGGCAGAAAGAGGTTACATGGGAGAGCCAAACTGAGAGGATGCTGGGAAGAAGAAGGGCAGAGTCATGGGAGTCACTAGGTAAATGCAAAGGAAGCAGGAGATGAATGTGCCATGCTGAAAAAAGGCACTGCCATGTGGTAGAGCATAGATAAGAAATATGGGTTAATTTAAGTTGTAAGAGCTAGTTAGTAACAAGCCTAAGCTATCAGCTGAGTATTTATAATTAATATTAAGTCTCTGTGTGGTTATCTAGGAGTGGGCTGGCAGGATGAAAAACTCCACCTACAAATCGTGACCAGCCTCTTGTACCTATATCCACATAAGACCTGAGAAAGCTTAAAAGAGGGTTCTAAATGCACAGAAATGGAGCCAAGCATGGCTTCCTAGTCCCATGTCTCTCACGCCAGCTGTGGTACAGGGACATATCTCCTGGCTTTTAGCATGAGCCCCACCAGTGCACCATGAGCTAAGCTGCATGGTGGCTTTAAGGTTTTGTTCATGCAGACAGAAAAGATCACAGATACTCAATAAAACAGGTTCAGATAAAAATCAAAAATTGTTAGACAAAGAGGTGAGTGACTCTTCTTCAACCCAGAGAGTCCTGCCTCTAGGACCCAGGCCCTGGGACACAGCCAGTCCCCTGGAACCCCACCCATTTCTGCCCCAGTTGCCAGCCAGCAGGGAAAACTCCTGCAGGCAGGCTCCCCTACCAAACCCCCCCATCGGACCCTGCAATCTACAAGACCTATCCCCTACCCCAATGCCCATCTGCCTGTAACCCCAGTAACTTCCTGAGACAAGGAAACCAAACCTACAGCTCTCATTGGACCAAGAGGTGAGTGACTCTTCTACAACCCAGAGAGTCCTGCCTCTAGGACCTAGGCCCTGGGACACAGCCAGTCCCCTGGAACCCCCACCCATCTCTGCCTCAGTTGCCAGCCAGCAGCAAAGACTCCTGTGGTCAGGCTCCCCCACCAAAACCACCACTGGAGCAGCAATCTACAAGACCCATGCCCTACTCCAATACCCATTGCCCTGCGACAGCAGTGGCTTCCTGAGACACAGAATCTGCCAGCTCTCATTGGACCAAGAGAGGCTTCCTGAGACACAGAATCTGCCAGCTCTGACTGGATCAAGAGCCCTGATAAGACCAAGACTGGCTCCCTGAGCTACAGAATCAGCTAGCTTGGATTGGACCAAGAGCAGTTCCCTGAGATACAGAATCTGTCAGCTCCAATTAGACTAAGAGCTAAGATTGGACCCAGAGAGGCCCCCTGAGACACAGACACAGCAAGCACAGAGTGGACCAATAGCAGCTTTCTCAGACACAGGCACCTCTTACACCTATTAGAGGAAGAGATGGGTAGACACCAGTGCAAAAATGCATACAACAACATAAAGAGCAATATGGCACCACCAGAACCTAGCCCTTCCACAACAGCAAGACCTGAACATCACAATGTAGAAGAAGCAGAAGAAAGTGACCTTAAAAATAACTTCATGAAGATCCTAGAGGCCTTTAAAGAGGCCTTAAAGAAATTGAGGAAAACACAAACAAAAATTGGAAGAAATCAATAAATCCCTTAAAGAAAGAAAGAAAGAAAAAACCATGAAAAAGCAATTAAACAGGTGAGGGAAACAGTTCAAGACCTGAAAAGGGAAATAGAAACAATGAAGAAGACACAAACAGAGGGAATTCTGAAAATAGAAAATCTGAGTAAATGAACAGGAACTACAGAGACAACCAAACCAAACTAGAGGGAACTCATGAAAGTTGAATCAACGGCTGTGGAGCCTGCATGGGACTGGACTAGGCCCTCTGCATAAGCAAGGCAGTTGTGTAGCTTGATCTGCTGGGGGCCCCCCTGGCAGTAGGATCTGAATCCATCCCTGGTGCATGAGCAAGCTTTTTGAAGCCCACTACCTGTGATGGGACACCTCGTGCAGCCTTGAGGCAGGGAGAAGGGCTTGGATTTGCTTCTACTGGATGTGCCTCCCCATAGGAGGCCTTGCCTTCTTGTTGGGGGGAAGTGAGGGGTGGGTTGGGAGGGAGAGGCTTGGGGGTGGGATGAGGGAAGAGGGGTATCTTTGACTGGTGTGTAAAATGAATGAAAAAAAAGTCTTAATAAAAAAGAAGAAAAAAGGTTAAGCAGTATCCATCAGTATCTCTAGGGATTTAACTATAGCTATATTTGAAGTTACAAATTTAATATTCATATGCTACAGTCAATCCTAAATAAAATAATGAACAAGTATATTTCTAAACTGCAAAAAACAGACTCTAAATGGGTTACAGTATGTTTAATAATGTGTGTAGGCTTGAAAAAAAAGACTATAGATGGTCATAAAAATAAATAAATAAATAAAAGTTTAAAAATAATAAAGTCAAAAAATGAATAAAGTAACTGTAGGGGGAAAGGGCCAGCCAAAGAAACACACCCTGACCCTGAAACCAGAGCCAATGAAAGAAACACTTTGGCCCTGAAACCAGAGCCAATGAAAGAAACACTCTGATCCTGAAACCAGAGCCAAAAAAACACACTTTGGCCCCGAAACCAGAGCCAGTGAAAGAAATACACCCTGGCCCTGAAACTAGAACCAAAATGCTAAAAAGATCCAGTGAAAGAAACATACTTTGGCCCTGAAACCAGAGCCAAAGAAACACACTCTGGCCCTGACCAATTCAGCATGAAAACCAGCCAATCCCTGAGTGAGAAAACCAATCAACTTTAGACTCACAATGATAAGATAGATAATAGAGTATGTTCTCTAAATTTGCCTAATACAAATGGACTGGACATTGCAACTGTAATTCTTACTTGATAACTGTTTTTGTTGTATATAATTTTACTGTGTTAAAGTTAAAAAACCTTCCTTTTTAATTAGACGAAAAGGAAGAAACACTGTGGAATAATCCTTTTTGTACACTATAAATATGCATTGTTCTCATTGGTTTAATAAAGAACCTGACTGGCCAATAGCTAGGCAGAAAGAGGTTAGGCAGAAGAGCCAAACTAAGAGGATGCTGGGAAGAAGAAGGGCAGAGTCATGGGAGTCACCAGGCAGATAGATGCAAAGGAAGCAGGAGATAAATATGCCATGCTGAAAAAAAGGTACCACCATGAGGTAGAACATAGATAAGAAATGTGGGTTAATTTAAGTTGTAAGAGCTAGTTAGTAACAAGCCTAAGCTATCAGTTGAGCATTTATAATTAATATTAAGTCTTTGTGCAGTTATTTGGGAGAAGGCTGGTGGGACAAAAAACTCCACCTACACATAGTGCATCAGAGCATAGTAGTAACTCACACCTGTAATTCCAGCATCCAGGCTGCTAAGACAGGAGGATTGTCATGAATGTGAGCCAGCCAGGGCTACATAGTGAGTTTCAGACCAGTAGTCTGAGCTACAGAGTAAGATCCTATCTCAAAAACAAAACAAACAAACAAAAAAGTACTTCCAATGCCATCAAAAGATAAAGTAAAATGATGGGAGCTTAGTATCCAGCAGAGTGGTAGACCGCCAGCATATCTGAGGTTCTGGGTTTGATTTTCAGCATTGCAAGACAATAAGAAAATGTAAAAAGCCCTTGAGCTCTTAAGGGCTTCTGAAAAATAAAGTTGTTACCTCTTTAAAGGACATTCTACTGCAATCCATACAGTTTGAGGACCAGGGAGATAGCTCATCAGGTAAAAGCATTTGTCACACAAACCTGATGACCCAAGTTTGGATCTTCTGAACCAATATTAGGAACAGACATAGTAGTGTGTGTCTATGAACCCAGAATTCCTACTGCAGACCGAAGGTGGAGACAGAAGAATTCCCTGGAGCACTCTGGCAGCCTAGCCTGAAATATGCAGCGTGATGGTAGAACAGAAAGAGGGATCTTGCTTCAAAACGCAGGGGAAGGAAAAGACTGACACTCAAGGTTGCCCTCTGACCTCCACACACATGCCATGGGATACACACACCCTCACACACAAACTCAAGCACACACACACACACACACACACACACACACACACACACACACACACCATACACATATATCATACGTATACCGTATACAAAAATACTTTTAAAAGATATATAAAATTTAAAATACTAATGGCCTAGAAAGTAGAAATGAAATTGTCTGCAGGAAACTATCAGGAGAGGGAGAGGGATGAAAGAGAGGGTATGTGGGTAATATATTCAATACACAATAAACACATGTATGAAAATTTTAAAGTAATAAATGCAAAAGAAAAATGTGTGTGCGATAGGGCAATTCCAGTCATGAGTCAACAGTTCACAAAATAGTTACAAGAATATTTCAAAGTAATGAGATAATGGCAATCTAATATTCATACATAATACATCATAAGATAATGTTTTTCTTTATGTTTTTTTTTCTTTTTCTTTCTGATGCAGGGGTGGAACCCACTATGAAAACACTTTGCCTCTGCACCATATGGACAGCCAATGAGCTAGCTTTTATTTATCATCTATAATGTGTTACTATGCTGCAGGTTCTTTTATCATCCCTGAGGAAACTGAGTCTTCTGAAGTTAGAATATCCAATGACACAGAACCAGGAAATAGAAAGAATGGGCTCTAAAAACTCCATCTCGGTGGAACATCCCTATAATCTCAGCACTTGGAAGGTGCCGGCTAGAAAAATTAAAGAGTTGAAGGCTAGCCTCAGCTACATAGTAAGCATAATGCCAGCCCAGGTACATAATACCCTTCTCAAAAAAAAAAAAAAAGTAAATTAAAATAACTGGCTCCAAGTCAGGTCTCATGAATTCCAGATCCCAGGGCAATTTCAACACAAAGGTCTTGGATGACTTCATCCAGCATGGTGAGTGTGTGCTGCCTCGGGCTTATCTTCTCCTGTCTCTTTGCCTTCTTCCTGGCAATTTCAGCCAGTCAGAGTGAGCAGGAGACATTGTGCCCTGGAGTGGAGATAAGAGTCAATACCCAGGTGGAACTGAAAGAACTGGAGTCAGGTTGGGGATTTAGTTTAGTAGGAGATCAAGCCCTTGGTTTGATCCTCAGCTCCAGAGGGTGGGGGAGAATGAAAGTCAACAGCAGAACAATTTGAATAATCAAACTTTGAGGGAGACAGAAAGGCTGTAATGTGTAATGGTAGCAAGACTAAAGCAAAATTGGCATCTCTATAGATAGAGACTGCTAGTGGCGATGTGGGCTTGGGTATGGGGGAGTTGGTTCCACAAGTTTGAGACCTTTTTGGCAATTTTTCAAGAGACACGTTCTAGCATTTTAGCTCACTCTTTAATCAGCAATCCTCCTCCCAGGAAATTACTTAAAGGAAACAATGCAAAAGAATAAGTTAGGGACACCCAACTTGTCTTTCAATAGAATTGCAATAGCAAAACAATTCAGACAGCGCAAATGTCTGATACTGAGAAATGATTAAACAAGGATTAAAGGTTTGTGTTTGAGAAGAACCGCAGCTGTTCACCTTTTTTTTCCCAGAAGCCTTTGGCTCCTCGGAGTCCTGAGTCTCACACAGCCCCCAGGTGCTAGCGTTAAATAAAACGACAACAATCACTAATGCCCATTCTCGCTCCGCGGTGCTGGAATGGAGGCAGCCCAATGTTTTCTTCACATTTACAAAACTGAGAACGCGCTCCACCTGCCCTCTTTTAGCTCTGCATAAGCCTATGCTCTTTAGCACATTTGCTGTTTACAGTTGCAACTCCCTCACACTTGTCTCATCATTTCCAAAATGTTTTCTTCCCTGAAGTTGTGCATAAGCTTATGGCATTCAGGATGCCCGCCAGGACTCTGTGAGGCACTGGGGCCTGGATGCCTCCCGCATCAGCGTGGCAGAGGCCAAATCACAACTCCACTAACTGCAAAGCCTCTCGGAGAGATGACCTATAATTATAAGAAATACATCAAATAATGATTATTTTTATTGATGTCAAGCTGCCTTTTTATAATGAGCTGTTATGAGAGGGAGCAAGTCCTCTCTCAGCTAATGCCCAGCTCCACAACCTGCTTACAAACTAGATACACAGAATACAATTAGTTCTTGCCATTTTGTCCAGAGCGCCCCCACCACACTCTGCTGTTTGGAAACAGTGCAGGCTGCAGGGTTCTGCCAGTTTTGAGGATGATGTGAGGATCATTATTGAACAATAATGGTATCAGAACAATACACCAAATACTTTAGAGTTAAAACGTTCCCTGCTTCATGGCCCCATGTTCCATCTAATTATTTCCTTTGTGCAATGTTTAATTGTCTTTCATTATAAATTGTGTTCATAATATAGGTGACCTCATTTTCCTTCATATTCTGATACTGCCTTATTACGGTATATGTCTTGTTTCTTAGACATCAGCTTTTTTCCCTCCTCCTCCTTTCTAACCTTAAGATTTGATTTTATAACTGGGTTTGATGGCACATGCCTATGATACTAGCTCTTCTAGAGAGGTGAAGGCCTAAAGATTGGGAATTCAAGGCCAGCCTCAGCCACATAGGATGTTTGAGGCCACCCTGGGCTACCAAATCAAACAAAAGATTTGATTTGATTTTTGCAGTTTTGTAGATTGACTCCATGGTCTCCCCTATGGAGGACACTGACTTTGATGTAGATGACTGTGATCCCAGCACTTGGGAGGCAAAGGCAACAGGATCACAAGTTTAGAGTCATCCTTGGCTACACAGCAAGCCCAAAGGCCAACCTGATCTTGAGATCTTCAAAATAAAGACAGAAGGGGAGGGAGCAAGGGAGGGAGGGAGGAAAGGGAAGAAGGGAGGGAGGGAGGGAAGGAGAGGGGTGGAAGGGAGGCAGGCAGGCAGGCATGGTGGCACATACCTACAGTCCCAGTATTTTGGGGGGGGGTGAAGAAGGAGGATCACTTGGGGGCACTTCTTCATTTAAGGCCCCTCTGTTACCCATTTCACCAGCTCCCTTTCTCCTCTTCTGTTTAATAGCAGAGAAACTTGGATAAGAGCATATTTAGTATTCAACTCATCATTCTGCAAAATCCTTTGTTTCACTTACCACTACAAACAACACCAAAGATGCCTTCAAAATGTTTTTAAGCAATTTTATATAGGTCTCATTGGAATGTCAGAATTTCCAAAGTCATAGTTCAATCTCCCTTTAGTGTGGTGCAATAAAAGGTTACTCTAATGTCATTTTTTAAATACAAATAACATCACAGTGCTCCAACCCAAAAGCTGAAAAAGGAGGGAGGGAAACAGGTACAGGTTGGTCCATGATGACCGTGGAAGGACTGCACTTCCGGGCCAGTTTCCCATGCTGTCTTGGATAGGGACATTTCTGAGAGAGATCATTGTTCTGGTATTCTATGCAGTGGAAGCCTGTATGGACTCATGGCTGCTTGGGAGGTGAAGATACTATTGCTGAAGAAATCCCTAGGAGGGAAGGAATTATAGATAAAGCCATAAATACAGTGGGCCTGACTGGGGGTAGACTTAGAAATGGGCCCTTCCTGACAAAAGAGTCGTCCAGCAACTGGGTTCCTCTTTCTCTCCAAGTCCTGCACTATGTAATACCTGAGTAGGTACACAGACAGAGGAGAAAGGTGGAAATGGGTGGAAGGACAAGCATGGCCTCTGATGCTCAGTCCCCTTCTAGTTGCCAGAGAATTAAAAAGCCCTTTCTGAATAGTTTTGCTGGGAGGGTGAGAAATTAAACTCTTTAAACCTTTCAATCTGGTGTCTGTTTATAACTCTCTGTGTGACTTGCCAGCTGGGAGGTGCCCTACCCCCCCCCCACTCTAGAGCTTGCCTTTCACCCAGGCCTCTCCATTCCCTCACCCTTGGACTAATTCCTGAGGGTAGTTTTCTCCAGTGTGCTATGGTGGTCACGTAAGGATGCCTTATCTGCCTGGAGAGAATTCCAGGGCTCCTAGGAAAAACAAGTTTTGGTATCTAAGGGAGCCTGCAGGAGACAGGCTGCAGGGGCAGAGACAGCCTGGAGCTCCAGGGGCCATCTGAAAGACGCCACAAGGGTAGAAATTATGAGGTGCGTCAGGGAGAGAGATGGGGAGGGGAGCTGCCTGCAGTCCCAGGCCAGATGCTTATCATCTCAGGTATGGAGTGAAGCCCTTGCCATCTTTCCCAGAATCCTCTCTTCCCCCAGGCCTGCTTGACGTGGTTTGCACACCCCCTATTCCAAAAGCCCAGAGAGAAGGGGAAAGAAAGGGAGGGGGAGGGGAGGGAAGGGAAGA
Source organism: Peromyscus leucopus (assembly GCF_004664715.2). Lineage (NCBI taxonomy): Eukaryota > Metazoa > Chordata > Mammalia > Rodentia > Cricetidae > Peromyscus > Peromyscus leucopus. The sequence goes on from NC_051083.1 coordinate 53,340,751, forward strand.
GGAAAAGAAGAGAAAAAGAAAAGGGAGAGAAGGACAGAGAAAACAGGCTTGATTGATTGTCCAGCATGGAAGACTGTCAAAGACAGCATTTTCTGTGTGTACTATTTAAAAGATATTGTTGATGGTCTCCTCGTTTCTCAGAAAAGGGAAATTTTACACCTGTTAGATTATAGTCTTGGAGCTGTTTATTAGAGAGAACGCACAGTGACAGATAACAGCAACTCTCTATTATCCATGAAAAGAAATAAGTAAAAATCACTCCTAGGTCTAAATTTGACTTGAACTGTGAGTTTCAATACCCTTTCTTTCCTGTCCTTCTGGAATTCTTTGAGCAAAACACGTTGGTTTTCAAATTTCCTTGTGGTTTTCTTGAAATCTTGAAATAGGAGAATAATAAAAACAAATAATCCCGACGCCAGTCCAGGAGGGATGGAGGAAAGCCCAGGAGCCTGGGTAATTATGAGATGGGGAAAGAGGAGGTCAGGCAGTACCAACTCCTGAGAAGGAAAACCAGTGTCTTTTGCCCAAATCAAAGTGTGCTCTGCACTCCCATGGCTACACTGTAATTCTCCAGTTCAGTAGGGATTTACTAAGCTGCTCCTAGGTGCCAGTAACTGTGCTCAAACCTACAGAGTCTCGAGGGGACAGAAAGAATGTGGTGCTGTTTGGAGCTACGGCGAAACCAGTTTCAAGCAATTGTGAGAAACCGACCACCACTCTTTAAAAACAACAACAAAAGGGCTGGAGAGATGGTTCAGAGGTTAAGAGCACCGACTGCTCTTCCAGAGGTCCTGAGTTCAATTCCCAGCACCCACATGGTGTCTCACAACCATCTGTAATGAGATCTGGTGCCCTCTTCTGTGTGCATAGTAAATAAATAAATCTAAAAAACAAAACAAAACAAAACAAAAAACCAAAAACAAAATCTAAGCTTGCTGTGGTGTTGCTCTCCTCTAATCCCACCAGAGACAGGTGGACCTCTGTGAGTTCCAGGTCAGCCTGGTCTACATATCAAATTCTAGGCCAGCCAGGCATTAGGGATACTGTCTTTAAAGAAAAAAAAAGTCTGAGATCTTTTTATATAACAAAAAAGAAATGCAATACATCACAAGGCACCTGTATCCCAAAGCTACCACCCTAGCTACGCCATTACACCATCCAGCTTTCTCATCCTGGTCACCAGGCCTTGGATCTGCTGCTTTCTAGGCCTCTGAGACCCAGAAGATAACTAGACTCAGGACATCTGAGCCACCATAGTAGCATCCTCAAGCAGCATAATAGGACTGGGCGCCTAGCTGTCTGGCACCCAAGTGCCTGCACATTCCCCTAGGCTGCCTCCAGGCCAATGAGTGATGTCAGGAAAAAGGTCCGGTAGGTCGGTGCTGGGTAGTACACTGACATCAGCTCCGGGCCCACCCACCAGTTCCTTTGGCCAGGAATGTCCCAGTTCTCAGCCACCATTCCTCTCCTAACCTCAGTTGGTAGTCTTCCCCCTTCCTTTAAAGATGCTGGGTGTCCTCAAAAAAAGATGCCTGGTGGGCTGGGCTCTTCTCAGAGGAGAAGAGCAGTCGCGGGGAGAACAGGAGACAAACTGCCCCAGGTTTGGAGTAGATGCCTGTCAGAATGCTGAGTGTAAGGCCTTTTGCTCAGTTATTTTTATTCCGGGCCCTTTCTTCCTAGTCCTAGTCCTCCTCCTCTGTTTTTTCCTTTCTGTTCAGCTATTTGTGTTTTCTGATCGGGTAAGTGATTTGCGGCAGGAAATTAGATATCTCGATTCCAGAAGCTCTGTGGTATTAATGGTATCTGTTCCAGAGCTGGCTCCTTATCGCAGTCTTTGTGTGCGTGTGCGTGTGTGCGTGCGTGCGTGTGTGCGTGTGTGTGTGTGTGTGTGTGTGTGTGTGTGTGTGTGTGGTTTTTGGTCGTGTCCCCCAACCCCCAAATACTTGCAGGTTATTTTGCGATGAACAGAGCAGAGCGCTGAGCAGTCCCAGAATCTTCCCTCCTCCCTTTTACACAATGCAAGTCTTAATTAAACACGGGAACACCCACGCCTCCCTTCCCACAGGACCCCTTCTATCTGCCCCCACCACCGAAATACCAGCCTTGTATGGCTAGGGAAAGCCTCGTGTTGAACTTCCCAATTAGCAAGACACAGAGCAAAATAAAAAAGACTCTAAAGAGCTGTTATCGGTCCTATTTTTGGATTCTTCCTTTTAGGCCTTACCCAGTAACTGTTTTTTGTTGGCGTTAGCCTGACTGAAATCTTACAGGTCTGGAGACACGGGATTACAGGCACTATAGATCTTGAGAAGATTTGCGTTTCTCTGATTGATGAGTTAGGATTACCATATTTCTATGTGAAAGAAATAAAAGTTATGGATCAATTCAAACAGACTTTTCCCCTTTGTTAAAAAAAAAAAAAAAGGTTTCATCAGTCACTTTTTCAGCGATTCAGGAAAGTGCAATCATTTCCAGGTTGAGCAAATCAAAGGGAACTGGACAACCTTGGATTTTTTTTTCTTTCCTGGTCAGACCAAGAGGGAGTGGGTGATTTACGAGTAGTGGACTCAGGGAATGGAGGTTTTCCTAATGCGAATGCTTGAGCTAGTGTAGGACCGGATGTGGGAAGGATCAGGGAGGTGGTCAGAGTCCCTCCAAAAGATAGGGTGACCATCAAGTCAGAACCCTGGAGTCAGAAAGTGATGGAATCAGAGACAGAAGACATGAAATCATCGAGAGACAGAGAGAGGAGAGAATTGTAGAGTCTGATGGTGGAAAACCATCATAGGGCCATCAGGCTACTGTAGAGATCTGTTTCACATCAAAGAAGTCTCAGACTAAGAGGCCTTCAAATGACCTTTCTCTAGGTCTGAGGAATCCCGAGAATGCACAGGCCACCAGGCCACCAGGAAAACCCCCGAAGATGGCAGATTCGATTTTCTGCTTGGTGTTGGATCTCTGCGAGCTTGCCTTGGCCCTGCCCCCAATTGATTTCCCTTCTAGGTCCACTGTTTCCTGAGGTAGGCCAGCAAGAATCCATCCAGGAATTATCTCCCCTCCCTCACTCACGGGAGGACATTAACCACGAACGCACTGAAGAAAAAAGGTACAGATGGGTCTTTTATTGAACACTTGGAAATGTTTGCAAGGCTTTTGTTTTCTTTCTTCCATTCATGCCTGCAGGATCCCTTGGCTCTGCCAACTTCAGTTCCTAGAGGCTGAACCTGGAGGGCTCGGCCCACCCGGAGCCCCCGCTAGGGGGCGCACTCTGGCTGTGGCTCTGAGCCGAGCCAGACATGGGTGCTGTTTGCTGGCGGGTGAGGGGTGCCGACTGGCAGGACCCGGACAGCTGGGGGTCCCTCAGGCCTCAGGACGGACGCTTGAGTAGAGTCCTCCTCTGCTGTTCCATCCCACGCCCTCCTGCCTCCGTCCAGAGGAAAAGCTGCATGGGGACCCCTCCACCCTGGAAGCACACAGGGGTCCTGAGGTCCGGTTGGCGATGGAAAGAAGAAAGCAGATGGCGGCGATTAGGGGGCTGAGAAGTTTCCCTCTGGGATTTGGAAACCTGGGTGGGGGAAGAGCAGCAGCAGATGGGATCCTCCTGCCAAGGGATTCGGGGTGAGGAGCCCACAATCCAGCCATTTGCTTCTCACCGGTGGGAGGGGAAGCACGCCCTGTACTCTGAGCAGACTTGAAGCAGCGACCTCCTTGCCCAGCTTTGTATTTGGAACAAACCTGGAGGAAAAAGACTCGGTGGCCGCCTGCCTGGGTGGAAGGGGGTTGTGTGAGGGGGAGGGTTGTCGGTTTTCTCTCTAGTTCTCACTCCTCCACCCCCTCTCCTGCTGCTGATGGGGTAACATGGGTAACAGAGTGCCCAAGTTTACAAATAGGAGTTATTCTAACAGTAATAACACCCACATGTCTATACCTTGGGGGCTCGGCCAAGATCCATGCGATGCTTCCTAAACGGGTGGGCGGGGGGTGGGGGGGCCTCTCCCCCGCAGAGCCCTAATGGGGGAAAGCCACGGCTCAGGCGGAGGACACAGGCAAGGGGGAGGCAAACGGGAAGGTGTCTTCCTAGGGAATCCAAGTTACTAGTACCTTTGGACTTCTCCAGGGCTGCTCCTTTGAAAACACATCAACAAACCGGATCCACAGACGGTTCTCAGCAGCCTCGGGAAAACTGAGGCAAGGGTAGGCGTGAAGGGTAAATTGGTGTGCGGGCGAGGGGGGGGGTAGACAGAGAAGGTGAGGGCAAGTTCTAGGCAAGCAGATTATGTCACATTTCCTCCTATTACCAGACTTCCAGGAGGAAAAACCTCGATTTGTGCATAAAATGCATAGCCTGAAGTGGATAAGACTGTGAAAGCAGCTTTTGAGAAGGTTAACCTTTACTGGTTGGAGTTAAGGGGGGTTGGGGAGGCAAATATTTCTGTTTGTGCCCTCCCGCTCTTCCCAGCACCGGCTGTCAATCGCGAGGCTTGTTATCCTCACAAGGCTTCAGTTTGTTTGCTTGATCTCAGCAAGGTTTTCTTCCACAAGTAGAACTATAATTGCTATAATTCTACTGTATCATTTGGATCATTGCAGTATTGTTGTTTTCTCTCCCTCTTTCTCTCCTCCTAACACTGCAATAACGCGCTCCAGTGTTAAATTAGCAGGTTGCAGAAGACCATAAATGAATGAAAGTTTGTTAAAAAAAAAAAAAAGGAAGAAGAAGAAATTAAATAAATAAAGCAGCAAAATGACTTGGCAAACGGGATAACACATCACAGAGAATCCTTGCGTGTAATCAGGACTTATTGTCTTCCCTTCCAATGGCTTCCAAATTGGTCGACAGACTCCAATGAAGTTTATTTCTATTGTTTAAATATATGTTTTGAAGAGGTTGAGCATAATTTAAGGGGACCTGAGCCATCCGGTGCTACTGGAAGCCCATTACAGCTTTATTTATCTATGTGTATATTGCACAATAAATTAAAACATCTCAAATGGAAAGTGTGCGAGGTTAACTCTCCTCCAAACATCCCCCCCGATAAAGACATCTAACTGCCACCCCCTTATCATGTATTTCTTGAAAATATAATTTTGAAACTACAGTGTAGAATTAGCTCTCTTGCCACAGAAAGAAAGGGGTCTCCTCCATTCACCTCCGCCAGTTGTGGAGACAAGCCCCATTTTTCACCATAAACAACAAATTTGAACATGTCTGACTCTCACTTCCAGTCATTATTGTCGTTTTTATTTTAGTGACTGAGTTTAAAAACAGACGATCCAGAAAACGTTGTTTTTCAAGCAGCTCCGGCAAAGCAAACCAGCACTTCAGACCTCAGAGGTTAAGAGCCAGGAGTTGTTACTAGAAACATACAAAAATTTCTTTAAGTTACCACTAAAATGAAATTACCTTCTATTCATGGATACAGAAAGTGTAAAAGTGAGGTGAAAAAGAGAGAGAAATATCATATTGCTAGCAGCGTGAATATTCAATTGAGCTAAATTATGTGCCCTTTTATACATGGTACTATAGTCAAATTTTTAAAAGGCTGTGTGCTCGGCACATGGATTAAATTCTCCCTAGATATTAGAAGCATCATTTCATTTTCTAAAACTGACATGTAGGATAGCAGCACATTTTAAGCCCACATTAAAATTAGATTCTGGGGAGACACTGTTAGACTTTGCCACCCCATCCAGCGAATTAGAAAAAGTTTCCTGTCATTTTTTTCCCTAATTAATCTGTGGGAAATGGAGTCAGTTGTAGATTCTGAAGTTGGGTGTTGAATTGTGATAAATCTCAGGGTCGCTAAGTGTACAGAAAAGTAGTTCAGGCCCTCCTCCCCAAGTTGAATACATGTGCCTCCTTCACTTGAAAAGACTGATTAGAAAATATTAAAAATAAAATAACAGAACAAAGAAGACTAGAGTTTTCACACAGGTCTTAAAAACCCGTCTTTATATTCCATTAATAGAATTAGATTTAATTCCAAGGATCATTAAGTCAGAATCAGAAACTCTATGTTAACCTCCCCCTTTACAGTGGGTGATTAAAATTAGAATACACCCCCATCAGAAAGTCCGACTTCTTTTAAAAGAAGAACAGCTGCAGAGGGGAGGGGGAGGGCGATGGAGGCGAAGAAGTCTTCCACCGAGAGTCTGAAACCCCTTAGGGCGTTCAGAAATGTTTTGTGCATTTGTGACCCTTTTTATTTAACACGGTCTTTATTGGATTCATGTTCATCCCACTCCCTGCGTGTGCGGAGCCCACTCTGAAGCCACGGAGCCACCGGCAGCCGGGTCTTGCGGATTTCCGATGCGGGACCCGCGGAGGGGGAAAAGTGTTTCTGTTTCCACCAACACCCCCGCCCCGCGCCCAGCCATCAGCTTCAGGGACGCCTGTGAGGGTCTTTGGCTGGAACCTCGAGGAAAACGTAGGCGTCCTTATATCCCTGGGCTGCCCTGAGACCCCAGGGCTAACTAAGAAGGGCCAGGGAGGGGAACAGGAACGGCGAACAAGCATAACATTAGCTTAAAGCTAGATGAGACCATATGAAAACACCAAAAGGCGAGGATGCAAACAGAACCCCAAAAGACAGAAGTCTAGTCCAGATACCTTGGGATCTAGAGGGCATAAGAGAAAATCAAATGTCAAGATAACTCTCAGTCCCTTCTCTGCTCTGCTCCCACCACTGGAGTGTAGGAAAACCGTGTTGAGAAGCCACGAAAATACCTAAGAGACAGAGATATGGAGGGACAGGGACAAATCCTTTACACTCCGTTTTACTATTACTACTAGTAGTGTGGCTTTAGTATTAGTAGTGTTAATGTGTATGTCCCCAAGCCTTTACCTCCTCAAGTCGTGTTGAGGACTCCTACCAAGCCAGCCCCATCTATGTGCCACCCACCCACTAGCATCCAAGAGTTATGCAGATGTTGATGGCTAGAAAAAAATCCCAGTTAGGTATTCTTGTATTTTTAAATACTGACTGTAAGTGATTCAAGTATAATCCTTTGTAAAACGTTTTCTCTTTGACACATTGAAGGGGCTGAGAGAAGAAAACCTGGCATGGATTCCCCTTCCCCGACCTCTCACCCACCTCCCTCACCCCAGCCCCGCCAATGCCAAGGCCCTAGCTGTCCCTTGGAACCTGCACCTAGGCAGTGAAGATGTCCGTCCTGGCTCCTCTCAGGGATCCACCCAACTTCAGTCAGGGTTGGGTGGAGATTCCCTGGGTAACCAATGCTGGGAGCTGTTTGGGAAGAAAGTGGTTCCCCCTAAGGCTCTCCTCCCTCACTTTTGATAATGGGGGCCAGTCACAAAATTCAAAATTTTAGGCATTTCGACTTGGTTCAAGGTGAATATGGGTCCCTTCTGTTCTAGGGAACTGAGAACCACAGTTCTTCAGTGCAGGGGTTTCAAACCCCAGGCACTCGAGGATGAATAGCCTGAATAGCCGGATGGTGACAGCCTAACACAGACGAATTTAGGGAAGTAGGGAAGACGGAGAAGCGTCAGGAGGGAAAGGGGGCTCTCTCAGTCTCTTCCCCAGTCTCCCTCTGGGACTCGCACTCACTCGCCAGTCCCTTTCGCCTCTCTGGATACTCCAGGGAAGGCTGTGCGCCTTTGGCAGAGCTCTCTGTGTTTAAGGGTCTGTTTTCTCATTCCAGAGTTAAAAACGGAGACAGAGAATGTTGGGAACCGATATTAACAAGAGAGCAACAGATAGGCTCTGCATAAAGACAAATAGCTCTAGGCTTTGAGCCACAAGAGAAAACCAAAGGCTCAGACAGCAGATGTTTCCGCCTGGTACGTCGGAGGCCCATTTGTCCTAGAGAGTATGGTGACTGAACAGCACTGAGGTCAAGACGCTGTCCTAGGAGGACAAAGCCGGTTTTGAAAAGCTCCAGGTCGCTCTCAACCAGAGCCTTACGGCTTCACCTCCAGGGAGCTAGGTCCTCTGGATGGTGGAAGGGGAGTCCACAGACCACGTGGCACCCACAAGCCTAGCACCCAAAATGAGCTAGAGCTAGGAGCAACCCTTAAGACTTAAAGGAGGAACTACAAGAAAACGATGGAAAACGTTGAAAGTTTTTAGTTTAGAGAAAGAGAGAGAGAAAGAAAAAGAAATTTGGCTCCGGTGCGTGCCAGCTGCTAGTCCCCTGCCCCCACCCTCGCTGCCGGCCCCTCCGGAATCCAGTTCGGGCTTTGCGCTGTGCCGGCAGGCCGACGCAGCCCAGCCTCTGCCGAGAGCCAATCAGAGAGCTCCTCCCAGCACGTGGAGCAGAGAGACTCCAGAGCTCCGCGGCCCGCGGCTCACTACTCTTCTAACCGCTTGTCCTGAGCGCGCGGAGGACGAGCTCCGGCCGAGACCAGGGTGAGAGCCCCGTAGCCCGCCACCGAGGGAGACAGAGAGGGACAAAGATCTCGGTAATATTTGCTATAATCAGCCTCCCAAACTACCCCCAGCACACTCACTCATCCCACCCCCCAGGAGAGGCAGCCCGGAGGTCCGCTCTCTGAGCCCGGGGGGAAAAAGCTCCAGCCATGAGCAACCAGTACCAGGAAGAAGGCTGCTCCGAGAGGCCCGAGTGCAAGAGTAAATCTCCAACTTTGCTCTCCTCCTACTGCATCGACAGCATCCTGGGCCGGAGAAGCCCGTGCAAAATGAGGCTTCTAGGAGCCGCGCAGAGCTTGCCTGCCCCGCTGGCCAGCCGCGCGGACCAGGAAAAAGCCATGCAAGGTAAGGTTGTGCCGGTCGGGCACCTATGGGAGGACGTGGGACGTTGGTTTGAATGTTTGCTATTTGGGGACCAGGGGCCTGGGGGTTGTCAAGTTGGAGACGTAGGAAAGAGAGGAAACAACTCCGGGGCCTGGGGCCTTAGAGAGACTGTCTCTACCTCGCTTTTCGGAAAAGGCAGCAGAGACCCAGCTTCACTTGGGGGGGGGGGGCGGTACGACTCTTAGATGCTCGGTGTTAGTGGTTTAAAAGTCTCTTTAGGTTGGCCTTGGGTGTACCCTGAATAGCTCTGATAGGTCCGAAACAGCAGACGGTCTTAAAAGCCTTTAGCAGCAACTTAATGCAGACAAGTAAGTCAAAAGCTAAGGGGTGGTGGTGGTGGTGTCTTCAGGCAAGATGAACTTTAGCCTGTCCCCCTCGGAAGATTTCTTCATACGGAGTGGTTTGCGTTCCTTTTTAGTTTTTAATTGTACAGTATTGGTGACCTTTTAAATGCAAGTGTTGCAGAAAACATTTCCCCAGGGTTCTCCAAACGCAACTTACTGTATTTGAAATGCATGAAATGTGTGACTTCTGGGTGCTACTTTTCTCTGCTGTTTTTTTTTTTTTAAAGAGTTGAGATGTTTAAAGTCTTTTATTTTCTGAAATTAAAAAATCCAGAACAAGTGTCATTTGGCCCTCCGAACCTCTTATACTCGAGTTTCGCCTTGAGCTGGATGCGGAAGTGTTGCAGGCAAAGAAGTGTTGGTGTCTTTTAAATCCAAAACCAGTGATCCAGCAGCAACACCATTTGGAAGACTGGAGCGAAAGGCTGAGAATGAGCCCTCTAAAATAAAACTGACTTTTTCCTTTTCTTTTTTTAGCCTGCAAGGGCACCTGTGCCAGGCGCTTCTTCCCAGGGAAGGAGCGGCCTGTGCCTGTTGCACCCCACCCTGTCCCCACTCCAGGCGTTTCTTAACACAGTTTCTCCAGGATGATTTTTTTTTCTTTGCCCTTTTGAGCTAGGAATCCCTGCCTCCTGCGGCTGTGGGCTGTTGGGGCAGGGCGGGTGTTCAGGGCTGTGAGGCCCAGGCGGTTTCGCCCCGCAGGGGTCGCCCGCGGGGCAGCGCCCGTCTTGCTAGCCTGGGGCCCCTGTGACAGAACAGCTGGCCGAGGTCGAGCGCGAAGTTTTCAGAGTAGTGGTGATTTAAGTTGTTCGATTTTTAAAAAATTCGCCCCACCCCAAAATGGAGAGAAGAAAAAGAGAGAAAGGAATGAAATAAGAAGTAAAGTGGAATCATGGAACGAACGAACGAAAGAAAGAAAGAAAGAAAGAAAGAAAGAAAGAAAGAAAGAAAGAAAGAAAGAAAGAAAGAAAGAAAGAGTAGAGACGAAAGAGATGAGAAAAGGAAAGGAGTGGGGAGAAAGTAGAAAGAGAAGGAAAGAAGTAAAGGTGGGCACGAAAGGAGTAGGTATGTGAAAGGAAGAAAGAAATAAAGGGCTGGTTGAGAAAGGAAGGAAGGAAGGAAGGAAGGTAAAGGGCGGACTGGGGCACATGAGAGAAGAAGAAGAAGAAAGAAAAAGGAAGTATGGAAAGTGTGCTAGAAAGGGGAGCTGAGTCCGATGGTAGGGGGCACAGAGGCAACCGAGCAGGCCGGCTCCCAACAGCTACGAGGCTGGGGGAAAAAATGGTCGGGCGAGCACGCTGACCACTCTTCCTTGCCCGCAGGCTCTCCCAAGGGCAGCAGCGCCCCGTTCGAGGCTGAGCTGCACCTGCCACCCAAACTGCGGCGCCTGTACGGCCCCGGTGGGGGCCGCCTCCTCCAGGGCGCCGCGGCAGCGGCGGCGGCGGCGGCCGCGGCGGCGGCGGCGGCAGCCACGACCACCGGCACCCCGGGTCCTCGTGGAGAGGTACCGCCACCGCCACCGCCCGCCGCGCGGCCAGGGGAGCGTCAAGACAGCGCCGGGGCCGCGGCCGCCGTCGCCGCCGCCGCCGCCTGGGATACACTCAAGATCAGCCAGGCACCGCAGGTGAGCATCAGCCGCAGCAAGTCGTACCGCGAGAACGGGGCGCCCTTCGTGCCACCGCCGCCCGCGCTCGACGAGCTGGGTGGCCCGGGGGGCGTCGCGCACCCCGAGGAGCGCCTGGGCGCGGCCAGCGGACCCGGCAGTGCCCCGGCGGCTGGTGGTGGCACGGCCGCCGAGGACGACGAGGAGGAGCTCTTAGAGGACGAAGAGGATGAAGATGAGGAAGAGGAGCTGCTGGAGGACGACGAGGAGGAGTTGCTAGAGGATGATGCCCGGGCGCTGCTCAAGGAGCCCCGGCGCTGCTCTGTGGCCGCCACCGGCACGGTGACCGCCGCCGCCGCGGCCGCCGCCGCTGCCGCCGTGGCCACCGAGGGCGGAGAGCTGTCGCCCAAGGAAGAGCTGTTGCTGCACCCCGAGGACGCCGAGGGCAAGGACGGCGAGGACAGCGTGTGCCTGTCGGCGGGCAGCGACTCAGAGGAGGGGCTGCTGAAGCGCAAACAGAGGCGCTACCGCACCACGTTCACCAGCTACCAGCTGGAGGAACTGGAGCGGGCCTTCCAGAAGACGCACTACCCGGACGTCTTCACCAGGTATGTGGCCCGGGTGGTGGCTGCGCACAGCACCGGCCGAAGGGCCCATGAGGGCGGAATAGAGGGGGGATGCTTGGCCAAATATGATCCTTTGGCTCCCCGTGTACGTACACACACACACACACACACACACACACACACACACACACACACACACACACACACGCTTTGAGTTTCAGTTGGTGTGGTTTCTTTCTGTCCCAAAGTCCTTCTGCTTTGTTTCCAAATGGCAAGTTTTAGAGCCAAACAGCCTCTCCAAAGAGCACCCAAAGCGACCACATTGGGCAGGCACATGGGACTGCTCCCAGTGCTGAGGCTGGGGCCAGGTGCTGGCTAGGCACAAGACCCACTTGTCGCCCCTTTCGGTAGGAGAGCAGGCGCTATTTTTGATCCGTGTACTGTGCGCTGTCCACCCTCGCCCGGTGGCCCAGGAGTCTAGTGGGTATCAGTTACGTTGTTCTCAGGAAAACTGGAGCCCTTGCCTTCGGAGAAGATCTTTAAAAAGATCTGAGTTTTTTTTGTCACTTGGGGACTCCTGAAACAACCAAAGAAGTCGGAACTAAGCAGTGGTCGGTGTCTCTGTGCACCAGAAACCAGCCAGAACATTCCCCTGTGGTCCCGGTCTTCACCATGCCCACTCCATAACTTTACTGTAAACGGGTTGATGGGGTGGACCACGATTTCTGGAAACGTGGCAGTTAGTAAACCAAGCAGCTGAAGTGGGGGTGGGAACAGGACTGTGTCTCATGGACTAGTGTCCACTGAACTTCCCAATCTGAGAAACTTGGACCGGGTGGGGTAGCTGAGCCTCGGAGCCCCTGCTCATTCAGCCGACCTGGGAGTACCAGCAGGCTTGGAGCCTTTCCCACCCCAAGTCCAAGATTTTGGCTCAGACTAGGAGCCAGGACTGGGGGCAAATGTGAGAAGAAAGAAAGAGACGGGTCCCCCAGGGAGAACAGAGAATGAGACCTGTGAGTGCCTGGCTCGCGCGCTCCTCAAACCCGGCAGTTCCTTCGCAGGAGACGTGTGCAGCTTTTCAATGTGCATTTTCGACGGGGAAAGCTGCCTGTCCTTTTGAACCAGAGAAATCTCTGCTTAGAATCAAGACCTGAGCCAACTCCAAAACATAGTTGGTCTGGCAGTTGCCAAACTCTTGTAGCCAGAAGCAACCAAAAAGTAAATTTAATACAGGCAAGTGCACTGAAAGTTGGTCCTTCTCAGTGTCACTCAGCCTTTCCCTTGTTTTTGAAGACAGAAATAAAACTCCAAGTCAGCGTGTGCTATCACATAGCTAACTGGACCACCGCTTTGATTTTATTTTATTTTATTTTTTGCGTTTATCCGACATGCGTACTTAAAAAGGAGAAAAAAAAAGACAGTGTCGCTTAGCATCCATGTCCTCCCTTTTTAGCTTGTCGGGGAGACTAAAGTACAAGACCTGGGCCGTTTCTCTTCCTCGCCCCACCCCCATCTCCTTCCAGCTCAGCAGGCCTAGCTCAGGGTCTATAGCCCAGCCAGGCTAGAGTGGAGTTCAGATTTGCTGGTGCTCTCCGAAAAAGGGAGGGGGTGGGACGAGTGTTCAAAAGAAGGTGTTTAGTGAACTGATCTTTTTTTCCCTCGTGCTGAGGAAGTTTCAGGGGCCGACCTGATCCTGTGGGCAGCGCAGACTCAGGCCCAGGCTTGGGCAGCTCCACTCCTTCATATTAGGGAGTAGAGAGCCAATTATTCTCGGCGCGCTCATATTTTCGGTAAACAGGTCGTAAGCCGTTTTATAGCATCTTAATGGTTTCCTATTTGCCTTAATTGTCGCAGTAATAACTGCAATAACGGGGTAGGGTTTCAGCTAAATTGACTTCCCCTGAGATGGGCAGGGTTTGTAGTGGGCACTGGAGTCAGGAGGTGCGCAGAATTTTGTTTAATCGAAAAATTACCCCACTGAACTCTTAACAAGCTTAACATATCTCCAGAGGGTAATGGGGAGTGTGACCTAAGAGGGTGAGGGAGGGAAGGAGGGGGGAGGGGGCGATGGAGGAAAGACAGAGAGCTGGAAAGGGGGCAAGAAGGGAAGGGGGGGGTATTTTTTTTAAGAAGGCAAAACAAAGCCAAGAGGGCAGAAAACAAAAATTGTAGTTGATTGCTGAACTCTTCTCCCATTTAGTGTTTGGATGAAACAGGGCATGAGCACTCTGTGTGTGTGTGTGTGTGTGTGTGTGTGTGTGTGTGTGTGTGTGTCTTTTCCCATCCTACTCTAAGACTGAGAGAAAACTCATTTTTCTAAGTTTGAAGACTTAGGGACTCAAGAATCCACCCCGTCACACTATATGATACAACATAATGTGTAATATTTTGTATCTGTCACTGTGCTGGGTTTTTTTCTGTTTTCAGTCAAATCCGTGGACTTGGGGTGTGGACTGGAAGAGGCCTTCATGAAGGGGAAGGTGGCCGAGGGAGAGCTGCTGGGCCTCTGATGACCCTTCTGTCTCAATGTTGCTTTCTTACAGGGAGGAGCTGGCCATGAGACTGGACCTGACTGAGGCTCGAGTCCAGGTGAGCTCCAAGAAGGGAAGAAAGAGGGCTGGGGTGGTGTTGGGGGTTGCCCTCCAGATAAAAAGAAGAGGATCCAAATCGGAAAGGTAGATCCAAGCACTCACACACAGAACGACATTTCAAAAGCAAGCTGCAAACTGGCAAGTCGGAGGAGAAGGTTTCTCAGTTTGGGAGCTCAAAGTAGTCCAGTATCAAAACATGGGTTTTCTAGTGTCTGAGCCTGCAATTCAGCAGCCCCCCACCCAAACCTGGTACCCAAGGCCCCTATAGAAAAAACAATCCACCAGCAGACTTCTCCTGATTGAAATAATGGGATGGAGCATGGATTTGGTTGTTAGACAAATCCGCTCAGCTCCAAGCAGGTATTTGGCTGCGATTAAGTCTCCAATCGGGCTTCATAAAAGCCCACTTAGTGCTAGAACAAACAGGGCCATTTGAAGGCAAAATGCTGTTTGATTTCCCCTCCGCCCTGCACAAGGAGCTAGCTAATGCTATTTGATTTCCCATTTTTTATAGCAATGAGCCCACATTGATCTAATAGGGAGTGAGTGCAATGCTATTAAAGGTGTTTGCAGCCCCATACCAGAGTGCATTTCCGAACCCAGGCCTCATAACCAAAGAGACGATCAACACTGGGCAGCCCCGATGGCCAACAGAAAACAGATGTCCCCGGGTTAGGAGCTGAGTGAATCACTTTACAGTCAAAATCAAGCGCTGATAAAGCACAATAAATTCCATATGGCTCATTTAATACACAACAGCTTCTTGCATTAGAGGGCTAATGATGCGGCTTGTCCCCTCCTTTCTGTTGACACATTTCTCCATTGTCAAACAGAGATGTGACAGCAACTCCACATTTTCAGCTCAGGGGAACAAGTCGTGGGAAAGTTAAATAACTTTTTAAAAGAAAGAGAGTGCCCCTCCCCTTCTCCTCTCCCCACTATTCACTGGAGAAGATGTAATTAAGTGAATATGAATTATCAGAGTCCTTTCGTTTACCTTTGGGGGCCTCAGAGGTATTAATTCAATAATGAGGAATTGCAGGGGACATCTTGATAATTGCAGTTGAGCCAGAGAGCCCAAGAGACAGCCGATCTCTCTTTAGAAAGGATTCCATGTTATTTAAGGCCTCTCTGCCCCCACTTCCCCTTCCTTTATTCCTTTCCCTACGATCAAGGAATGGTGGATATTCTTGTCTAGACGGTTGAATGTGAGAAAGCTGCCCGCCCAGCCTAATCTAACTACATACAGTCTAACTTTGTCAAGCTGGTGAGTCTTCAAGTTAGAGCATTTCTACAATGCCCACATGGATTATTTGAAGGCTGCCAAATGTTATGGCCCCCTTCCCCCAGAACCTTAAGTAATCAGTCAGTTTGGATTCTTGATTTTTTTTTTTTCTTGTCCTGGATGACTGGCTAGAAGTCCAACCAAGCTTAGCTGCTAATGTAACTCACCCCCAGCCAGGCTGGAAATTTGAAATATCTGAATGTGACAATTCACATTATACTTTGATATAATTCCGTATAGCCCTAGAGTTCATTCTTAATTTTTAGACTCCTGTGCAGTCACAAACTCAGCTCTAAAAATATTAATGCCTTCTGGGAAGAAGGAACATAGCTTCTGAGCTGTGGGAGTGATGAGCAGGTCACACAAAAATGATTTCATGCCTTGGGGGGATATTTTTAGATGATGGTGGCTGCCATGTTTTAGGTGAAGGTCTATGTTCAAAGTGCTTCTTATTAACAATTAGGAAAATACCTCAGGATGGAAACCTCCTCCAAGCCTGGAACTATCTTATTTAAAGAACCAAGTGAAAGCACATTCCCCCAGAAAAAAGGAAGGCCCTGTTTTCTTTGAAGATGGGGCAGCCTGTCCTTTGATTCCCTGTATTTACGTGGTCCTGCATAAACCCTCCCAGTAGTCAGTGATGTCTCATCCAGAGCCCCCAAAGACAGCTTGTTTTGGACCCCCTTTCTCACTTTATGAACAATCAGGCCTCTAAAATGTACAGCTGCTTTTCACTTACTGGAAGCAGTTCCCTCCTCTCTTCCAACCCTATCCAAATTCTAGACCCTAGTACAGTGCACTTACTGTTCAGTAGCTATTTTATTTTTGCAAAAACAAAAATAAACGAGCTCCCTGCTTCGCTTTTTAATAGAGAGCAGACATTGCCTGGGCTCTTGGGTAAGCCTGAAATATGTGACAGTCTTGAATGTGCAGAATGTGGTTCATGGCTTGATGCCTGCCTATGTCCAACACGACTATGTGTTTTCATGTGTTGCCTTTATGCATTCTTCATTAGAATCTTATAAGAAAAGTGTTTTGGCCCCATTTTACAGATTAGAAAACTGAGGTCCAGAGAGGTTTAAGTGACCTAAATAAAATCTTGAAGGAAAAAAGGGTCAGCCCAGACAGGGCAACTTAGCTGTCCCCATGTTTTAACTTTCCTGACTCTTGGAAGCCCGGAATAGATAAGGCACCACTTTTAAGGGCTTTCTTGTCCAGTGGTTTCTGCTGAATTAAAAAGTCTGGGCTCCTTTTCGCCCAGGGGGTAACAGAAGGCCAAGGTGCTTCAGGAACAATGAAAGGAGGGGGAGAAGGCCCTGCGTGTTGAGGGAAGGAGTGAGCCAGAGCTAAACCATCCAGGCCTCTCACCATTTTGCAGGTGTGGTTCCAGAACCGTCGGGCCAAGTGGCGCAAGCGAGAGAAGGCTGGCGCGCAGACCCATCCCCCGGGGCTGCCCTTTCCCGGGCCTCTCTCGGCCACACACCCCCTCAGCCCCTACCTGGATGCCAGTCCCTTTCCACCGCACCACCCTGCGCTTGACTCGGCCTGGACCGCTGCGGCTGCAGCGGCTGCAGCCGCCTTCCCGAGCCTACCTCCGCCTCCTGGCTCGGCCAGCCTGCCGCCTAGCGGGGCGCCGCTGGGCCTGAGCACTTTTCTAGGAGCAGCGGTGTTCCGGCACCCGGCCTTCATCAGCCCAGCGTTTGGCAGGTAACTGCAGCCTTAAAAAGGCTCTGTCCGTCTGTCTGTCCGTTTTTCTTCTACACAAGCAGATGCTGAGATCAGAGAGGAGGCAGGAGGGGATTATACACATCTTCCTCCTCCCCCCCTCCCCGCAACCTCAGCGACTTTAATCAAACAAAATACTCTCTAATTTCGACTTTAAAAAGAAAAGGAGGTCCTGAAGAGAATGAGTTAGGAGAAAGTAGGAAAGGGGAAGGCAATGGACAGCAAAAACTGTGACAACCGGAAGTGTTCATGATAGCTGTACAAAAGTATGGTTTGAAGGTGCCCCTCCGCCATGGGCAGTTTGAGTGACCAGGCAGAGGCTATAGAGCTGGGAGGGCTTTGAAGTCTTGCAAAAGTGTTTCTGCATGCCACAGAGCCTGGCAGCGTGAGGGACACACTTGGGGTCCCCTACAGGAGCCCAGGAGCCAGGAGGCCCTTCAAGTGCACTGAACTGTTTCTTCTCTTCCCAGACTTTATGTTCCTCATCACTTATATGACCTGATGCCAGCAGTACCCCCATACGTGCAGACCCTGACCCTGACAGCAGTACGAGACCAGGAAATATATGAGCTACCTCATCGCATATAACTCCCTTTCCTTAAGTGAACACTGATGAAATAAAACAATCTGTATAATCACACAGACAAAGAAACAAAGGAGGGGTGTATTAAGTTGGAAAGTGCAGTGAAAATAAAATTGAATGCAGCTTCAATGATCTCTCTTTGGGAGAACAAAGAAATAATAGATTCACCCAACTGCGCAGCTACTTAACAAAAAAAAAATTATCCTCGAGAAAATTGAAAGTAGGACTTGAGGCAAAAATTAATGTACTAAACCACGAAAATATCTAGCGAGTGCCTTAAAGTGCACTTAAGTGGGGTGACTCAGTTTACCTAATGGAACGAGGGCACGTTACGCCCCCTCCAGGTCACCCATTATCCTTTCTTTCTGAAAAAAAAAAAAAAAAAAGTCCTGTGTCTCCTTCCTGCTTTCCTCCCCTCCGACAACCAAAGTCTGTTAGTAAAACTAGGCGAACCCCCGCTGCAACACCCACCGGAGCTTCGGCGAGGTTGGAAGGCGTGGAGGGTGGGGTTGGCACGGTGAGTGGAGAGGACTGGAGAGCAGGAGCAGTGGCTCCAAGAGCCCAGGTGGGCTCATTTCTAATTGAGGAAATTCTGAATTGGCCCCTGGAGGGTCTGGAGCAGGAACCCTTGCAGGGGGGGGCCGAGGGATTGGAAAAACACACCTGATGGCCCCGGGTGGAGGTGAGGGCCCGGGGCGCTCTAGCCTCAGCCGCAGGTCAAGGACGTTTTGAGGAAGGATTGAGAGTAATCCCCACGCGCAGAGTAATCCCAGTGCCACCCGGAGGCGGTGGCGCAGACGCTGGCACTAGTCCCAGCTTAAGGCATTGGCTTGAGTGGTGCAAGGGGCTCCCCAAGCCTGGGAACTATCTGGGGGAGGTGTCTGGGGCTCCAGGAAGGCGGTGGGGAAAGAGAGTCTAGGTGCGGGGCCGCGGCAAGTCCCAGCCGCTGCCTGTGGAGCCGAAATCAACAGGCGGGCGCCCGACATCCCAGCCCTGGGCACCAGCAGTTTAGAAGCGCTCAGGGGGGTGGCTGGGCCAGCGCTAGCGGACCGGACCGGAAGACCAGCACTCACGGCCAGCTCTTCCTGGGCGAAAGGAGGCTCACACTCAGAAAGAGCCCCAGAGAGAGTTTGCAGCATGGGTCTAGGGTAGTTTCTAGCCTACTTTCTGCACCCCTCCCCCATTAGCCTTTTCCTTCTCTCTCTCTCTCTCTCTCTCTCTCTCTCTCTCTCTCTCTCTCTCTCTCTCTCTCTCTCTCTCTCTCTCTCTCTCTCTCTCTCTCTCTCTCTCTCTCTCTCTCTCTCTCTCTCTCTCTCTCTCTCTCTCTCTCTCTCTCTCTCTCGTTTCGTTTTGTTTTGTTTCCCTCGCATTTGTCTGTCTGGTCGCCCACCACTTGCTTTCCCACCAACAGCATTCACTCCAGGAGCTGATCTCGTAACACAGGCTTTCTTAACTGAAAGCCCGAATCCACGCACTTGGGCTTTCTTTTGCTGGTGGGTTCTTGGCTCCGCAAAACCAGCAGCCTACGGCAGCTTCAACCCTGCCGGGTCCCAGCTCGAGCCCTACCAGAGGCCGGACTCCCCCAGCTGCTCGGCGCCCTCTACCCTGGCCACACGGGTGAGGGGTGGCAGGACTCGCTGCCCCGGGAGCCGCGCTCAGTTCACGAGGCCGTGACCGCGCTGTTTGCTCTCCCCACAGGCTCTTTTCCACCATGGCCCCCCTGACCAGCGCGTCGACCGCGGCTGCGCTCCTGAGACAGCCCACACCCGCGGTGGAGGGCGCAGTGGCTTCGGGCGCGCTGGCCGACCCGGCCACCGCCGCCGCAGACAGACGCGCGTCCAGCATAGCGGCGCTGAGGCTGAAGGCCAAGGAGCACGCCGCGCAGCTCACGCAGCTCAACATCCTGCCGGGCACCAGCACGGGCAAGGAGGTGTGCTAAAGGCTCCCCTCCACCCTCGCGCCCCCTGGGCGCGCCCCGAAAGGTCACCTCACTCAGCATCACTCAAGACCAAATGGAAACAGAGGACCAGCACACTCCCAAGATGGCACAGACAGAGCGCAGCCGCCTTCGCAGCAGCTTGGATGCGGACAAGGCAGCTCTTGGCGCTAAAGGACGTGACACCTCTTCCGCTGGCTGTCCACCTGCCCCTGCCCCCCCCCCCGCCCCTACCCCTACCCCTGCCACTGCCACCGTTGCTCCAAGTCGAACGTCCACTCTCCCATTCTTACCTTACTGAAATTAACGGGGAAGGTTTCTCCCCAAGATGCCTACTATTGAAGTTTAAAAAATTAAAAGCCCAACCTTCTCTTCCTCCGTAGCTTTTCTTTTGAATAGCATTTTGGCGCTCTAAGTTGATTTCAGCGCAGGCCCGGCTAGACGCCAGGGCAAGGGAAGCAAATGCGTATCTGTAAGATAGCTAACAGTGCACTTAAAGGAAAGGGGCGTCTCGTTCTTGTTCTCTTCTTTATCATACACCAACCAAGGTTTTTATATCAAACCAAAGGGAAATACTCTGCTAGAATATGGACTGTTGAAGTCACCAAACTGTGATTATTGATTCTGTACATACCATTGTTATTAAAAAAAAAAAGAACAGAGCTTTGTATATTTGAAATGTTATAACGCAATTGCACTCAGCGTGGTATGGTAAAAGTTTGTCCTCCTGTAGATTCTTACTGTGTTGTAGATACGGTAGGGTTCTAGACAAATATTTATGTACTCAAGCCCTTTATTTAACTTATTAACGGTAGAGGCTTCGGAAACCTTCAAGATAAAGGCAATGGTACAGTACTTTTGTGTAATGTGTAATTGTTATCACTTTTCCTTGCTATCTAGTGGAGAAGTGTCACGCTCAAAATAAAAAAAAAATATATGTTTAACAAAAGGAAGTGTGAATGCGCTATGGAGACCCTGAGGGGACAGTACAAGCCCCTATCCCCCACTGAGACCAAGAGTAGTCTCTGCTGCTGTAGCAGCTCTTGAATTTATATGCACGTGCATCTTCCGGGCAGAGGCCCCTGGTTTGAAAGTGATACTCAAAAGGATATCACAGTAGTGCTTTCCAAGAGCATCACCGAGTTCTGTCGCAACTGGTGCTGAGAATCCGGGGCCAGGGAGATTGTAGGGTGGGTCCCATGGTAGGTGGGTGTATAGTAGCTGTTGCTGACAACCATGAAAAGAGAAGTTTGGAATTTGGAGCAAGCGGAATCTTGGTTGGAAGGCAAAGGAAGCTGTTCGTGGAAAGTGCCACGTAGCAAGGAAGTGCGCAGTCCAATATGACAGGTAGTGGCTAGAGCAAGCAGCGGAGGCGCTGGCTTCTGAGGGGGCGGGCTTGGTGGAACACTAGTAGGGAGGGGGGAAGGAGGGAGTAGAGAGAGGGAGAGGAGAGGGGAAGGGAGGGAGGGAGGGAGGGAGGGAGGGAGGGAGGGAGAGAGAGAGAGAGAGAGAGAGAGAGAGAGAGAGAGAGAGAGAGAGAGAGAGAGAAACGCTGGAAGAGTGATGGAAAGGCAGCTATGGGTATCTAAGTGGCAGATCTTAACTCGACAAATGTCATTACTTCACTTATCTAGACATTGGGAAATGTATACATTAAAAAATATATCCAAACAGTTAAGGTTTTGCCAGGAGACCCAAACAGATTTGGCATCTTTCACCCCCTGGGCTCATCCCTCCCGCGGCGGGAACCATAGCTCCCCCCTCTCGGGGACCCTGCCCGCGCCCCTTCGGGTGACCTCTCGGTGGAAGCTCGCCCGCGGGGGGCTGGGTCTTGCCAATGCTCCCAGGGTGATGGGAAAGGGAAGAGAAGCTTAATTAGTTTCAATTTGCAGCAATTAGCGCGCCGGACCTTTGGGGAGAGGGGCAGGCGGGAAGGGGGGCTGCGCGGCGTGACTACGGCAGCTCACAGAGCAGAGAACCGCCGCCCCGCCAAGACGCCAACGACCACGGGGGGCGCGGGCGCGCCTTGTTAGCAGGAGGTGGGGAGCTGGGTCCCTTGGCAGCCTTAGCGAAGGTGCAGACTCAGGCAGAGGTCAACAGTCCTGGGGTACCATGCCTGTCTGGGGAGGTGCTTGCTGCGCCCTGGGCACGCCCACGCGGTCCTGTGGTCCCCAGTTCCCGCCTGTCCAAAATCCCCGAGAGCGCACCCACGAGGGTCGCCAGCCCTAGCTGCTTCTTGGATTTGGTCTGTCCTGTGGGTCATCACCACCTTATCCAGGTCTGGACTTGCCCGGGTGGATCTCCTAGGCAGGGATCCGATCTGGGGCATGGGAAGTGGCCACCAACTACCATTCCCACCACACACTCCTTTCCTAGGTTTCCTAAGGCCGGGTTGGAACTTTCTGGGGCCTTTCTCCAGATCTAGAGTTTACAACCCCTCAGAACTGCACAGGCTTTCCCAGAGAAAGGCATTTTCCTGGAGTGGACAAGGTAGCAGAGTGCAAGAGAAGCACTAGGGAAGGATTTATTTATTTATTTGTGGTCAATATCACTTTTCTGTCGATACCGGCTTTTTGTTTAGTAAGAAGGCTTCATCCCCCCCCCCCAACCTCAGGCTGCCAGTTGGATGGTATACGAGAAACAGTACCATTCTTCCTGTTAATGAACTCCTTTTTAAGTCATTTTTTCTCATTTGACCCTTCCATGGAGCAGAAGCAAATTGCGTGAAATTACCTCCAAGGATTACATTTATTACTGGCCAATGAGAACCCCTCGCCTTGTTTTACAAACTCTTAATCCTATGTCATTCTGATGCCGCAAACAAGCCCGGGCCGGGCCTCCTATTCTTTCAACTTTCCCCAGCTGGAGGGACCTCATTCTGCACTTAATATTCCCCATAAATATCACACGCTAAAGACCCCCTGACTTCCAGCAAGTCCACATTAAACATGTGACATGTCACGCATGACAAACTCTGAGTATCTTTTCAAAGCAGCATTAAAAGCAAAGAAACCAATTTTCTTCTCTTTCCAAACCTCCCCAAGTGCTGAATGATGGGATTGGAAAGAGCCACTGGAGCGTACTTAGGGGGATTTTATGAGATTTTCCAGAATGATTTAATCTTATTGTGAGCATTATTAATGAATGGCAACCCAATTTGGCCCCAATATCTGGGAACTCAGTCACAATACTGGGACCGGCTGACAATGCCCCCCTCAATCTTAAGCAAACCTCTTCCACTACTGAGGAGGACATATGGAGGCCCAGGAGTTCAGGAGAGTCAAATTCATGGCAGGACTGTCTCCCATCACATTCAGAACCAACCGAACAGCCCAACACCTGTTTTCCCAAGGCCATTGTGGGGTAAGGGAGTGATTGGGAGCCCTGTATGAGCCTCTGGAGGGAAGTTGGAGGGGAAGGGAAGTTGATTTGTTACATTTTCATATACGCTAGCCAGATCAGGAGGAGACTCCAAAGGCAAGACGGGAGTACTTGGCATACTATTAGAAATGTTCTGTCCCAGACTACCCATGGACTGGACTGTAGGCAGTAGTGAGGGCAGACATGTTAACTATGTGGTCACAAGAGTGGCAAAATGATCAATTAGGAGAGGAGAATGATTGTTGGGAGAGAATCTCAGTATTAGGACAAAGGTACTGGTATTGGCCCCCATGGTTTTCCTTTTTCCCCATATAATCCCCACCCATTTGGGACAAATATTTGTTCTTGTTAGTTTTTGATTTGTAATATCAATAGTCAAAGCACCAGAAGGTCTGCTTAGCATGATTTGGAGTGCAGATACTTCTAGAATGGAAAAGAGACTGATGTTAGATGAGAAGGAATTGCACATGGGCTAGCCCAACTTGTTTTTAGAAGAAAAAAAATGTGTATGAGCATGTCTATGTGTATACACAAAAGTGAGTGTGTCTCAATGAAGGGGGTCTTATATGGAGCCTAAAATGGTATTTTGGAACACAGAGTTCCCCAGAGCAACTGCATATTTAAATGACAAGTGGTAGCCTGGCTGGGGGTGGGGCTGGGGGAGAAGAAAACCCCACTACCTGAAGAGGAAAAAGCATTTTTCAAAAGAAAAAGTCATGTTGTCCCTGGACGTTATTAACGGTCCAGTTTGAAGTATACATTTTTTCCTTTAAAGAAAAGGGGGCGATTACCAGTTATACATTAAGAAATGTCATTCAGTCATTTTTATTCATTCTCCGGAAATCTTCGTAAAAGCCTGAATCATACTTGTACAAGCAGCAATTTTGTTAATCCAGGGGGTTATTACTCTGGGCCCTTATTAGGTTCTACACCACTGCCAAGCAATCCTATAACCCTCTCAAAAGAAGTTTACCTCCCTGTTATAAAACCAGTAGTGGTATTTATACTGTGCAATAATTAGTGTATTACTTGAATCCACTAACACGTTCATTTTATCTCTGCACAAAACCTCTAGTCTGCTTATAGAAAGCTTGTGCCTCCTTTGGTGCTGTTAAAGTGGTGAAAGAGTGAATTGAAGGCTGGTTGCACTTTCTCCTTTTGCCTCGCCTTAATTCCCATCTCTTTTTGCTCTCATCCAATTAGCACAGTGTATTAAGCGGTTTATCATCTCATAGTCAGCTATTGAGAGAAACAAGGCGAGCACTTTGCAATAGAACCTGCGCTCCTTTGACACCCTCAGGTACTTACATATTCCACTGCGCTATGAATAATAGAGGAAGAATGGAGCGCTAATTCCCTCATCAAAGAATGCCTTGTCTGCTGCTTTGCTCAACAACACCATTCTGATCAAAAGAAAAGCAATAAAGCTTAGCATAACAAAACGAAACCTACTTATTAGCTTAGTGGTTAAATTAATGCAGAGCCGCTGCTATTCAAAACCAAGGTTTGAAAACAGCCTCCAACAACCTGATAATGCTGCCTTCGGGATGAAGGAATTTTAATCTGAAATTTGAGGCTGGCTCAGATGAGTTAATCTATTAAACTGCTATAAGGAAGCTCTGCCACAAACTGTTCAATTAAGAAATATTTAGGTGAGGAGAAAGAGGAGAGAGGACAGAGGTGGGAGGAGAGGGAGAGGGGAGGAGGGGGAGGGAAGGAGAGAAAGAGAGAGGTAGATAGATAGATTTAAGTTTTGATCGGGAACATTGAGTAGTGTTGAAGTGAGGGGTCCAGGTTCCTGAAGAGAGAACTGGGGCTCGATGCTTTTCAGAAAACCCTAACACAGATGTAAATCTGTTTTTAGAGTTTCCTTGTCTTTGTATCTTGCCAAACTCACATTAAACAGTATGTTTCCAAGTATCTCAGGGTGCTCACTGGTGGCAAAGGCTGGAGAAGTAGTGGGAAAAGGCACCTGACTCATTCTTTCCTCATCCTGAACCCCAATCTGTAAGCCCTGATCAACTCCCCACAGTCTGGGCAACTGTCACATAATTGATTTTAACCGTATTTTATTTGACAGATTAGAATATTTTTGAGCATTCTGTGTGGATTTTCAACTTCTGGCCTTCCTTATAACCTTTGTATGTAGGGCAGTCGAAAGACAGCAAGCTTGGTCCAAGGGAAGCTTGTGTAAAGATCTGCAGCAGGTCCAACGTAGTTCCTAAATTAAACGGAAAAAGTGCTACATTCTGAGTAGAGGCCCTGAGCAGAGCAGGACCCTTTAGGGTACCATTTCCCAACTAATTCCCGTGGCTTTAGCCCAGAGGTTTAATAGTCTTTAAAAACAAAAACAGACAGACAAACCAAACCAAACCAACAAAAACGGGGCTGGAGAGATGGCTCAGCGGTTAAGAGCATCAGCTCTTCTAGAGGACCTGGGTTCAATTTTCAGTACCCACATAGCAGCTCACTGCTGTCTGTAACTCCAGTTCCAGGGTACCCGACACCCTCACGCAGGCAAAACACCAATGCACACAAATTAAAAAAAAAAAAAGCAAGCAAGCAAACAAACAAACAACCCCCCCCCTCCAAAATACCAACTGCCAGCCAGGTGTGGTGGCTCATGACTTTAATCCAAGCAGAGGCAGATGAATCTGAGTTTGTGGCCAGCCTGGTCTTCACCAGTGAGTTCCAGGACATCCAGGGCTATGCAGAGAAACCCTGTCATGAAAAGCTAAAATAAATAAAAATTTAAAAAGTTGTCAAGGCTTAGAGAATGGAAAGCATTTATTAAATCTTTGGATCCCTGGCTTCTCTGGAACACTAGATCATGGGGCCCGCAGTGGGCCCTGCCCCTCTCAGCGTCACTACTGCCCCCTGTAGACTGTCCCTGATATTTCCTAGTGTGTACAGTTTGCTCTATTCATGCTTTCAGCATTTGAACTGAAGGCTGGTGCCAGGGAGCCCATGGAGACAGAGATGGGCGGTGTTTCTGAACCAGTTCTACCCAGTGTGCCATCAATCAAGGCATGTCAAGGACTAGAGACCCTCCTGAGAAAAGCGAGTGGGCAATATTCCTACCTTCCAACAAGTATCCACTGTAATTCTTCAACTTGCAGGTCCAACTTTCCATAAAACTCTGGAATCCTTCAGGTACCTGCAGTCAAAGCCTACATTAGGTAAGAGATCCTAGTAAGAAAATGCCAACTGCTGCCATTGACTATTCTCTGCAAGTGTACTTCAAAATGTTTTTTTTTTTTTTTTCTCACCCGAGACAGGGTTTCTCTGTGTTGCTTTGCGCCTTTCCTGGAACTCACCTTGGAGACCAGGCTGGCTTCGAACTCACAGAGATCGGCCTGGCTCTGCCTCCCGAGTACTGGGATTAAAGGCGTGCGCCACCACCGCCCGGCGTCAAAATGGTTTTTATTTACATTTAGTTTGTTTTTAGAGAAAGAGTCCCTAGGTGTTGTGAAACTTTCTATGTAGACTAAGCTGGACTTGAATTTTTGGCAACTCTATGGCCACCTCTAGAGTGCTGGGTTACAGGTATGTGCCATCACTACTTGCCAAAATGTCTGATTTTCTATAGACTTTATATAGAAATTGTCCCTGTCCATAGAGTGATTACAGACACAAGAAATAAACTAATAGGTTGAGTCTTTCATGGTTTCTCGAAGACCAAGTTAAGGATTATTTTATTTATATTGAATATAATCACAGCCTCCAGAAATCAAGGAAAATATACCTTCTTTTCAGAAAGCCGAGTGAAGGCATAAGCTACACACACACACACACACACACACACACACACACACACACACACACACACACACACACACACACACTGCTGCTTTAATATAGTAGCAATTATCAGAAGCTGACCAGGAGTGACAAGAGCACATGAATCCCTTTGTTTCCCAAAGCAACTTGCCTGCTCTAACTTGTGACCAGCTGTATCGCTTTTAGTACCAATTAACTGTCAGGGCCCCGAACCTAGTGCTTCTACTTGAATTCTGAGTGGAAGAGGAAGAGAAGAGGAGAAAGAGGAGCTGCTTAAGAGCCTGAAGAGGAGAGGAGGGAGAGAAAAGAGATGGCAAAAACCAGACAAAAGAAGACTTTTGAACAAGTATTTCTATACATCCACTGCTTACCAAGTATTTCTTTTCTAGGAGGCCTCTATGTAGAATGTCTCTCTCCCAGGAGTCATCGGCGTGTCTCTCGGTTTAGCGTCCCTCCACCTTCTGCCTTCTCTCCCTCTTTCTGGATCAAGAATCAATAACCCTAGTCCTCTCCGTGCTTAATATACTGAAGGACTCAATGCTTCGACTATACAGATAGCTTGCTCAGCATCTTTGAACTGGGTTCTGACTCAGGTTGTTCTGAAAGAAAGCGGGCCAAGGTTTGGGAAGGGCATGGTCTTCAATCAAACTTTTATTTCTTGCTGTCAACTTGAAACTGCACCCAATTAAAACAAATCACTACAACTGGTTTCCCTTTAGAAAACTTTATTCTGAAGTAAAAAACACAATGCATTTTCCCTTCTAAAAACAACCCACATAGGTAAGTATTCTAATGCTGCCATATTGAAATAGTTTATCGATGGCAAGGAGAATGCCATTCTGAAGAATGGATGGGACATAGCAAGCACCAGGTCCCAGGTCCTGCTAGCTACCTCCCATTCTTCTGAATGTAACAGAGTGTTCTACACCGCAATCTCCCCAGGGTTTTTGTGAAATGTTAGGGTAAAGTATCTACAATGTGCTTTCCTGTTGTATAAACCTTCACTCTCAACATTCTACATAAAGGGAAAACATAAGGAATTCGAGTATGAGACACCTGCTCAGTGTTGGACTTTGAACAATTCAATGAACAAGTGTGCTTTGTGTAATATATTTAATAAGTGCAAAATTTCTACCCCCCATCCCCATACCACTTATGTGAAAGGCAGCACTGAAAACAGTCATGCTTGGAACTAGTAGCTGAACAAGTATTTGGATATAGACTGTGTTTAAATGACACGCGAAGAAGCAAAATGTTAGAACTCCCACTAGTCTCCACAACTCTTTTTAGGGGTGTCTCTGCTACAGCCTCAGGGCAAACTGAAGGTCACTTAGGTCTCTTAAAGTAGCAATTTCTGCAGAAACCCAGTCCCCAATAAGATAGGTCTTCAGGTACTTGGCAAAGAGTTCGGTGGCACAGTGTGCTACGAAGACTGTTTGGCAGGTTAAATATTTTTACACTTCCATCCTGGTCCACATCGACACGAACACAACATGCAATCCTCGAAAGAAAAGCAAGATACTGGCGAAGCAGTAAAGGCAAGCGGAGCGCTCAGAAGCTGAGATTCGGCCAGCTGGCCTTCTTGCTTGCTCCCGGGTCTCTCAGTACTTCCCAGCATAATTGGCGAAGAGCTTGCTGAGGTTCACTTCAGAGTAGCCACTCCAGGACAAGAACTGCTCTGCTATGTTCTTGACTTTTCTGTAGTCCTGAAGAACTTTGGGGGTAAAGAACTGCTTCTTCAATTTATCTAAAGTGAAATAAAAAGAAAAGGATAGTTTATAAAAGGATAGTCAGATAGTTTCTTCAAAGAACCACACTATTTCTTTCCAGAGAAGGGGTGCAGGTTTTGATTGCAGTTCCATGTCTCTGACGTCCTAATGGGCCTGTCTGTGTTCTTTCTACCCTGGGGACAGTTCAAAGCCAGAGGTATCTCAGCATAGTCTGTGAAAGCCTAAGTTGGCTCTTTTCAGGAGGACAAACCAGGTCAGGCCACCTCTACTGATGCGAACTGCAGGTGTATGCCCATGCACAGTAGGCAAGATGAGTGCCGCTCCAAGACACTAGTTTTGCTGTGCTGTTGAGCAGATGCACACACTGCAGTAGGAATCTGGACGCAGAAGGAAGCTATCTTCCCTAGTGCCTCCCAAACCACACTGCCCCAGCTAGCTGGCCTCCACAGTTTCTTCTAACCCCCCATCTGCCCATTTTGTTAAACGAAACCTTTAGTGAAAGAAGGACAGCTACCTGGAGGTTGGTCCACCTGTCCTTTGCCAAGCTTTCTTTTTGTCCACGATGTGAGAACTCAGACTCAGTACCCCCATCCGTGTCCCCAGCTCTTTTTATTGATCCATTCCTGCACTTCCTATTCTGACGATGGTTCTATCAGCCAGAGGAATCATTTCCTTCCCCTAGTCTCCCTTCCACAGTGTCTGCTACTTCTGTACTTGGTTCTTTGAAAGGGGCAGCAGAGCTGCTATGTTGAGGTCTAATTTGTGGGGGGAACTCATCCCTTCCCTGAATGGTTTTTGTTCAAAGCTGCTCAGGAACTCCATGAGACGTTTTGGAAAGTTTATAGCTGAGGAAACTGAGTAAGGTCACAAAACATGTCCTAGAGACACAGATCTGGAAATTCAGGTAGCCAGAAGCGCCAACCAATAGCTGTAGAAAGTCACTTTTGTGGCCTCTCTTATGCCACTGCTTGTTGTTCAAGGTTGCTGGCAAGGCCTAGAAGTCGGCTATTCCCAAGGTAGGGACTCAGATACTGCCTGTGCCAAGGTGCTGGGGGTGGGGGTGAGGATGGGGAACAATGCTTCCCAGCTCCTTGGCATAGGAAGGGACCAGGAAGAACAGATGTGGGAGCACATCCATCACAGAAAGCAAAATCCTGCTTAAACAACAATAGACAATAAAGGCCACAAAACCCTGGAAAATGAAAACTCAGCCTCAAGATTTTTGTTCCTGAGCTACACATTCATATTTGTTCACAACCTTTTCTAAGTTACACCAATGCGTCTCCATAAAACAATCATAAGAAGTTTTGTTGAGGATTTAGATGCCCCAAAAGGGTAGAAAAAGAAGCAGGGGAAGGGGGACACATCGTTAACTGACTATACAAAGACAATTTGAAAGTTCTAATTATCGGAGTCTGGCAATATACAGCAAAGGCCCCAACCAATGTGCCTGCTTCCTGGCAGGCCAGAACCACAGGCCTGCAACCCTGTGCATGTGAATGACACAAATGCATCTGATGACTGGGGAGAGCACATTTAAAGAGCTGTGGTAATACAGAGCAGGGGAGGAAGAGAGAGGACAGAGCTCCTGATGTGTTTACCTCCTCTGCTGATGGGATATTGACTTTTCCCACTAGGTTGGTTAGAAAGGGGACTATTTACGCTGCCACACAGCAGAGTTAGAATGACAACCAGCGTCACTGGGCTCGCTTCTTCGTAAAAGACAACTGTGACCGCCAGCATATCCCATAGCTGGTCAATACAGCCCAAGCACCGTTTCCTGGCAGTCAGAGATGCAGATAAAAGCTCCCACTTGCTTCCCCAATGAGAGCTTAATCAATAGCATATGGAAGGTCTTTTAGGAAACAGAACTGGATGAGCTGTCAGGCCATACCACAGGAGCTTGGAGGGCAAGGAGTCACTTGTTCAGTTTTCTTCTTCCTTCTTTGGGCACTGGGGCCATCCATGTTAGACATCACATTAAATTGTTACCCTGTTTCTGTCAATCCTATACCTACCACTTCAGAACTTAAGAGAAAATACAGATGTTAAATAGTGAAAGTCAGTTAACGTGGTCAGTAAACTGCTGCCTCCTTTTGCTGTTCTAGTTTTTGAATGCAGTCCACCGGTAACAACATCATACCAAGGGCAGCTGTGGTCAAAACTTAGGACAACACTGCTAAAATCTTTTAAGAGGCCAGTCAACAAGAGGCAGACACATGCAACAATGTCACCTGGCTCTACCAGATACCACTAATTGTGGCTCTTGCTCCACAAATCCAAACTTCAAACATAACAGCAAAATATAATCTAATGACCTAAAATATTAGCTAGAACTCACTCATCCTTATCCACAAGCACAATAAACCTCTTTCCCTTAGTTTTCTTGTTAATACTCTTTGAGGAACATGTATTTAGTGCTTATTTCCTCTGGTCTTTTCTACATGAAGAGACTGCTCATAGTCATACAGTAATTGTCAGAAAATATCCTCATCCCAATCCCTAAGAAAACAAGGTCAAAAAGTTAGCCTGGGTAATGATTCTCATTTATATACATATATATATATATGTATGTATGTGTGTATATGTATATATATGTATACACACACACACACACACACACACACACATATATATTTGAGACAGGGTTTGTCTGTATAGCCCTGGCTGTCCTGGAACTCACTCTGTAGACCAGACTGGCCTCAAACTCAGAGATCCACCTGCCTCTGCCTCATGCTGGGATTAAAGGCCTGCTCTACCACTGCCTGGTTTGATTCTACAAATATTTTATCAGACAAAACAACAGACCACTAATATGAAAGTTTATTTCTATTAACTAGAATACAAAATTATCCAAGTTACAATGTTTTTGATAGAAGACAAGCTAGATCATCTGAAGACTGACCTGTCTTCTAGGTTTTGTTAAAAGTCATCTGATTAAATGAAATGCTTGCACTATTTTAAAAAAACAAAACAAACGGGAGTCATCTCAAAGGAAACTTATTCCTATGTTACATATTTCAGTTCAATGTCAGTAAAGCAAAAATCCTTTTCCTCTTTATAAAACCATTTTTGGTCTTAAACACACTGAACTAGGAACCATGAGGCAAAGACATTTTAAAACCTCGCCTACTGGTTATTTTATTTTAATTAAGGCAGGCTTAGGCACACAGGCAGCAGCCGTCTCTGTTCTGAATGTCTGTTTCATTTATTTCTGTGCAAAGGTATCAAACAACAGTCAGTTATAATTGATTCTGTCAGGTGTTATACAGTCAGTCATAATTGTCTCTGTGTAGAGGTGTGTCAATTTACTATATCTGAATTAAATATTCTGTCAATTATGAAATCAGGTAATAATTTCAGTCAGTTTTTTAATTGCATGGCTTCCCACCATAAGGTTCTCAGCTCTCCCACCTTTTCTAATCCATATCCTCCCTCCCTCCCTCAATGTGAGTGTTTGCCTTCAGGTGTGAAATGCAGGAGACTTGAGGGGTTTGGAGGCAACCTGCAGGTTTGGCGCTCTCTGTCATTTACGGCCACGGGAGCGACACAGAGCTGCTGGGCCAGCTAGCCTCACTGCCTTTCTCCTACCAACCCATAGCAGAAGGCACGGCAAAGCATAGTTGTCTGCAAGGTCTCACATAACATCCAGAGTTCAAAGAGAAAGACAGTTGGGGCCCCGAGTCTAAATGCATCTCTTAAAGCAAGAAAATAAAACATGTAATCTTTGAGTAAATCCTTGTCTAGAGAAAAAAATTAGAAGACACAGTGCCAGGCACACACGGCATGCAATGTATTTATCCACCATCCAATGCCTGGAGGGCCATTCTTATCTGAGAAATCATTTCCTAGATACTAAAATATTTCTGAAGGCTGAAGAGTCTGTTAGTCCATTATTCATTTCTACTCCTACTTATAAACAATTATCTTCAGTTTTCTTTTTCTTCTTTTTTGTTGATACCAAAATACAGCCTTCAAACAGTATAAAATGTCCATGGTTCAGCTCAAGTGCTCTACTAGACTGATTTGACAAGTATTTAGAAGTGTGATTATAATTCTCCCCACTATTGGTCTGGTTCATGTTCAATAAATACAGGCTTGCTGCAGCCTGGTGGTGGTGAACAGTGACCCTTCCCACTTGAAGCAAATGGAGGTGCGATGGGGCCCCACCACCAGGAAGGGTTGGCCAGTGGAAGTTTGGAAAAGAGCAGAGGGTGATATAAGGAGGGAGGAGACAGGGCGAGGCGATGTAAAGAATGCCATGTCTACAGAGAAAAAATAGAAAGTGAGAGTCGTGCCCCTTACCATGTTTCAGTGGAGAAAGAGTCACCTTGAAAGAGATCAAAAATTTCCTTTCAACTAGATGAAGTGATTCTATCAGGGCTGGGTTTTGGGTGTTTGTATTTGTCATGTCGGAAGAAAATTGCCCATGCAGCCCCCTTGCTGAGGTTATAAAAAGTACTGTCAACCATACTGGACAGAAATTTTTTTGGAGGGGGGGTGCAGAGAAGGGAAAAACACATTGTGCAGGATCATTAAGCACTGTTGTATAAATAAAGTTAGAAGATCAAACGAAAGAGGGGACTCGGGTTAAATGCTGGAAGACAAGCTTAAATAAAGTTCTAAGAAAAAAGCAAGGCACGCTGTAATTCCAAGAACCTATTACTTCAGACAATTTACTTCAAAAAATAAAATCAGAATGGTAAATGATTACCCAAAAGCAATCATGTCATCATCACTGAGAGATGGAATAAAATAATTTTTTGTGAAGTGGCTGAATGAGAGCAACTTAAAAGCCACGGAGCCTGTCAGAAGCACATTATTTCTTTTTACACCCCGTTTCCCAATTCATCTCAGTGCTGCTGACTAACCTCGGCTCCCAGCAGGTGGAGCATTTAAAATAAATAGCATTTCCTACAAAACGCGCTCCAACTGCCCCATGACAGACGCTTCCAATTCCCGGCCAGCCACTGGATCAGCTTCAGCGGTATCTAACAAGGTGTAAATACAATAACAAGCATGTAATTAAGTGAGCATGATGAAGTTAATGGAGATAATTCATTCCATTTTGGGCTTATGAATATTCTATTAGATGTTATCAGGCAGCTGGAATAGCTGTTAATTTAATCATCATTCAGACCAGCAAAATGTTCTTTGTGCGAGCATAATTGCAGAGAATGAATAATTGATTTGACAATTGTACCAGTGGATTTCAAACAGTTCTGTGCGCTCTCAGAGCAGGAAGGGAGGAGAACTGGAATACTCAAAGCACTGAAGAGGTGGCAGAGAAGCCAGCCTGTAAATTGAACATTATCAGGACACAGATAAAGGACAATTTTTATTTTATCAATGCAACACAATTACATTACAGTGCGCTAGTAATCATTCTGCCCACACTTTAAAAAGGGAAATAAATTACTCTTCATGGGAAAGGACAAAAAGAAATATCAAAACCATTTAGAATCCATTGATATTGGATATTTAATTTTTTGCATTATATTTTATTATAGGAAATATCAAACTGTGTTCGAAATTGCTGGCACATTTAACTCTGTTACCTGCAATCAGGTACACAGATTGTATTTTACACGTATCTCTGTATTACAGCATGCTCTATGAATTACAATGACTTTATTGCAATTTCCTTAAAAACTCTCCTAATGTTTAAAAAAGAGCCATCAATGTGCCGTACAAGAGTACTGTATGTATACCTTAACTATCAGGACTCAGTTTTGGTTACATTCAACAACTAGCGTTTTTTCCCTTCCTAATGATTCTATACTGCATTTGAATGGAAAAGTAGCAACAAAATGTTGACCTTCAACAAGCCATCTCCATCATGAAACCAAGTTGATTACGGATCAACTCTACCAAAGGCCTAGAGTTCTCAGTTACTGTCCCAACGCAAAACGTGTTTGCCTTCCCACGCACGACTGTCACTGTAATTTGCCCAAATTCTAGTATTTTATGCACAAACTTGTAATTTAGTCAAAGCCAATGGGGTAGACAGCAATGGCAGTCAAATTTCATGTGAGTGCTACTTTTTAATACGCGCACAGTCATGAGAAAATGAAAATACCCTAAATATCTTAATGTCTTAGCTGGTGTTCTATGACAGACAAGAGCAGAAATGATTAGCCTAGGTCAGTAGTTCTGAAAGAAGGCTGAGGATTAGGGACTGGGAAAGAGTCAAGGAAAATCTCTGAGAAGTTGGGCAACATGTCTGTCCAGTCAAATGTTCATGACCAACCCCATTTCCAGACTCTGATCATTTCAACCTTCCTCCAAATAAGAGCCCAGACTACAACTATGTCAGTCATGTCTGATTTCATTTATCTAATATCTTTATACTATTGAAGTAACATGTTCACCATCACCATTCTTCCTGAAGCCCTACCTTTCCAAGTCTTAGGCCGAAAACATGATCTAAGAAGTGCACACAGCATCTTTTTTGTTCATATGCCACTTCTACTGTTAATTCATACATTGCTTTAATTTCTATTTACATGGTTTTTAAAACTGGGTGCATAAATCCAAAAGAAATATACTATTTGTTGAAAGGATAACAATAGGATTTGGAATTCACTTATGTTGGAGAATTTACAGGGCAAGGGTATATGTTCATCAGGCTTGGTCAATCTTGGGAAGAAAAGGTAGCCGGGGAGAAAGAAAATACTTATGTAATAAATGACCAAATGATTAAGGATTGGCTTCAGAATCAAATTCTGGACTCATTTCTGAATGTCAAGCCTCTGTTTATCCTTCCTCATCTTAATGAATGCATAGGTTGCAAGATTAGAGTGCTTTGGTAGTTTTTGAGACCCTGTTAATGTTCGACAAATGTTAGCCAATGACAACGAACAGTAATAGATAGTAAAAGCTATGGGTCCAGGGTAAATAATCATCTATCACGGGTGGGAGGAGGAAAAAGTGTTCAGAATGTAGCAAATATATGAAAAGGAACACCCAAGGGAATGGCTTTTACATTTCCTGGACCAAAAGCCTTCTTGGGGACAGAGGCTGGCTTACTTTGCTACCCAATCCTCTGGATCTCTTTACTTCTCACTGGGCCTTTCTATTCTCACATTTCAGGGTCTTGGAATTGTTCTGACCAATGTAAATAGTTGGAAACATGGTTGGACTATAGTTACCTGCTAAGGTAATCACTCGGAATAGATCTTGGTGAGAGCCTTACCTGTTCCAGTACGGACCAACAATATCCTCTGGATATATAACAGCTAGAGGGTGTTCCAAGCCTTCTCTGACACTCTCCTCTTTCTTCTCTATTTTGGAAGCAGATACAGCTTAAACTATTCTAGGAGCTCTCAGCTTTTCTTGGGTTCTATTTGTTCATGGATGGTACATAATCCCTCTCTACTTGTATATCATGCACATAGGAGATGTTATGCCCCAAAATGATGAGCTACATTCTTCGTGGAGGAAAAAAAATCCCATTTTTATTAATTTAAACCAAACTGCTATTCTGGCAAAATAATGAAAAGAAATAGAAGATGTCACAAGCAGACGTTTAAATGACTGCTTATCATCAAACCCATTATTCAAGGAAAAACTATGAAGGCAAAATCTGTATCAGATACATTTTTGGGGCTGCATTGACTTTAATGTTTATGTAAAATGAATATGATCTGTGATCTGATTCATCAGATACAATCTAAATATTAAGAGCTAGATAGGTGTGGTGGCACACACATGCCTGTAATCCCAGCCCTCAGGAGGCTGAGACAGAAAAATCATGAGTTCAAGATCAGCATGGAGTACATAACAAGATCCTATTTGAAAACGAGACAAAACAAACAAGACATCAACCAAATAACAACAGAAAAGCAGGAGATAGGGGTATAATTCAATAA
Source organism: Peromyscus leucopus (assembly GCF_004664715.2). NCBI lineage: Eukaryota > Metazoa > Chordata > Mammalia > Rodentia > Cricetidae > Peromyscus > Peromyscus leucopus. The sequence continues at coordinate 53,376,923 of NC_051083.1, forward strand.
TCAAATACTTCCTTAGGATATGCAAGCCCTACATTCAACAGTTAGTATCAAAATGAAAGAATGATAAGGCAATTTAGCTTATTAGAGAACTATCCATTAAGTCTGAAATACTTTCTCAGTTAATCCATACTCAGATTCCTTTCTCACAGAAACAAGTGCTGCATTGAAGCAATTCTGGACAATTCTGAGGACAATTCATTACATGTCAGTAGTCTTCATACTTCATGGATGTATTTCACCTGAAAAACACCCAGTGTTTTCAGGGTATCAAGGTTAGCACTCTTTCTTTTGTCTTTTTTTTTGGAGATGAGTTTTCTCTGTGAGCTTTGGCTATCCTGGAACTCTCTCTGTAGGGCTGGCCTTAAACTCAGAGATCTGCTTGCCTCTGCCTCCCGAGTGCTGGGATTAAAGGCGTGTGCCACCACCACTTGGTTTAAGGTTAACACTCTTTACCCTTTTTAATTGTATGAAACAATGCATGGTGATCTCTCAGGAATAAATTCTTCTATTAAGCCAGTGGATTATTTTTTCTCTTGGAAATCTGAAGACTGTAGTGAATTATATCCCAAGATAGATCAGAGACTTGTCAAACATGACTCTACACTAACTTCATCAGAATTGACCAGATATCTTGAAACCTTTACTGGCTGATGACCAAGATCAGTCACGGCCCTTCTTTTTCCAACTCTGTCTCTTACTGAAAACTTAAGGTTTGTTAAGAGGGGGCAATAGGGGATAGCATCCACTTTATTTAGCTACTTTAATATTGACATCCTTTCTCTGCCACAATTTAAGGTTCCTTAGCAAAAACGGCTGGGGGCTTTTGAGAAGTGGTGGCCTCAGTGAATTTAATTTGATCTTTAAGGATGTAGCAAACTACTAAATAAATTGGCTTTCTCTTGAGATGGTCCCCCTTAGGTTTCTTCTTTTATAAGGTTGGCAAAGCATTGACCATATTGAGTGACTCCCAAATGAGAGGTTACTTACTTAAAGCAATAATAAGATATTTGACATTTTATGATTCACATTTCTCATTATAAAACAAAGGTTAACAAACTATGGTTTTGTCAATAAAGTTTTATTGGAATACAACCATGCTCATTATGTTTATTTTGTCTTATAGCTACAATGGTGACAATGAACAACTGTAATGAGACTATCGTGTCATGAAAGCTAGAGAGTTCACCAATTGACCCTATATAAAAAAGTCTGCCAATCTCTGGTAAAGAGGATTCAAAAGATACAAATCCTAGCTCAATCGATCGATGTAGTACTGTGTACATACAGATCCTGCTGCTCAGGAGGCTGAGGTGGGAGGATCTCATGATGGAACATAAAACCACCCTAGCAACACAGCCAGACACTGACTGCCTCAAAAACAAACACCTTCCCTAACAAAACAAACAAAAAGAGAAAAACCCAAAAGAAACATCCTTTAAAAAAAATCATAACAATTTTATAAGCTAAAAAGAACCACCAAAATTTCAGGAAGCAAGACCAAAGAAGCTTTCTGTAAGGCTAAACTTTTAGTTTATGCTTTCTCTTAAATCCTCTTGGTAAAGGGACAAAAAAGGAAACCTTTTAATGTACTATCCAGTTTGCTAATTGTTTCCCTTGACAAAGTCTCACTAGACAACACACCCCAGTGGGATTATATGCTTATCGGCATTGGCCATCTTGACCAGCCCCTATGATATATCTAAAAACAAACGAACAAACACCCAAACCCCACAAAGGTCTCCTAAGCATATTCATACAAAATTTCTGTTTTGATTTGGGCAACTGAAAGCCTTTATAATGTCATCTAGTGTTGATGTGGGTGTAATGGTGGTGGTAGGCCATGCAATGTGAATTGTTCTGCTTCATATGTGTTTAAATTTTCTCTAATAAAAAACTCTGAATCCTTCAAGTTGTTTTTTGGCTGCTATTAAATAAAGGTTAAATGGTAGTGGAGATAGAGATAGAATACATTAGGAAATGTCGTGTTTTATATTCCAGACTCTTCTCAAAGAAATGTATAACCCCTACAGTAAAGCTTAAGTCTTTTATCTGCTGTTTAGAAAAAGAGGCACTCTTCTGAGGCAGTATGTAAGTTCTTAGACTCAACATCGCTATTTGTGATGTTTAATATGCACATTTTTAGCTGCCAAGGAAGAATCCCTCTATTGCTGTACATTTCACTCTTATCATCCTTAACATATAGATTTAATTCTTTTTCTTCTTGTGGGAACTGGGATTGAACACAAGACTTCCCACACTAGCTGAGGTATACCCTCAGCTCAAGGTAACTTTGTTATGCTTAGTCCAAAGCTAATTATAAACTAGATCTTATTGATTTGCAAATTGTTGCTATCCATTTAAAGCTGTGTCATATTTACAACTCAATGATTAAAAGGAAAGCACTGTGTGCCTTACACTGTACAGTTCTTGATTAAGTCATAGAATTCTCTGAAGCCTAGGTTTGACCTTGTTAAACAGCCTCTAGGCCTCATTTTGCAGATGGGAGCACAGAACTTCACTGGGGATGGTAGTAGAGGGCAGGCAGAAATGCATGTCATAATTCCAAAGAAGAGGTAAGGTAAAGGGTAAAGTTAGGTACTGAGGGGCCTAGCTGATTTCATGCATGTATGCCACCACACAGGTTGTCTGCCTACTGATAGGAACAGCTGAACAAAGAACTTATTTAGATGTTATAAGTGAACAGCATTCACTATAGTTAAATAGGAAAAGTATCACATCCTCACATTCTTTTTTTTCTGTATGTGTACATTCATGTACATGTGTGCTAGATATTATAGACACTCCATAATACTGACCAACAGAGTCATTCTATTCATATTTCCATCATTAAATGACCATATCTTTCACTGGCAAATAACCTGAGTTTTGGCTTTTCTACTTGTTTATTCGGCAACTATTTAGTGTTCTGACTGAGTGTCATATATAATTTGTCATAGGATAAAGAGGTTAACTAAAAACAATAAGCTAACATGCATCTAACATGTCTGCTATATTTCTCACAGGTTAGTACTTGAATTGAAGACAAACATCCATAGGTAAGTAAATACACCATGCTTTAATACACAGAAGCTTGAACTGTTGCTTCATTCAACAGATATTTGCTGAGTGTCTATTATGTGCCAGACACTGCTCTAAGCCCTGGGAATACAGAAATGGACAAAAAAAAAAAAAAAGACAAAAGGCCTGCCTCCATGGGGCTTAATGTCTGATGTTCCTATAGACATGATTAAGACAAAGAGAACAATTCACAAGCCACCACATGAACATAAAAGGGACATATTCTTTAGAAGAAATGCAGTTCAGAAGACTGAGTTGCTTTCATTATCACTGCAATGCAGCCAATAAATCATCATTCAATTATTCTGAGCAGAGATTGGAGCTATTTGTATTTTTTAAAGTCTAAATTCTGAAGAAGTGAAGTAGACTTCAAGTATACTGTTTCTGCCATCCTCTAAATAGCCCATCTATTGGCCTAAAATATATCAAATACAACATACACAGCTGCCATCTGTCCTACAGCCATAGTAGACATCCCTTTCATTCACAAGCAAAGCCAGTAAAGGGGGAAGGGGACTTGAGATAGAGAAAGGATAAATTCCACTTGTGCGATTAAAAAAAAAACAAAAAAACCCCCACAATAGTAGAATAGTGAACCCAGTGGTTGAAAAGTGAAGATAAAAAGAAGAAAACAGTAATCTTGCTATAGAAACCAGAGAATTATGTTCCTGCTCTCCCCCTACCTTTTTTTTTTTTTTTTGCTTTCACACTGTACAAACTCTAGCACCCTGAACAACTCACTCTCCTGCTATTTCCAGCACTTTAAAGAAACTTTTCAACATTTCTGCTTGACACATTTTTTCAACAGGGAGGTGAAGACAATAAGTAAACAGGTAGTGAAGGGCTATTTAGAGAGCTGGTCAGTCACAGTAATAATAAAAGGGAAAACCCCCACCCGAACAGAATATCCATCCTATGCGCGGCAGCCACCGACGGCACATGACCTCTGACAAACAGTTTTCAGAGTAATTTTAATGCTACTCTGGATTTAACTTGACTAACTGGTAGCAATTGAGCACATCTTTTTTTCTTTCTTTCTTTTTTTTGTGGCAGCAGTTATCTAAAATGCTACAATAACAGCATCAAAAGTAGAATGGTGGAAGATTGGTTTTCCATTGTGCTGCTGAACTGGCATAATGCCCACTTTAAAAGCAATTCGCTGCTCATCACTGAAATCTGGCAGACACGACACTAAATGCCTTGAGGGAAAAAAAGGGACTTGAGAAGGGGGAACCCACTCCAACCACCATGCAAAGGCGGGGGGGGGGGGGGAGTTCCACAGATGAGGAATCTGGGTGAGAAGAGAAAATTGCCAAATAAAAAAGTTTATAGCATTGCATGCAGACTCCCAACAGGCTGTATTTAATTTGCTAGAAGATTTTGTCTACAGGTCTACATTAGTAACAGCCGAAGAAAACAAAAGCAAAATATATATTTATGTCTGTCTATTGTTCTGATGAAGCAAAACCCAGTGAGTTCCATCAATCATATGTCAAACACGTCTTTCCCGTTTTATTTACCACCAAATATAATGAGTAAATATGTGATAATAAAACTCTTCTTTTTACATGGACATATACAATTTTTCCTCCTGCTAAATACAGGTAATGATTTAGGAAGCTTTCAAAATGTCTTTTTACTGTCAATAAAACTAATTCTATTCCTATTTTCACGTGGAAAAAAAAGGCTTTACAAATGAAAATTCAAATTAAAATTCTGATTATAGTGTAGTGTGACAACACCTGTATTTATAATTTTACTGTCAGCTAGCTTGTAGTGTTTAACAATAGCTCCAAGTAGAAAAGTAATTGGAATTTGTCTGTAACATGCCAGATGACGGCACTGGGAACTTTGCTACACTACACAAACTCGGCTTGATGGCAAAATAACCTCACGGAGATTTCTACAACTCAGAGGTTGCTGGTGTGTGTGTGTGTGTAGGTGTCTCTCAGGTATGGGACCCCCTTCCTGGATTGGAGGATAAGAGTTTGTATTAGGTGAGAAAACACTGCTCTGATCCTGACTTGTGCTCCAAGCCCCCTCCTTACCAACCCTTCAGTCTCTCCCACAGCACAAATGCAAATTTAGGGCCTACATTTACCGAGAAAAGCAAAGACTGGGTAAGTAAACAACACCAACAATATCGTGTTATTGTGGAATCAACCCAGTGAGGCATTGTACCCAGCAGAAGCAGGTGGGCTGGGGCGGAAAGCATCCTTGAGGACAGACGAGCAATGAGGTGGGGCAGGGCCAGATGCTGACAAAAGCAAGAGGGCAGGCTGGTAACTAGTCATGTGTCTAAGACTGCAGAGCCAGAGCACCGGAGACGGCTCCACAGTCACTGTTGTTCAGCAACCACTGGTACATGATGTGGGTCCCCTCACAGATGCCTAACATGTGCTATTTATCAAACGATTAAGAGAAAACTTACACAACCCACCAATAATTTTACTGAGGCAATATGGAGAAAAAAATTATTTAAAGCAGTGTTCTGCTGTCAACTTGAATCTTTCAAAACTTATAAACACACGTTTAATCTCCACACACAACTTGCCTTACTCTAGTCTACAAGTGAAAAGCCCATCTTTTTCATTATCCTAAAGACGGAAAAAAAAAAGAGCCACATACAAAAGAAAAGCAGAATGACAGTGATGTTTTAGTTTACACTAGATATGGCAACACACACAAACTGTCAAAACTATGGAATGAAAAAAGCTGTTATCAAGCAACTGTCAAGAGAGTCCTCTGAGATTTGGAAATCTTGTGTTTATTGTAACTACTGCACATTACACAAAGAAAGAAACATCCCTCTCCTTGCTCTTGCTGCTAAATATCATGCAAGAGAACACAGGCTTCTCCCTTAGTATTTAGATTAATTTTTCTTCCCCGTATAATCCTGTGCTTGACAGAACTCCCTTCCTCTTAAGGTATCTACAGTGTGGTCAAGGTTCAGAGAGAAACTTGAAGTTCTATCAAACATTATTTCATTTCGAAAACCATCACCACCTCATTTCATGTTGTTAACTGGTTGTCTATCCTGTAAGAGCAGAGTCTTTTAACATCAAAATGCATAGTCTTCACCTGAATGATTTTCTGACTTAGTTCTACAAAGGGAAGCACAGAGTTGAAAAGGCATCGACACTTACAATAAAACGATTTTAATTTGCAACTCTCTTTCCATCTCCCTATTAATGGCTATAACAGAGAAACCTGAATTCCTAAAGGGAAATTACCATCTAACAGGGGAAGAAATGGAAAAATGCAGGGTCAAGATCTCTTCCCATAGTGCATGCTATTAGTGGGGTGTAGCTCATTTTCCCCTTCCAAACTCAAGAGGCACGATGTCCCTTGTAATCTCACCTGACTCTGGGGCTTTTCACCTAGCAGAGGTAGCACCACTCCCAGTGTGACTCTTCACTCTTGTTCCAGGTCCCTCTGGCCCTGCTCAGCCAACTATATGACAATGCCTGGGTAATGGCAGCAGTTGGCCTTGGATTAACATAAGTGAGAGCACTTTTTAGGTGTTTGCATATTTATTTTCCACATTCCCTCTACATGTAGGATGTACACTTTGTAAACAAGTGAACAGCAGAACCCTTACTGTAGCATAGCTGCCTGATGTATGGGTCAAATCAAATTAAGACACATTCTGTTAAAAAAGAAAAGCTGTTTGCAAAAGATGAGCTGACATATAGAATAAGAGTCACAATTGGGGCCAAACAGATTGGACCAAATCTGCTTCTTGCCATTTTGCCAGCATGTTTCTTAGTATAGAGGTAGTACCTACCATGCTTCGATGGCACGTGTATCTTCTCAGTGATGTAGTAAAGAAAGAGTCAACAGGTTTTACATGGGTCTCAGTTCTAAATAGGTTATAATGGTTACCCAATGCTTCAAACATGTTTATATTAGGTTTCAGTAACCTGGTATGACTCAGTCCCAAACAAAATAAGTCAGTCAATTTTTAACCTGTGGTAAAAATGGCCTAACAGCAATGCCAGTTTTGTAAAAATTAAGGTGACTGCCTAATAAAGTATTAACTAAGGGAAAAGACTAGCATGTTTTATCCCTTGTACTTCTTACTGCTATTTTATGTTACATGACCGATTTACATTCATCTCATGCACTGAAAATCATGTTGTTTGCAATTATCTCAATACCAACCAGTTCTTTGTGAATGAAATTTTATTTGAAGTGAACAGTTCAAAAATTTCCAGGATGGTCTGTAGAAATGGCTTAAAGGTTAAGTTAAGAGTGCTGGCAGTTCTTCCAGAAGACCCAAGTTGGATTCCTATCATGCACATGGCAGTCTAAAACTATCTATAATTACAGTTCCAGGGGATCTGATCCTCCTCTGGCCATCATGGGCACCAGGCATGCATGTGCTGCACAAATATACATGCAGGCAAAACATTCATACACACAAAAACTCCCCTCCAGAGAGATGGCACAGCAGGTAGCTTGGTGACTTAAGTTTGATTCCTGGAACCCATGTAAAAAGCTAGATGTGGTGTCAGGCATCTGTAACTCTAGTACCCTCCTTTGAAATAGAATGTGGAGAAGTTGCAAATCAGCTAACTTGGTAGCAAACAGTGAGGGAGACCCTACTTCAACAAGGTAAAGGAGAGAGATGACTTCTAGAAATTGTCTTCTGACCTGGCTTCTAATCGACGTACCATAGCATGTATATATCCCTCTTACCCAACATTCAACAACAATGGAATTTTCCTCAGCGTACCTATAATATCAGCATTCATGAGGTTGAAACGGTGTGTGTGTGTGTGTGTGTGTGTGGGATGCTGCAGGTTGGAGGCCAACCTTGGGTACACAGCAAGACTCTGCCTTAAAAAACAATCTTCTCATGTACCCCCCCAAAATAAAGGAAAAAAACCTACCCACAGCCTGGTGTAATTGTAATCATACTCGCAGAAAGATTACCATATGAGGTCAACCTCTACTATACAGTGGGTTTGAAGCTGCCCTAGACTACAAAGCAAGACCTTTTTTTCAAAATACCAAAAATAAAATTCCCTCACAATGTAACCAAATTTCAATGGATTTTATGTGCTACAGAGCTATACATTGGTGAAATTATGACAATTGGTCCACTAAAGAAGTTTAGAGACAACTGTGACAAATTTGGGAGCATCACTGAGTTATTCTCAAAATTCATAAACTAATAGCATTATGCATATTGTAGTTAAGTTTAAAATGTGCTCTAGAACAAGACTGGGCTCAAATCCTGACTCTGCCATTAATTTGCTGGGTGGCCTTGGGCAGTCTCCTTAACCTCTCTGTACCTCCAGCTCTTCATTTATAACAAGGAACAATGACATTGACTTCCTAGGTCTGATGAAAGTTAAAGAAGATAAAACATGGACCATAATTAGAATAGTGCCTGGTGTTTCACAAATTTTAACTATTATTATAAACATACTCATTATTTTACAGTTTGAATCAAGGGTCTCATCTAGAATCTAAGACAAAGAGAAAAAAATTGTACAATACTACTTCACATCAGATTTGACTTGGGAGGAATATGTGAACAAAGACCCCTACAAATCTTCTATACAAATATTTTGAGGCCTTTGGATTTCATGAACATTAAAATGATAATAGAAACAGCCTACACTAAATATACATATTTAGCTCTGCAAATGCCTAAATCTTAACTAAAATTATAGTAAGGGATTTTTCTTGTTGTTGTTTTTGAGACAGGGTTTCTCTGTGTAACAATCTTGGCTGTCCTGGAACTCATTTTGTAGACCAGGCTGGCCTCAAACTCAGAGATCAGCTTGTCTCTGCCTCCCAAGTGCTGGAATTAAATGTGTGTACTACCACCGCCAGACTTAATAGTAAGGGATTTTTAAAGGCACAATATACTCAAAACAGGAGTGGGAATACCAATAGCAAAACCCAGTAGAAGGATGTATGGTAATTTATATAGTGGACCCCACCAAATTTTGAAGCTTGCAGAAGAGATAGATGGAAGAAGGCTTATCTTATGCCACAATTTCCCAGGGCGTATGGATGGAGTAGTGAAGATTGTTTGTAAGCATGATGAAAGCCAGACCCTGGATGTCTACTTCCATACTGTTAGCAGAGTCTGTACCAAGGGACCATTAGGCATACTGTGTCAAGATTGCATTTGAAAGCCTAAGCTGGCCCTCACCTCCATCACATTCCCTCAATGCCAGTAATAGGCTATTCTTCTCTGGCGAATTTGACCAGCTCATGAAAAAAAAGACCTCAAGTTACTGAAAGATTACATCATGATGTATATCAGGAACAAGCAAAGCTTGTTATAAATAAAAGGCCCTGAGTTCATTGGCTGTGGTGATTCATTTTTGTAATCCTAACACTTGATGACAGGCAGGAGGATCAAGAATTTAAGGCTAACCTTGGCTACACATTTGAGTTTGAGGCTTGCCTGACCTACATAGAACCCTGTTTCAAAAAACAAAAGTAAATAGTTATGGTGTTGTAAAAGGCTATAATCTCATTGTTTAGGAGGTGGGGACAGGAAGATCAGGAGTTCAAGGCCAGTCTTGGTTACAAGAGATGCTATTTCAAAACAAAAAACCCACCCACCCACGAACCAAGCAACGAACCAACCCACCCACCCACCCACCCACCCACCCACACACCCACCAACCAAGCAACCAATATTACTATACAAAAATAAAAAGCCTAACTGGATGATAGAATACTGGCCTAGCATTCAAAAGTTCTTGAGTTTGATCCTTAACACTACAAAATAAAAAAGTAAAACAATTCTAATTATTATAGAAATTGTGGTGAGGAAATGAGGAAAGGTTTGGGAAAATTTCCCAGAACTACATGGCTCAACTTTCCAAATTGGAGAGTCTATCAGGTAGAGAGTACCACAAAGGAAAACTGTCCATGACAAAGACACACTGCCATGAATGTCCATGCACTGGGTACAAAGGAAATTCTACAATTTTCTTATGAAAACCAAGCAACCAACCAACCAATATAATGCCAAAAATTACAAATTTGAAGATTAGGACTTAGAAAGGCTTTCAAATTCTCAGTAGCAATAGTGAAAAAAAGATAGAACCATATTTTAAAATTATGAAAACAAACAAAACAAAAATCCTAACCTACAAAGCTGTATCTAACTACTGAATAGGCATCAGAGTAGATTAAAGACATTTCAAGACAAAGTTCCCCAAACTTCATTTGCCATGTATTCTTTTTCAGGGAGCTACTGAAAACATTCTTTACCAATCTCCAAAAGAAAGCAAACAAAAAGAACACAGAATCTAGAATACAAGGTCCTCAAAATAAGTGCTGCATGAAGGCAATGCCTAGACAGTGGTACTAGATCTCCAGGTGAACAGCTGGGTATCAGGCCATGAAGGCGATTAGCCCAGAAGTACCAGCTATGTGTAAACTAGATTAAGGGCAAGCTTAGAAAGGGTAGGAAAGAATCGGTATATGTCCATACTGGCTACTAACCTCCCAGAACTGGGCCATACCTGAATGAGGAAGGTAAGTCTGAGCATCTAAGTCCTGCAGGGTACAGATAGGTGGAAATGACTGCACAATGCATTTTGTGTCTGTTAGAGATAAAGAGTGAAATATCAAAAAGAACAGCAGCAGGATTTATAGGTGGTCATTTTTGAAAATAGGAAAAAGATTTTTTTTTTCTAAGCAGCCATACTCAACTTTTATTGCAATTTTTTTTCATACAATAAATTCTGATGATGGTTTGCCCTCCCGCAACTCCCCTCAAGTCATTCCCATCTCCCCACCCACCCATCTCCACTTCTTTTCTTTCTAAGTTAGTTTATATATTTATTTAGGTATTGAGTCAGGTCTCACGTATTCTAGGCAGCCATCCCATTTTAATATGTAGCCAAGGATGACCTTGAATTTATGATTATCTGGGAGTACCCCCTGCTCTCTAAAGTTGGGATTACAGGTGGGCATCCTGGCAGTTTTGGTGGAGCTAAGGATTTAACTCAGGGCTTTTTGTATGCTAGGTCAGCACTCTACCAACTGACCTACATCTCTAGCTTTCCATACTCAACTTCTGTTTATGTTATTAAAAAACCAGGGGCTCAGCTGGGCGGTGGTGGCGCACGCCTTTAATCACAGCACTCGGGAGGCAGAGGCAGGTGGATCTCTCTGAGTTCGAGGCCAGCCTGGTCTCCAAAGCGAGTTCCAGGAAAGGCGCAAAGCTACTCAGAGAAACCCTGTCTCGAAAAACCAAAACCAAAACCAAACAAACAAACAAACAAACAAACAAACAAACAAACCAGGGGCTCAAGAGATGGCTCAGTGGTTTAGAGTTCTTCCAGAGGTCCTGAGTTCAATTCCCAGCAACCACATGGTGGTTCAAACCACCTGTAATTAAATCTGGTGCCCTCTTCTGGCATGCAGACATACATGCAGGCAGAACACTGTGTACATAATAAATGAATAAAAAAAAAATCAATCAACCAAGTCTCCTACACATCCCTCATCCCCTTTCAGAGGTAATCATTTCCCCCCATTTCTGTGTTTTGTTTCAGGAATACTTAGAAAACTTTATTAGCAAGCCGGGCGGTGGTGGCACACGCCTTTAATCATAGCACTTGGGAGGCAGAGGCAGGCGGATCTCTGTGAGTTTGAGGCCAGCCTGGGCTACCAAGTGAGTTCCAGGAAAGGCGCAAAGCTACACAGAGAAACCCTGTCTCAAAAAAACCAAAAAAAAAAAAAAAAAAAAAAGAAAGAAAGAAAGAAAACTTTATTAGCATTTAAAAATGATAAGAATATCTTAGCTATCTAACACTTGAGGTCAACTGAATTTGTAGAGAAAAAGGGAGTTTATTAGGTGAACTCACAGAACTTGTGAAGGGACACTTTCAGTATAGGCTCTTCTGGCTTACAAAATCTTCACTGAAAAGTCAGGTATTATTATGATGGGCCTGCCTTGGTCTTTTACTTTTGTAGCTTTCAATATCCTTTCTTTGCTCTGTTTGATTATTATGTGATATGGGGAGTTTCTTTTCTGGTCCTATTTTGGTGTTTTGTATGCCTCTTGTACCTCAACAGGCATCTCTTTCCTTTGATTTGGTAAGTTTTCGTCTATAATTTTCTTGAAAATATTTTCTGTGCTTTCTATCCTATGGTTCATAGGTCTGGTCTTTTCATACTGTCCCAGAGTTCCTGCATGTCCCATTATTAATTTTTTTTTAGATTTCATATTTTCTTTGGCTGAGTGATCCAATTCCTTTACCTTGTCCTCAAGACCTAATATTCTCTATTCCACTTGCTATAGTGTATTGTTGATGGCGCCCTCTGAGCTTTTTGTTTGACTTCCTGAGGTTTCCACTTTGCGTTTGTTCGGCTTTTCTTTGTTTGCTATTAAATTCCAACTTCATCTCTTGAATATTTTTCAGTATTTCACTCAACCGTGTGTCTCTGCAGTCTCCATGTAGGCATTCATTTATATCCTCTTGGAGGTTCCTGAACATGTTAGAGTTGCTATCTAGAAAGCACTGTCTTGTCCATCAGCTAAGTTGCTTTCCCCAGGAGACATTATGGTAGAGGAGACATAGTTTCTTGGTTATTAATGTTGTATTTTTGTGGTGGGACCTATACACCTGGAGTTATGGAGTTGGCAGTGTTTTTTTCTTTCTTTTGCTATGGATATCTGGTCTCACTTTGGTTGAGTATTTGGATCTTGTTTGTTGTTACTCCAGCTTGTCAGGTTGTGGATCAGCTGAATGGTGTTCGGAGTTTGATCTTGGGGCCACTCCATGTAGTCTCAGGTCAGCTAAGGGTAGATACAACTTCTGGGCTCAAGAGCAGACTTTCTTTTTTAAAATTATTTATTTTTATTTAATGTTCATTGCCGTCTTGCCTGCCTGTATGTCTGTGTGAGGGTAGCCCTGGAACTGGAGTTACAGACAGGTGTGAGCTGCCATGTGGGCACTGGGAATTGAACCTGGGAGTTCTAGAAGAGCAGTCAGTGCTCTTGCTTGCTAAGTCATCTCTCCAGCCCCAAGAGCAGACTTTCCTTATGTTTAGAAGATTTCCACTGTTGATCTTCAGAAATCTGTGGAGGGCTTACCAGGTTCTACATGTGGTTTCTGGGTAGGAGGGGCTAAGGTCATGGTGACAGAGGATATGGTCACAGTGGCAGTGCTTTGCAGAAGTAGGGTACAGGATGCCACACAGTCTTTAGATGGAGGTGGGTGGAGGCCTGGCTTGGGGTCCCTATCTGGTGTCAAGGCCCTAGGACACTATGAGGTCCTACAGCATTTTGGGTAGCAGCATGGTTCTGGGGGTAGGGTAAGAGTCCCCCTGGGACTGAGGTTGTAGAGTAGGTTGGGTGGCTGGAAGGCAGGCAGGAAGACTGCTTCTGGGGGGAAGGGCTCCCTGACCAGGGTTGAGGTTAAAGGACTCCATGCAGCTCTGAAACAGCAGGGTAGATGGGGTGGCTAGAAGGCAGTCCAGTTGACTGTCTCAGGTGGCCCTTACCTGGGGTTCAGCAATGACATTCTTGGAATACTCCCCAATTTCAGCTTACTTTGAGGCCACACTGCCTTTTCCAAATGGTCAAGGGATGTTCTTCTGGCAGTCAGACATCGTCACAGTCTAATTATTAAAACTCTCAGATCCCATCAGTCTTACATATGCTAGGCAAGTGCTCTACCACTAAGCTACATCACTAGATTCTCAGGGTTTTTTTTAAAGTTAAAATTAAAAACAGAATTGCAGAGTAAAGCAATTATACTAGAACACATTTATCATAATATTTAAAGAGCTTAAATGTAGTATAGTAATGTACGTTCTTATTAAGGCATTGCAGTTAAAATATAGTACTGTGGCAAGTGAAGTTTCAAAGCAATGATGAATACATGTGGTATTTCAGTTATCTGCAACAACTGTAATGTGACCCGAAAATGTCCTTGATTCTACCGGTGACTAAGTCACAGATAATGGTAGTACCAAGGTATTTTGAGGCCTCCATTCATATTTGAAGAGATTGCTAAATAACAGTTAGAAGATCAATGAAAATACAGGCACATTTCATTTCTCCCACTCCTGATGATGGATGGACTCTTTAGGTCTAGAGTTGCAGTTCCCCAAGTGTGAGGGTGGGAGGGACCGCCTGGGAGACTCTGAGTCCCATTAAGGGGTTTTCTAAGATCAAAATGTTTTCACAAAGTATTCTAAGACATTATTAGCTTCTTGGCCCTCATTCTCTCATGTGTCTACAGTGAAATTTCCAGAAGCTTCCATGATGTGTGCTGCTGCCACAAACTGAATGCAAAAGCAGAGATGAGACATTAGCTGCTTTCTGTTAAGCCAGAAAGTTAAATGGTTTACAAAGATCTAAAATGACATGAATCTTTTACTCCTCTGTTTTGCAAACCATATATATACATGTTTACAATGTTAAAGTAGATTTGATAAGTAAAACTCTTTGCCACAGATACATAATACAACTGATTTTCTGTAATATTAAATATGCAAAGACCAAAAGACTATTTTCCTTGTGGCCAGAAAAAAAATGTTGCTGCATTTACTGTTACTAGTTTTCTTTGAATTGACAAAACCCTATCTAGGCTTTCCTTAGCACCAGCTAAGGTCCACAAGTCCACAAGCTCTCTTTACCAACTCACTCTACACATCTACCTTATCAGCCAAAAATGTCAACCTACTGACATTTCAGACTGGAATATATGTATTTATGTCCAGGTTCTTGTTAAACACAGGGTCATACTCTATAGCCCATGGCTGACATGGAAATCATTCATTAAGTAACCCCTGCTGTATTCAAACTTAGGAATCCTGCCTCAGTCTCCAAAGTGTTGGGATTATAGGTGTGAGCCAGCTCAGTGATTCCTTACTGTGTGCCCATTATGGGCTTTGACAAAGAACTAGGAACTATGTCACAAGTCTTTATTATACTTTCCCTTAGAGACAAAAATCATCCTGGTGGAGAACCAATGTCCTCCACATACTCACAGAATTACCATCTCTCAGTTACAAAGGCCCAGTTTTCACGTGTACCCAATAAATATTAGGACACCTTAGGGGGAGAATTTTTCCTGTCATGAAAGTGATAGTGATTACTTTTCACAAATGAGATACCTACTCTTGGAGGATTAATGAAAAAAAAAAAAAAGAAAATCAGAATGGAGATGCACTGTGAGATAACCAAGATAAACTGGGCCCAGGAAAACCCATTCAAGCTCTCAACTCATGATGTCTTGCTTGCTCTAAAAATGGGATGGGCACTGCCAGGAGAGGGAATGGTAATGAAAGAAGCTGAACAAGATGGCTTTCTTTTGGTCACTGACAGAAGTCAATATACTGCAGAGTCACTCAAGAAAGATGGAAACTTCCAGGGAAGACTCCTGACTAAGTGAAGTCATGAAGAAAGCAAATGTGAATAACAAGAGGAGAAAATTACTTGCATTGAGTAGACAAGTTTGGAGAGGGAGTAGGCCATTATAGGCTTTATCTTTGGATACCTCCAAGGAGGAAGAGGATCCATTAGAGATGCAGAACGACAAAGGTCAAGAAAAAACCCCTGAAGGGACTGGAGAGACGGCTCAGTGGTAAAGAGCATTTGCTGCTCTTACAGAGCACCCAGCTCAATTTCTAGCATCCACATGGGTGCTCACAACCATTAGTAACCTCACTTCCAGGGGATCTGATGTCCTCTTCAGGCTTCTGTTGGCACCCAGGCATGCACATGGTGCACAGACATACATACACACACACACACACACACACACACACACACACACACACACACACACACACTTTAAAAAATGATCCAGAATACAAAAGTGAGCTGCTTTTGTATGGGCAGATACAGCTCAAAGCTGGTGGGGACAAGCCAGTTAGAAAACTCAGAGTAAGTCCCTTAATAGTATCACATGTTTTTACCAGATATGCCAACAGACATTATCTACTTGCTCTCTGGTGGAAATAGAAGCTTCTTTGTTTACTAAGGCTCCTTTTCCACCACCCAGGGCATAAAAGAATGACAAGAAAAACAGATGAAGAACTTGATACCCTGTCAACTACATCAGCTAATTATCACCAAGCAAGCTGTCAATCCTGCAAGCCTGCTGGCTTTTATAGATTCCTTGGCTTCTCAGAAAAGTTCTTTACAAAATTCTCTCACTTTGTCAGAACCAATGAGAAAGATTTATCGGGACCTGGGTTACATAAGAGTAAAGATGCAAACTTGTGGCAGCCAGGTAGGTAGAAACCATTTTCTGACCGTTGGACTCCGTCACTATCCATATAGTGAGTCCCTACCAATTAGTTTGTAAAGTGATGCTGCTGGTCTTCGCCAGGGATTCAGAATTGGTTTGGAGAAAAAAAAAGAGATCCTTTTTTAGCTCAGGTTTCTGGTTCTTGGAACTACAGGATAAGCATTCTGAGCATACTGTGGCCATGACAAGCACAAAAAAATCTAGCTTCCACAAAAGAGAAAGGGAATAGGATGATGTACATTTGATAAAGTGACGTGGGAGACAGAGACAAAGCCAGGTGGTTGTCCAGGCCCTGCATTCCAAGAATCTCTGGACTCTTCTTTTTCATTTTATTTTATGTGCATTGGTGTTTCACATGCATGTCTGTGTGAGGGTGTTGGATCCTCTGGAACTGGAGTTACAGACAGTTGTGAGCTGCCATGTGGGTGCTGGAAATTGAACCTGGGTCCTCTGAAAGAGCAGCCAGTGCTCTTGATTGCTGAACCATCTCTCCAGCCCTGAACTCTTCTTTTTGGTAATAATAGTTGCTCTTTTCTTGTTCTTCTTTTTAAAGATATGCCTCACTACATAGTCCAGGCAATCTTCCTACCTCAGTTTTTTGAGTGCCAGGGTTACACGTTTTTGTTTTGCTTTTTGAATTTAATTGAATTTTAAGAACAGTTTGTGCCCCATGTGATTCCAATTTCAGTGTGTGTGACTGGACCCTTTTGTAATTCTGATGAGCAGGCAAGAGATGGACACTCCTGTGCTTCATTCCCTGGCACCCAAGTACATGACAGTCTATGTTGTAAGTGTGTCGGGCACCACTGCCTGCACAGGATCCAGAACAAACAGATGCCCCTAACTATGGGACATTCAATAACAGAGAGGGCTCAAGATTGAACAGACTCCTAACATTCTTCATACGGCCATCCTTTTCAAGTGGAACTTCTATGACTCGGGTCCTCTGGAAAAGCAGCAAGTACTCTTAACCACTGAGCCATATTCCCAGACTCTGGTATTTTCACCCCAAGCCTTGGACTCTGGCTTTTAAGAGCTGGTTCACTCCAGTGCCGAGGGGCACAGACGTTGTTTTTGTACAGGTAGGTGTTAATGAAATCAACATGGTTTGTAGCTAAGTTAATCTGCTGAAAATGTATGGGCAAACGATTAACACGAGTTAAAATAATATGCAAATATTAAAAAGCTCTGGTTTTTAATCCATATCCATATCTACTTAAGTATGTATCTTTTGTGTATGTCTACCAGGTGCCTTAAAACATAAAACTACACTAGTGTTGTTCTTTCTAATTACTTATATTCTTACAATTAATTACATAAGTATCAAGACTCTTAGTAAAACATCAAATGGTAGGTTATTGTTAGTGTGGAATGTGCCCCAAAGGCACATGTGCTGTTATACAGGTTTAGCCCTCAGCTTGGTGCAATTGGGACTTACTAAAACTCAAGAGGTGGAACCTAGAGTAAGCTCTTTTTTTTTTGGAGACACATTCTCTACATAGCCTGGGTGCCCAGAACTCACCATATAGACCAGGCTGGCTTTGAATCCAGAGATCTGCCTGCTTCTGCCTCCTGAGTGCTGGAATTAAAGGCATGCGCCGCCACCACCGCTGGCTTAGCATTAACATCTTGATTAATAAGAGGGAGTGGTGTGCTTTTCAAGGTGCCTGTAGGACTTCAACCCCTTCTTCTTCTTTTTTTTTTTTTTTTGGTGAGACAGGATCTCATGTAGCCCAGGCTGGCTTCAAACTCACTATGTAGTTGAGGATAAGCTTATTTTTGATCTCTGTCTCCATCACTTGCACACTGGCATTATAGATATGTGCCATCATGCTGGTCTACACAGTGTTGGGATTGATCAAACCCATGGCTTTGTTTAGCATGGTAGGAAAGCACTCGGACTAAATTATATCCATAGCCCCTTCTCCCCATGTTTTTCTTTTCTACATTCCAGCCAGGAGGCAAGTAAGTGGATTGGCTTTGCCACCCACTTACATGCTGTCCTGTTCTGTCACAGGCTCTGAAACAAACTGGCCAACATGCTATAGATTGAAATTCTAAACCTATGAGTCAAAATAAACCTCTTCCAAGTTGATGTATCTCAGATATTTTGTTAATTAATGCAAAGCTGACTAATTTACTTAGGAAAAAAATAAGTTCAGAGAACATAACAGCATAACATGGTGGTTTCCTTCTTCTCTGTGTGCATATACGCATACTATCATTAGAAGTGCATGGGTCTGCCTATTTTCTCAACTCTGATTTCAACACACTTTGCTGCAAGTGGTGGATAAAGGATTCTGCTACCTTTACAGAAGTAAAGGCCCCTCTATTTTTAAAAAATATTTTTGTTTGTTTTTATATGTATGATGTGTTTGCCTGCACGTATGTATGCATTGCAACATGTGCATATTTGGTGCCCTTGGAGGTCCAAAGGTAGCATGTGATCCCCTGGAGCTGGAATTACAGATGGTTGTGAGCTGCCATATTAATTCTGGAAAGTGAACCCAGATGTTCTGCAAGAGCCATATTATCTCCAGCTTCAAACATCCCTCTTCTACACAGGACCCTCTCCACCATTAGATTATGAATTCTTAGACATGGACACTATCTTATTTGTCTCTTAGAAGAAAATATGGAGTAGAGAAGATATTTAATAATATTTAATTGTCTTAGGGTTTCTATTGCTATGAAGAGACACCATGACCATGGCAACGCTTATAAAGGAAAAACATTTAATTGGGATGACTTCCATTTTCAGAGATTTAGTCCATTATCATCATGGTGGGACATGGCAGTGTGCAAGCAGACATGGTGCTGGAGCTGGAAGTCCTACATCTCAACAGGCAGGCAACAGGAAGTGGTCTGAGACACTGAGCATGGCTTGAGCATTTATGAGACCTTAAAGCCCACCTCCACAGTGACATACTTCCTCCAACAAGGCCACACCTCCTAATAGTGCTATTCCCTTTGGGGACCATTTTCTTTCAAACCAACACAGAGAAGATGCTTAACACATTTTATAAAATTAAATAAAGGGATAACCACAGAGTGAATCCAGATTCAAAAGTGCCACATTGCAAATGTTCGGAAGAGAAAAAAAATGTAGTCAATCCAAGAGAGAAAGAGTTTACTAATAGATTCTTCTTACATCCCAAACTTAATTTGATGATGTATATTGAATATCACATTTTACCTTTTATTGTTAATTTAATTTCTACATACAAAATCCAATTTACTTGTAATAAATGCAGAGAACTGGGCATTTTGTTTCTATCAGCAAGATGGCTACTAAGCTGCTAGGGTTTGGATATTCATGACAGAATGAGAGGTGGTGGGATAGTAAAGAGGTGTTTGTGTAATGGAGGCAGTGTGCTCTTTCCACTGGTGTAGGACAGGGTCTTCATTCTTGTGGAACTTGATTACTATTCTAGTTTGCTTTTCTGTTGATGTGATAAACACTACGACAAAAAACAACTTGGGGAAGGAAAATGTTTCTTTGGCTTTTACTTCCATCACTGAGGGAAGTCAGGACAGGAACCCAAGAAGTAACTGAAGTAGTAACCATAGAGGAATGCTACTTACTGGCTTTTCTCTTTCTAAAGTTCTGGAACACCTGACCAGGGATGGTAGTGCCCACATTATTCACCAATCAAGAAGGTTCCTCACAGACATAGCCACAAGCCAATCTGATCTGGGCAATCCGCTAATTGAGACTCCTTCCTAGGTGACCCTGAGTCATATCAATTTGACAATAAAAAACAAATCAGCCCGGACACCCTTCATGTTCTCTTTTCTGTATATAATCACTCACCCTTCAGCCTTTTCACAATATCCCGAGGCCTCCGCTAGAAGCCAATCAGATGCTGGTTATGCTCTTAGACTTCCCACTATTCTCTATCTATTACTCAGCCTTAGGCAGTCATTTACTGTAACAGAAAATGTATCAAGAAAGTTAAGCCAGGTATGGTGGTGATGGCCTTAAAGGGTTGTTTGACCCCCAGAGGGTCAGGACCCACAGGTTGAGAACCATTGCTATATGCCGCTGCCTTGCTAGCATATCCATTTCTTCACTGGCGTTAAAGCCTACTTCTTTGGGATTCCAACATATATTGAAAATGAGCTGAGACATACAGCTTTGTGAACTGTCCAACTACTAGATTCTTGGATTTTCCATTTACAGCTAGCCATTGTTGGATTAGCTGGACTGCAGCCTGCAAGTCATTCCAACAAATTCCCTTTAGTAGCCTGAGTGCTGAGATTACAATTGCAAGCAACCACGTCTAGTTTATACAATCACTTTTGTGAGCCATAGTATTCTATCATTATGAATACCTATAACTATAGAACAGTGAAACTTTCTAGGTAGAGTGTCTCTCTCCTCTCCTTCTCTTTCATCCAAAGGATTAGGCCTTGCACATGCTGTCTAGTCTCAGAACTATCTGAGTAGTTTATATAAAATGAGAAGACTAGTCCTGAACCTAAATGCAGGATTTTATATTTTAAATTATTTTTAGTGGGCGAGGTCTATATATGTTGCCCAGGAGGCCTAAACTCATGGACCCAAGTGATTCTCTTGCTTCAGCCTCCTGAATTTATAGTGCATACCTAGCTCAGAATTTTAAATGTATGCACAAAAGAACTGGAAAACAGGATAAAGTGGACAGGTAAAAGTGGTAACTGTGATTGGAGTTTAACTGTTGAGAACTTTATTCTGCAGAGAAAACAAAACTAGATACTGGGCAACTGTGCTGAGCAGCTCTAATGGGATGCCTGTGACCCGGCGTAGTTCATAGTAAAAGGGCCTATCTAACTCATTCCAAGCACAGTCAGTAGTGGCCAAGTCAACAATACACTTCCTGTGGAGAGCTGTTAATATCAACCCCTCATAGTGTGACCTGCATGCATCTATGCAGTCTTAGAAAAGGAAACTTGAGTGTGACATAAACAACAAAAGCACTACAGCCCCTTAATGGTGAGCATACAAATCATTAGTCAAGTATCTATGTACAATGAGACTAGGTGAGAAGAATTTGACATTTCAAGAAGGGGCGTATGAGAGAGCTGGGGGTAGAGGATGCCCATTATAGTTTGTTCTATATGCTTCTCTATTGTTTGGATCTTCTATCACAAACACACATTGATATAGTATTTTTATCTAAAATAGTTTCAAATGTTTGATTTTTAAATGGAAATAAACACCTCTCATTCTATGAAAGTTCTTAGGCAGCTGGAACATATCACTCATGGTTGTCCCAGATTTACTCCATTAGAGCTGTTCTCAATGACAATGAAACTAAAAAAGGTCACTCCATTAATCATGACATTTAGAGTACAAGAAAAGGAGCCACCTTGCTTATTTTCTGGAATACAAAAAATTCAACACCAAAATGTTATTAAATCAAGTTAGTATTATCAGTAAAAAATATGCTCTATTTCCTATTATTTATGAAGCCCTATCCTTTTCTTTCTTACCAATTACATTCCCTATCATTTCCAAAATATACAAACTGTTTTCAATCAACAGATTTCTTTATTATAGTGTGCAGCATGCTTGTTACTGCCTCTTTTCTATATTGAATCCTTGATTGGACAAGCATTTTGAATTTAACACGGACTATGATTGCACATATCAAACAAATTAAGGCTGTCAGTCTCTTTTTGGAGACCATCCTTTATACATACTACCACTGAAGAGCACCCTAAGTGTATTTGCTTAGGAAAAATGGGGCAGGAGTGAAGAAATGATTGCCATTGGACTTTGCCATGTTATCTAGCTGCTCTTACGAACATCCACTCAGGTTACTACTGTTCTTTTAAAATGCAGTTTAAAACTCCAATGTTGCAACTTTGTTGCATGTAGTGTTTTACAGCATTAAACATTCTTCATACTTAAGAGGACATGCTATAACAAGGACACCAAAATAGAGAGTTTAGAAGATAGGCTCAGAAGGCCAGCCTGGAGTTCTTTAATAACCTGTTTTGGGTAAGATACATAGTGTTGGTGACACTGGCATTCTTCTTAACCCTTCTCCTGCCTATGGAATGAGAGTAAGATGCACAGAAGTTGTCTGATAAGGAATCTGAAGCGACTTTCTACCAAGTGGCAGTGGAAATAATCTATATTTTATTACCAGTCTTGGTTGGCATGCATGGTTTAAAATCCAATCAACTGTATCAAAGTGTTTTTAAGGGCTAGCGAGATGGCTCAGCAGTTAGGAGCACATGCTACTCTTGTAGAGGACCTCTCTTCCTAGCACCCATGCTGAGTTGCTCACAACTGCCTATAACTCCAGAGAATCTAAAGCCTCTGGCCTCTACAGGCACCTGAACTAATGTACACACCCAGATGCAGACACACACCCCTAAAAATAATAAAAATAAATCTTAAAAAAAATTTAAAGGTTAGGCTGGGTGGTGTTGGTACACGCCTTTAATCCCATTACTCGGGAGGCACAGGTAGGTGGATCTCTCTAAGTTTGGGGCCAGCCTGGTCTACAGAGTGAGTTCCAGGACAGCCAAAGCTGTTACACAGAGAAACCCTGTCTCGAAACAAAACAAAACAAAGCAAAAACATTAAAGGCTTTAAAAAAGTTGAAGATGTAATTTGTGACTTCTAGTTTTAAAATAAGTATGAGAAATAAAATACTTCATAATAAGAAACACTAAAACATTACCTAAATCCCTTAAACCTCACTGAGACATTATTCCATACAGCAGTGACTTTGCCAGCTTATAAGGTACCTGACAGTCTGAGAGGCTGTCTCATTTGCATTGTCAACTAAAGATAAGAATACTGAGGCAAGAATACTTTCTTAGTATTTTCTTTTTTCCTCATACAGGTTTCTCTGTGTAGCCCCAGCTGTCCTGGAACTTCAGTTTTAAAAACACTTAGGAACTACTTTTATTGAGACAGGGTCTCATGTACCCTAGGCTGTCCTCAAATTTACTATGTATCTGAGGATGACCTTCTGATTCTCCTGCCTCCACCTCCAGAATACTGAAATTACAGATGTGTGCCACCACAGTTACTAGGGATGGAACTCAGGGCTTTGTACAAGTGAGTCAAGTACTACACCAGCTGAGGGATGTTCCTAGGCCTGAACTAAGGATTCTTTTAAAAAATGTGTTTATTTTTATTTCATGTGCATTGGTGTTTTGCTTGCATGTATGTCTATATGACGGTGTCGGATACCCTACAACTGGTGTTACAGACAGCTGTGAGCTGCCATGTGGGTGCTGGGAATTGAACCCAGGGCCTCTGGAAGAGCAGCCAGTGCTCTTAATCACTGAACTATCTCTCTAGTCCCCAATCTAAGGGTTTTTAAAGAAAGGATTGCACATTCAACTTTAGAAAAAATGAAAAGAAATTACAAAAATTCACACGGGAGAAAAAGAAAACTTTCCTGGAATTAGGAAAATAAAGTAAATTTTAGAGCAAACAATTAGAACAAAGGCTCTTTATAATAAAGGAGTGTGGTTATATGATCATCTTTGATATTTCCCCTACAAACTAGGAAAGCGAACACATTTCTTTGCATAACATAGTCAATAGAGAGCTGCATGGAAAGAAAGAGATATATGAAAACATACAAGGAGTTATATGAGGAGGTGCTTAGAGGGCTAGAGAAAA
This sequence comes from Peromyscus leucopus, assembly GCF_004664715.2. Classification (NCBI taxonomy): domain Eukaryota; kingdom Metazoa; phylum Chordata; class Mammalia; order Rodentia; family Cricetidae; genus Peromyscus; species Peromyscus leucopus. The sequence goes on from NC_051083.1 coordinate 53,400,887, forward strand.
ATTCTATAGAAAGAGCCACATTTGAGCTGGAGGAGCATGGGTGAGACTCAGAGTCTGAAAAAAAAAAAGATTAGAAAATAGAAGTTTAAGTTAGGAAAAAACATACCCTCCATTGGCCCAAGCTTGCCTTGTTATCAGCATGTCAACACTTGCCAGTAACACAAGAGGTTTTTAGTGCTGTGCACAGGTCTAGTATACACAGAACATACGGATCCCAGAGTGTCCGATATTTAGTCATATTGGTCAAATACTCCATTGAGAATTTTAAGGTTGTGAATCCTTCCTTCACTGGATCAACCCACTGTGAAGGGAATGACAAGGTATTTCAGTGGTTGTGGTGTACACATTTAGTACAGATAGTTTATCATCAGCACAGACTTTCAAAGCAGGAACATGTGTTACTGTTCTCATGTGAATCTCAATGGGGCTCTGTATCTGAATAGCAATAATGCCTGGTTGTATTACCATCAAGAGTTGAGATGAAGTGGGAAAGGCCTGTACTTCTGGCACATAGTAGGTTCTTGGCTAAGGACAGCTACAAACCTCATGTGCTTTTTTGATACATGGACTGCCAATGGACTTAAGGCCTGCATCATTCCCTTTCTTCTTGGAGGAACTATCCAGAATAACATTAAATGAATATGACTGACATAAAGCATTTTGAAAAATCACAGTATTTACTAATATTGTCCATAAATTGAAGCTAGAGATTTCATGATACCATGTTGTAAAAAGACTTGAGGATTTAGGATTTAGTTGGTATCAATTACATAATTCTGGAACTTCTTATGTACCTACTATATGCAAGGCAGTATGCTAAAATAAGACACATGTGTCAGTATGACATATATATATATATATATATATATATATATATATATAAAATTCACCAATTCTAGGATATATATAAGAAAATGAGAATTTAGGTAGAAAAATAAATCACACTAGTTGTTTGTTCTAAATTTTATTGAACTACAACTGACAAAGAACTCTCTAGGATGCTGAATTCTTTACCTATAGTTAACACATAAGTGATATATAACTTCATGTAGGCTAGAATTATCCGAAGATACTTATTAGCTGAAGATCTGTGAGAAGCTGGTGGATATTTAGAGGAATCTAGCAAGAAGGTAGAAGGTGAGTCTATTATCAATGGTTTGGGGAGGGGCTGCATTCTCTACTTTACCACCAATCAGCAGTTCTAGTGATCTGACATCCTGATACCTGATTCTCAGAAGTGGTTGGCTTTACAGGCCACCCACCCCCTTTGTTAGACTGTTATGTAGAACAAATTTCATTTAATTAGCACTTAGGGAATTCTCTAACAGCCGTACAAACCCTTTCAAATACCAAGTCTTTTAGATCATGAAGGCTGTAGTAATGTGAAAATAACCTCTATGTTGCAAGGAGTTATTAGTTTTGGTGGACAACTTGGTACAACACATTGCTAAGTAGTTAAAGATGGGATTTCTCCCAACACAATACAATGTAGTACACAGCTCCCTTTTATTTTTAAGTGATTTAAAAGAAAAAAGACTTACATGATTTCAAATAAGAGCTCTTTATTATTATAGAATTGCCATTATATATCTAATAAATTATATTTGGAACTTCAACTATGTACCTAAATTATCTTATTTTGTTTACATAATAAGAGTGTCATTACTAAAGCATTACCAAACTAATATTTTATACTAGAATATCTTTTTGGGGAATACTTAAAAAATAACTTTTATCCCTATTTTAATGTTGAAAAGCTTGCAAGTTAGTAATCTATTCAATGGTTAACAGAGACACTATGATTGGAACTCAGATATTCCTAATCCCTACCACTATGAAATGGTTATTTAATGTAACCTCTGAAAGAGGGGTCTGATGGAGACAAGACATTCTCTTAAGGGGATCATTAACAACTCCATGTGACTTGATCAGAAGCAGAAATGGGGCAACTTGATTCTTCTGTCTTGGCTTTTTCCACATCACCATGAAATCTGATATATTATCCAGCTTCTTGGCATATTAATGTGTCAGTACACATTTAAAGTTAATTGCCCCTCCCTCCAGGCTCCTCATTCTGGGGCCTTTATCATGCTAGAAAGCTTTCTATAACAACTACATCCTCAGCCCTCAACTTTTATTTATTTATTATTATATTTTTCATTTCATGTGTATATTTCACCTGCACATATGTATGTATAATACATACATGCCTGGTACCCACAGAGGTCAGAAGAAGGCATTGGCTCCCTTGGCACTGGAGTCACAGATGGTTGTAAACCATTGTGTGGGTTCTGGGATTATCATTCTACATATACCAAAATAAACTACATGTACAGAAACATAATCTTAGAGACTTTAAAAAATAATTTTGTCCATTTCACAGGAGATGTGGAAAGTTTTGGATAGAAAAGCAGCCCACATTAGTAAAAGGTTCAAGGGCTCAGCATACATAAAATATCCTATGCACTCACAGCATATTACACATGAAGACAGAAGAGTCAAGGGCTGGATGTGTCATTTACTAGGTAAGGTATTCAACCAAACCTAACCCGTTCCTCTGCTATTACAGCACTAATCTCACAGTTTTGGTTTTACTAGGCTAAATGAAATAGATGTAAAGTTTACAATATGTCTTGCTATATAGTAAACACTCAATAAAATATAAACTATGGTTATTATTCATCCCCTACCTATTTATAATAAAGGCTTAAACTGTTCAGTAATCAAAAGAAATTTGCCCAAGTTAATATGATCTGCTTAATGGTATTTATAATCATAATCATTATTGTGCTATATTGTAATTAGACAGAAATGGTAAACTGTTGGTATAATTGATTATAATTAGTACACAGTTAATTTTAAAAAATATTTTACTTTCTTTGTTATTGATCTAGTACATGATCAATTATTACCAACTGCTTCTCCTCATTTACTGGTTGCGTGATTTTGATTATATCACTTATCCTCTTTAACATTTCCTTTTCCTCTCTGTGAAATAATACTAAGACCCATTTCATCATTGAGGTTAAACAGTAAAATACAGCAAAGTATGAAAAGTAAATATATGTAAAGATGCAGTAAAAACGTAAAGATAACACATAGAGACACAGCGGAGTGTCTGACATACAACTGATCAATAAAGGACAGCTGTCAGCAGGTAAGTGCACTATATTTGTTGTGATAAATGTAATACTCTTCCCCTATGGAACCTCTTGATCATGATCTCAAAACTTTAACTCTAGGAACAAGTTTTAGAGGCATGAAAGTGGATGAGATTTTTGTGTGGTGGTTTCCAACTGCTACTTCATGCTGGGATTAAACTATACTGATATCTGGGTCCCACCACAGAGTCAGATATAACTAGCTAGATATTAGTGTTTTTATTTCTTTTGTAAAGCTCTCAACTGAAGGTTTACTGAGTGCCTGAGATCGTGTACAGTTAAAACCCAGGGACAACCAGGAGAAAGGAAGTCAATTCTCACTCCTCCCGGTACCCAAAGAGGATAGAAGTTAAGTCTCACAATATATAAAACCTTGGAAAGAGTAATACAGTTACATTACAAATAAAATTTTTCATTTGTTGCAAAGCTCAAACAGAAGGTTTACACTTATTTTAAAGATAGGGAAAGAGGTAGACAACAGCCAGGCTCTGGTTACCTAAATGGAGCCACTCAAACAAGATAAGGAAAAAGAGCAGAAACTAAAGTGAGCCTAGAATTCTCAGGGATTTTTTTTGTTGGTTTATTTGAAAAAAAGAAAGAGAGAGAGAGAGAGAGAGAGAGAGAGAGAGAGAGAGAGAGAGAGAGAGAGAGGAGAGAGGAGAGAGGAGAGAGGAGAGAGGAGAGAGGAGAGAGGAGAGAGGAGAGAGGAGAGAGGAGAGAGGAGAGAGGAGAGAGAAGAGAGAGAAGAGAGAAGAGAGAAGAGAGAAGAGAGAAGAGAGGAGAGAGGAGAGAGAAGAGAGAAGAGAGAGAAGAGAGAAGAGAGAAGAAAAGCCTGGACTGCAATCATTATCTTCCTGGCCCAGTCTGCAGTAGGAAGAAAGGAGTTATATAAAAGTCCAAGTTTATGGAAGTCTCTGCCACAAGTTATGGAAGGATTGGTAAGCCAAAACCTTCCATCAAGCACATTTTCTCTGAGAGCATGCTAGCAGTAGACCAGTGCTCTAAACAAGCAAACAAAGAAAATAAAACAAACAACAAAACCTTAACACTGGGACTGGAGAGATTGTTCAGTAGTTAAGAGCATTGGCTGCTCTTGCAGAGGACCCAGGTTCAGTTCCCAGCCACATGGGCTCATGAATGGCTGTAACTCTGGTTCTAGGGGGATAAAACACCTTTAAATACTTGTAGGCAAAACACTCACACACATTAAAAAAAAAATCAAACCCCACAAAATTTTAAGGGGAATTTGAGGGGAAAAACAAAACAACACACAGTAATAGGAAAACCAAGCTTCAAACTCGGGGCCCACGTCAAAGCCCCACCAGATGAAAATAGTATCTGAGTGTCCTATTAAAATGACACTTATGACATAAACTAGCAGCCTATTCCTTGGCAAATATCTCAGTTAAGTCTGTAGGTCATCAAAGGCATATACTGATGGATAAATAAAGAAGATTCCAGAGATTACAAACACTGTTAGGATACAATTACTCAGCTATTTAGATTTATTATTTCAGAACTCTTTAGAGGGAACTATTTTATTCAGTATCCTTTGTTTATGTCCCTTTCCCCGAAAGATCATGTTATAAGCATCAGTCTTTCAGAGTAGCTTCTTATCTAATCTCTTTGACATGTTTAATGTACGGGTTCCTTTCCTAGGTGGTTTGCCCACTATCACCTCTAAATGTAGGCTCATGGCCACTCATACATCTGATCAACTACTAGGTACATGGCTCAGCAAATAATCTTCAATGGTAGTATAAAGGTTGTAATTATTCTTTATGGGTTTTATAAAATTTACTTAGCATGAATATGGATTATTTCTGTTGTGCCAGTGATTGTGCCTTGTGTTGCCGAGCCAATGTTCTACCAAGGAGCTAACATACCTAGCCTATAGGGAAATCTCTGCTATGCTAACTTCTACTTACCATGTATCAATTGTCTAACAGCTATAAATATTTGAAGGTGAAAGTGCCAAAGTAATGACAGACAGTCATTAGATCAGGGACCCAAAGCTGGCAAATTGCTAGTTGAATCTAGCTGAACATGTATGTTTGGACAGCACAGTGCTTCAGAAGTTTTTGAGACTGGTGCTGGATGTGGTAAAGCATGCCTGCAGCCCAGTTCTCAGGTCTCTGAGGCAAGAAGACCCCGAGTTCGGGGCTGGCCTGAGCTATACATAGAAAGACCATGCTCAAAAAGAAAAAAAAAGTTGCTAAGACTTAATGCTTCTAAGGAAGATTATGATCTACTAAGCTAACTATTGTGGCATAATCTTTTTGCACACTGTAAAGATGTGTCACTGTTATTGGTTTAATAAAAAAGCTAAATGGCCAATAGCTAGGCAGGATTTTTGAGGCAGAGAAGATGCTGGGAAGAAGAAAGGCAGAGATGGGGAGAGTTGCCAGCCAGATGGAGAGGAAGCAGGATGGGGAGTTATAGTCGGAAAGATTCTTCAGTCCCACCAGACCCCCACAGTCCCATGGCCTGCTTATAAAATAATCACTCAGAAGCTTATATTAATTATAACTGCTTGGCCATTAGCTCAGGCTTATTACTTACAGCTCTTACACTTAAATTAACCCATAATTCTTGTCTATGTTTAGTGACGTGGCTTGGCACCTTTTCTCAGTTCTGCCTTGTCATCTTGCTTCCTCTGTGTCTGGTTGGTGATTCCTTCAGCGAGCGGCAGCTGGTGTCTCCTCTCTCTCTTTTCTTCTTCCTCTCTATCTACCTGAATTTCCTGATTGTCTTTTAGCTGCCTTGCCATAGGCCAAACGGCTTTATTTATCAACCAATCAGAGCAACACATATTTATAACATACAGAAAGACATCCCACTGCAGGGAGTACAGAGTAAAGGGAACAAAGCCCCATAAAAGAATGTAGATTAAAAGATATGGGTTAATTTAAGTTATAAAAATGAGTTAGGAATAAGCCTAAGCTATCAGCCAAGCTTTTATAATTAATATAAGTCTCTATATGGTTATTTGGGAGCTGGCTGGTGAGACAAAAAAAATCTGCCCATAGCTAGCCTTAAACTTAACCTCCAAAAACTTCAAAGGATTGTCAATTCAGAGTTTGTTTTTCAGTTAAGATCATTCACACAACATTATGGGCAGTAAATCAAAAGGAGTATGGATGCTTAGATACTGTATGGCCCAGTAGAAATCTAACACAAACCACATTATCACTCTCTATTTCCTAGTAGCAACATAAAAAATACACTAAAATAATGGTGTCTGGGGAATGGTTCAGAAATTAAGAGAAACTGTTCTTCTTGTAGACTGCTGGTGTTCAATTCCCAGCACCCATATGGTAGTTCACAACCATCCATAACACTATTACAAGGGACCCAACAAGGATGCAGATGGTATACATGCATGTATGCAGGCAAAACATTCATACACATAAAATAACTAAATCTAAAAAATTTTAAATTAGGAAAAATTTAATGTTTCATTTAATCTAATCAAACATCTAAATATTGTTCTTTTGAGCCATGATGTCAGACACCTAAAATCTCAGTATGCAGGACTATGAGTTACAGGTCAACCTAGGCTATATAGCAAGATTTTTTTTTAAAAAGTACTCTTTCAGGATGTAATAAATATATGAATAATGAGGAGTATTTGATATTTATAACACATCATAATTTGAACTAGCCACATTTCAAGTGCTCAACAAGCTCGTAGCTATTGTGATAGTCAGGGCAGGCTTAGATGTAGAAAGACTATTAAGTTTGTGTAGCATTCCTGTTGAGAGAACTGTGTAAGCTATGACTACAGCAAGTGAAAACAGACAGAAGTCTGTAGGTATATTAGGGATTTGGATGTAGAACCAGCTCACAAACCTTAAGAGACTGGATGTGGAGGGAAGGGTAGAGAAGGGACTGTGAGATGATTTCTGGTCTGGGTGACAGCATAGGGGATAAATGACAAGAAAGGGAAAACAAAATAAATAGCTGCTGGCAAAAGTAAAACGACTTTGGCTTGGGAAATGTTGCCTGAAACTTCTTTGTAGAGTATCTAAGTGGAACAAATAAGGAACTCATTAAGTAATGGAGTCTCAGTATTGCTCTCAAAGAAAACTGAACCAATGGAGTCAGATTTGGAGTCCTTGGTATGTAGCACGAAAAAACAGAAGGAAAAAAAAGGGAGAAAAATGGAAAAAACAGTGTATTATACTTCCCTCCACCACCACCCCCTCCCCACCATAAGGAAGGGCTACTGCATTTCAATGCATTTTCTGTTGGTCTTAAAAAAAAAAAAAAAAACAACTGATGGCCCAGCAGTTGACTGAAATCTAAAGGATTTAGATTTTCTAAAGGACCAGAGTTCGGTTCTTGGCATCAAGAGGTCATTAAGAACAGCTGAAGCTTGGCACTGTGAGATGGAGGCCAGGAAAGGTCACTGGTAAAGACTCAGGCTCAGTTGCATTCAAGGCCCCAAGATTGACGGGGTCAAAGAAGTTGAGCCTTGGCACCATCTGGCAAGGTCAGAGTCCCCTGAAGAGAGTCCAGGAGAAGCTACTGGTGAAGGTGAAGCCCAGTTGCAGCAGAGACACTAGCATTTTGGAGATGCCAGTATTATGTAATGACTACCCAGGACAGTAGTAGATGTGGAGTGGAGGTGGCCTGAGCCTACCAGACAAGGTGTGTATTCAATGAAAGGGAGATCCAGAGAAGTGTAACTGTGCAAGCTCTTTGGAGCCTAAAAGATTGTGAGTAAATCCCACACACTGAACACCAAGTTACTTACACTGTTGGAGTTTTTTTTTTTTTTTTTTTGTTCAAACTGTGCCCGTGCCTTGATTCTTCCTTCTTGGTGTAAAAAAGTATTTAACTTGCTTTTTGATTTTACAGGAGCCCAGTTATGAGACTGGCTATCTTGTTTGTTGTAGTTATTGCGCTCTCGCTCTCTCTCTCTCTCTCTCTCTCTCTCTCTCTCTCTCTCTCTCTCTCTCTCTCTCTCTCTCTCTCTCTTTCTCTCTCAAGGTTTCTCTGTGTTTATCTGGCTGGTCTTGAACAAAGAGATCTACTGGGACTTTGGCTATCTGAAAGACACTGAACTTTTACAGTGTTTGAATTTTTAAAGACTGTGGGACTTTTACAAGTTGAAGTGTTTGATAATGTGATATTAACATTATTAACATGTCATCCTGGGTTTTAATTGAAAAGTGGAGTGTTTATGCATGAGGTTGACAAAAAGTCAATTATATTGGCTAGTTTTTCTGGTCAATTTGACACAAGCTAGAGTCATTTGGGAAGAGGGAACCTCAACTGAGAAAATTCCCCCCCCCAGACTGGCCTGTAGGCAAGATGTAGGGCAGTTTCTAAATTGATAGTTGCTATGGAAGGACCAAGGTCACTGTGGGTGGTGCCAACCCTGGGCTGATGGTGATGAATATTTTAAGAAAGTAAACTGAGCAAGCCAGGAAAAGCAAGCCAGTAAGCAGCACTCCTCCTTGGCCTCTGCATTAATGTTCTTGGCTTGAGTTCCTGCCCCGACTTTCTTGAATGATGGACTAAAGATGTAAGATGAAGTAACTCTTTCCTCCTTTTGGTCATAGTGTTTTACCACAGCAACAGAAACTCTAAGGATAGAAACTATTTTTTTTTCCTTTTCTTTTGTTTTACAATACATTCAGTTCTACATTTCAGCCACGGGTTCCCCTGTTCTTCCCCCTCCCACCCCCTCCCCTTCCCCCAGCCCAGCCCCCATTCCCACCTCCTCCAGGGCAAAGCCTCCCCCTAGGACTGCTATCAACCTGGTAGACTCAGTCCAGGCAGGTCCGGTCCCCTCCTCCCAGCCTGAGCCAAGCTTCCCTGCATAAGCTCCAGGTTTCAAACAGCCAACTCATGCAATGAGCACAGGACCTGGTACCACTGCCTATATGCCTCCCAAACAGATCAAGCCAATCAACTGTCTCACCTATTCAGGGGGCCTGATCCAGCTGGGGGCCCCTCAGCCTTTGGTTCTTAGTTCATGTGTTTCCATTCGTTTGGCTATTTTTTTTTTTCAATAATTGAGTAAAACCGAAATTTATTATAAGCCACAGTCATCCTAGGGACCTCCATGCTATATATATAGCCTCCATGGTAGAAACTATTTTTATTAAATTACATATATACAGATTCCACTCTGAACAATGTATTAATTTCATTGCATTTTTGCCTATTTTGTATACATTATAAAATCTAGTTAGAATATCTAAATTAACAAAATCAGAAGGGAAAATGGGGACATAACAACAGACACCAAGGAAGTACAAAGAATCATTAGGTTATACTACAACATGTACTCCACAACTTTAGAAAACCTAAAAGAAATGGACATATTTCTTGATAGATACCACTTACCAAAGTTAAATCAAGATCAGATAAACAATTTAAATAGACCTAAAATCTCTAAAAAAATAGAAGCAGCGGTTAAAAGTCTTCCACCTCCCCTAAAAAAAAAACACCCCCAAAAAACTCAGGACCAGATGGCATTAGTGCAGAATTCTACCCGACCTTCAAAGAAGAGCTGATATCAATACTCCTCAAATTATTCCACAAAATAGAAACAGAAGGAATATTGCCAAATTCATTTGATGAAGTCACTGTCATCCTGATACCCAAACCACATAAGGATTCAACAAGGAAGGAGAACTACAGACCAATTTCCCTCATGAACCTTGATGCAAAAATACTCAATAAAATACTCCCAAACAGAATCCAAAAATACATTAAAAAGATCATCCACCATGATCAAGTAGGCTTCATCCCAGAGATGCAGGGATGGCTCAATATATGAGTATCTGTCATTGTAATCCACTACATAAACAAAATGAAAGAAAAAAAAATGATCATCTCATTAAATGCTGAAAAAGCCTTTGACAAAAATCCAACAACCATTCATGACAAAAGTCTTGGAGAGATCAGGGACACAAGGGGGACATACCTAAACATAAGAAAAGTAATTTACAGCAAGCCTTATAGTCAGCATCAAATTAAATGGAGAGAAACTCAAAGCAATTCCACGAAAATCAAACAAGACAAGGCTGTCCACTCTCCCCATATCTATTCAATATAGTACTTGAAGTCCTAGTTAGAGCAATAAGACAACAAAGGAGATCAAGGAGATACAAATTGGGAAGGAAGAAGTCAAACTTTAGCTATTTGCAGATATGATAGTATACATAAGCAACCTCATAAATTCTACCAAGGAACTCCTACAGCTGATAAACACCTTTACTCCTACAGCTGATAAACACCTTTAGCAAAGTGGTTGGATACAAGATTAATTAAAAAAAATCAGTAGCTCTTTCATATACAAACAACAAATGGGCTGAGAAGGAAATTAGGGAAACAACATCCTTTACAATAACCACAAATAATATAAAATATCTTGGAATAACTCTAACCAAGCAAGTGAAAGGTCTGTATGACAAGAACTCCAAGTCTTTGAAGAAAGAAATAGAAGATATAAGAAGATGGAAAGATCTCCCATGCTCATGGATCTGCAGAATTAACACAGTAAAATGGCAATCTTGCCAAAAGCAATCTAACGATTCAATTAAATCCCCATTAAAACCCAACACAATCCTTTACAAACCTTAAAAGAACAATATTCAACTTCACATGGCAAAAAAAGCACCCAGGATAGCTACAACAATCCTGTACAATAAAGGAAATTTCAGAGGCATCACCATGCCTGATTTCAAGCTCTACTACAGAGCTATTTGTAAAAAAACAAAAACAAAAACAAAATAAAAACAAAAAACAAAAAAAACTACATGGTATTGGCATAAAAAGACAAGTTGACCAATGGGAATCCAATCAAAGACCCAGATGTAAATCCACACACTTATGGACACCTTTTTTTTTTGGTGTTTTTTTTTTTGAAGATGGGGTTTCTCTGTGTAGTTTTGGTGCCTGTCCTGGATCTCACTCTGTAGACCAGGCTGGCCTCGAACTCAGAGATCTGCCTGGCTCTGCCTCCCGAGTGCTGGGATTAAAGGCGTGTACTACCGCCACCCAGCGGACACCTGATTTTTGACTAAGAAGCCAGAAATATACAATGGAGAAAAAAAAGCACCAACAAAAAATGGTGCTGGTCTAACTGGATGTCATCATGTAGAAGAATGCAAATATATTCCTATCTATCACCCTGCACAAAACTCAAGACCAAGTGCATCAGAGATGTCAACATAAGACCAGATACATTGAACCTGATAGAAGAGGAAGTGGGGAATAGCCTTGAAAGCATTGGCACAGGACACAACTTTCTGAAAAGAATGCCCATAATGTAGGCACTAAGACCGACAAATATTAAATGGGACCCCGTAAAACTGAAAAGCTTCTGTAAAGCAAAGGCCACTCTCAATAGGACAAACGATAGCTTTTAGAATCGGAAGAGATTTTCACCAAGACCACATCTCACTGGGGGCTAATATTCAAAATATATAAAGATCTCAAGAAACTAGACATCAACAAACCAAATAATTCAATTAAAATAATGAGGTACAGATCTAAATAAAGAATTCCCAAATGGCTGAGAAGCATGTAAAGAAATGTTCAACATCCTTAGCTATCAGGGAAATGCAAATCAAAATGACTGAGATTCCATCTTTCTTCTGTCAGATGGCTAAGATAAAAAACACAAATGACAGCTTATGCTGGAGAGAATGTGGAGCAAGGGGAACACTCCTCCATTGCAGCTGGTAGTGTACAGCTTGTACAGCCACTTTGGAATTCAATATGATGGTTTCTTAGAAACCTGGGAATCAATCTACCTCAAGATCCAGTCATACCACTCTTGGGAATAAACCCAAAGGATGCTCTATCATACCACAAGGACACTTGCTCAAACATATTCATTGCAGCTTTATTCAGAATATCCAGAAATTGGAAACAACCTAGATGTCTTTCAACCAAAGAATGGATAAAGAAAATGTGGGACATTTACACAATGGAGTACTATTCAGCTGTTAAAAACAATGACATCATGAAATTTGCAGGCAAATGGATAAAACTAGAAAAAAAAATCATCCTGAGTGAGGTAACTCAGATTCAGAAAGACAAACATGGTATGTACTCACTCATAAGTGGATATCAGCTGTAAAGTAAAAGATAACCATGCTACAATCCACAGACCCAGAGAGGCTAAGTAACAAGCAGGGCTGAAGGGGGGACAGTTGGATCTCCCTGGGAAGAGGAAATAGATTTTTGGGGTGGGGATAGGAATGGGAGGGGGGATGGAGGGAGGGGGGCCTGTTATTGGGGGGCATTTCTGGAGCAAGGTAGAAACCTAGTGCAATAGAAGCTCCCTGTATCTATGAGGGTGACCCTAGGGCAATGGGAAATAAGGACCCTGAACTGGCCATGTTCTGTAACAAGGCCAGGCTTCCAGTGGAGGAATTGGACCACCTATCCAGCCACAAATCCTTCTACCTACAATTTGTCCTGTGTACAAGATGTGCTGGTGTAAAGGTGGCCCAGAACTTGTGGGAGTGGCCAACTGGTCCTGCCTGACACCCATACCAGAAGAGGGAGCCCATGCCTGACTCTGCCTGTAGGGCCAGGACCCAGAGACTGGATAGCCCAGAGATCTAGGACAAAATTAAACATGACTGGCAAAAAAAAAAAAAAAAAAAAGAAAAAAGTCAATGAAAAGCTTCCTCATGATACTCTGATACTCTGCTACACTAGCATAATCTTCATCAGCAAGGCTTTTTCCATCAACTGATGGGAGCAGATGCAGAGAACCACAGTCAAACATTAGGCAAGCTCGGGGAATCCTATGGAAGAGGGGGAGGAAGGATTGTAGAAGCCAGAGAGGTTGAGAATACTACAAGAAAACAGCTCATAGAATCAACTAATCAGGGATCATAGAGACTGAACCAACAATCAGGGAGCTTGTATGGGTCTGATCCATGTCCTCTGCATATATGTTATAGTTGTGTAGCTTGGTGTTCTTGTGGTATTCCCAACAGTGGGAGTGTGTGTGTGGAGTTAGTTATCTCTGACTCCTTTTGCCTGCTTTTAGTACCCTGGTCATCCTAGTGGGTTGCCTTGTCCAGCCTTGATATGAGGGTATGTACCCAGTCTTACTGTAACTTGATATGCTATGTGTGGCTGGTATACCTGGGAGGACTACTGCTCTTTTTTGAGGGGAAATGGATGAGTGCATCTGGGGGAAAGATGAGTTATAGGAATGGACTGGAAGGAGAGGAGGGAGGTGAAACTATAGCCAGGATGAGAGAATAAACAAAAAAAAAGAAAAAGAAAAGAAAAAGAAAAAAGTATAGTAAATGTAATTTCCAATCAGAAGAAGAGAGATTAGGTAGGAAATTTCTGTTTTATTTTCTCCATTCAGGAATGTCACTGATAGTTTTCTTAAACAAGCTTTTAGGTGCTTCTGGACAGCAAACTGGTTGTTCCAAGCCAGCAAAAAGAAATCTTTAGACAAACTCTAAACTGCAAGCAATGGCAGAAGAAAATGAACAAGCTCCACCACCATAACCCAAAGAAAAGGCGACTCAGCAGTAGAGCTCTCAAAGCAGCTCAAAGTCCTTGAAAGTCTATAATACCCTTTTGCCCTGAACACAGTACTAACCCCCGGAAGTATCCAAGTTATGGACAATAGGGGTTAAGATAATTTGTGTTCCTGAGCCACAGACAGGGTTAAAAGCATTACATATCATAAAAACTACAGTGGAGAACTCAGTGTGGTGATATGATATACCTTTGTAATTCTACCACTTGGGAAGCAGAGACAGAAGAATCAGGGGTTCAAGGCCAGCCTTATATAGTGACATCTAGAGCAGCCTGTGCTATTTATGACACTATCTTAAAAAAAAAAAAAAAAAAAAAAAAAAAAACAACTCAAGCCAGGCAGTCATGGTACACACCTTTAATCCCAGCACTCGGGAGGCAGAGGCAGGCGAATCTCTGAGTTCATGGTCAGCCTGATCTACAGAGTAAGTTCCAGGACAGCCATGGCTACACAGTGAAACCCTGTCTTAAAAAATCATCATCGTCATCGTCAACAACAACAACAACAACAACAGAAAACCAAAAACCAAAACAACAGCAAAGCCCAAGTCAAACTAAGCCAAGTTGAGCCAAGAAAAGCCTGCAGTGGGGTACATGGTTGTATTCTTTGTCCTCTTTTGGGGGCAAAGGCTGTTAGCCCTACCCTACAGAAGAAGCAAAGGCAATGACGTTAGCAGAACTCACTGCCATGGAAAAGGAGGAGGAAAAAGATGCGCTCGAGTAGAGTAAGCAGCACTTCTAGCTATGCTAGCAATATGCTTACAAGCTCCAGCTGGGCCAGCCTGCCCTCCTAAGAAGAATAGCTCATTTAACTTCTGTGCTATGGGGGCTCAGTACCAGCACTTTCTCCATTTAGGGATGACAGCTATTCCATGACTTACTGTGGTCTATGACCAATGAAAAATAAGACAATACCACCAAATGTGACAGGCTGAACTTCTTACAGACTTGACTTTTTATGCTTACCATATTTACTACCAGTACAAATCAGGCTGAGGAACACCTACCACAAATCAGATATATAACACTAACAAATTATGCACCCATTACAGATGACCTTTGGAGTTGCTCAAGGTACAGTCACAATCATGCATTAAAAAAAAGCCGCCTTTCACTGCAATGTGTGAATGTATGAAATTAAATGAGGCTTGCAATGTAATCAGTGTGGCTGGCTGCTTTAATATATTCCATTTCAATTTCAAATCACCACAAGCCACGAGTGACGAATCTAATTTGATCAGTTGTTCACAAAAATACAGAAAAGCAAATGTGGATCTAGCAACACAGCCAGATTTTTAAGGGAATTAATATTTTCTACCATTACCAGAAGTCTTTACTGTATCTTTTAATAGTAATTTAAATTGAACCCAAACAAGATTCTTTTTTCACTAAAAAATCCAACTAGCACATTCAAAGTTCAAGAGATAATATTTAAATAAAAAGTATATTTAATCTTTTAAAAAGCTGGTGACATATTTCAAATGTACCAAAAGAAAACTAAAACTAGGGCACGTCATATGGTTTCACTGATAACAGAAATTGCCACCAAGCCTTCAGACCAGAGATCGATCCTCAGGACCCATGTGGTGGAAAGAGAGAAGCAATTCTAAAGTTGTTCTCTGACCTCTGAGACATGCATGCTGTGCCATGTGCACCCACCAACAAAGAAATAAATAAGGAAGTAACTAAGTAGATTTTTAAAGAAGCAAAGAAATGAAAAGATCATACAGAGTGCTTACAACCAATCTACAAGGTTCTCTGGCACTGCTTTAGTACAGAAGAATTTGTCTATGATCACAATTTGTAATTCTGCCCTTAGAATTTACAAGGCTGGTCCATCTCCAGTTTGTTTCTTTTGCCTTTAGACTCCCAGCAGAGCAGCAAACAATATGTTTAGGTGGAAATGATGCTGCAGCATGCCCATCATAAAAAGAATGGGGTGTTTCCAAGAGCTGGACATTAGGTGCATGTAGGTCTGTGATGGTAGTGGTGGTGCGCTTCCAAAATGCTACCACAGTAGAAATGCATACAGTTGGGTTCAGTATCACTGATCAGACAGTAGCTAGAGCAATCTTTTATTAAAGACAAGTGCTCTATTGCTGAGCTGTACTCAGCTCTAGGAGCAATCTTTTGGAAATCCTGTATCAGATGATGCTACTTTCCTAGCTAAAAGCCTAAGAGCTTCCCACTGCACTGAGGACAGTATTCCTATGCCTTAATCAAGTCCTTTGGCAGAAATCTAGTCCCAGTCTCTTCCCCCAACTCCATCTCCTGTCACTTGCTTCTGTTAGTCTATTCCAGCTAACTCTAGCTGTGGCAAGATGTTCCTGCCTCAGGCTTTCCTCTGGGTGTACAAGGTCCTGCCTCCAGAATTTCCTCTGGCTGGCTATTTATCATTCAAGTCTCAGTAAAGACACCATCTTCTCAGAGAACTTCACCTATTTCCAGCAAACACATCACTTTATTTTCTCTAAGGGATGGGGCACTGTCTGAAATGATGTTTCTCTTCTGTACAATATTCTATGACAAGAGATATCCTGGCTATGCTTGCTATATGGTAGGCAATCAATGCTTGTTCTGTACATAGATATTGAAAGATTTCCTTTAAATAGCTAGGAAATATGCCATAGAGAAAGAATGATAGGTTTAAGATTTTGGATTCAAGTTTTAATTATGGGTAAACATAAATTTAATCTAGCATCCTAAAAAATAACTTCAGTTGACCTGTCTCATATCAGTAAAAGTAAAAAACCAGAATCTATTTAGCAGGTTATTATGAAGACTGGCAGTACCACATGCAAAGAGTTGAGAGTTTCAAGAAAAAGTGATTTAAATTTCATTGTTATTTATCTGTTATCACTAAACACTGAGAAATCCTTTTTAAGTAAAAAACAGCAGCATAGTAACAAAAATATGTAACTGTTAAATATATAAGTAAATACCATTTTATCATCCTGGAGATGAGGGGATTACAAACACAAATGGACAGAAGTAAGAAGGTCATGATTTCTAAAGTTTCAAAGCAAATGATGTTGGTATTTTTATCATTGCATCTTTTTTTGAGACAGAGACAAATACAGTAAACTACCCAAATCTGTAAGGACTTATTAATTCACACTTAGTGAAACAAAAGGTGACTGTAACAAAGGATACTAAATTATTGGTTAATTTTATTCTCTAGAGAGACTGGGGTCAAATCATGCCACAACAATGAAATCACATAGCATGGCCTCTATCAGTAGTGGACAGAAAAGTGGCTGTTTTACTTCTGCTTTTTCAGTCTGAAAAGAGAGCGAGTATGGTGGCCTTTTTATTGGGTAGTAAATGTATTTAATGACATTACTGTTTTAGAATCATGAAAATCTCAAAACAAGCCAAACACTTGAACTGGCAAGTACGGATTGCATCCTAGAGGTACTATGCAATTGGCTTCTTTGTAATATTAATTCTGCAGCTAAACAGATTTGGGGAATTAGTTAGGAGAAGAGTACTAAAAATGTTATTAATTGGGAGATACAAAAAGACGTATCAGCAAAGAAAAGGTTGTTGGAATAAAGGTACTAACAGAAAGAAAACAGGGCAACAGCAAAGCAACTCATTTCTAGAAGCTGGTCTAAAATGTACTATTAGAATGGGTTGTGTGAACTTGTCAGGTTTTATAGGGTAAAAGGGGTCTGAGAGAACAATTTCACATGCTTCAAATCAATGCATCTACCAAAGCACAAAGGACATCTGGTCACTAAATGATAATTCCAAATAATTGAGTTTATATATAAGTGTGAAATATGAATGGCTTCACATTTTTGGATTTTACACGACAGTGTATGAAATGCCATTAGGTGCCAGACTTCACTTCATTGGAAGCAATGCATTCTTCTATTTGTATAGACTCCCACATTTCTTTTGAAGGCAGTTAAGATTTTAGAAGGCACGTTCCATTTCCAGGGTATGATTGGAGTTTTAAGACAGGAGTTTAGAAGTACTTAATGATTCCAAATCTGAATAAAGGCAAGATTGAAGAGGGCATCATAAAAAAGAAATGAAAGTACTCCATAAGAAGTAGTATTTTAGCCAAGTGTTGGTTGGTGCATGCCTTTAATCCCAGCACTTGGGAGGTAGAGGCAAGTGGATCTCTGTGAGCTCGAGGCCAGCCTGGTCTATCTGGTGAGTTCCAGGACAGCCAGGGCTGTTACACAGAGGAACCCTGTCTCAAAAAAAAAAAAAAAAAAAAAAAAAAAAAAAAAAAAAAAAAAAAAAAAAAAAAAAGGGGGGGGTGATGGTGGTGGACTGGAAAGATGGCTCAGCTGTTAAAAACAATGGCTGCTCTTCCAGAGTTCCTGAGTTGAATTCCCAGCAACCACATGGTAGCTCACAACCATCTATAATAGGATGTGATGCCTTCTCCTAGTGTGCAGGTATACATGCAGAACACTCACACATAAAATATAAATACATTAAAAAATTAAAAAACTAATCTTAAAAAAGAACAAGTATTTTAAGATGTACAGGACTGTTATATGCGGCAAGGCCCAAGCTTGGTCTGAAGAGTGTGTGTGTATGTGTGTGTGTGTGTGTGTGTGTGTGTGTGTGTGTGTGTGTGTGAGAGAGAGAGAGAGAGAGAGAGAGAGAGAGAGAGAGAGAGAGAGAGCATGCTCGAGAGCATTATGCAGACATATGAATACATATTTAAAACACCATAAGATGTAGCTATTAAGGCACATAAATAAACCTGTCATTGTAGTGACAATGTACCAGTGAAGTGGGGCGGGAAGATGAAGAAGGGAAAAATTCAGGTAAACACCCCAGTATTTAAAAACAAATGGTGCGTTTGGATAGCTAATGTGATAATTTGAATTTCAGCATGTGGTATTCTAAAAAGGAATGCTGCAGAGTTGCCTGTGTACTGGAAGGTGATTGGTTAAGCTCTTTCTGCTGCCAGTTATGATAATAAAACACCCTGGTCTGTATTTATGGAAGACATGGAAGTGTTTAAAAGAAAGTCATCTGAGCAAGAGTTTAAGCCTAAGCCTACCCTAACCTTCAGGAATTCTGTTACTTGATCATCATCAAGAATGAGGCAGCTAGTGGTGGCAATGAAAGTACATCAAGAAACGGCGGGTGGTGGGCCCTGTTTTGGTGAAGATGCAGGATTTAATTAATCAACCATAGGGCCAAACAATCACTGCATCTCAGTGCTGTCACTGTTAGAGACTGATCAAATGTAGGTAAAGTCCACTGACAAACCATCTCACACATTTTCAGTTGCATTTTCTTCACGTTTTAACAACTCTGAAATTCCAGTATGTCTTAACTCAATACCATTTTTGATCTAACAATACAAACAACTGACAGAGAGGTTAGCTAAGGGTCACCTTTCCTAAGTCCCTCCTGTTCAATTCAAACAAGAGAAAGTTTTCTACATAATGCTGCAACAGTCACTCATACCCTATAACATTAAAACAAAACAAAACACACAAAAAAACCCAAAAAAACAAAACCAGGGTAGGAGACTATCTTGCTCATTTACATGTTTCTAATTTCTAGATATATGTCTAGTTATGTTCTTTCTATGAACTATAAATCTTGAGAGTCTGCATGAAAGAACTTCACCACTGGAACCTCCAAATGTCTTACAAGGGATGTTATTATGTGTGATGAATGCTTTCATGAGGGAAAACAATGCAGATACTGGAAATATTTATCATATTTTAAGCTTGGTGGAACACATATTTGCCACTTGTAGAAGTAGCAGGAGAAGACCATACAGAAACCTTTTGATAAACTTGATTTAAAAACAGTGAGTATAAATTCAGAAACTATAATGAAGAAGGAAACACATTATAGAGTGCTGTGCTGTCACGCAAGGCAGCTACTAGTCATATGTGGTTTTCAATTTAAAACAAAATAAATTTGGAAATTCAGTTCCTCAGTCATACTGGCTTAGCCACACTGAAGCATTCAATGGTAGCACATGGCTAGAGGTCAAAGCACTGGACAACATGGATACTGAATAACTCAATCACTGTAGAAAATGTGATTGGACTGTACTACTTTCAACAAATTGAATGAAGACAAGTCACACCTGTGGGCCAATGTTTAGTAGTTGCACATTTGGACACATTGCTAATCTGGATGAATGAATGAACTTCTCTAGTGCTATAAGGATCAAAGAACCAAGGACAGATGTGAGTTTGCTGAAGACTGCATAATACTATAAAAAAGGTTTACCTATTGTTATCCTTCTATGTGATTTGGTTTTTAAGGTGCAAGAACATATGCTGATTCTTTAGACCAGGCTGGCCTTGAATTCACAGAGATCTACCTGACTGTGCCCCTGAGTGCTGGGATTAAAGGTGTGCACCACCACCGCCCGGCCTCAGATACTCTTAAAGGCATGCAATATATTCCTCATTCAACATAATGAAGAAATAGAAATGAAGTTCGCAATGTTAATTATTAATATTTACAACGGAAAATTAAGAAAAAAACATATTGTACAATTTTATGCCCAAGCTTTACTGTAATTAAATCAATCTTGAAGGCAAGTATACTTGTGTATCCCAGTAATTGGGAGGCAGAGGCAGAAGGACTGCCATAAATTCTACGTAGTGATTCCAGGCGACCCAGGGCTACATAGGGAGACCTTGTCTCAAAACAAAACAAAACTTAAAATAATTTTCTTCCTTGTTATTCCATTGGAAAATAATTGGGAACCTGGAATAGAACACACTATTTTATATATAAGCCAAGTCTCCACTGATGAATGAGTTAAGAAATTTTTTTTAAATTGAAAAAGCTGTCAGAAAGCAAAGCAAATCTTTTTAATTCTCTCCATAATTCAAATGCTGTATACTCAAAAGCCCATTAAATTTAAAAGGTTTCTATACCGTATATGGAAGCATACACAATTATTTTGTTCCAAGTGTACTTAACTGTATTTTATTTTTATCATGTGCCCACCCCAAGGAACCAGCATTTGTGGCCTTTTTATTCAGTTGATAATTCAAATATTATTTCTCATACAAATACATGGTTTATTGTGCTTATTTATCACTAACTTGGTACACTTCATAATCGCATTACAACCCCACTGTGTACTGAATGCCACTTACAGTTCCAACTACTCAAGACAAGCACTGTTACTTTCAAGAGAAGATTGGCAGTAATTAAAGGTCTTATTTAGTAGTTGTTGGTAACTACATTTTTAAAGGAGGAAAAAAAAAAACCAACAAAGTAATACAGATGGATTTAATTTGGTAATTATATTTTATTAATGAGATCTATTTTGGACATATGTTCCAATTGGAGTTAAAAAAAAGATGTGCTAAACTGTTATCAATGCTATGAAACAGAACAAGATGGACATGTTTTATAATTCATCAATGAGAAGAAGTGAAACATCTGTGACCCATATGGCATAAAAATGAAATCATACCAGAACACTAATAATAATAATAATAACAACAATAGTTCTTTGCACTTATAGACCTCCTTCCAGAAGAATTTGAGTGCCTTTTAAACACATGTTATTTTTCCTCTTTTGAACAAATAAGACAACTAAATCAAAGAGTAATAATGGCTTGCTCATGCCACAAAGTGAGTCAGCAGCAAACCAGGAATAGATTTTCTAACTTGTTCAGTCTCCTGCCATTATATTGTGAAATGATTATTCTGTTTGAGTATGTCTTGCAGGTTACACTCAAGTCAAAGGTATCTCCAGGCATCTGGTGAGCTCAGTATTTTCACTCCAGCCCCAGGCTACTGATACTGCTGTTTATAAGCCCACAATGTCATCCGTATATGTGCCCGTGTGCTGCTTTGCTAAGGTCACATAGCAAAGGGAGACTAAGAGAAGGTCAGTCATCCCTCCTGCAGATCTATCTAGAGCTAGTCTCTAGACATCTGAACATGGAATAAAGGCTGGGCAAGCAAAAATCACAAATTTGGAGTGCTGTGAGAAATTCAAAGACAGGAAAGTCATTAAAGTGCTAGGAACGGGAACCACTACAAAAACCTAACAGCAAAATGGCCAGCTACTATATGTATGTATACAGGTCCTGGAGGAGGAAGGAGCAGGCTTGGGCAAGGATGGTCCTTTTTGAAGTAAGCTTTTTTAGACTCTTCAAATTGATCCCATTAACATTGCAGTGGGTCAGATTGACCCACAGAACCTAAAGGTTTGGTCACAAAAATTTCTAAGCCAGAATTTATACAATCCAACAACACAGGATATCACAGACCAATTCTGCTAAGAATAATCAGAAAGTATGAAAATTAAGTTATGGCCTAAATCAACGCAGAAGAGATGGTGTAGTCTAAATGTTCAATGACTGTTTGGATATATGGACATAAAAACAATCTACGCTAAGGGTCCCACGGGAAAGGGAGGATAAGAGTTGCTACTTCATAACTGTAATTTTACTATTGTTATAAATCATAATGTAAATATCTGATATGTGACCCCCCAAAGGAGTCCTGACCCACTTTAGAAACACTGCCTTAGAGTGTGACTAGAATACCAAGTGGTGACTGGGTTGAGATTGAAAACCCAGTCAGGGAAAGCATGGAAGCCAAAGCCTACTGGGGGACCGGTGAATGGTCTAACTTTGCAGGTATCAAGGAGGTACAATCCAAGTCATCAGGCAGTGTGGGAGAGGAAGGTCTGCAACCATTTTCTATATCCTGGATTACAAAACTAGCAAGGTCAGACAGGTTTATTTTTCTTGTTTGTACACCTAGCTAAGTCCAAGACATGGTCATAGTACCCAGGAATACCCTTCTAAAGCCTCTCCTATTGCCATCCTGTTTTAGGCCACTTGGGGGAATAAGCAACATTATGAAACCTGCAAAAGGTCACTCTCCACAAAACCCCTGAGGCTCCAAGCATCTGAACATTGAGGTACATATAAGATAGGAAGCAGAGAAAAAGCTCAAGAACCTCAGACTATGCAGGCTCCTGTGACACTTGTATTATTAGCCTTTCCCTTCCCAAGTTAACTACCCAAGTCTTCTCAAGGACCTCCCATGCTCCCTGGTAGCCCTTTCCTCCTTTTATGATGTAAGTTAATGGGGAAAAAAAAAACATGTGGTTTATAGCCAATTTTGATGAAATGCATTTATTTCATCTTCAGTTTGTTCATTACCAGAAAACAGTTCTTTCTTCTTGCTTACTTTTGCCTAGTCCACTTTTTCCTACACTTTTTCTCTGATCCAATATTAGCTTATATAGCACCAAAATGCTTCCTTTATCTAGGAAGTAATTCTCCTGTTTGACTTCATTTTCCTCTCTACTGTCTATTTAAATTGTTATCTAGATGCCACCCAGTCTTCTTTTCTATATCAAAGTCAGACTTAATGCATATTTGACAAGAAGCAATATTAAAGTTTGAAGAGTTTCACTAACTCAGAGATTCTCAATACTGAGTGTGCATCGAAATCATCTGTGGAACAGCCTAAATACACAATTGTCTGGGCCCCAGTCAATTCTAAAAGTGCGAAACCCAGTTAAGAAGTATTCTGCCATACAATATATGATTTAGAAGTTGGTTTGGCTGACTTTCTCTACACAATACCACTATTTTTTACTCTTCCTAGAAAGGCAACTATTATTACCAACTGTTTAGACTATTGCAAAACATGCCAAGGTGACACATCCAGAGAAAACTAAAATGCTTGTGGATTGTTTAGATTTCAACTTCATCCATTAAGTACTGGCAATGGAGAATTAAATTTATTTTTAAATACTGTACAGATGCTTTTGAATGTCATTTTGACAAATATGAAAGTGAACCATCAAGTTAGATTTCAAACTCCTTGACAGTGGGAACCTGCCTCTTTCATACTGTAACTAGTTGATAAATTTGAGGTGAATATTTTCTCCTGTTTCTAGTGTTGTATTAGGTGCTGGTGATAATAATCTGGACAAAATATGGCCAACAATAGGCTGAAGAATCCAATAACTTACAGTAAGAGCAATGACATACACCATAATAGTGGTTTGGGCAATCATTATTACTTAGACACAATAAAATAAACTGATTACTGCACACTTAGCATGTGCCACGCACTGTTCTTGGCATTTTGAATATCGTCCCCTTTACTATTAAGTATTCTGAATATTTCCCAGGTTTATATTAATCTGATTAATGTGGAATCCTGAGGCATGTGCTATTCACATTACTGCTTTATAAGTGGTACAGCATAGGCATTTAGTCATAGATCCTAAGGTTTCTTGTACAGGAAGGGATAGAAAGTGAAAACATATGCTAGGAGTTGGCTCCAGAACTCAATTACCCTATACCGCCTCCAAGAAGGCTAGATCAGTCTTTATGATACTCAATAAACACTGGAAGTAGAAAGGAATGGGGGGGGGGTGTTAACAGAGCATCCACACTGTGTGCCCATAGCTTCTTCTTACAATTCCTGAACATAACCATTAAGTGTCTGTATGATCCCTTATAGCCAAGGCAAAAAGACAAGTGTTATCTGGCTCTCTAGTTCAGTAATGGGATGGGAGTTAGGCTGTCCTAGTTAATCCTACAACTGCTCTCTTCAGTTTTCTGTTCTTCCAGTTCTGGTAACATTATACCATTTTGGAACCAAACTAAAAATAACATCTTGAGGACAATACTTCCAACAATCTCCCACATGCTCTATCAACTTACAGTGACACGCCACTGCAATGAAAAAAGACATTTCTTCAGAAGAAGGCAAGAAAGGCAATCTAAAGAGATGATATTTCAAGTTGAATAAAGGGGGAAAAAAATCCCAACTCAGGGCTAAAGGCTGCTGCCAACAGATTGTTTTGTTACTTAAGACCAGCACACACAAGTTTCACAGAGCTGGAAGGATAAGACTTGGATGCTAAGTTAAGTGGTGATGGTGGTGGTGGTGGTAGTGGTGGTAGAGGCCTAGTTCTCATCATTCCTTTGGGAGCAGCACAAAACAAAAAAACTTCTATAAAAGAGATGGGCAAGTGGGCTGTGAAAGGAACGACCCCGCATATATAGGGAAAGCAATTTGCATCTACAGATCTCACTGGTATAAACATCCTCCGTCAAAGAATGAAAACCTCAATGGAAAGCCTCTATACACCCATGAAAAGCTTTGTAAGCTATTTGTTGAGCTGACTAAAAAACAGGAGTGGTTAACCTGGTGCACTATGCACCATAGAGGTATGTTTTAAAGTAGGCTTAGTCAGCTAATCTTGTTGAGATTTCTCTTGTACTACTGATTTCTTATTCTCAAAATAAATTAAGAGGCTCCATTCAGAATTCCCTGTAGTCTACCAGATTGAATTTGTTGGATGTCTTTGATTGTCTCTTGTCTTTAGATTTCCTGCCTTGTCTCTTTAGATTGTACTGTGCCCTTTGGTATTACCCGTTAGTCCATGTCTGGAATAGCTAATTATATGGCAGCATAATTCCTGCCCGTACAACAAGGAATAGCAGAACCTTGCTAATTCACACCAATGACTGAAAGACTCCTGTGTAAGTTAGTGAATTATGCAAATGAGCAATAAGTGAAGAAAGATGATTCAAAATTGTATTTCATTCATTTATTTTGACAAGTGTAGTTTAGTCTTAATTATTTCAAAAATTTCTTTGTAGCATACTAATAAATGTACTGTGGCACATTTGTTGAAAGTGATAAAGCCTTCACTAACTGAGGCCAGAGTATGCTCCCATGAATAATTTCATGAATATAGACTCAGGCTCTGACCCTCTCTTTTATTTTGAATTTCATTGACTTTTCAGCGCTGATTTCATTTGGCAAAACAATATATAAAACACCAGTAAAATATAGGAATTATTTTAGCAGTAAATACTGATTTGAGAAACAGCTTTTTTCTTATGTTTATGCTTTCATCATGCTATTTTCAATCATGCTTTAAATAAGACATTTTTATAGTCTATAGTCATAATGCCAATAGGATTTACTTTGCTTCTAAAAAAAATGAGAAGTCTGTCATTCAATGCTTTTTTTTTTTTTTTTTTAAAGAGACAGTGTCTCCCTACAAAGTCCAAGCTGGCCTGGAACTTGCTATCTTTGCACAGTGTACACATTATAGACAGGTATCACAAGTGGCCAGATTTCCCTCTGAATTACTATTTGATGTTTTGTCTTACCATACTTCTTTCTTTTAAAGTTAAAGACATCTGTTTTAAGATAAGTGGATATATCACAGTATGTAACATTTTCATGTCAAAATACTTACATTATTATATTCTGAGTTAAATTATTTAAGATAGGAAAACATTTTGATATACTTTTGACAGATGTATCCTGAAGGATGGATCAATTTCTTTCAAAGTACCACCAATGGTTACAGTGGGGAGTGAAGAGAGATTGCCCTTCCAGTATACAGTCCTGGGTTTAAAGCTGCATACAGATCAGTTCTTTTAGGCTAAACTTCCAATAAAGAGATACATTAAAATCATCAAACTTTAGTCAAATGAAGTTCTTTGATTTGTAAGAGCTAGGTAAGTAACGGAAAATAGATAAAAGTCTCAAAGTAAACGGCAGCGACGACGACGACGACATCTTTGCTTATTTAAAACCTCACCTACTCTGAGAAGCCCAACTGAGATTCCATCTCTACCTGGAAACCTCTCCCGAGGCTTATGTTTAGATACTGAAGCACTTCAGGATTACTGTGTCCTGTCAGAATCATTAGGCCTTGAAGCTCAAGTTTCCCTACTACAAAAAACAAAACAAAAGTGTATCATCAATGTCTAAAATTAGCCAGTAACCCTATCATTTTTGGAACATAGTTGGTTTAGCCTTAAGCTTCAAAGGAAGGCACCAAAGCTCCCAGGGCCTACACCTGGGAGAAATCAACATTAATTCAATTAATCCTGTCTAGTTACCTTCATGGTTGGGTATAAAGTAAGAGAATGCAGATGAGTCAGAATAAATTCACAACAACCACAGAAAAAAGTACTTTAAGATGAGGCAAACTGATGATTTTTCTCTGTATCTGAAGGGTAATATATAGACATAATAGTACAGAATGAAATATTAAATGGGGCCTAACTAATGCTAAAGTAGACATTAGATCTGGGTTTGGGGCAACAGGGAAACTAGAGATATAACAAGGCCATTCATTATTAGTCTTCAAAAGTTTTGCCTGATTCCATTACATAATTACGAATAATTTAAGAATTATGTAAAATAATGAAGACATGTCAGTTTCTTGCTTTCAGGAAAAGCAAGAAAGGAAAGCAAAATTAAAGAAAGTCAGTATAAATGTTATGTCAGTTTTGAAATGTAATCTGTATTACAAAGGGAACTAAGAAAATAACTAACTTTTAAACCATTAAAGGCTGTTCTGGTCCACATAAACACTTGGTTAAAAAAAAAGGAAGGAAAAAAAATAAAATACCAACCACTAAAACAAAGAAAAATTAAGAGGCTATTTGAGAAGCAATGCTGTCTTACAGAGGGAACATTACACACTTATGAAAACATGATGAGGAAAACTTATCAAGATAGAGTGAAAATTAGAAATGCGTAAGACATTACATTTTGGGCTAAGTGAGAGAAAGAATATGCCACTTAAAAATAATTCTTATCTAATGCAGAGACAAATATGAGTCAGATTAAAACTGTATACATCCCAAATATAGCTGAGAACATGAAACATTTCTGAATGACCATAAATCCTCTAATTTGCTCGAAGCATATTCCTCATTTAAAAAAGTTTTATCCCAGCACTCGGGAGACAGAGGCAGGCGAATTTCTGTGAATTTGAGGCCAGCCTGGTCTAAGGAGTTCCAGGGCAGCCAGGCTACACATATGCAGGAGACCTGCCCCCACTTTACCCTGGGTACTCTTGCGGAGAGAGGGATAAGAAAATATTAGGTAGAAAGAGAGACCTAGTTGACAAGAACAAAGACAGAAACACAGGATACCTTCGGGAGGGCCTGGGTCAATACCCAACAGCCTAGAACTTTGTTCAAAAGGGCTTTTCATAACAATGCTAAGGGGCGAGGCAAAAGACCTTCTCCTTGCTAGATACAACCAAGTGCAGACCCTTCCAAACACCTGGTAACCATGCCCGTGGTTCAATCATCTCCTTATGCAGTCCTGCTGGGTAAAGCAAGCCCAGATTCTCCGACCCCGAGTAATTTGGGCCTCGACACACAGAGAAACCCTATCTCAAGAAGAAAAAAAAAGTCATATCCATTAGAAATTTTAATTGGTATGAAAAGTTACAAAGTCAGTTGGGCATGGTGGTGCACACCTTTAATCCCAGCACTTGGGAGGCAGAGACAGGCAGACCTCAGTGAGTTCGAGGCCAGCCTGGTCTACAAAGTGAGTTCTAGGGCAGCCAGGGCTACACAGGCAAACCCTGTCTTGAAAAACTAAGTCACAATGTCAATAATTGATAAAACTACAAAAAAGTGTCTTCTTTGGAATGCTCTAAGAGAAAAATGGAATGTCATCTGCCTCTAAGAATGCAGAAATGAACTTTGACTGTTTTAAGGTTACTCTGCTAAAAGAATTAGCTGTGAAAGATTTTCAGTGGTTGTTCAATATACTTAGTGAAAAAGCACTAAGTTGGTGAAAGAAAATTTTGTGTAACTATATCTAACACCAAAATGCTTTATTTAGATAACAACAGATTATGTATGTGGCAAAAATATTAATCACTTAATATTCATTCCTATACACATTTTTAACCCAAAATCCAAGAAGCAATTAATATGCATTCCTGAAACTTACAGTGCACGCTATCATGATACTTAAAGGATCTACTCTCTTCTCTACCATGAGTATTATAAACCTTTTCCTCCTAATTAATGTGCAATTAATTCAACCAACCTCCAATTACTCTTCTACAACACTACCCCACTTAGACAATAAAGCAGTCTCTAGGATGGGTTTTAAACCTGGGCTAAAATAGACTCCTACAGACCAAAATGGTTCTGGGATTTCTCTCTGTAGTGTAATTTAGATGTCATATCTAATTTGCTGTCATGACTATTGTTTCACTGTGCAATTTGTATGTCATTTTGAATGGTAAAGGCATCATAGCTTTATTGAATTAAACCTTCTGTCTTTATTTAGGGCCTGATGTTACATGTTTGTGCATTTATGTTTATGTCTCAAAAGCTGTTTGACATCAGGTAGTAGAAAAGGATATGCTCTTCTGATATGTTTTCTTAAACCTCAGAAAATATAACTATGAACTGGATAAAATTCTCTCTAAACTAAAGAAGCAGAATACTGTCTATTACTATGATTTCTTTTAAAGGTAGAGGTAGCTAAATAAGCACTCTTATTATAGATGGGCTGATGGTTCTGTAACCTAAATGCCCTGATTGTTAATTCTACTACCTAATTTTTCTAAGAATATCCTTTTACATTGAGTTTTTATGACTCTATCTTAAACACAGATATTTACACAACAACCCCGAAATCGCAAAGAAATGAAAATGCACCTCAATGTTAACTCAAAGGGACCCAAGCTGCAATACTTAATTGTCTGGGGCTGTCCTTGTTCTGGCCTATGAGTTCAAGTCCTAACACTATGACTAAGACCAAGCATGCAAAGTCTTCTATTAGACCATTGGAATAGCCTTTTAAGTAATTTTAGTGCATGAAATTTCATAAAGTTTTTACTAGATAATTACACTTCCTGATTTTGTAATTAGTGGAAGTACATGCAATTACATAATAATTATGATAGTAATTACGTAATTAAGATGTATAATTATGTAGTAAAAAACATCATGGAAATAAAACCATCTACTGTGTAAGCACAATACATTTTAGAAGTAAATTCACCAGCTCAACTGTTTAAAAATACTTTTCTTCAAAATAAAGTGATTAGCTTACATTATGATCTAACTGCTTGAAAACCGTTTAGTATTTTTCTCTCATTGGTGATAGAAGTGTATTTCTTAAAAATACACATAGGAAAATCTTGCCAGGTCCTTTTCACTCTTACCACTCAAAAACATTACAGTATGTTTTGCAAATGAAGGCCACCAACCACTGCTTTATCACCTAGACACTGAAACACTGGTGCCCTTGTTTGTGCTGCTGTGCCTGTCACTATAAAAGGGGAAAGGAACCTGTTCATTGAAAAGACAGTAATAGGAAACAATTTTATAAAACGAGTCACATGTCTGTCATCATAGCACGCCTCTGGGCCCCTGAGTACATAAAAATGCAAAGGCTGAGTGCATATTTACAGAAATGGGTTGAAAGAAAAGACACACAATTAGAATCTGGAAGTTTGCTGCCCAAATGTATGGCAACTTTCACATACTACCTTAGTTATACTAAAAAGGATGACAGAAAATGTACAGAACCAAGACACTTCTAGTTAAGGGCAAAGCAATTAAGGTGACAATTTCCTGGAAAATGTAGTTTCTCTTCTGCTACATTATGTTAGTTAAAAACAAAACAGGCAGTACCCAGAGCAACAAAGCAGTGTGACAGGGATCCATGTTTTGTCATTGCTTTAGTGAGGAGAAAACAGCACATAAAAATCAGCTGCCACAAGAAAAGTGAAACCTTTTTAGTAGCAAAATTTAAAAAAAAAAGTCTTATTTCCTTTTAAGAAATCTACTTGAAAGCTTTACAAATGTGTTAAATCAATGTTGCAATGAGGTCCACAACAGTGATGGCGAAACTTCAGTCTGGGCGCACATTGAGTGGCCCTTATATGAAGTGGGTGTAGACCCACATTCCTGTTCTCTCTTTTATAATCCTGAGAGGTTGAAAGCGATTTTGAAAATCCCAATTTACTTCTCCCTTGTTCCTTCTAGTTAGGAGGAAACAAAGTGGATAGAGCTCATGCTTTCTTTTATCCCCTCCTCCTAACCCTCACCAAGCCACTATATTTGTAGTTTAATTACAGAATATATTTCAAAAGACCAGGCTGTGATAGGAAGTCTACTTTAAAACTGAGCAGGGCTCCTGGAACTGGCATATTTTTTTATTTTAGAATTTAACTACAAGGATGGTCTTAATCAATGAATGAGTAAAATGGAAGTAAGCTTCAGTTATTAGGAAGGAACAATGTCTCAGATCAGTGCTTTTCAAACCTTAGCATGTCTAGGAATTACCTGTGGATCTTGTTAAAATGCAGATGCTGATGCAGCAGGTCTGGGGAGGCCTGATAGTTTGCATTTCTAACAAGCTCCCAGGTGATGCCAATGCTGCTAGTATACTGATCACATTTGGGAAAATGCAAGGAAAAACTAGTTGGTTTGCAATCATTTACACGTTGTTTTCACTTCAAAATATAAATTGCTGGAATAACCATTGTAAAATGACTAAAATTCTTTGTAAAATTATAGTGTCTTTAATTTTTCCTATTGTAAAAGGTGTTTATAACTTGAAAATTACATGAAAGTAAAAAGGTCCATGTCATGACATGGCTCTTGCACCCACGGAGAGCTGTGGTTACCTACACAAGATTGGGCCTGTCAACTTCTGTTGTGGGTGGGGAGGGGCTCAGTTAATGGTTGTGGGGGTGGGATAGTGGATAGATATTTTTTTCGACAGCATAGACACTGGTAATCTGTCCATCATGATTCAAGCAACCCTAATTAAATTCAGTGTGATGCATGCATGCAAACACCCAGAAGTAGAAGGGGGTCTTGGTTGAGAAGAAGGGGCTTAGCAGGAGGGGAACAAGAGAAGGTAATGGGAAGGCAAATATGATAAAAATACTTTAGATATGTATGACATTTTCAATAATTTAAAAGTATAAAGAAAATAAAAATGATCTATAATCCACCCAGAGATAATGACTAGAAAAACATTTTAGTGTTCCTTTTTAATTTATCCATCTTGCAAAAACTTGTTTTGCACTTTAACATTACAAAGTATTTCCTCAAGATACTTAAAGAGTAAAATTATGTAATAACTAACAATAACAGCAACAATTCACTTTTCTATTTTTAAAATTATTTTTGTTTTGAAACAGGGTCTCAATATGGAGCAATATGGAACTTGCAGCAATCCTCCTGCTTCTGCCTCTTAAGTGCTTGGATTATAATTATAGGGAGGCACCATCTAGACTCTAGACTAATGGGCTGGTTAGTTTTTAATCATCAATTTGGAACAACCTAGAGTCACCGGGGAAGAGGAAACCTCAATTGAAGAATTGCTTCTATCAGATTGGCCTGTGGCCATATCTGCAATAGTTTGTCTTCATTAATAATTGATTTGGGCAGCACCATCCTTACACAAGTGGGCCTGGAATGGATAAAAGGCTGGCTAAGCAGGAGTCACACAGCAAGCCCATAACAGAATTCCTCTACTGATTCTCTTCCAGGTTCCTGTCTTGAGTTCCTGCCCTGAGATGAATTGTGACCCATAAGAGAAAGCTGGCATTAAACCCTTTCCTCCCCAAGTTGCTTTGTTCCATAGTGTTTAATCACAGTGAAAGAAAAGCAAACTAGAATACCTCCTTCAAAATTCTTTACATATTTCTACAATAATTTCCCAAATATAACACAAAACTAATTATATTGTGAACTGCTAAGTTATGACCTTATATCGTAAAATTTCCCTTAAACTATCCAGTGGAACATGAACACACACACACACACTAAAAGCATTAATTATATGGAAAAAATAAAAGGAAAGGAAAATTCGATTTAACATTACTTGCTTCAAAATCTATTTTATATAGAAAACTGTTTTCACAATTATAAAAGATATAATTTTAAGAACAGATACTTGAGTCAAGATTTTACTTGTCTAGGTACTTGATATGTGTATTTTACCTGGTATTAGTTATTTTAAAAAAGGAGCCAGCTGTTCTATAATGACTACAAGGAAGAGAGTATCTTTCAGATAGCGCGCAGCAGCTGTACATATGAACTCACAGTGATTGTGACAGCATACACAGGACCTGTACACGTGCAAACCAAACCAAAAGGAGGGAAGGAAGGTGTCAATTCCCACGTCTAGCCAACAGTTAACAACTGATAGCTATCTGGAGAGGGTTCTTGTTTTGTTTTTAAAAAGTTTAAAAAGTGGTAAGTTGACCACATTCCAGTGGAAGGCCACACTCTAGTGGAAAGCCACACATCCACAAATATATGAGCAGCACAAACTGGACTTGATGGGCTAAAAAAACTAAACAAAACAACAAAAAAAACCCCACAAAGTTGGGTAGCTAGAAAAGGGAGGTGGATCTGGGAGGAGTTGGGGGAGGCAGGTGAATATGATCAAAACACTTTGTACAACATTCAATTAAAAAACCCAGAAAAGCAGAGAAAAGGCTTTCCTTAAAAACTAAAGTTTTGGGGCTGGCAAGATGACTTACTTGGTTAAAGCAATTGCTGCCAAGAATGACTACCAGAGTTCAATTCCTGGAACCCACATGGTAGGAAGAAAGCAGCTCCTGCAAGGTGTCTTTTGACCTCCACATGTGTGCTCTGGCATTTATGTGAATGAAATAACAAATGAATGAAATACAATAATGTTGTGGAATATTCCTTTAGACTGTGTGAAGATGTGTCACTATGATTGGTTTAATAAGGAGCTGAATGGCCAATAGCTAGGCAGGAAGTATAGGTGGGACTTCCAGGCAGAGAGAGAAAGGAGGAGGAGGAATCTAGGCGTACATGAGAGACATAAGGAGACACAGAGGAAGCAGGATGGGCAATATGTGACAGAATATAGATTAATAGAAATGGGTTAAAGTTTTAAGAGCTATTTGAGACAAGCCTAAGCTAAAGGCCAAGCTTTAACAAAAAGCTCCATGTCATTATTTGGGAGCTGGTAGTACAGAGAAAGACTTGCTACATATGGCATCCAATGTAGAGACTCGAATATCCAAACACAGGGTCTGAGAAAGCTAAGAAAAGTTCTGGACAAGGAGCCGGATATGGCTTCCTAGTTCTGCAGTCACTCAGGCAGGACAGTGTTCAGTGCACAGAGGTGCGGATACCCACCACTGTCTGAGGGCTGGAGCCAGCTGCCAGCATCATGTGCTAAGTAAGCTGAGCAGTACAATGGCTGACAGGTTAGTTTAGGATTTGTCTCATGCAGCCAAAGAATGCTGCAGGTGCTTAGTAAAGCCAGGTCTAGACAGAAAAAAATCTCTAAAAAGCCACAATATGTTTAAAAATATGCTTAGATGCTAAAGAAAGAAAATGAGTATAGACAGTCATAGAAAAAATAGTTTAAAAATAAAGCCCTAAATTTTTTTTATTCATTTTACATACCAAAACCAGATCTCCCCTCTCCCCATCCCCTCCTCCAACAGGGTAAGTTCCTCTCATGGGGGTACAGCTAAGCCTGGTACATTCAGTTGAGGCAGTACCAAGCCCCTCCTGCTTTATCAGGTGTGAGCAAGGTGTCCAACTATAGGTAACGGGATCCAGAAAGCCAGCTCATGCACCAGGGGATAGAACCTGATCCCACTGCCAGAGGCCCTCAAACAGACCCAGCTACACAACTGTCTCTCATATGCAGAGGGCCTAGTGTGGTCCCATGCATGTTCCACAGCTGTGGGTCTAAAGTTCGTGAGTTCCTTTAAGCTTGGTTCAGTCGTCTCTGTAGAAATCTCCACTATAATCTTGGCCCGCCTTGCTCATAGAATCCCTCTTCCCTCTCTTCGACTGAACTCCCCGGAGCTCGGCCTGGTGCTTGGCTGTGGATCTCTGCATTTGCTTCCATCAGTTACTGGACTGTGGTGATATTGTGTTCCCCAATATATCTTGCACCCTAATAAATTTATCTGGGGTCAGAGAACAGAACAGCCACTAGACAGACATAGAGGCCAGAAAATGGTGGCACACAAACCTTTAATCCTAGCCTTCTGGAAGCAGAGATCCATCTGGATCTCTGAGTTGAAAGCCACACTGGAAATAGCCAGGCATGGTGACTCATCCCAGGAAGTGATGGCAAAAAGCAGAAAGGTATATAAGGCATGAGGACCAGAGAAACTAGAGCTGGTTAAGCTTTTAGGCTTTTGAGCAGCAGAGTTCAGCTGAGATTTACTCTGGATGAGGACTGAGAAGCTTCCAGTCTGAAAAACAGGATCAGCCGAGGAATTGGCGAGGTGAAGTGGCTGTGGCTTGTTCTGCTTCTCTGATCTTCCAGCATTCACCCCAATACCTGGCTCCAGGTTTGATTTTATTAATAAGACCTGTTAAGATTCGCGCTACACTGGATGAAGGCTCTCTTGGTCCAATTGGAGCTGGCAGAGTCTGTGTCACAGGGAGCAGCTGTGGTATCGGAAGATGGGTGGGTTTGGAGGGTGGGGTTGGGGGTTGTAGGTTAGAGTCCAGTGTGGGGGGTGTTCAGTCCTGCTTGCAGGAGTCCTGCCTGCTGGCCTGCAACTGGGGCTGCAATGGATGGGCTGTTGGGGCACTGGTTGTACCCCTGGGCCTAAAGCCTAGAGGCTGAGGTGATCAGCTAGGAGAACAAAGACAAAGAATAAAATCTTTAAAAAATAAAGTAATAAAAAAAAGCCATGTAAAGATGGGAAATACACAGGGTGTCTGGATCCTATATGTTGCTTTGTTGACTTTAAATATTTTAAATGCTGATGAGCAGATAGCAGTTGCTGAGAGACACTGGATTATAGAAGGGACTGCTGAATTAAACCAGCCTATATACTTTAAACATGTCTTGGCTTAAGAATGGAAGTCAAGGGCTGGGCGGTGGTGGCGCACGCCTTTAATCCCAGCACTCGGGAGGCAGAGCCAGGCGGATCGCTGTGAGTTCAAGGCCAGCCTGGGCTACCAAGTGAGCTCCAGGAAAGGCGCAAAACTACACAGAGAAACCCTGTCTCGAAAAAGCAAAAAAAAAAAAAAAAAAAAAAAAAAAAAAAGAATGGAAGTCAAAAAATATGTTACATTGCAGAAGAGGTTATGCTTTTGTTTCCATAGGAAACGAAAAGCTATGGATTCTTTCAAAGCTAACCAAGATCGGATTTGACCAGGTGAGACCTCCTGAGGATCTTGGCTACAGACATTCAGAAAGCCAAGAAAGACTACAAGACAGGTGATGTATAAGCCGATCCTTTGACATGGGAACAGCTCTGAGACTGGTAAATCTTGTCGGCTACAGAATCTTCATGACTTATTATTACATGCCATCCTTTCATATGACATGGATAGAGATTTATATTACAGTGTGGTTGTGCATTCCAAACAAACTCATAAAGTTAACAGATGCCTTTCACCTGCTCAAACATAGAACAAAAATCATCTTTAACTGATTTGTGCACACTGCACATTCCATATTTGTATTAACACAGATTTATATGATACCTTAAAAAAATTGTGTATTTTCAGAAAAAAAAGGACCAGATACCAATAAAGACAAGTAGTCCAGGTGATCCTGCCTCTCAGAATGCCTCTGTTGCAGTTTCCTTAGAGTGCTGTATCCAGAGCAGCTTCAAGCTGCTGGCTAAGATGGTCGAGCCTCACAGACTCTTCTTGCCAGGATTTCAGATAAGCTCCACACTTTCCCATTACACAGAAACTGGACAACAAATGATACAGCTAGCCCCCCTCCCCAGGACTTGACATTTATTCTTATTTTCTCAGGGTCCGCTAAAGATGCAATTGCCCAAAAACAACAGGAAGCACTCTAGAGAACATGATGACCACATTCCCAACAGGTGGTGAGGGTGGTTTTTGGTCATTCGTTGGGTTATGGGTGTTTGTCATGGTTTAGGGGGGTTGGTTACAAGTTGTTATTGTTCATAGTCAGGAAAAAAGCTGAACAAAGGAGAGTAGACTCAAGGAGCTCTTTCTGAAAAGAAAGGCGGATATAGGAACGACAGGATAAAAGGGCAGATTATTGAATCTACTTTAAACTAAAAAGCAACTATTAATCTAAAATATTTTACATTGGTATGGATTTTTGTATACTGACACAAATTTATGGTTATTTTTGTTATACTGTATATGTTTCTATTCTTGTTTAAGGTAGTGTACCAATGCAGTTCATTCAAAAATATAAAGTTTTAGTCCTTGAAAACTATTTAAGATAATAAAGAAATACAGGTTAATAGTTAGCCATCTATAAGACTCAAACTTATTGTATGTTTTAAAGGTCATACAGATATATCTTAGATAGACAGGTGATCTTCAAACACTTCAAAGATCTACAGAATATGGCATTTTAAATGTTATAATAACATAAGGCTTTTCAAACGAATGGAAACACATGAACTATGAACCAAAGGCTGAGGGGGCCCAAACTGGATCAGGCCCTCTGAATGGGTGAGACAGTTGATTGGCTTGATCTGTTTGGGAGCCATCCAGGCAGTGGGATCGGGTCCTGTGCTCATTGCATGAGTTGGCTGTTTGAAACCTGGGACTTATACAGGGACGCTTGGCTCAGTCTGGGAGGAGGGGACTGGACCTGCCTAGACTGAGTCTACCAGGTTGATCTCAGTCCTCGGGGGAGGCTTTGCCCTGGAAAATGTAGGAATGGAGGGTGGGCTGGGGAAAAGGGGAGGGGGCGGGAAGGGGGAGAACAAGGGAATCTGTGGCACGGTTTTGTTTCTAATGCCCTGAAGGATTGAACAAAGTAGATTCTAAGGATGTCAACTGGCTGAGAAGACTCTAGGGTTTCTCTGCTACTTTTACTTCAGTACTTCTAGCAATAACAAACTTCTATTGCATTTTGACTTTAGCAGTTCAAAAAATAGAAATACTTAACACTGAAAGCCTTGAAATGCATAGAAATCTCCAAATTGCAAATAATTTCTTCTATAAACTCTTATCTTCTGGTTTAAAAAAGACAGTACCTTTACGACTCCCTTCATGTTTTAGAAATAACTACTGTCTTTTTTTTGGAGACCATTTTCCAAGGTAACAGAACCATGCCTATTTTATGAGCAAACTGCTCAGTGGATAGCAAGCAGAGAACAGGACCCTGAAAGAAGTGTGAGAAGCAAGTCAGGTGGGCTCACTCACCAGTTAAGAGACCTGATGTTCTTTGAGTTCAAGTTTGGTATCAGCCAAAGGACAAACACAGAATCACTTGCAAAAAGTGGAATTGATATAAGCAATATGCAAATACCAAGAAAGTTTTATAGCTTTAATTTATGGACACCTGAGTCAAGGTAAACAATACAGCAAGTTCTACTTCTTTTCTTAAAATACTCCCCAGTAACAAAACTATTTTCTAGGAATTCCCTCAAAATCCCTGAAATTTGCTTGTGTGATCTTGTTTTCCTCCAGGAATTCTTTAATCAAATATTTAGTGATTAGGCTACAAGATGCAGTCCTCTGTCTCAATGAACTTAAGTGAAAGAGAAGGCAAATAAAACACTCAAGACTCCTCAAAAAGGTCACAGGGGAATGCAAAGGATGGAAACATTTCTTTAATTTGTTCATCAATACAATGCATCTAGCCTGCTGCTTCTTTACAAGGCTGTGAAAGGATAGTGAGAAATAAAAAAGTACCTTACAAAATGGAAGTCTAGGGCTGTGTGGCACTAACACAAACAACAAATACTTTTGGTATGGCCTCCTATAATCCTAGCACTTGGGAGGAACAGGCAGGAGGATTACAGTAAGTTTGGGGCCAGCCTGTGCTACAATGTGAACCCTTGTCTCCAAAAAACGTAAAGAAATAAGAAAGCCTATAAGAAATACCAGCAAACATAAAGGAAAGACTGAAAGAAAGAAGCAATAATAATAAACCTGAAAATTTTAAGGAAAAAACAAACCCAAACCAAGAAAGCAGGTGAACTAGGGGCCTGATAAAAGAAAAAAGAAAAGTGGTGAGACTAAAACTCAAAGAAGGGAATGCAGGGTGTCATCTAGTTGAGGGTTCAAGAACCCAGCAATATTTTTTTGGAGGGGGTTTTTGAGACAGGGTTTCTCTGTGTAGTTTGGTGCCTGCTCTGGATCTCACTCTGTAGATCAGGCTGGCCTCGAACTCACAGAGATCTGCCTGGCTCTGCCTACCCCAAGTGCTGGGATTAAAGGGTGTGCATCTGGCCGAGCCCAGCAATCTTTACAGGTGCAACTAAGAACACTGTAGAACAGGAAGCTGCCCACAACCCCTTGTGAAAAAAAGAAAAAAAAAAGAGGGGGGGAAGAGTGAAGATAGTCTAAGCAGCCTAAAAGGACTCCCATTATGAAATCAGACTTCCTAAGAGGTGCTACACACATGACATTAAATCACCAGCTATTAAATGTCTATGTTGTAACTCTAATTCCTTTCTTCAAACAGGATCTGAAATCTTAGTGTTGCAATTCTGACAAACAAATGTAAACTTACCAAGTGGACCTCAGGTTATATTGTCTCCCTAAACTGATACTTAAGGATGATGACTGTATTTAAAGCTAGGGTCTTTAAATTAAAATTAGGGCCTCACAGTAGGTCTTAATCAAGTTTGAGCAATGCTCTAATGGTGGCACATGTCTTTAATCCCAGCACTGGGAGGCAGAGGCAAGCAGATCTCCGAGTTCAAGGGCAGCCTGATCTACAGAGCAAGTTCCAGGACAGCCAGGGTTACACTGAGAAACCCTGTCTTGTGTGTGTGTGTGTGTGTGTGTGTGTGTGTGTGTGTGTGTGTGTGTGTGTGTATTTGGCACAGCATACAAAAAATATCACCACCTACAAGATAAAGAGAGGTCTCAGGGGACACCAATCCTTGGGCTCAGATTTTCAGCATCCAGAATTGTGAGGGAGTACTTTTCTGTTGCTTAAGTCATGTAGTCTGTGGTGTTTTGCTATTGCACTCCCAGCAAATTAAAATTCCATCCTATGTAAAATACTGACATAAAATAAGAATAGCTAAGTATCTAGTAAGACAAAATGGTACCAGATAATAAACTTCTTTCTAGAAACAGACTAAACCCTGAGCTGAAAAAGCAGTTAGTGTTCCACCCCTTTGCTTAAGGCAAGTTGATCAGGTTAGTGGTGATAATATACCACTTACTATCTGTCTTTCCCTAACAGACTCTGAGGTCATACAGGGCAGAGTATCAGTCACTCATCTTGCTTTCATTGACATAAAAGTTCACATATAACACATAATAGAATCTATACATAATGTTTTTACCATTTCTACATAAACAACAACAAAAAAAGATTCTACTGAGAAAAGAGACTTTTTTCCTTCCTGCATTTAAAAGCAGACAATTCAGGCACCTGGGCAAAGATGTGAACTGATTCAGGTTTCCCCAAACTGTTCACTTATCCCTACTCAGGACAAGGCACCATGGGATGAGGCAGTCAAATATGACCATTTTATGCCGCCATCCTGGAAATGGATTTTTACTTCATGCATTGCCAAAATGTTCTCCTAAAACCTCCTTTGGATCCATTATGCCATCTGTGTACATTCTGGAGCAGTTACAACAATAATGCCAATGTCCCACAGAAATAAGACTTTTCAAAATGTTAGGTACTTACAGTGAGCATGCAGTAAACACTTCACCAAAGTGAGTAACAATCCTTTAACATTTTAAAGGGAAGGGGAAAATACCAAATGGGGTTAATTCACGTTATGGACTAATGGCCTATAAACTTTCATTTGAAAGTGAAGTACAAGAAAAAAAAAGCTTTGAGAGAGCTACTTCTGTAAAAATAAATAAACCTCTTTCAAATAATTTGTACGTGTTTCTTCCAAGTCAAACTGCTAAGTTTCAAACAAAAATTAAAACCGCCACCCCATTACAACCTTTAAAATATAGGCTTTATAATGGAAATGGTAAAACAATCTTAGTGAAGGAAATGTTGCTAGAATTGCAAGTAAAACAAGGTCTACACATCAACACTTCACACATCAGTCACGGGGCACTTGTTGACAGACAATGCTTCTCAGTGATATAACTGTATGTAACAACTGTCATTTTTCACAGGACTTCTGATGGTAACATCTCCTGGTGTTCTGGCCTTGGTCCAAATTACATAAATATATTTGCCCTCTGGTTCCTACAAGTTTAAAATGAATTTTTACACCAGGATTCCTTGAACAGCAAGTTAAAAGAGAACTTAATTTCAACTCACAAAGTGAGAAATAAATATCATATATGTTATATTACTTTAAATTTAGGGAATTTCTCATTATTGTTCTTCCTGCATGAAAATATTATTTCCCATTTTCTTCATATGGATTACATCTTGTATTCAATTCTCTTTTATTTGGAACCAAACAATTCACCTGCCTTTTCAGGGTGATTTGGATAGGGGTTTTCTTTTCTTCTGAGACAGGGTCTCTCTAGTATGTAACCCTGGCTGTCCTGGAACTTGCTATGTAGACGAGGCTGGATTTGAATACATAGAGATCTGCCTGCCTCTGCCTCCTGGGTGTTGGGATTAAAGGCCTGCATCAAGCTAAATTTTTTCCTCTGTATGAGTGCCTGCATGTACATGCACATGTGCACACAAACAGACACATACATGTATTGTATATGTAGCCCAGAAAAGGACGTTGGATACCCTGAAACTACAGTTATAGATGGTGTAAGGTGGATGCTGTGTGAGAGAACTTTCTAAAAGACATAGCTTCTAAACTGGGCATGGTAGCTCAAGTCTATAATCCCAGCACTCAGGAGGGTAAGGCAGGAGGAGGACTGCTCTAAATTCCAGCGCAGTCTGGGATACAAAAGCATGTTCTAGGCCAGTATGCCAGCATGAGCTACAGAGTGAGACCCTGTCTTAAAATCTTAAGAACTTTATACACACACACACTCATGCACACATGGCCTATAGTGTAATTTTCCTTTCTTGCTGAGCAAGAAGCTTCCAAGTGGCTACTCTATTCCCTCCTGTTTCTGGGACAAGCAATGTGTACTCTTGATGTTGTCTAAGATGCTAGCAACTCCAGTGACTTTCTACAGTATTCTTCTTCTTTTCTCCAATAATGTTTGCACTTTCTCAAAGTGCTGATCACGAATGATCAATTCAGCTTCTCATAAAAGAATTTAAAAACTGTATTCAATAGAATTTTGTGTCCTTCGAGTCCAGAAGCATCAAATGAAAACACATCGGGTGGCTAGATGAACAAAGAGGTTATGAGGAAGCAGGTGCTCATATGCTGACACAACCAGAAAGATGTATCAAACTCGAGAAAAACAGATGCCTTCAGAGAATCAGAATTTAATTTTCCCAATTCATAAGCACCCTAAAGGGAACGTCTTTGGGGACAAAAGGAAAACATACATTAATGATAACACAAGTAAACACAGGCTAGGTGCTAGCCATTAATGGCTGTTATCAAGCCTATTTATTAGTGGGCAAAAGGAACGTTTGTCTACATAAGCTCTACTAACTCATAGAAAACATGCTATGGAGACAGCCAAAGTGCGTGTTGAACATTCAAAGAAAAAATACTAATATTCAATCAAGATCTTTGTTTAGTTGTAAAAATGTTTTCTTTCAGCCAGGCGGTGGTGGTGGTGGTGGTGGTGGTGGTGGTGGTGGTGGTGCATGCCTTTAATCCCAGCACTCGGGAGGCAGTGCCAGGAAGGTCTCTGTGAGTTCGAGGCCAGCCTGGGCTACAGAGTGAAATCCCAGGAAAGGCACCAAAACTACACAAAGAAACCCTGTCTCAAAAAAAAAAAAAAAAAAAAAAAGTTTTCTTTCCAAGGACAGAGTAAGGAAGTCAAAGAAAAAAAATAATTTCTAGAGTAACTTGTAGATAGAAAAAGTAAAGTCACTTATGACTAGACTTGAAAACATTGAGACCAAATCAAGGGCAGCACGAGAATTCTCATGTGAAAAAAATCCAGCAATATTTATAGGTTTTTATATGCTGTTGAGGTTGCCTCCAGTCCTAATACCGACCAACAAAGCTCTGAATTGATATTCGCTGACAAACAACATAAACACTCTGTAGGTAACTAATAAGAAAAATGTGTAAATTTGCCTTTTTTATTTTTTACAGGTAATAGAAAAGTTGTCAATGTGATTTTCAGGTAGGAGAAAAAAACATGCACTTGTCATGACATTTTCAAATACTTTAAGTTATGTAACAAAGCTTTCCCCAGACCCATTAAGTCCCACAGTGCCTGCAAGTCTTGTATAAGGAAATGCCAGGTGCAGAGGGCTCCAGGCA